>NC_080424.1:31859543-33059543 GCF_029873635.1 Malania oleifera
CAGGCATTGATTTTGCTTCCCCTAATGTAGGGAATACTGCTTCATTTAAAGTGACAATTAATTCTCTTTAAGAGCAAGCTGTACATATGAAATCATTTGATAAAAGAATCTTGTTCTTTAATGGATGATCATATTAATTTTCAATGATTCTTCGCATCATTACATCTCCAAGATATCCAAGATAATCATGCCAAAATGTAAATAACTTTGGATCATTGCACTTTTGGTGCAAGATATTATAAGATTTTTCTGCTGCTTTAATCTTTGGATAATACAATCCAAAAGATAAAGTTGTCAATTTTTTTAAAATATGTTTCTTCTCATAAAAAATAGAAGTAATATAAAGAAATTCTTTACTACCTTCAATTATAGTTTCAATGTGATATCCATTAAGTTTTAAATCTTTAAAACTTAACAAATTTCTTCTGGATCTGTTGGAATATAAAGATTCATTGATTTGTAATAAACTACCATTGGATAACTTTATATTAGCTCTTCCAGAGCCTTTAATCAAATTTTTAAAATCATATTTTGTATTAACATTTATTAAAAATATATTCAAGTAATGAAAAAATTTTCTATCAAAGATTTGTGTGTGTTGTAACTCTGTCAGTTAAACAAACTTTTTCCTTAGAATTGATCAAAACAATGATAAATCCAAACATAATATTGCTTACTTTGCATCATTGTTCAATTTGCAAGAAAATCAACAACATTTATTTTTTGACTTCTTTACTATTTTCCTTTTCATTTATAGAAGCTTGGTATAGATCTACCAAGTGCTTGGGCGTACGATAGGTACGCGACAATGATCATTTTATTCTGCATTTGTAGCATTCATTTTCGTGATGCATATCATTTGTTATCCTGCTTTTGTGAGTCATCCCTCTTTTGAGGGTTATTCCTCTTCTAGGGGTTATCCCTCTTCTGGAGGATCGTAACTTCACGTCTCAAAGTCGGTGATTATTTCAATCACGGCCACAACCATGCCCACGAGCATACCTTTGATCTCATCCTTGACAAAAAAATGTGTTCATATTCACTTCAGTGAATAGGGTCAAACCAGTTGGACAAGTTTGGTATTATTTTATCAAAAGCTCGTTATTTTGTTCAGCAACAAGACATGATATAAATTTAGAAAATTTACTAAATTTCCTATCCCTAAATTACTGTTGTAGGAGCATACTAGTGGGATGGAAAGTAGTAAAAATCTTTTCAAGCATGTCTTCGAAAGTAATATTTTCATTACATAGTTTTACCTTTGAGCTAATTGTATATAGAATTGAATTATATTTATTGATTGTTTTAAAATCTTGCGACTTCAGGTGCAACCATTTATATCAAGCTTTTGGTAAATTCTGATGGTCAAATTCATCCTTTAAATTTTTTTTCGTAAGATAAGTGGGTTTTTAGTAGTGAGGTATTTAATTTTTTAATTCTTCCTCTAATTAGAGAGATAATAATTATAAGAGAGAAGAGTTATAAATTAGATGGGGTGCTGAATATAAAACAAAAAGGCAAATATGTTTGAGCCCATGCATGATTATATGTAATAATAATAATATATAACATTTTCGTAATAAGCTACTAACTTCATGCACCTTTCACACACCATCATACATACATGCGCGAGGAAAATCATAACTTTCACGCGATTTTGCAGGGATGCGGTATTTCAAGAGTTTTTTCCCAATGTCATTTTAAAAAAATATATATATTAAATAATACATTTCTTGGGAAAATAATTCCCAAAATAATCCTAACGTAATCTCGCTACTTGGAGTAGCGAGATTTGTCACGTGTCATTTCAGGAATTATTTTTCCAAAAAAATATTATTTAATATATATACTTTTTAAAAAAATGATAAATCTAAAAATAAATTCTCCTGCGTAATAAATAGGGAAATAAATTCTTTTAATATATTTTATTTAAAAATGATAAATTAGGAAATAAATCTCCTGCGTAATAAATTGGGAAATAAAACAAAATTTAATTCTTTCTCTTATTACTTTTGGAACAATAAATTTTTGAAAAAAAGAAAATTCCTATTTAATTATATCTATTTTTTCTATTTAATATATTTTTGATTTTTTTTTTACTTAAAAGTATTGTTTTGTTCACTAGATTTAAAGATTATTTATTTAGTATATCTTATATCAATACAGAAAATGTATACACGATACCCATTTCTCTATTTGGTTCATAACAAAAATAAAATTTCTACATAAGATTCTCACGAGTTGCGTGAAATTAAAATTTTCATATTTTGTAAGTATTGTCACATGTGAGCATAAAGATAAGAGTGTCACATTTTTTAAAATATTATATTCCTCAAAATATAAAAATTGTCATCATATATGACTTTCTAATCATCAGTTAAATGTAAAAAATAAATATCATGAAGACTTTAAAAAAAAATTAATGGTCTATTTAGTTATAGAAATATTTTTAATATTTATTTTTAGTTTTAAAAAATATTTAAAAATAGCTAATTTTTCACTTTTTAGAAATTTTTTGAAATAAATTAATAGTATAAAAAATTTGACTCTATTTTCTTGTAGAAATAGTTCTATTTTTATTTATTTTTATTTTTTAAATAATTAAAAACGACGTCCTTTATTTTTTAAAATTCATATAGAAAAACATAACAAATATTTTTTACTATGTTTTTAGATTTCTAACTCTTGTTTTGTTAATTAAGACTTGAGAGCATGCACTCATATATTAAATTTTGATTTGTGAATTCAAATCCAAAATTAGTGGTCAAATATATTAGTATGACAATTTATTATAATATGACAATTTATATATAATATATATTACATAAATTTTAAAAATAATATTAATATTATGATATCATTATTAATATTTTTATTATATATAATAATATTATAGCATATAAAAAATTATAGAAAGAATTTATTTCTCGATTTATTACGCAAAAGATTTATTTCCCGATTTATCATTTTTAAAAAAATATATATTAAAAGAATTTATTTCCCTATTTATTATGTAGAAAAATTTATTTCCTGATTTATCATTTTTTTTTTAAAAAATATATATTAAATAATATATTTTTTTTTGGGAAAATAATTCCCGAAATGACACGTGACAAATCTCGATACTCCAAGTAGCGAGATTACGTCAAGGTTATTCTAGGAATTATTTTCCTGAGAAAGGTATTATTTAATATATATATTTTTTAAAAAAAGATAAATTGAGAAAAAACTCGGTATTTCAATCTAAAATAGTATTCCCCAAATTCATTGCATTTAAATGAATTTCTACATCAAAAACCCATAATAGATAGCTATTGCCTTTGATGATAAGGGGAACATACTCAACTTTATTTAGATTCGACATTTGAATAAATTAACAATAATACAACAACTTAGAAAAGCGAAATATAAAAATTAAAATAATAATATAATATTTTCACCCCTCTGGGTTACTTAAATAAGTTTCTTCAGGAACGTTATTTTATTTTATTTCAAGTTATACTCTTTAGAAGTATGATCCCAATTTAAAAGAGATGATAAATTTTTACCCAATTTAATATGTCAGTTGGTTAGAAAATTAAATAAACATGTTAGTAGGTTAGAGTCTCATACTGATAATGTGCTATAAAATAATGTAAAAATTAATAATAAAATAAATAGAAATGAGCAGAAAATTAAATGGGGACGATACCGAATTTTTACGTGGTTTAGATATACCTACTCCACAGATGGATAAGATCAAAACTTTACTATTTGGGAGGAATTACAACTTGATATTTGATCAATTCGTACAAAGTATTTCTCCACTTTTATATCTCTCCTATTCCTTACCCTTCTTCTGCTTACCTTCTGCGCAGCGTATTTCCTTGCTTGTCTACGCATACTTTTTTTCTTGTTTGCGCATTCATCTTGTGCGTCTATCCCATTATCACAATCTGCTCCTCCTTATATAAGAAAGGAGCAGGTAAAGAAATATAAATATATTTCTTCTTTCATTATTGTAGGTGAGTGGGTAAATGAGTGGAGAGATATGTATCATTGGGGACAAGAGTGATGGGTTGTGAGTCGGACAAGACAAAATGGAAAGGTCGATATAAATGGTTGCACCTGAAGTTATAAGATTTTAAAAGAATAAGTAAATATAATTCTGTTCTATATAAAATTAGTTCGAAGCTAAAACTATGTGATGAAAAATATTACTGAGCAAGATATGCTTGAAAAGACTTTTACTACTTTTTCATCCCATTGATATGCTCCTTCAATAGCAATATATGGATATGAAATTTAGTAAATTTTTTAAATTCATATCATGTCTTGTTGCTGAGCAAAATAACAAGCTTTTGATAAAATATTACCAAACTTGTCTAACTGGTTCGACCCTATTCCCTGAAGTGAATATGAAAACATTTCGTGGTTAAGGACGAGGTCAAAGATATGGTCTTGGGCATGGTTGTGATCATGATTGAAATAATAACTGATGTAACGTCTCGGCCCTTAATATAGCCCTAGAGTGCTACTATACATACATATCATGTACAAATCCTGCATCATACATAACTACCTGTCCTAAACAGGGACATACGGGTATTTCATAATGATCTGTACTCACATATATTACGAAAAACATAAACATTCATATGGATTCTAATAGACATACTAGAGTATCTAACTGTTCCTTTCCTACATTCATCCATACGTAAAAACATAAATTGTATTACATTTCCAAAAAGAAAACCCATCCTGGCTAAATAACCTAGAACTCATACAAAACTTATGTCAGCTAACCAGACTCTATGCTCTAAAGTCTTTCTAGAAGACTAGGACCGATTTCCTGTAACTCCTGAAACAAAGGTTGTAAGATTGGAGTGAGACACTTCTCAATAAGGAGGAAGATATTACATCAGTGTGTGACTGTACAATTATATTCTTGTTTGAAAACGGTTACATGGATTGCAAATTCTCAATACCATAATGTATATATAGTATATATATATATATATATATATATATATATATATATATATATATATATATATAAATATCTGATAATATACAACCCAACATCATTACAAGTAAGAGTTCCCAAGGTTAGGGTAGGGTACAGGCCCATACACTATACAATCCCTCCACCCGGTACTCAAACCTGTGACTTTACCCATTAAAACTTTTAAATAATGTATATGCATATTTAGAACACTGTCCAGCTTGAAACTATCATAACTATGCCAATAACTCCCCGTGGCAAGGGTTGTGCGATAAGAAAGCACTAATTGAGCCCTGTTTGTGCAGGCATTGTTAAGCATCATATCATACTGCAGTTCGACTTGGCCGTCACCACCTTGATCCCTTTTGACCAGTGGCTTTTCTTACCAAGCCTACTACTAGGTACCCATAATGAAAAATAACTACGTGTGGTTGCACTGTACCTCTATTTTGGCAACGGTACTGAGCCTACATAATATAAGCTTTTTAAGGTTTCATATACTATTAAGACAAGTTGCGGTCCAAATATCATATATATAATTTACATTAAAACATAATCACCTATGCAATTCCAGTATTTTCACAATCTCATTCATGCATACTTTCATTCATAGTGTGGTAAAAATCGACTCGTAACCTTTCGGTTTTACCCTTTTCCCATACTTGACACGGTATCTAACCGGCACCTATTTTCTGCATTTTTTGATAATCATTTGGAACCTTAGTCCCTATAGTTCATATACAAACATCTCAAATTAGTATAGATTCAATTCATTTCATACGTCACACTTATTTGGTCAATTATACATTTCATATAAACTGGTTCGTAAAATATCATTTCTACTGCTATTAAGAGTTTCAAGCATCTCCTACTTTAGTTTTAGTGCAAATAAAGTAGTTTAAGAAATTTGGGGATCATAATCCAAAAAACCCATTTTTTCCAAAACCGTAAAATCGTGAAAATCGTAAGAATCGGCATTTATACCCAGTAAAACTTTGCAAATAAGCAGTCAACAAGTACATATAAACATAAGTTACATATCCTGTGGTTTTTTTCTTTCTAAAACTATTGATGTAAATAAACCCCTTTACCTTAATCCCGAAAATCGAAACACGAATGAATCAATCCAAAACAATGACACGGAATCCTCGAAACCTAAAAACCGAAGAACAATACTTCACTATAATCTCAACATAACTACTGAACCAAAAATGAAATGAGATCCTTACCTCGATTTTACGGAAAAAAACCTGAAAATCCTTAGATCGAAAATCTAATCTGCTATAATTGTAGAGATTCTCCTCCTAACCCACGTAGTGATGTCGGGTTGTTGATTCCAGCAACAGACGACATGAAATCTTAGAGAGAGAGAGAGAGAGAGAGAGAGAGAGAGAGAGAGAGAGAGAGAGAGAGAGAGGGAGAGAGAGAGAGAATTAAGTTTTCTTAACCATGAAGCAATAAATAGATATTTATAATTTAGTTGACCCGGCCATACTCGTTGACGAGTTGGAGTTCTGGTCGACGAGCCGAAGAAGGTCACTCGTGGCCAAGAAGGATACCTCATCGATGAGCCTGAGATTTAAGAATCTTTGAAAATCCCTCGGTACCTTCTCGTTGACGAGCCAATGCGTCTCGTCACCGAGCAATAGAAGAGACTTCGTCAACGAGAAAAGAAACCTTGTTGACGAGCTTTACTATTTCATCCTTTTAGATTTCCTTCCTCTTTTCTTTATTTATTTTCTGGATTTGGGTCCCTACAATCTCCCCTCCTTATAATAATTTCGTCCCTAAAATTCACCAATCGATACCACGCATACTCTACCTTACGTCGGAGACCTACAGAAAAGTCGGTAGCTACCTATAAAGAAGCTCCATCCCGAATTTATTACCTATCCTCACTTATGACGGAGGAAAACCGTGGTTACAACATGATGTTTCGAAAGATTACACACACATACTAAACTCTCATGAAGACCATACTATTTAATCTGGACCACATATACTACTATACATACTTACGTACCATTAGAAAATAACTGTGGGTACTTTTGGCTCATTTCTGACTCTAGTTCCCATGAAGCTTCCTCCACTGCATGGTTACGCCATAATACCTTCATTAGCGGTATTTCCTTAGTCCATAACTGCTGAACTTTTCGATCTAATACCTGTACTGGTACCTCCTCATACTATAAAGCGTCACTGATCTCTAGAGGTTTGTAACTCAGCACATGTGATGGATTTGACACGTGCTTCCTCAGCACTGATACGTGGAACATGTCATGGACTCTAAATAGTTCTGGGGGTAAAACCACTCGATAGGCAACCAAACCTATCCTTTCTAGGATCTCGAAATGCCTAATATACCAAGGACTTAGCTTATCCTTCTTCCCGAACCTCATCACCCCTTTCATCGGAGTGATCATCAGGAACACCATATCTCCTACCTCAATTTCAGCTCTCGTCGACGAGTATCAATATAACTCTTCTGCCGACTTTGAGCTGCCTTAATTCTCTCCCTGATCAACTCGACATTTGTAGAGGCCTATTGAATCAGTTCCAAATCCAATATCTAATGCTCACCTACCTGATCCCAGTACAATGTAGATCGACACTGACGACCATACAATGCCTCGTAACGTGCCATCTCTATGCTGGCCTGGTAACTGTTGTTATACGCAAACTCAACAAGCGATAGATACCATATCCAACTATCCCCAAAGTCTAGTACACAAGCCTGCAACATATCCTATAATGTCTGAATAGTCCTTTTAGACTGCCCATCCATCCGCGGGTGGAAAGATGTACTGAACGTCAATTGTGATCCCAAGGCATCCTGTAGACTATTCCAGAAATAAGACGTAAAACATGGATCTCGATCTGAAACAATAGAAACAGGGACACCATGGAGTCGTACAAGCTCCTGCACATACAACTCTGTTAGCTTATTTAAAGAATAGTTGACTCTGATTGGAATGAAATGTGCAGTCTTTATCATCTGATCAATTACAACCCATATTGCATTCTGTCCATGCATTGCCGCAGGTAATCCCATCACAAAATCCATCGATATGTGCTTCCATTTCCACTTGGGGATGTCAAGTGGTTGAAGTGGTCCTGCTGGCCTTTAGTGCTCTGCCTTGACCTGCTGACACGTTAGACACTACTCTACGAATCGGGCAATCTCTCTTTTCATGTTCGACCACCAGAAAGATTCCCTCAAATTTCGGTATATCTTCGTACTACCAGGATGCACGATGTGGAGCGAATGGTGTGCCTTCTCTAGAATGACCTATTTAATTCCAGCGTCATTCGGTACACATACTCTGTCATGGAATCTCAAAATCCCATCACTGAAGATACTAAAATTCGGCTTTAACCCATTCTAAACTCCTTCCATAACGTCCACAAGCTCTGGATCCTCCTTCTGCGCTGCTTGGATCCTTTCCTGTAAGGTCGACTGTACCACCAAGCTAGCAAGAACAACTTGGTGATTTCCTTCCACCACTTCTAAGCACAACCTTTCCAAGTCCATACATATATGATGCTGAACTCCCACTATAGAGACCCGAAGCATCAACTGACTTTCGACTCAAAGTTTCAGCAACCATATTTGCTTTTCTTAAGTGATAGCTAATGGTACAATCGTAGTCTTTTATGAACTCAAGCCACCCACGTTGTCTTATATTCTATTCTTTTTGGGTGAAAATGTACTTAAAACTCTTGTGATCAGTAAAAATCTCGCACCTTTCACCATATAGATAGTGCCTCCAGATTTTAAATGCAAACACTACAACTGCCAATTCCATATCATGTGTCGGGTAGTTCTTTTCTCACTTTTTGATTTGATGAGAAGCGTATGCAACCACCCTGCCCTGCTATATTAGAACATAGCTTAGACCTTTCTTAGAGGTGTCACTATAGATAACAAATCCACCATCCCTAGATGTAATGGTCAGAACTAGAGCAGTAACTAATCGCCGTTTCAGCTCCTGGAAACTCAGCTCGCACTCATCAGTCCAATCATACCTCACGTTCTTCATAATGAGTCGTGTCAAAGGACCTGCTAAACTAGAGAACCCTTCGACAAAACGATGGTAGTAACTTGGAAGACCTAGAAAAATTTTGACCTCCTAAACATTCTTCGGTCTCGCCCAGTCCACTAGTGCCTTTATCTTACTTGGATCCATTGATACTCCTTCTTTGGACACTACGTGCCCTAAAAATGCAATCTGTTCCAGCCAAAACTTGCACTTCTTCAGTTTAGCAAATAACTTCTTCTCCCTAAGCATTTGTAGTACTAGTCTCAAATGAACTTCATGCTCTGCAGCACTCCTAGAATATACTAGGATGTTATCAATGAATACCACGACGAACTGATTTAAGTGTTCGTGGAAAACCCAGTTCATCAAATCCATAAATGCTGCTAGTGCATTAGTCAAGCCGAATGGCATAACCATAAATTCGTAATGATCGTACCGAGTTCGGAAAGCTATTTTTGGAACATCCTCCATTTTCACCTTCAGCTGGTGATACCTAGATCGTAGATCGATCTTAGAAAAGATCTGCGTGCCCTATAGCTGGTCAAATAGATCATCAATCCTGGTTAACGGGTATTTGTTCTTTATTGTTACCTTATTAAGTTCTCTGTAGTCGATGCACATCCTCATCGACCTGTTCTTCTTCTTTACAAATAGCACAGGCACTCCCCAAGGCGAAACACTCGGTCGAATGTACCCCTTTTTAAGAAGCTCTGGTAGCTATTCCTTCAACTCCCTCAATTTTGTCGGATCCATACGATATGAAGCCTTCGATATCGGCACCGTACCTAGAGCTAACTCTATAACAAATTCCACTTCACGGTCCGGAGGTAATCTTGGCAAGTCCTCTAGTAGCATGTTAGGGAACTCGCACACTACAGGAATCGTCTCTAGTTTACGTTCTTCTACCAACGTGTCATTCACAAATGCCAGATACCCCTGGCATCCCTGCCGAAGCAATCTATTAACCTACAAAGCTGAAAGGATTCGTGGTGCAGAACGCACACATGACCCTATAAACTTGAATTCTTGCTCCTCTAGAGGTTTTAACATCTCTTCTTTCCAGTGGCAGTCGATACTGACATAACTGGAAGACAACCAGTCCATCACTAGGATGATATCAAAGCCATACATATCAAATACTATAAGGCCAACTGGTAATACCCTTCCCTAGATCACTATTGGAAAATCACAGACTACTTTACAACATACAACTACCGATCTTGATAGCGTAGCCACCACTAGTTTATAATCTAACTTTTGAGTTTTAGTTCCACACAGGTTAACAAATCCTCGAGAGATGAAGGAATGTGTTTCCCCCGAGTTGAATATTATAATAGCTTTATTGGAAAGCATGTAAATGGTACTTGTGACAACATCTTTGTATTCTCTGCATTGCCAAGAGTTAGGGAGTACACCCTAGCCTGTGTTGTCCCCCCTTGTTGACCACCCCATTGTGCCTGAACACCTCCTCCATATGACTATTGTGGAGCTCCACTGTTCATCAGTATGCGACAATCTTTCTTCTAATGTCCCATCCTACCACAACAAAAACAAGCTCCAAAACACAACAAACACTTCCCTGAGTAAGGTCTCCTACACTTGGAACAAGTCGGAGTAGTTGAGGTACTCTGAGAAGAACCACCATTGTTCTTCTTCCAGTTGCCTTGTTTTTCCCCTCCATAAGAACTGGAAGGTACAAGTCTCTTCTTCGGAACCTGAACCTCAAGGTATTTCCACAAACTCTCCTATACTATGGTGGCTTTGTCAACTAGAGTAACAAAGTCCTGCATCTGCTAGATTGTAGTATGCTTCCTAATCTCCTTCTTCAGGCCCCTCTGAAACCCAAGTCTTCTTTGCCTCGTCCGGAATCATGAATGGAGCAAATCAAGATAGCTCCTGAAATCTGGCAGCATACTGCTGAACCGACAACTGCCCTGCTCCAAACTCATGAATTCCTCCATCTTGGCATTTCTAGCCGTGGCTGGAAAATACCGTTCAAAGAATAAATATTTGAACCAAGCCCATGTCAGAACCATAGGAGTAGGTCCATGCTCTTCAAGAATCTTAACTGACTTCCACCACCTCTCAACTTCGCTCGTCAGCTTAAACGTCGCAAAGGCTACCTTCTAGTTCTCAGTTCAGTTCAGGACGTCTAGAATCTTCTCAATCTCCTCGATCCAATTCTCAGCCTGAATCAGATCCGCACTCCCCATGAAGACAGGAGGTTTCAGTCGTGTGAACTAGTCAATGGAGCATCCCAACTTAGCAAGGGGACGGTCTTGACTCTTATTCGTTCGAACAACCTCGGCCATAAGCTGCTGAGCGAAGTCCCGTAGCACACTAGTAGAGTTACTGCCAGCCTCATGGCCAGCTCCCTCACTACTACTGCCTCCAATGTTGGAAGTAATATCCCTTGATTCTATCCTAAAAAGAATTTGAGGAAATCAATTTGAAGCTTAACCAACTAATACTGCAATACTATAAACTCATTTCCCATAATAACATTCCTAGTACCGACGTACTCTAATGACTCACATTCTCATTCTAACTCGAGTTCCGCCCTTCCACTTAGAAACAAAACCGCCAATAGATTGCCGTGATTTTTTGAACCCTTTGAATAATCCAGAAAAACACAGAAGTCTATCAATGGATTTCTATCCCCAGGTATACTAAGCTAAACTCAAAAATCATACTCACATTCTAAACTCTGGTATAGTCTAATCTACAGAACCTAACAACCTAAGCTCTGAGCATATCCATAACCAAGCAGTGCAATTCATATCATACTTCTGGCTGGCTATGGGCTCTAATACCAAATTGTAACACCCCGACCTTTAATACAGCCCTAGAGTACTACTATACATACATATCCTATACAAATCTTGCATTATACATAACTACCCGCCCTAAATAGGGATATACGGGTATTTCATAATGATCTGTACTCACATATATTACGGAAAACATAAACATTCATATGGATTCTAATAGTCATACCGGAGTATCTAACTGTTCCTTTCCTACATTCATTTATACGTAAAACATAAATTGTATTACATTTCCAAAAAGAAAACCCATCCTGGCTAAACAACCCAGAACTCATACCAAACTTACGTCAGCTAACCAGAATCTATGCTCCAAAGTCTTTCTAGAAGACTAGGACCGATTTTTTGTAACTCTTGAAACAAAGGTTGTAAGATTGGGGTGAAACACTTCTCAGTAAGGAGGAAGATATTACATCAGTGTGTGACTATACAGTTATATTCTTGTTTGAAAACGGTTACATAGATTGCACATTCTCAATACCGTAATGTATATATATATATATATATATATATATATATATATATATATATATAAATCCTTGATAAGATACAAACCATCATCATTACAAGTGAGAGTTCCTAAGGTTAGGGTAGGGTACAGGCCTATACACTGTACAATCCCTCCGCCCGGTACTCAAACCTGTGACTTTGCCCATTAAAGATTTTAAATCATGTATATGCATATATAAAACACCGTCCAGCTTGAAATTATAATAACTATGCTAGTAACTCCCCGTGGCAAGGGTTGTGCGATAAGAAAGCACTGATCAAGCCTTGTTCGTGCAGGCATTGTCAGGTATCATAACATATTGCAATCCAACTTTACCATCACCTCCTTGATCCCTTTTGACCAGTGGCCCTTCTTACCAAACCTACTACTAGGTACCCACACTGAAAAATAACTGCGTGTGGCTGCACTATACCTTTGTTTTGGCAACGATACCAAGCCTACATAATATAAGCTTTTTAAGGCTTCATATACTATTTAGACAAGCTGCGGTCCCAATATCATATATATAATTTACATTAAAACATAATCACTGGTGCAATTCCAGTATTTTCACAATCTCATTCATGCATACTTTCATTTATATTGTGGTAAAAACCGGCTCGTAACCTCTCGGTTTTACCCTTTTCCCATCCTTGGCATGGTATCTAACCGGCACCTATTTTCTGCATTTTCTAATAATCACTTGGAACCTTAGTCCTCATAGTTCATATACAAACATCTCAAATCAGTATAGATTCAATTCATATCATACGTCACACTTATTTGGTCAATTTTACATTTCATATAAATTGGTTAGTAAAATATCATTTCTGCTGCTATTAAGAGTTTCAAGCTTCTCCTACTTTAGTTTTAGTGCAAATAAATTAGGTTAAGAAATTTGGAGATCATATGCCAAAAACCCTATTTTCGCCAAAACCATAAAATCGTGAAAACCGTAAGAATCAACATTTATACCTAGTAAAATTTTGGAAATAAGTAGTCAACAAGTACATATAAACATAAGCTACATATCTTGTGGTTTCGTTTTCTAAAAATACTAAGATAAACAAATCCCCTTACCTTAATCCCGAAAATCGAAACATGAACGAATTGATCCAAAACGACAACACGGAATCCCCGAAACCTAAAAACCAAAGAACAATACTTCACTATAATCTCAACTACTACATAACTACCGAACCAAAAATGAAATAAGATCCTTACCTCGATTTTAGGGAAAAAGCTAAAAATCCTCAGATCGAAAATCTGATCTGCTATAACTGTAAAGATTCTTCTCCTAACCCACATAGTGATGTTGGGTTGTTGATTCTGGCAACAGACGACACGAAATCTTAGAGAGAGAGAGAGAAAGAGTTGGTTCGTGTCCTAGAGAGAGAGAGAGAAAGAGAATTGAATTTTCTTAACCATGAAGCAATGAATATATATTTATAATTTAGTTGACCCGGCCATACTCATCGACGAGTTGGAGTTCTCGTTGACAAGCTGAAGAAGGTCGCTCATGGCCGAGAAGGAGACCTCAATGATGAGCCTGAGATTTCAGAATCTCTGAAAATCCCTCGACACCTTCTCGTTGACGAGCCTATGCGTCTCGTCGCCAAGCAACAGAAGAGACTTCGTTGACGAGTTCTGCTGTTTAATCCTTTTTGATTTCCTTCATCTTTTCTTTATTTATTTTCTAGATTCGGGTCCCTACAACTGACATTGAGACATGAGGTTACGATCCTCCAGAAGAGGGATAACCCCCAAAAGAGGGATGACTCCCAGAAGCAGGATAATCAATGATATGCATCATGAAAATGAATGCTATAGATGCATAGTAAAATGGTCATTGGTCACGTATTTTTCGTACGCCCAAACACTTGGTAGATCTATACCAAGCTTCTATAAATGAAAAAGAAAATAGTAAAGAAGTAAAAATAAATAAATGTTGCTGATTTTCTTGCAAATTGAACAATGATGCAAAGTAAGCGTGTTTGGAATTATCATTATTTTGATTAATTCTAAGGAAAAGGTTTGTTTAACTGACAGAGCTACAACACACACAAATCTTTGAGATAGAAAATATTTTCATTACTTGAATATATTTTCAATATATGTTAATACAAAGTCTGGTTTGCAAATTTAATTAAAGGCTCTGGAAGAGCTAATGTAAAGTTACCCAATGGTACTTTATTACAAATCGATGAATCTTTATATTCCAGCAGATCCAAAAGAAATCTGTTAACCTTTAAAGATTTTAAACTCAATGGATATCAAATTGAAACTAAAAATGAAGGTAGTAAAGAATTTCTTTGTATTACTTCTATTGTTTATGGAAAGAAACATATTTTAGAAAAATTGACAACTTTATCTTTTGGATTGTATTATCCAAAGACTAAAGCAGCAGTAAAATTTTATAATGTCTTGTGTTAGCCTTGGTGGCTACATAATCATGTTCAATATGTTTTGATCATATTAACCTATTTGTGGTTCCTAGTGTTCTCCTATCTTTGCAGATCATGTTTAATACAGGTACAAGTGACAAATACATGAAGTAATTGGTCAAGAGGCAAAGATCGGACCAAGTAGCCATCAAGTAGGAAAGATCAAATGGACACTCACTCGGAAAGGACTCAAACACATCCAAGGAAGCTTAATGTATAATTATATGTAATAAGGAGTGTTTGAGGTAATATTCGTTGTAACTCTGGCGGTTTTTTTTCATGCATGATTTTTAAGCAAGAGTTGAGCAAAATGCACATGCATTCTTGGACACAAGAGTATATAGGATTTCACTCAACATTCATAGTTTTCAAAGATAAATCAAAGATTTTGACAAAAAGAATCCTATACTCATATGTTTTCATAAGGGACAAGTTTTTAACATCTTGATATTATAAACATTTGCATCTTGGTCCCAGTTGAGTCAAAACAAGCTTTTTGTCCTAAAGCCTCAAGAAAATCAAGTATATTTTTATAAAGGACATACTTAAGTACATAATATATCAAGTGAGCTTTCAAATGTGTTTTTAATAAACAAGATATCTTAAATTCAAAAGAAAAAATTCTTTTGGATAAGTATTAATCTTCATTAGATTTAATATCTTTCATATACTTTTGTCCAAGAATGAGTTCAATCATTAGAAGGCTTATTGGTATGAAAAAATAGGGCAATCATCGACTAATGGGGTGTATTCGTCGACTAATTAATCTAGTAGCCTAATTGAGTTTCTCCCAGTCGAATTGTCGATGAATGGCATTGAATCATTGATGATTTGGGAAGACTTGTCGATGAATGGGTTTGACTCGTCGATGAATTTTTCCAGTAGCTAAATAGAGTTTTCAGCCCAAGTGACCCATTGACGAAAATGGGTAATTTTTTGACAACTTAGGGTCACTCATCGACGAATCGTTGGCATTCGTCGATGATTAACATCAAGACATGAACACCAACAGCTAGAAAACGACTAGTTCTTGAGCAAATCAATTGGGATTCACTCCCAATGGTTAGACAACAACTAACTTGGCTCCTTGGCTATAAATACAAGTTCTTAGACTTGTTTAGTAAGGGTTTTGGTGATTTTACAAGTTCTTAGTGAGAAATATTTTTGAATACAAAACTTAGGCACTTTGCATCTTAGTTTATCATCACAAGTGCTTAATTTCTCTCTTGCTCACTAATCTTGTTTGATTCATTCCTTGAGAGAATAGTATGAAATGTATTGTATTTGTTATCAACTCATTTGAGGAGTGTTGCTTTATATACCCATCATCTTGTAAAAGGTTCTTTGTAAACCGCTGTTGAAAGTTCTTGGTGAACCGATTTACAAGGCTTCTTGGTAAACCTTGCAGCTCTTGGTGAGCGGTGGGATTTGTTCCTATGTGAAAGCTCTTGGTGAGTGTTGAGGGGTTTGTTCTCGCGTTGTAAGGCTTTTCCGCTGGTGAAGGAGTTCCTTAGTGGATTGTGGAATCCTTGAGTTGGTCTCAAAGCGTGGATGTAGGCTTGGTGCCGAACCATATTAAAATACTAGTGTTAAGTTTCTCAACTCTACTCTTTATTTTACATCTTGTGCATGATTCAAATCTTATTTAATATGGTATAATTGCTTGTATCTTGCCAAGAATTTTATTTTGAAGAGAAAAGAGAAAATACACAAAAGAGTCCATTCACCCCCCTCTAGACTCTACCTTGGGGCCGACATCTTGCACCAAAAGTGCAATGATCCAAAGTTATTTACACTTTGGCCTGATTATCTTGGACATCCTGGAGATGTAATGATGCGAAGAATCAATGAAAATTAATATGGTCATCCACTAAAGAACAAGATTCTTTAATCAAATGATTTCATGTGTATTGTTTGCTCTTAAAGAGAATTAATTGTCACTTTAAATGAAGCAGTATTCCCAACATTAGGGGAAGCAAAATCAGTGCCTGAAGTACAACATGAAATCACATGGAATGCCATGAGTTTATCTCATTTAAATTCTAGCACAAATCATAGTGAACTTAAAGTTCAACAGATTATACATTTGCAAGTGATTGCAAATCAGTTAACAAATTCTTTTGCAAACATTAAGGTCGTACTAAAATTTCATATACTTGATGTAAATATTCTAGCACGTATTGATGTCCATGAAGGACAACAACCGGCTAATATACCTAAGCCACACGTTAAACATGGAAGGCCTATTGGTGCACAAGGTAAAACTCCTAGAAGGAGAAAATTGAAATCTGTAAACACTTTAAAAGAGGTTACCAAGGTGGATAATCCGTTAATATTTATAAACTCATTTTTCCTGAAAATGAAAATTTCTATTATGAAACCTCCTGAAGAGGAATCTCTTGAAGAGAAAACTCCTCCTGAAGAGAAAAAAATCTTAAAGAGAGATTTCTTGAAAAGGGACAGGTTCCTATAAATAATAATAATGAGATCTCAATTCATTACATAGGAGAAATGTGGAATAGTGTTAGATGTCCTAGCCCGGGAGTATATATGTGTGCTTCACAGCAGATATACAATATAGAGTCAGCGAGAGGGGGGGGGGGGGAGTTTCACGTATTTAAAATTTTCTCTACAAAATAAAATACTTGACAAGAAGCAAGCAATTATATCACAATATACAACAAATGCAAATCAAACACAAGACAATATAATAAGGAGTAGGGAGAGAAAACTTAACGCCGAGTTTTAATGTGGTTCAGCACCAAGCCTACGTCCACGCCTTAGCACCAAGTCAAGGATTCCACAATCTACTATAGACGCTCCTTTCTCAGTGGAGCAAACCTTATAACTCGAGTACAAAACCCTACACTTGGAAACAAATCCCTACGCGCTCACAAAAAGCCTTCACTTTGGTTCACAAAGAACCTTCACCACACCGGTTCACAAAGAACCTTACAAAAAGGTGGAAGATTACAAATCAATGCTCCTCAAATGAGTAAATATGAAATACAATTCAAACCTCACACTACTCTCTTAAGGAATGATTCAAACAAGATGAATGAGCAAGAGAGATTGAGCACTTTGTGAATAAATGATTAGAATGCAAATGCAAAATGCTTGATTTTAGATTCAAAGATATTTTTCACTAAATGCTTGTAATAAATAATAAAAATCATACTAAACAAGTCTATGGACTTGTATTTATAGCCAAAAATCAAAGCTAGCCGTTATTGGACCGTTGGGAGAGAATCCCAAGTGAAACTAGCCGTTGGTGTTCTATTACCGTCCCAAACAGTCAACGATTCTTCTGGGCTCTCTGAAACTGTCAACGGTTTCCTTCATACGTCAACGATTACCCAAAATCAGAAAAAGTCATCAACACAAAAGTTGTGGAATGTTTTCTTAACTTTTCATAGACACCAAGATCATCATTTTTGTACTTTTCTAGAAAAAGTTACCCCTAAATACCAAAAGGTGTTCAAGACTCGAGGTTGTACTACGTTAGACGACGATTGCTCATTTTTCCTTACTAATGAGCCTTTTAAAGACTTAAGACACACTTGTACAAAAGTATATAAAAGATATTAAGTTTATTAAAGATTAAAACTTGTCCAAGTGAGTTTCCCCTTGATTATAAGATATCTTGAATTATGAAAACATATTTGAAAGATCGTTTAGATATTTTATATGCTTAATATGTCCTCTGTAAAATATTTTTTGACTTTCTTAACACTTTAGGACATAAAGCTCATTTATACACAAATGGGACCAAATATGAAGATGTTTATAAAACCATGATGTTTGAAAACTTGTCCCTTTGAAAACGTGCTTGAGTTTGGGATTGTTTTGACAAACTCTTTAATTTTACTTTGAAAACCATGAATGTTGAGTTTGCAATTTTAGTGCAATCTTATAAACTCATGTGTCCTAGTATACATGTGCATTGTTCAACTCTTGCTTAGAAATCATGCAGAAACAAAACACAAGAGTTACAAAAAGTTCCTACCACACACACAATCCTTATTACAAATAATTCTACAATATTAAGCATCCGGTTGTGCTCGAGTCCTTTCGAGTATGTGTCCATTTGATCTTTCCTTCTTGACGTCTACTTCGGTCCAATCTTTGCCTTTGATTTAGTACTTCATGTATGAGTACATGTACTAAACATGATCTGCAAAGATAGGAAAACACTATGAACAACATATAGGTTAATATCATCAAAACACATTAAAAATGATGGTGTAGCCACCAAGGCTAACAAATAGAAATAAAGTTATTGTCAATAACGCATTTGCATGTGTAGTAGCTACTGATATTACTAGAAGTAATAGAATTACCAGAAGTAATCATCGCATTACCAAAAGTAATCACATTAGCAGAAGTAAATGCATTACCAGAAGTAAACGCATTACCAGAAGTAATCACATTACCAAAAGTAATAACATTACTAGAAGTAATGAAGATCATAAACCTAAATGGCCAAAATGGAAAGAGTTTATCACAACATAAATAAACTCTCCATTAAAAGATAAATTTTTGGATCTGTAGTTCAGACACTAGAAGATGTCCAACTCAGTGGATAAAAATGGGTATTTGTGCGCAAAAAAAATAAAAATAATGAAATTGCTCGATATTAAGCAAGACTTGTGGCATAAGGTTTCTCGCAAAAATTCGGAATTGATTATAAGGAGACATATACTCCTGTAATGGTTGGAATCACTTTCAAATTCTTAGTTGGGCTAGTAGTCGCTGAATGACTGAGCATGCGTCTTATGGACGTAGTAATATCATATCTATATAAATTGTTGGATAATGAAATTTATATGAAAATCCCTAAAGGATTTAAATTGCCTGAAGCAAACCCATAAATTTATATTCAGTTAAACTCTTACGTTCTTTACATGGATTAAAGCAATCTGGACGCATGTAGGTACAATCGATTAAGTGAGTATCTTGTGAAAGAATGATTCATAATGATCCAATTTGTCCATGCGTTTTTATTTAAAGATTAGAATCCAGATTTGCTATAATTGTTGTTTATGTTGATGGTTTGAATTTTTAGTTGGGACTCCTGAAGAACTCACTAAAATTACTAATGGTTGAATATGAGATGAAAGATTTAGTAAAGACAAAATATTGTCTTGGCCTAACATGTAAATGGTGAAATTCTTGTTCATCCATCTAAATATATCGAAAAATGTATTGAAGCAATTCTATAAGGATAAAGTTCATCCTTTGGGATCTCCAATGATAGTGCAATCACTGATGTTAAGAAAGATCAATTTCGACCTCATGATGAGGGGAGGAATTACTTGGTCTTGAATTACCATATTTAAATGCTATCGACTCTTTGATATATCTAGCAAATTGTTCAAGACCTAACATTGAATTTGTTGTAAATCTACTAGCAAGATATAGCTCTGCTCTTAGTTGGCAACACTAGAATGAAATTAAACACATTCAATGCCATTTAAGAGTAAAGCATAGGATTACAGTAACATCCTTCAATTATTCTGAAATACTAGCTATCCATGAAACTAGTAGAGAACGCGTATAGCTAAGATCAATGATTTCTCATATCCAAACAAATTGTGGTATTTAATCAATTAAGGATATTCCAACAGTTTTATATGAAGACAACGCCAAATGTATAACTCAACTAAAAGGAGGATACATAAAAGGTGACAGAATGGAACATATCTCTTTTATACATATGAATTTTGGAAGAATGGTGATATAGAAGTTCTCTAGATCCGATCAAGTGATAATATAGTATATTTGTTCACTAAAGCTTTGTCTACTACATCATTCAAATCGATTCATCTTATCGGGATGTGACATATTGAAGATCTTCACAGACAGAGTTAATATTTGAGTGACAGCCAAGGGGGAGTATTATGAATAAAGTGACTGTCCCACCTAACACTCTCTCTCTCACCCATGTCTCCCTCATTTTCCCTTATAAAAAGGAAAATACGTTTGAGCCTATGCATGTTTATACATATAATAATATATAACATTTTCTTAATAAGTCATTAGCTCCATGCACCTTCCACACACCATCATACATACATGCGTGAGAAAGATCATGACTTTTACGTGATTCTGCAAGGATGCAGTATTTCCATCTAAAATAGCATTTCCAAGTTCATTGCATTTAAATGGATTTTTACATAAAAAATCCATGATAGATAGTTGTTGCCTTTGATGTTAAGGGGAACAAACTCAACTTTACTTAGATTCGACATCAGAATAATTTAACAATAATAAAGCAACTTAGAAAAGCAAAAAATAAAAACTAAAATAATAATATAATATTTTCACCCCTCCAGGGTTACTTAAATATGTTTCTTCAGGAACATTATTTTATTTTATTTCAATTTGTACTCTTTAAAAGTATGATCCAAATTTATAATATTAAATTGAGCAATAACTCATCATCTCTTTTAGAGATTAAATATATAGACATAAAATTTAAATATATAACATCTTTTCTGGAGATTAGATATATATCCTCTTCAGAAAAACTATTTTACCATCTCTTTTGAAGATTGATACTCTTTAAACTTTATATATATATATATATATATATATATATATATATATATATATATATATATATATATAGGCAGTACAGAAATAAAACCGATCATTAAGGCGGTATTAATAAACAGCCCATCACTTCTATCCCCCATGATACATATCTCTCCACTCATTCACCCACTCATATATATATATTTCTTTACCTGCTCCTCTTCTATATAAGGAGGAGCAAATTGTGAGAATGTGATACATACACAAGATGAACGCGCAAACAAGCAGAGAAGGATGCACAAACAAGCAAGGAAATACGCTACACAAAAGGTAAGCAGAAGAGGGGTAAGGAATAGGAGGGATATAAAAGTGGAGAAATACTTTGTAGAGTTGATCAAATATCATGTTGTAATTCCTCCTAAATAGTGAAGTTCTGATCCCATCCGTCCATAAAGTAAGAATATCTGAACCACGTAAATATTTCGTCTCGTCTGCATTTAATTTTATGCTCATTTCTATTTATTTTATTATTAATTTTTGCATTATTTTATAACACGTTATCAACATGAGACTCTAACCTATGGATATGTTTATTTAATTTTATAACCTACTGACAAGTTTATTTAATTTTCTAACCAACTGACATGTTTATTTAATTTTCTAACCAACTGACATGTTTATTTAATTTTCTAACCAACTAACATGTTTATTTAATTTTCTAACCGACATATATAAATATACCGCTTTAATGGATAGTTTATATTTATGTATATTTATACCGCCTTAATGGACAATTTTATTTCTATTTATTAATACTACCTTAATGATATATATATATAAAGTTTAAAGAGTATCAATCTCAAGAAGAGATGGTAAAATAGTCTTCCTAAATAGGCTATGTATCTATCTAATCTACAGAAGAAATGCTATATATTTAAGTTTTCTTTCTATATTTTAAATCTCTATAAGAGATAATGAATTATTGTCCAATTTGATATTATAAATTGAGATCATATTCCTGAAGAGTACAAATTGAAATAAAATAAAATAATATTCTTGAAGAAACATATTTAAGTAACCTCAGAGGGGTGAAAATATTATATTATTATTATTTTAGTTTTTATATTTCACTTTTCTAAGTTGCTTTATTATTGTTAATTTATTCAGATGTCGAATTTAAGCAAAGTTGAGTTTGTTCCCCTTAACATCAAAGGCAACAACTATCTATCATGGATTCTTGATGTAGAAATTCATTTAATTGTAATGAACTTGGGAATGCTATTTCAGATGGAAATACCGCATCCTTGCAGGATCGCGTAAAAGTCATGATCTTCCTCACGCATGTATGTATGATGGTGTGTGGAAGGTGCATAGAGTTAGCGACTTGTTAAGAACATGTTATATATTATTATATACATCATCATGTATGGGCTCAAACGTATTTGCTTTTTTATTTTATATTCAGCACCCCATCTAATTTTTAATTCTTCCTCTAATTAGAAAGATAATAATTGTGAGAGAGAAGAATTATTAATTAGATGAGGTGCTGAATATAAAATAAAAAAGCAAATACGTTTGAGCCCAAACATTATTATATATATATAATGATATATAACATTTTCTTAATAAGTCGCTAACTCCATGCACCTTCCACACACCATCATACATACATGCGTGAGGAAGATCATGACTTTTACGTGATTCTGCAAGGATGCGGTATTTCCATCTAAAATAGCATTCCCAATTTCATTGCATTTAAATGGATTTCTACATCAAGAATCCATGATAGATAGCTATTGTCTTTGATGCTTAGGGGAACAAACTCAACTTTATTTAGATTCGACATCTGAATAAATTAATAATAATAAAGCAACTCTTAGAGAAACGAAATATAAAAACTGAAATAATAATATAATATTTTCACCCCTCTGGGGTTACTTAAATATGTTTTTTCATGAACATTATTTTATTTTATTTCAATTTGTACTCTTTTGGAGTATGGTCCCAATTTATAATATTAAATGAGGCAATAATTCATCATCTCTTCTAGAGATTAAATATATAGACAGAAAATTTAAATATATAGCCTCTCTTCCGGAGATTAGATATATAACCTCTTCAAGATGACTATTTTACCATCTCTTCTGGAGATTGGTACTTTTTAAACTTTAAATATATATATATATAAATCGGTATTACAGAAATAAAATCAGTAGTACAAAAATAAAATCTGCCATTAATTCGGTATTAATAAACAGAAATAAAATCGTTCATTAAAGCGGTATAAGTATACATAAATAAAACTGTTTGTTAAGGCAGTATATATATGTTAGTTAGAAAATTAAATAAACATGTCAATTGGTTAGAAAATTAAATAAGCATGTCAATAGGTTAGTCTCGTGTTAATAACGTTCTATAAAATGATGCAAAAATTAATAATAAAATAAATGAAGATAGACATAAAATAAATAAAGATGAGACCGAATTTTACGTGATTGGAATATACCTACTCCACAGGTGAATAAGATCAGAACTCACTATGTAAAAGGAATTATAACAAGGATCTCACTTTATACAAAATATTTCCCACCAACTTTTCTCTGATTATTTTCTAACCCATTTCTTTTGCTTACCTTCTGCGCCCAATTTCTTCTGCGTCTTTTTCTCTGCTTCTCTTGTGCGTGTATTTTCTTCCTCGCAGCTCCTCCTTATATAGGAAAGGGCGGAGCAAGTGGTGATGGGATTTCTTCTTTAATAATGGATGAAGAGGGAGGCATGAGGAGACGGATGATGGGGGTAGCATCCATTATTGATGGGTGCACAGGATATTTAGTAGGTGGCATCCAATTATTTCATAACAAGTGTCATATTTAATGATTTGTTTTTGTAGTTGCTGTAGCCTATATGCTTTGAAAAATGTTTAATATCCAAACTTATAATTAGACTCGAGGCCAGGGTTCTAGAAAACCCCCTTATATCTATATATATATATATATATATATATATAGAGAGAGAGAGAGAGAGAGAGAGAGAGAGAGAGAGAGAGAGAACAACTATTTTAGAGATTAATTTATGTAAAGAATTCGAATTTGATCAAGCGAAGATTGCATGTGACTCTACTTTGTTGGTTCAGTGAATAAATTCTGAGAAGTGTTCGGTTTGAAAATTATGGAATTTGTGGGAAGAGCTTATCCTAGCATTGAGAGGCATACAGTTTAAAGTGGATCATGCTTATAAAGAGGCGAATAAAAGTACAAATTTCTTTGCCAAACAAGGTGAATCTGGTATTTCTCGATCATATAATTGTCAAGATGATCTTCCATAACAAGTAAGGAGAATGATTCGATTGGATTTGTTAGGATTTCCTTCTTTGTGTTCGTAATGTTTTGTATTTATCTTTCGAAGTTTTGTTTGTTTTCCACTTTATAATTGTTTAGTTTTTTCAGTTTTTGATTGATTGCTGATCTTTGGTTTATTGGTTTTGATTATGTTGGTTAAGTTAGTTTTAGGGCTTTAGAGTTTGTTTTTGATATCCCAAAGTCTCAAGATTAGAACCACGGTATTCCTTCACCATAAGTGAGAAATTTTCTAATAAAGCTAAGAAGTGCCGCCTTTTTTTTTTTTTTTTTTTTAAAAATTTTATTAAAAAAAAAAAACACTTAACTCAAGCCTATTTATTTAATCTTGAAACATAGGGCTAAGATTTTATCCTCTTCAGCTAGGGAGAATGTTAGGATGAGGCCTTGTGACTAGACTTGTATATGAATTAAATCTCTCTTTGTACAGCAGCGTCCCTCTGTTTTTTTTATCATCTGGAGCATCAAACTGATGGTCAGAGCCAAGTTCACGACAACGTTTGCAGCGAGTCCAAGTAATGGGCAGGAGAGCTTGCGAGAGTGGTTGAAAGAATGCACGCTGTTGGCATTACCCAGTCTGATCTTTAGAAGCCTCAACTCATCTGCTGTTCAAGGCACAAGAGGTGGAATTGGGTTGGCCCAAAACTTCTAAAAAATTTGACTTGGAATTGCCTTCAACCAAAATCAATACAACCCAGACTACAACACACAACTGACGCATCACCTGAAAAAAATTAAAACAGAAACAAAACAAAATGCTGAGCACTATGTACCCATTTGATCCTCTGTTCTACAATCTCCACTTGTAAAACTTAGCATACAAGAAAGTGTTTACAAAGGATGCCATTTCAAATAAAATTTCCTTGCACCGCAATGCAGGCAGGGCTAAAAATTAAAATATATATATCTTACATAGCAAAACACCATTATATTCTATAAAACAACTGAGCAGAGGCGCAGCCCATATACAACTACCATGATGTACACGTTGGCAGTCCTTCGATTCATTCAGCAAAGTGCAGCAATTTTTTTTTTTTTCACTGAAAATCTGTAAGAGCCTGCAATGAACACAATGGCTGGCTTATGTCATTTAAAGTTTCCGATCTCAAAAACTCGGGCAGTTCTGTCAAGAGAGGCCGAAACAAGGAAATCCCCATTTGCAGATACGGCAAGAGATTGGATAGCATCAGAGTGCCCTCTGAAGGTTCTTACACATTCTCCAGAGAGGCTATCCCATAATTGCACCTTTCCTCCAACACAACCTGTAGCTATGTACCGTGATGCACCTACCCAAGACGAGCATGTCACCCCACTCTGTCCACAAAGACACTTTATGTGAAGCGCAGTGATGAAATAAAAGAAATAATAGATGTTGCTGACTAAAGCATAAAATTTCTAGAAGAAGCAAACTACATGGTGGAATTGATGATGATATAGATACAGAATGGTTGAATATAAATTTATACAAAACAACACTCAATGGACCTCATTGTCACATGTGCAGCGAGGCAACGAATGCTGAAGATCCCAGACAATAAGCTTCTTATCCAGGGCCCCTGTTGCAGCCCAAGGAGAGCTGCCATGTAAAGATAGTATCAGATAACATGAACCAAATACTATTGGCATGCTTCAGTTTCATGTTTTTACCTTTGGTGTTAACAAGAATTTCAAATAGATGACACCATGACAACCTAAAAGATTTAATCACTCTCATCTCTATACTTTGAAATTGTTATTTGTTGTCTGGTCTCTAAATTCCACACTGAAGAGGCCAGTGGTGAAAGAGACTAAAATATTTCAACCAAGCAAATGAATATAAATTTTATTAAACTTGCCCTAAAAGTTGAGCCAAACACGATGTTGTTTATGACACATGAGCTGTTTCATGTAAAATGACAAGCATTTCTAAGGTTCAGAAGCTAATTAGAGAATTAATGGGGGTAGCCACAACAATGCGCATGAGTGCACATATTTTTATTCATGGTAATTACTAGAACAAATGTATTTATGCTCTGAGGGGAGATGGGAGAAAGAAATTTTTATTCCATTGAGAAAGAAATTTTTTCTTGTTCATCAATATATAATTTTACAACTTGCGTAGATTATTTCAGATACATAAATCATCAATTCTGCCCAGTTGAAATGAAAAAAGGTTCCAAAGTTTACATAAAACATTAACTCTGCCCAGTTGAAATGAAAATAGGTACCAAAGTTTACTTCTACAATAAGGAAGCTCTTATCTTATTAGGGGACATAGATGACAGAATCATCTTAAAAGTAAACTAATTTCACTAGGGACACATTGCATTTAGAAATCCAGTGCTATCAAATGTCTAAGAAAAGAGTGGCAGGTAGAGTTCACAAATGCATGAAAAACCAAAAAAAACACCTGTATCCACCTTTGTATGCCACTTTGGTTGGATCCCTAGCAAAAGTCCAACTTCATTTGAATGAAAATTGTGCAAAACTGAAT
This sequence comes from Malania oleifera, assembly GCF_029873635.1. NCBI lineage: Eukaryota > Viridiplantae > Streptophyta > Magnoliopsida > Santalales > Ximeniaceae > Malania > Malania oleifera. The sequence continues at coordinate 31,886,693 of NC_080424.1, forward strand.
TATGTCCTGGTAATTACTTTCTTCAATTGTTTTACTCAATTAAGCATACAAAGATTTAAAAAAATATATAAAATTATACATACCCCCACACAATGACTGTATGCACAGACACACACATAGGATGTCTTGTAAGTCATGAATAGATTTTAAAGAGGTTCAATGTCCAGAATTCCATAAATGTTTAGGAACATGATAAAAGTTTTCAAATCTACAACTTTCATAGCGGATACTCTGTTTATAAATCATCATTGATTTGAATATTGGTAAATGTGTTGCGCTCAAATCCTGTTGCACTTTTACCAAACCACCACCAAAATATCACAGGATTGAGCACCTTCACATTATCCTTGCTTTCCCCACATTTACCAGTTCCACTTGAAATTTATGGCAGTCTCTCCTTCCCACTACCTTGATCTATCTGAGCTAAATAAGTGTTCATCTGTCGTTTTCTTTCCTTGATAAATCAATTAAGCCTTTTCTTTTCATAGACATGAGAGAGAGAGAGACTCAGATACCTTGGTGAAAGAGCGACACATTCAACTGAATCTGAGTGGTCACGAAAAGAATTAACAACCTGTGGATGTAGATGTGCAAGTCTATTAAAAAGCCTGCTAAATAGAAGAAATATTCAATAAAATCCAGAACCATTATTTTATCAAATGACATATGCAAAAAAAAAAAAAAAATGTAAAATACAATAAGAACACATGTATGCATGTGTGTGCACATTCATATCTGGCATCAATTAAACACAATACAAGATGATATACACAATAAAGAATAACAATTTGACAGTGAATGCTATAACAGCAACAACCACAACAACCAAGCCTCAAATCCTATTAGGTTAGGTTGGCTACATGAATCAGTTTTCACCATTTGTCATGATCTAGGGCACAGTGCTATCAAATTCGTACTATCTCGGTCCAAATTATTCAAGGCTAGCCCTTCCCTTCCTACTTCTAGTTCTAATAACCACATAATCCCACTGGAGAGTTATTTATTCTACATTGCAAGTGCCCAAAACATCTTAGCTGCGTTATCTTCTCAGTTACAGGTGCAACCAAATCCGTCTGTCTTGCACTTAGCACCTTAACTCTTTCCACACAGAGCCCGACCCAAGCCTAAAGGAAAGTGGTTTAGTTAGGTAGCTGGCAGCCAGTGTAGAACTTGTCAAATCTCAATGATTGGGTGGACATTAACATGTCTATACAATAATAAAAGATCCAATATGGTTCCATGAAATATGGAGACATGATTAATTTCCTTTTTTCACTAAACTTTATGCTGCTTCCCCAAGTTTGGCATACTACAGGCATAAAAGTAGGATTCGATATGGCATCCTGGACCAAACCTGAAGAGAGAGACCTCTGAATTCTCCAAGTCAGATGGGTTCATGCGTGCACTCTAAGGCCTAAGCTAGGAAGCATTCATACAAGCATGGTCTTAAATTTGCATGAGATTGTTGAAATTCCCGCTTTCCATCACCCTTGAAATTGAAACGGCAGTCAATTTTTGACTTAAATAATTTCCATTGAAATTTTAACAAATCATCCAAAATTTATTGAAATCTCAAAATTTTAGCAAAAGGTATCGAAATTTTAACTACAGAATGAAATTCCCTTGGAATTCAAATGTGAGATTTATATGCAAAGTGAAATTTTTCTCTTGATTTATCTTATTTTTTTACTAAAACAAAAAGACTATTACAAGGGCTTTTGAAATTATTTAATCATTCATGTCTAAATTATATTTATTTGTATAATAAGCAATATTTAATTAATTTATGAATTTCATTTATATTAACAGAATATATTTAATACAAATATTATATTACCAATATGTTTATACACATTATATTACAACTATTGCACCTCATACACAACATAGATGTATTTAATTTGTAATATATATTTTTTTTATAACAAAGAGAAATTTCATTGATGAGGAGAATTTACAAAAAGGAGAAAAAAACTTCTCTCGTCAAAATTCTGTAAAAATTCAGAAAAAAAAACTAATAAAACAAAAATTGAAAAAACACATAATATTCAGAAAATTTACATTATTAGTCAAAAAACCTACATTATTATGTCCTTTAGCCATTTCTAAAATTTCACAAAAGAATTCCATTCTTTACTACTAATTTCCATAATTTTTTCAAGTCGAAATTCCCATACTTTTGGAGCTTCGAAATTTTAGTTGAAATCAAAATTTAAGACCTTGCATACAAGTAAAGTACAGTTTTTATAATAATAATAATAATAATAATAATAATAATAATATTATTATTATTATTATTAAAAACATGAAATGATTATGACATACCTTGTATGTATCTCTTAAAGAAAACATGTACTTGCCAATTAGATAAATTGCCTCCACATTGTTATCCCGTCATGATATAACAAAATAACAAAATAATCAACAAGATAAATTGTCTCTAAATTGTCATCAAATCATGCCTATACCATAAATTGACAATTACATGCATTATCTTTGATTTGCGAAAAAAAATCGAAAGTTTAGTCTTCGTAATTACCTTTTAGCACGCTCTATTTTTTAAATTTCAACATTTAACTGAGAAAAACTTAAAATTTTATATTAGACCCTGATTTTCATTGCTTAAAATTACAATTAGGCCTCTGCCATACCCATTTCATACCCGTATGCATATGTGTAAACCCATGTACCTGAAATTTGCCTACACTCGTAAAAATAAAATAAATTGATAAAGAGGTACGCAGCATGTACCAGGCAGTAGCCAATCCGTACAGTACATGTACATCATATTCCTTTGGAATGTCTATGCTACCTATACCCCAAGCCTCTGGGGCAATCTAAGGGCCCATTTGTTTTCTCTTAATAGTCTCCCTTAGTTTTAAACCAATTGAGACCAGTCTTTTAAAAGAGATGTTTATTTATACATCTTAATGCCCTCTAATTATCTATTAAGAGATGCACATCTCTTATTCGGTCAGCACTTCATTAAGAGAAATCTGTGAAAAAATTTACCCTAACAAACATCTAAAATTACAATAAGAAAAATTACATGTCTTGCGAATGTCGTGTGTGTGGCACTAAATGGCCAGTGATGCACCATTTGGTTTTTTTAAAGAATTTTTTGCCCAACAGTCTTGTTTCTAGCTGTTCAGAAGGATAAAATGGACACATTCAGAAGTCAGTCAACATATTCAGCGTACAGATTCGGAGGTAGATTCAAGTTACATTTGGACCTGTTTCACTACATTCAGAAATCATTCAATATTCACGAATTTTAATTTAATCAAACAAGCCCCAACTATAGGCAGTGGATCTCATGGGATGGACCCACAAAACAATGGCTGCCCTGGCACCAAGAGAGGAAATACTCCATCATAAAATGTAAAAAAAGGAAGCCATCCCTTGATGGTTGTCTAGACAATAAGTGAACAAATTGAAGCCGAAGGGCTGAAGGTTACTCGAGCTATGCAGTATCAAAAAACCACGTCTTGGAAAAGAAAAGAGATGGAGAGAGGAGGGGCAGGGGCAGGGGCACACTACAACAACTACACTTTTGGTACATAGACATTTAATGGAATCAAATTTATCATTTGACTTTTTTATGTCCACCATTCAATTTTTCATTCAATTCCATTCCCAACTCATTCCATTTTGCCAACCAAACATGCCATAAGTATTTGCAATGAGAGATCTGTAACAACATTCCAACCCCCATAATATGCTAGTATACACATTTGGCCTCAGCAGTGTCACATGAGCTTGAACTATTGATGTGTTGCTAATGACGCCATAATACCAGTCCAGATATAGGAAAAGTCTAACCATATACTTATAATGAACCACAATGTTGCAGTATGATAATACTACTAACATACAGTTGCATCTCATGTGCGTAAGAATGCTGACAAATTACCAAATTACTTGCAGTGAGTATACCTAATGGGGACAGCCAATTGTTTTCATGTCTTCTCCTTCCGTACTATACTTACTTTTTTAGATGTGGTTTGACTTGCCTACCTTCGAATAGCAGGTTCTATCAATCAGCCACAGTTAATAACCCAACCTTCCAGAATTTACATGGTGCCAAGGTTTTTCAAAATAAAAGAGATATAGGGATTTTCAAGAAAGACAGAGAGATCCTGTACTGGAGATAAGAGGGACTGCGAAGCTCCTTGAGTTAGTTCAAAGTTTCAATGACTTTTAACTCCTGTCACTGGTTATTGATCATTTAGTATTATTATCCATGTTAGTAACCAAGAGCTAGTGAGGCCATTGGTATGTACTTGACATATATCATAAATAGAGGGGAGACATATGATTGTGATTAGGTTTTCCAATTTACACACTGTACCAGAGCATGGCCCCAAGACCTAAACCCTAAGTGTCACACCCACTGCCAACCAAGCCCTAAAAATCCTAAATCCTCTGCATGTCTACCACTGAAGGGAAGCTGCTAGAACCACTGTAAAGCAGCTTCTACACAACAGCATTTCCTGAAAATTTCCAGGATGACGTTACATGTTCAGAAACACCAAAATCCCTTGAGATCTTGCAAAACCAACACCATAGCGACCTGCAAACACTGCATATCATCCAAGCCCTGAAATCTCACTGTTGGAGCCTCCCTCTTGTGCCCCTCATCCATTGGTCAAAGGCTGGCGGTGCAAACTCCATGCACCAGCACGTGAGGCTTCATAGAGCAATTTTTTTAGCCTAAACCGGTCCTATATCGTTCAAATAACTCTATAAACCATATTATTAAATTTTTGGTGTGGAATTTCATCCAAAGGTTCCCATCTTGTGACACAGCTGGAGGCTGTTAGTGGTAGCTAACTTCACCAGGGTCTGAAACAATGTTATGTCACTGTGTGATTGTCCCAGTTGTTTATCTTGTTCATTAGTGATCTTGGTTTCATGTGTTATAGGATGGAGTCCATGAATGAATCCCAAAAGTATGTTTCCTTCTTTGTTGCCACAGATTACTACCACGTAGTTGGATGAAAGAATTGTTTGCAATGGTATTAGGTTATCAAGATCTATTTTACAGGCTTAGACAAATCTAAACATTTGTTTCAATCTAGGCTAGTGACAACCAATGGAAAGAAGAATGGATTTAGGAAGATGCATTGATCATCTCCCTTCTACGAAACTCGACATAACCCTAGATTGCATAGACGTGTACATATCTAGTATGCAAGGAGATTTTTGGATTATGTGAAACTCTTATATTCGAGTTACATTACTTGTATGTAGGATCTCTTCCTACAGTACTTTCAATTTCAACAGAGAGGGGTGTCACAGAGTACTATGCAAAGATAAAAGTGAATCCACAAGGAAATCAGCATCCCACAACCCATAACAATCAATATTCATCAATCCTTCAAGCCCTAGCAGCAGTTTGGTCCCAGATTCTCAATAGTGCAGAGTTGCCACAATTATTCTTGCATTTTTGGTGCTTCCTCCAGCACCTATTCCTCAGCCCCCAGGCTTCAGTGTTTCAACCTCTAGCTTCAAGAAGACTATTTTTGCAACACAAAGTGTTCTGATTTTCAACTCAGTAATCCCACAAGTTATCAAGATGTTTCAAGTGGTCATGGTGGAAGGGTGGACGTGGTCCCCAAGCAAGTTGTACTCATTGTGGAGGAGAATTTCAAGAAATGGAGAAGTGTCGGGATCATCATAGTAAACCCCCACACATCGCTAATGTAACCACCACAGATTCCATTCTTCCCACATCAATATCTATTTTGGAGAAAGAGTATTCTAAGTTTGTGTAGTATCAGGCATACCAACAAGCTTCTCTTCTTGTTGCGTCTCTAGCTTAGACAGGTCAAATGGGGTGCAGTATCTATTTTAGAGAAATAGTCTAAGTTTGCACAGTATGAAGCACACCAGCAAGCTTTCCCATTGCATCTCTTGCTCAGATAGGCAACCCTACAACTTGATTGTCATCCATTGTATCTCCCACTAGTCCTTGGGTTATAGATTCAGCCACTATTACAACCAGTTTCTGTTCATCCCTCCAGTATTTTGCAAATTACTTCACGTTAACGTTGCTAGTGGGTCCATTACTATCATTAAGGAATAGGAACGGTAAATCCTACTCTTTTGTATATTCGTAGGTTTTCCTTTAATCTTATGTTAATTAGAAAGATTACCAAATCCATGGATCGTTTTGTAAGATTTTATTCTCACTCTATTGTCATTTAGGATTTAAAGACAAGGAAGACACTTAGCGGAGGACGTTGAGTTGGCAAGTTCACTACATCAAGACATTATCTCCTTCTACACCCTACACTATTGTTGTTATACCACTCCAAATCCATCCTCATCATGGTCATCCTCCATTGGATAAGTTAAAATGGTTGGTTCCTATCTTGAGTTATGTGTCTACTCTTGAGTGTGACTTTTGTTAGGAAGCATCATTGTATTCCATTTTCTTCCACAAGTCAATAAATGGGTGGTAAACCCTTTCATGTTAGACCATTATGATGTTTAGCATCCTAGTTGATTGTGTCATAGTTGGATTGTTGGAATTTTGTGACTTTTGTAGATGACTACTCAAGGATGACTTGGCTTTGCTTTTTTTTTTTTTTTTTTTGGGGGGGACTTATGGCAAAGGAATACCGTGGTTCCAACCTTGAGACTTGGGGAAAACAAAATCAAACCCCAAGAATCTAAAACTGATTTAACCAACTTATTCAAAACCAATAAACCAATGACCAACAACCAAACAAATAAATAAGAACTAAACAACTATAAGTGGAAAACAAACAAAATTCCGGAAGATCTCGAGGAATAAACCAACCACTCCAACCTTCACAAACACCAGCACAAAGCATCACGAGCGCAAAGAAGGAAATCCCAACAAATCCAATCGAATCATTACCCTAACTTGTTGTGGAAGCTCATCCTGGCAACTATATGATCGAGATATACCAGATTCACCCTGTTTGGCAAAGAAATCCGCACTTTGATTCGCCTCCCTGTAAACATGTTCCACTTTGTAATGTATGTCTCTCAATGCTAACACAAGTTCTTCCCACAATTCCCATAAGTTCCAAGCTGAACACTTCCCATAATTAATCCACTGAACCAACAAAGCAGAGTCACAGGCAATCTCCACTTGATCAAATCCAAGATTTTTACACAGATTAATCCCTATAATAATCGCTTTTAATTCAGCCATATTATTGATTCCATAACCCAGTAACGAGGAAAAAGCTGCATTAAATAATCCTCTTTCATCTCTTATCACGCCTCCACTACCACAATTACCTGGGTTACCCTACAGCTTCCATCCACATTCAACTTAACCCAACCTATCCCAGGTTTACACCATCTAACTACATGAGGAAGACGAACCCTCACATTTTTTACTTGAATATCCAAAGCACGAAGGACTGCAATATCCATGCAAGAAGCAGGTGCACATTTAGTTAACTTGTCTGAAATGGATCTCAGCCAATATTTAATATCAAGTCACATAGCTCTCACCGAATCATGAATTGATTCCATCCTCACTCTACATTGACAAGTCCAAAGTCTCCAAATGATGAGACTAGGTATGAGACCTACTAGAATGCCTAACTGTGAGACTCGTCTTGCACAACTAAACCAAAAATTAACTCTGGCTTTCCATGTATTCGTTGCCATACAACTAACACCCAACGCCACTGCTGCTTGTTTCCATACCTCTTGAGCAAAAGATCCCGTGCAAAACACATGGTCTAGAGATTCAATCTTGGCATTTGAACAACAATCACACCGAGAGGCCACCTGAACACCTACTTCTTGAATACGAGTATCAACCGGAAGACACGCGAACAAAGACTTCCACATACAAATTGACACCCGTTTTAGCAACATAGGATGTCAGATCCATTTTGAAACTAAGAATTCCTCTTTACGCTCCCTTATAATTTCCCAAGCACTTGCCGTGGTAAATTTCCCATCTATTGAAGGTTACCAAATTACTGTATCTAGACCCTCCTTGCAAGAAATAGCAGAGTTCATTACCTCCTCAACCTATTCTACACCCAATAGATCCACTAATAAGTCAACATTCCATCCATCTCTAGCCCAACAATCTCGTGTTCGTAGCTTATGGTTTCTGATTTCCTGAACCTTAGCACAAAGGGGACCGGAGGCTAACCATCGATCAAACCAGAAAGAGGCCGACCCTTCTTTAATTTGAACATGAACATGCTCTAATACTTCAGGTATCACACGAGCAATTGATCTCCAAAATCTGGTTCCTTTATCTAGCTTTATTTCTCTCAAGTGGTGTCTATTATTCAAATACTTGGCTTTAAAGAATTGAGTCCACAGATTATCCATAGTTAACAATCTCCACACAAACTTCATATGCAATGATTTTTTTACTTCTTCAAAATCCCTAATACCCAAACCACCCTCACAAACAGGCTTACATATATTAGGTCAGGAACACCATTTTATTTTTCTTTTATCATTTACTCCACTCCAAAAAAAATTCGATAACATAGAATTTAACTTTGTGAAGACAATATTAGGAATGTCAATTACCGCCAATTGATGAACCGCCATTGATGATTCAAAGATATCTTTTGTGCCTTTTGTTATGACATAAAGACTCAATTTATAAGGCTAAGGAGTACTTTGTACCCAATCACTACCTATATCACTAAGTATGGTATAATTTATGAATCATCTTGTGCCCACACTCCACTACAAAATGGAGGCAGAGGGGAAAAATTGGCATACCCTTGTAGTCAAACATATCATATTGTATCAGCTGAATGTCTTTAAATTTTAGAGTGATGTCGTGCTCACTATCTGCTCTCTTCTCAATAGAATGAGATCTTGTTCTTGGTGGTTAAATACCCAATTGTTCTCTTCCTAAATGCTCCTTTATTCCCATTACCTCTTTGTATACTTGGGTGTGTGTCTTTTGTCCATTAGTTACTCCAGGGTGGATAAGTTGGATCCTCATGCTATTAAATTTATTTTCTTGCCTAATCATGTACTGAAAAGGATATCGCTTTTATAGTCCAATCCTCCATCACTTTTATTTTATTTTATTTTATTTTGATGTTAACTTATTTGATTCCATGCCATACTATTCTAATTCCATGAGCCCCTTTGACCATGATATGTCCCTTTCTTTGCCTAGTCTTCTAGACGCTGATCTATTATCTATGCCCAAACATCTCTTGCATCTTCATCTTGTATAAGTCATTCCAGTTGAGTGGATCATCCTCAAGCGCAAGTGTACACACGACAACAACTCAAAGGAGGAGTCTCCTTCAACTTCTACTTCTACGCCTTCAATTTTCACATTTGATCTTCTCATTGTTATGCAGAAAGGTAAACGCACATGTCCACAACATCAAATCTCTAATTTCATTTGCTAAGATTTATTTTCATCCTTATATTACTGTTTTGTTAGTGCTCTATTGACTAGTGCTCTTTGTAAATATGTCCCTCAAACCTTATACAATTCATGGTGAAGGACTACAATGGTTGAAGAGGTATGAGTGTCACAAGATAATGACACTTGGGAATTGGTATATCTTCTTATAGATAAGTCTATGGTCGATCATTGTTTGGTGCATGTTATGCAAGTCAACCTGGATGGTTACGTAGCTCATTTGAAGGCTCGTCTAGTTGCTAAAGGATATACTCAGGTGTATGATTTGGATTATATTGACACATTCTCCCTGGTTGCGGAACTTGTTGCGATTCATTTGTTCATCTCCTGCTACCACTAGTCATCAACTTTTATACTAGGTATCAGACTTTGCACCATTTACATTTAAAGAATGCCTTCCTAGATGGTAACCTTCCAAAAGAGATCTTTATGGAGCAACCACTTGAGTCTATTGCTCATGGGGTCAGCACTGGTGTGTTGTCTTCTTTTGCTTAAGGAGAGCTACATAAAAAGAATCCTTATATGGTCAAAAGCAATCTCCCTAATAGGTTCACTACAGTCGTGCTTGAGTTTGGCCTTCAAAAAAGTGCACAAAATTGTTTTCTATCGCCATAGATAGATTTTTCTACTTGTGTATGTAGATGACCTCATGATTACTAGTAATGATGATTAAGATATCCACATATTGAAGCATTTTTTCCAAACAAAGTTTTAGATTAAAGATTTGGGTTTGTTAAAATATTTCTTGGGTACTGAAGTATCTAGATCTAGTACTGGGAACATCTTGTCACTAAGTTAGTATGTTTTATATCCCTTTAGATGAGACTGGACTATTAAGATCCAAACTTGTCGCTAAACTTATGGATCCTAACAACAAATTATTAACAAATGTGGATGATATCATAGACTTGTTGGGAAGTTAAACTACCTCTTAATCACATGACTAGACATATCTTTGCAACAAGTGTTGTGAGCTAGTTCCTTGATTCTCCCCAAACTATGATACCTCAAAGATGCATTGGGAAAAGGCCTCTTGCCCGGGGTTACACTCTTATGCAGGGTTATATTGATGCAAAATAGGGTGGGTCACCCTCTGAAAGGAGATCCATAACTGGGTAGTGTGCCAAAACTAGGTACTATTTGTTTGTTGGTGGTGTTGACTGGTGTGACTCATGAAGCTAAATCAGTTTTATTTGTTGCTATTCTTTAGGATTATAACCATTTCTTCATGCTGATTTTTAGGCAGATTTTTCTGCAATTCAGTTGTCAATATGCTGTATAAATAGATAGTTTGTTGCTCAATAAAAATTAGCCTTTTGTAGTCTCTAAATCAGCTTCTCTCATTATCCTTAGTCTTTGGTTTTTTAAATATCCAACAGATTGGAATCAGAGCTATAGTCTTGAGGGACCTGTGAGATTAAGAGAGCTCAAACACAACAACCTATTTAGAATGAATTCAGAAAATTCATTCACTGCAACTGCACCTCTAGTGTTTGATGGAACAAATTATCAGTTGTGGGCTATTAGAATGGAGGCATATCTTGATGCTAATGATCTATAGGAGGCTACTGAACAAGTATATGAAGTTCCAACCTTGCCAAACAATCCAACTCTTGCACAAATCAAAAATCAAAAGGAGATGAAGCAAAGAAAATCAAAAGCAAGAGCAACCTTGTTTGCAGCAGTCTCATCCACCATTTTTATTTGAATAATGATATTGAAAACAGCCAAGGAAATTTGGGATTTTTTGAAGCAAGAATACGAAGGAAATGAAAGGGTCAAAGGGATGCAAGTGCTGAATTTGATCCGAGAATTTGAGATGCAAAAGATGAAAGAATCAGAAACAGACAAGGAATATTCTGACAGACTTCTTGGCATTGTCAACAAGGTAAGACTCCTTGGTACTGATTTTTCTGATTCTAGAATTGTTCAAAAGGTCCTAGTCACAATTCCTGAAAAGTTTGAGGCTACAATTTCATCTTTGGAAAATTCAAAAGATTTGTCAAGCATTACCTTGGCAGAATTGTTGAATGCACTGCACTGCAGGCACAAGAACAAAGGAGGCTTATGAGGCAAGAAGGATCAGTGGAGGGTGCTTTTCAAGCCAAATCAGAGAACAACAATGGTGGCAAAAATAAATAAATAAATAAAACAAAACAAAACAAAACAAAAAAAACAAAAACAACAAGGCTGGAGGTTATGCAAGCAACAACAAAAATAGCCAAAGCAGCAACACTCAAGTTTTCCACCTTGCTCCTAACTGCAAAAAAACCAATCATCCACAAAATAAGTGTTGGTGGAGGCTAGATGTAAGATGTCACAAGTGTGGTCAGTTAGGGCACATGGAAAGGATATGCAAGACTCAACAGCAACAAGGAGAAGCCAAGGCTGCTGAGGATCATCCTCAAGAGGAGCAGTTATTTGTGGTATCATGCAAGTGCTGAATTTGATCCGAGAATTTGAGATGCAAAAGATGAAAGAATCAGAAACAGACAAGGAATATTCTGACAGACTTCTTGGCATTGTCAACAAGGTAAGACTCCTTGGTACTGATTTTTCTGATTCTAGAATTGTTCAAAAGGTCCTAGTCACAATTCCTGAAAAGTTTGAGGCTACAATTTCATCTTTGGAAAATTCAAAAGATTTGTCAAGCATTACCTTGGCAGAATTGTTGAATGCACTGCACTGCAGGCACAAGAACAAAGGAGGCTTATGAGGCAAGAAGGATCAGTGGAGGGTGCTTTTCAAGCCAAATCACAGAACAACAATGGTGGCAAAAATAAATAAATAAATAAAACAAAACAAAACAAAACAAAAAAAACAAAAACAACAAGGCTGAAGGTTATGCAAGCAACAACAAAAATAGCCAAAGCAGCAACACTCAAGTTTTCCACCTTGCTCCTAACTGCAAAAAAACCAATCATCCACAAAATAAGTGTTGGTGGAGGCTAGATGTAAGATGTCACAAGTGTGGTCAGTTAGGGCACATGGAAAGGATATGCAAGACTCAACAGCAACAAGGAGAAGCCAAGGCTGCTGAGGATCATCCTCAAGAGGAGCAGTTATTTGTGGTATGATGCAAGTGCTGAATTTGATCCGAGAATTTGAGATGCAAAAGATGAAAGAATCAGAAACAGACAAGGAATATTCTGACAGACTTCTTGGCATTGTCAACAAGGTAAGACTCCTTGGTACTGATTTTTCTGATTCTAGAATTGTTCAAAAGGTCCTAGTCACAATTCCTGAAAAGTTTGAGGCTACAATTTCATCTTTGGAAAATTCAAAAGATTTGTCAAGCATTACCTTGGCAGAATTATTGAATGCACTGCACTGCAGGCACAAGAACAAAGGAGGCTTATGAGGCAAGAAGGATCAGTGGAGGGTGCTTTTCAAGCCAAATCACAGAACAACAATGGTGGCAAAAATAAATAAATAAATAAAACAAAACAAAACAAAACAAAAAAAAACAAAAACAACAAGGCTGGAGGTTATGCAAGCAACAACAAAAATAGCCAAAGCAGCAACACTCAAGTTTTCCACCTTGCTCCTAACTGCAAAAAAACCAATCATCCACAAAATAAGTGTTGGTGGAGGCTAGATGTAAGATGTCACAAGTGTGGTCAGTTAGGGCACATGGAAAGGATATGCAAGACTCAACAGCAACAAGGAGAAGCCAAGGCTGCTGAGGATCATCCTCAAGAGGAGCAGTTATTTGTGGTATCATGCAAGTGCTGAATTTGATCCGAGAATTTGAGATGCAAAAGATGAAAGAATCAGAAACAGACAAGGAATATTCTGACAGACTTCTTGGCATTGTCAACAAGGTAAGACTCCTTGGTACTGATTTTTCTGATTCTAGAATTGTTCAAAAGGTCCTAGTCACAATTCCTGAAAAGTTTGAGGCTACAATTTCATCTTTGGAAAATTCAAAAGATTTGTCAAGCATTACCTTGGCAGAATTGTTGAATGCACTGCACTGCAGGCACAAGAACAAAGGAGGCTTATGAGGCAAGAAGGATCAGTGGAGGGTGCTTTTCAAGCCAAATCAGAGAACAACAATGGTGGCAAAAATAAATAAATAAATAAAACAAAACAAAACAAAACAAAAAAAACAAAAACAACAAGGCTGGAGGTTATGCAAGCAACAACAAAAATAGCCAAAGCAGCAACACTCAAGTTTTCCACCTTGCTCCTAACTGCAAAAAAAACCAATCATCCACAAAATAAGTGTTGGTGGAGGCTAGATGTAAGATGTCACAAGTGTGGTCAGTTAGGGCACATGGAAAGGATATGCAAGACTCAACAGCAACAAGGAGAAGCCAAGGCTGCTGAGGATCATCCTCAAGAGGAGCAGTTATTTGTGGTATCATGCTTTGCCACCAGCAGCTCCACAGAAAGCTGACTTATAGATAGTGGTTGTACAAACCACATGACTTATGATCGAGAGCTCTTCAGAGAGCTTGACAAGACTGCAATTTCTAAAGTTAGAATCGGAAATGAAGCACACATTGTAGTAAAAGGCAAAGAAACAGTAGCAATTAAATACCACACAGGTATGAAATTAATTTCTAATGTTTTGTATGTTCCTGAAATTAATCAAAATCTTTTGAGTGTTACTCGGTTGTTGGATAAAGGCTATAAGGTGTTGTTTGAAGACAAAAATTGTTGGCCTTACAAGGTTTAATACTCTATTTTGATGCTAACAAACAAGTAGGACTTAACATGCTTCGGTTGAATGTTGTGTTTTCTCAGGAATCAATGTTGAAAGTACTTATGTAGCATGGATCAAAGTCTGATAGCATGGATCAAAGTCTGAAGACCATAAGAGCATGATGATTAAAGAACATTAACATGAGAGCTCAAAGTCTGAATCAATGAAGAAATATCAAGAGGGTTTAAAGAGATGAAAGATCAGATAATTCTGAGAGATCAGAGACTAGCAACAAAGAAAGTTCAGAACAAAGAAGAATTTTTAAGTACTTAGGAAAAGTTTTTGTAAGTACTTTAAGTTTATTCAAATATGAAGTTTTCATTTTGAAGCTCATTAAGCAAAGAGACTTAGGGACCTTAAGATAAAACTTGGAATATGTTTTTAAAGTTAAAACAAATCTATATTCCAAGCAACAATGAGAGAGAAATCAAAAATTGACTAGAAAAGAAAAACATTCAGTGCACAGACGACTGTCTATAAATCGACAAACGACTGGCCAAATTAACAAGGCTTAAAACTCAAACACAGAAGCTTGACAGACGACTGTCAAGGCTCTGACAAACGATTGCCAGTGAAAAGTGAGAAAACTGTGAAGGTTTCACCATACGACTGTCCACCTTCTATGTTATTGAAAGGCTTGAAATTACACATGGACAAACGACTGTCACCATATGAACAGACGACTGCCACCTCATATTCTAGTGACAGACGACTGCCACTCAAGGGGCAGACAACTGTGACCTTTCTGCCTATGTTTTTATAGTTATATTAAATGGACAGACGCTGCCAGGACTTCACAGTCGTCTGCCTCGCGACATTTTTTTGTTTTCCAACGGATATAATTTTTGAAATTCAAATATTTGGAAACTCAAATAAGTTTAATATAAGGAAACAACTCTGAGTATTCTTGGGGAATAAGCAAGAAGATTTTCTACATCTATAAATACCCCTAAGACACATTGATTTCTACATCAAGATCATTAAGAAATCATATTCTGCTGTCATACTCTCTCATTTTGAATTTCTGAAAGTGCTTCAAATTGCTCTCATCCTTGCTCGAACTTAAGAGAAGTTTTGCTGAATCTCTCATTGTGTTTGATCATTGAGTTGTTGATTCTTTCATTGAAAGATACCTACGGTGATAAGTTTCTAAGAGCTTCATTCTAAAATTCATATTCTGAATTTACTAAAGTGAATAAGTGTTTCAAATTTGTACTAATCAGCTCTTTGAGGAGCAAGTTTTTGTACGTCTTGTTTTCTATCTTTGTAACAAGATTTGTTGACGGTTTGAGTATTGAATCGATGGACCAAACAAGGGGAGATTGTTTGGAGAAGGCGGGCTCTAGCCTTACCCAAGGAGTGCTTGTAACTAGTTTTCTTCCGGCTGATAAAGGAACGGGAATAGTAAATCCTTTGGCGGTTTTGCCAAGGGCGAGGACGTAGGCTGTGTTGAAGCCGAACCTCGTAAAAATCCCCATGTTCTTCTTTCTCTACTCTACTCTTTAATTTTTTAAAGATATAATTTGCGTGGTTGTTTTAAATTTCAATTATGAATGTTTGGTTGTTAAATAGACCGGAAGGTAATTCGTTTTGGATAAATCAGCATTGATTGCGGAAACCGAAAGGGACTACATTGGTTGATTATCCTTGGCCTATTAATCTGAAAGTTTATTTAAAAACTAAACATTGGGAAGAAGAATAATTGTGATACAGGGCTTATACTGAGTGCAGCAAATTTTCACATATATTGTTACATAAATTGAGTGTTTGATCTTGCTGTGTTGATTGTGATTGTTTCCAAGATTTACAACTTAAAAGAACTAATCCTAAAGGGACTATTTTTAAAAAAAAATTCAATTCACCCCACCTCTTGAGAAGCTATTCCTAATTTCAAAAATTATGTGATTAAAGATACAAAAGGCATGGAGGTGTTCAAAGTTCAAATGAAAGGCAAAGCTTTGCCTTGGATTCGATGAAAGAGGAGCAGGCTGTTGTACACAAAGAAGATAACAATACAGTGCTTTGGCAAAAGAGATTGGGGCATTTCCATCATGCCGCTCTACTTTTCATGAAGAAGAACAATCTGGTGAAAGGCTTGCCTGAATTAGAGGAGGAGTCTCCCAAATGTGTTGCCTATCAGTATGGAAAGCAAACCAAGCGTCCTTTTCAACAAAACAAGGCTTGGAGGGCTACACAGAGGCTGCAATTAATACACACAGATGTCGGAGTGCAATGAAAACACCATCATTGAATGGCAGTAAGTATTATATTGCCTTCATTGATGATTACTCTAGAATGTGCTAGATGTATTTTATAAAGCTTAAATCTGAGGTTGCTGACATCTTCGGGAAGTTTAAAGCTTGGATTGAAACTCAAAGCGGATGCAAAATGCAGGTGATCAAGTCTGATAATGGAACTGAATATACTGCTGAAGAATTTAACAAGTTTTGTGAAGATGCAAGCATTGAACATCAGCTGAACGCACCTTACACTCCTCAATAGAATGGTGTTATAGAGAGGAAAAACCAGACAATTATGGAGATGACAAGGTGCTTGCTTCATGACAAAGGGCTGCCAAAGAAATTTTGGGCTGAGGTTGTAAATACAACAGTTTTTCTCCTAAACAGATTGCCAACAAAAACTTTGCTAAAAAAGACTCCATTTGAAGCATGGTAGGGCTATAAACCAAAGTTGCTTAATCTGAAGACATTTGGTTGCCAATGTTTCTCTTACATCCCTCAAGTTAAGAGAGCCAAATTGGACAAAAAGTAGAATCTGGGTTTTTTGTAGGCTATAGCTCATTTTCAAAGGCCTACAGGATCTACATGCCAGAAAGCAACAAAGTAATTGTTAGCAAGGATGTACAATTCCTTGAGTTAGATAACTGGAGGTTGGAGAATGACAAGAAGCTTGAGGTTCAGGAGGAGAATGATGATATGGATGATGAACCTGTTAGAGGAACCAGACCACTCTCTGACATTTTATCAAAGATGTAATGTTGTCGTAATGGAGCCTGCAGAGTATGAAGAAGCTGCAACTGATCAGAAGTGGAGAGCTGCAATGAAGGAGGAGCTAAAGATGATTGAAAAGAACCAGACATGAGAATTGGTAGACAGACCTAAACACAAGAAAGCTATAGGAGTCAAGTGGGTTTACAAAACCAAGCTCAATCCTAATGGTTCTGTAAACAAGTACAAGGCAAGACTTGTTGTCAAGGGATATGCCCAGATGTTTGGGGTAGATTTTTCTGAAACTTTTGCCCCAGTTGCCAGGTTGGATACCATAAGGATGTTGCTAGCTCTTGCTGCACAAAAAGATTGGGTTCTACACCAAATGGATGTTAATTTGTCCTTTTTGAATGGATACTTGGAGGAAGAAATCTTTGTGGACAACCAAGCTACAATTTCAATTGCTAATAATCCAATGTTCCATAGCAAAACAAAACACTTCAAAATAAAATTTTATCTTCTAAGAGAGGTACAAATGGAAGGAGAAGTGCAGCTGATCTACTGCAAAACAGAAAATCAAAGTGCTGATATCCTAACAAAGGCACTTCCGAAGATTAGATATGAATTCTTGAGGCAGAAGCTTGGTGTATGCAGCTCCAGAGTCAAGGAGGAGTGTTGACTGGTGTGACTCATGAAGCTGAATCAATTTTATTTGTTGCTATTCTTTAGGAGTTGAATCAGTTTTATTTGTTGCTATCCTTTAGGATTATAACCATTTCTTCATGCTGATTTTTAGGCAGATTTTTCTGCAATTCAGTTGTCAATATGCTGCATAAATAGATAGTTTGTTGCTCAATAAAAATTAGCCTTCTGCAGTCTCTAAATCAGCTTCTCTCATTATCCTTAGTCTTTGGTTTTTTAAATATCCAACAGGTGGATCCTAGAAGAGTATGAAACAAACAGTTGTGAACCCACGCACTCATGGCACATACTATGTGTAAATTGGTACTTCGTATTCCACAATGTTAGCGTATGGAGTTGATGTGTGATAATCAAGTTGTTGTTCAGATTACCTCCAATTCAATCTTTCATAAGAGAATGACTCATATCGTAGTTGACTGTCATTTTGTCTAGGAGAAATTTGTGCAAAAGCTCATTGAAACCACTCATGTGAAGTCGATACACCAACTTTTTAATCTATTCAATAAAGATTTAGGTGGTGCTAGGGTTAAATCGATTTGTGAGAAGCTAAGAGCATATGACACACATGTCTAGCTTGAGGCAGAGTATTACCATGGTCTTAAATTACGAAATTGTTGAAATTTACGTCACCCTCCAAATTGAAATGATAGTCGATTTCCGTTGTACATAATTTCCATCAAAATTTCAACAAATCATCTGAAATTTATCGAAATCTTGAAACTATAGCGAAACTTATCAAAATTTTAACTATAAAATGAAATTTCCTCGAAATTCAAATAAGAGATTTAGGAGCAAAGTGAAATTTCTCTCTTAATTTGTTTTATTTTTTTAGTGAAACAAAAATATTAGGGCTTTTTATGAAAAAAAAAAAAACTTACAACAATATTTTATTTAATCATTCATGTCTAAATTATCATTATTTGTATAATAAATAATATTTAAATGATTTATGAATTTCATTTGTATTAACGGAGAATATGTTTAATGCATATTATCTTATAAATATGTTTGACACATTATATTACAACTTTTCCACCTTATGTACAACATAGATGTACTTAATTTGTAATATATTAGTCATAAAACTTATATTATTATGTCTATTAACCATTTCCAAAGTTTCATAAATGAATTCCTTGTTTTACTACTAATTTCCATTATTTTTGAAAATTGAAATCGAAATTTTCATTGAAATTTCTGCACTTTTGGAGCTTCAAAATTTGAGTTGAAATCGAAATTTACGACCTTGAGTATTACGTTAGTCATTGTGATGTACTTGACATATATTTTAAATAGAGGTGGAGACCTATGGCCGTGATTAGATCTTCTGATTTCAACAACATAGTAAACAACTCCCATCAAGTTTTTCAAAAATGCGGTGTACCTATAGGAAAGAGTTAGGGATTCAAGAAAGAAAGATCCTTACATTGGGGAGAAGAGGGACTGCAAAGCTCCTTCACTTAATTACAAGTTTCAATGACTTTTAACTCGCATCAAGGGTGAGTCCCTTTTTCCCCTTAAAAGTAAAAACTGGGTCGAATGTGTTTGGTAAACAGCTTTTCCAGTTTTTAAAAGCCAGCTTTTAGCTTTTTCGTTGATCTTTTAAAATGTTCAAGTTTGAAACTTTTAAAAGCTAAAAGTTAGATTTTTCTCCAACAAATTATTCAATTCCATCGTTGTCCATAATTTTTTTCAAAAATTACAAAACTATCAATGTTTTAATTATATTTCCTAAAAATATGTATCTATTTGTCATTTTAAATACTTTTAGACATTTTACAACTTTTTACCCAGAAGATAATGTTTTCTTTCTAACAACTCCATTTCACAGGGAGGCCAAAATTTTTTTAAATAATATTAAAATAACAGCTCCTACTTATGGTGTCCACTAGCCAAAAAACACATAAATACATTTTAAAACTAACCTTAAGCAGAAGTTAACACACTAAGAAAATTCTCATCATAATAGAACTCTTAAAAATTTTCAAAAATGTAAAAATATATCAAAACCAAACAAAAATGTTTATTGAACTCACAGGACAAATTAATTGCTGAATAATGTTCTTTTGGGTTCTATGCACACACTAATTATCTACTTATTCTTGCACCCAGTGTTCCAAACATTCATAAAAGAAAATGCAAAAGATCATGGAGTACATCTTTGAACATTAAACATTACACCTAGCATGCAAAGTAACATCTTGTAGGGAGTTTTCTTTCTTGTTTCTGCAAAATAAAAACACTAGTTTGAGCTCCAAGATCAGACTTGCATAATCAGCTATCTCCACCAAGACTGCAATTTATGAAAATCTTGTGAGGCTAACATCCCAATCGTTGATTCAAACCAAGGGTAACAAAAACATGGTGGGCATCAAACATGAAGGGTAAGCATACAAAATCAAAACACTCGGTTCAGCTTCAAGATCAAACTTGCATAATCAGGTGTCCCCACAAATACTGCAATTTATGAAAATTGCAAAAATCCTAATCATTGATTCAAACCAAGGGTGATAAAAACATGATGAGACTACAAACATGAAGGTGAGCATATATGCATTACACATTGATGCCTGATGCTGAAACACTCTTCAGACATGAAATTAGGATGTATCCCCAAGAGGGGGGTGAATTGGATTATTTAAAAATTGATTTGCGGAATTTTAAATACTTCAAACCTTAACTATATTATCTTCCAATTCAACCAAGATTTCAATTTAGCTATACAAGCTATGCAAGTAAGAAATCCTAAGTATGAATATGAATATCAATGCACAATCCGAATTTATAAAGTGAAATAAAAATTAATACAATCAAATAAGCCCTTCGTTTGGAATATGATTTCCAACTATGAACAATAATGTATTCAAGAATAAATTTAGTGATTCAATTTATGTCTCAATGATGTGATAGAGATTAAGAACTAATTTTCATCAACAAATAATTTTTCTTCCAAAACAGATTTTGTAAATCACTTGTTTAGCTTCAGCTCTTATGCCTTAATCTGAAAATCAATTTACAACTTGTTCCTCCTCAGATATATTACTTGCAGATTTAGAGTTATGTTTACCTGAAATTTTAATCCAACAACTCAACCATATAGCAGATACAAGTTCAATCACAACCAACCAATATTCAGCAAGACTCAGTCTTTACCAAGTTCAGAATTTCAGCACAATGATGTTCAACAAGAATCGATATTCAGCTGATTTTTTTTATATTCAGCAAGTTGATGATGAAAGTATCCAATATTCACAAGTATTTAATATTCAACAAGATTCAATATTTAATATAATTCGATATTCAGCACTATTCAATATTCAGCAAGATGATAAAGAAAATATATTCAAGCACACGGGTTATATCTTGCAGAAAGTAAAGACAGTAAGGAAGAAGAAGCTGAACACCGTTGTTTTTACAAGGTTCGGCCGCAGCCTACGTCTTTGCCCCAAGCAACCCGCTGTGAGGGTTTCCTTTACCAACTTTGTTACCAGGTGAAGTTACAACCTCTCTCTCTCTCAAAGGTGGAGTTCGCCTCTCTAACGAGAATCCCCTCTCGCTAGGCAACGATTCAATACCTGAACCGTTAAACAATACAACAAACAGCAAAGAATTTCTTGTACAATGAAAAGCTCCTCAAATGAGCAGATTAGTACACGTTAGATCCAAAAATAATACTTCAAATAAACAACACGAAAGTTCAAGCTCGAAAGTATATCACCAGAATTGATTCAAACGTGTGAGATTCGAAAGATTAGATCAGTTTTTTGAGAGAACTCAGTAAGAACACAGCAACTTTTCAGAAGAGTATAACCAAAAGAATTAAGAGTTTTTGCGTGTTGTTCATGTACTCTCTTACCCTAATGTGCGAGAATAATACGTTTAAATAGTGCACTAGGGTTTCAAAAACTTTCCTTTGAATTTT
Source organism: Malania oleifera (assembly GCF_029873635.1). Taxonomy (NCBI): domain Eukaryota; kingdom Viridiplantae; phylum Streptophyta; class Magnoliopsida; order Santalales; family Ximeniaceae; genus Malania; species Malania oleifera. The sequence continues at coordinate 31,908,388 of NC_080424.1, forward strand.
CTCTCAATTTGGAAAACAATCATGCAAGATTTGGAAACAAAATCAGCGTTGTTAAACGTTTAAACATAAGTATCAGTCGCCTATCTTCGAGGGGTCAGTCGTCTGTGCTCTTTTAAAATTAGTGCATTTTGGAAGTCAGAATGGGGTTCGTCGATTGTGCCCAATAGGTCAGTGGCTTGTGCCTATTCTGTTTGTATATTTTCAAACACAGAAGCACCACAGTAGCCTGATGACTTAACATCAGTCGCATGTCTTTTTAGCAAAACTTGTTTCTCAATATTTTTTATTCCAAACTTAATTCATATATTGGAAAACTTAATTTGGAAATTGTGAAACCATTTTCCATGAATAAAATCAGGTATCTAAGTCCAATGACATGTCTTAGGAGCTTCAATCAATCAATATTGAGTTTTGAAGTACTTACATGAGACTTCCATTTGACTATTCTATCTAAGTGCTTAAGCCTTCATGTTGTGAAGCTTCCAATATGTCTTTTGAGCTTTGTGCACTGCTTCAACGAGCTTCATGTCTCACATGACTTGAGCTTTCATGTTTATCATGTCTCATAGCCTTAAGTGTGATTATCCATTCAATCTCTTCAAGACATATCCACTTGAAACCTTAAGATCACTTAAGTCCTGAAACTCAAACTTGCATAGACATGTTAAGTTAAGTAACCTTGATTTGTTATCATCAAAACGAGATTAAACCTTGTTAGGCCAACAAGATACCAATTGAATTTAATGGGCACCTATGACAAAGTGGGCACTTAAGGGTGCGTTTGTTTCACATGATATAGTTTTGTTGGATTGGAATGGATTCAATAGTATTGGACTAGATTGGCTATGATAATTGTCCTATCCCATGTTTGATTTTCAATCTATGAGGAATAGGATAAGGATATGAGTGGAATTTTTTCTCCTTTTTGCTTTTTAGTTTTTAAGCTTTTAGTCTACCTTTGCTTGAATTTGACAGTGTGAGGAAACTGATCAGCCCTACCCTGAACATGTCCTATACTTTTGACGCATCAAACAAGGGCCAAAAATTGCTTAGCCAAGCCTAGCCACACTTTGCCCAAGAAACAAACACACCCTTAAATTCTTTTCACTTCTTAAATCATCCTAGTTTATTTCAATTACAATTTTAACTCATTTAAATATTTTTTAAACTCTTACAAGCTTTATTTGTCTTTTGGTTTTCCAAATAAAGATGTATTGAGAAAGGGGAAATAGAGATTACAACCTAAGAGAAGTCAAGAAATCCTGAAGGGGGAAAAAAATAAATAAAGAAAAAAACCTAATAAAAATAAATAGGAAAACCTCTCCTTAAATTCTTTTTGTTGTAAGACCATCTTATCCAAGAATTATTGAGCTTCCCATTAACCTCCACCAGAGGAGTGGGCAAAATTCCATCTTCACATTTATGCTCTTTACCCATTCCATCATCCTCAAAACTAGAAAGACCCTCCATACTTTCCATTAGAGATGGTGGCTTGTACAATATATTCCTCAGTAAATCAGACAATTTGGAAACATAACCATAGCATTCCCAAACCCCATCCAAAAGCAAACAACCATCGTAAGCAAACACACTAGTGTCATAGGCCACATAAAAAATATATCCAATATTCAAAAGTCAACATATTTGTGCAACACCCTATAAAAAATTTACACTTCAAGATATAGTCCCATAACAGGTTAACGTGAAATTCCACATTTCACCTACAAAATACTAAATTATCAAAAGTCAAAAAAAAAAATCAACAATTTCAAAATGGCTCAACATTGAATCAAAATTCTCAAATGCCAACCATAATACTTGGCTGAAATCACAAAGCCGTAAATGTATACTATAAGAAACTAAGCTATCAAATGCAATAAAAATGCAAACCTGTCCAGTTGTTATGTTCACAATGTGGACAGAACTGTCCTTTGAACCAGTGAGAGCAAGAGTTGACTCAGAATTTATTGCCAGGCATGTCAGTCCTTCAGTGTGATAAGGATGACCTAGAGTGGAGAACATTGTGTCAACAAAGTTGAATCAAATCAAGGAAAATATGCTTTGATTTTATTCAAAATTTCTTCATTGGAATGAAGTCAATGAAAATGGAATACAAAAAACAGCACCAAATATGGAATGCAATTGGGTTAAAAAGATGGAAGAAGTGTCCTGTAGTGCCTCTCCAGTTCTGCCCCCTTCCAAAACTGGGGATCAAGAGACAGGGGTAGCAATTTGATTGCAGGGAAGCTCCTGCATAACCAGGACACTCCTATTTTAGCATATTTCATGATATCTCAAGAGAACCAAACGAAAAGTTGAAGCAAGCTAAACGATGCTTTGGGCAGGAAAGGGAAATTTTGGTCTTAACAGAAAATGCTCACAGCAGCTCCAATAGTAATTTATTTTCTTATCTTTGTTTCCCAAGTTGTTTATGTAGATTACCCTAGAGTCCCTAGTGTAGTAGCCTTATCATGGATTAAGCCTATAAAAGGCCTATTATTTTAATCAGGGTAGAACTATAGTAGCCTTATGTGCTTTTTTTGGTGATCCCTTTCAATAGTAGCCTCTCCCTACACACACCTTCATTCTTACCATCTCCCTGATCAAAGTAAACAACAATAATTAAGCTTCTCGATCTGGGTCCCTATATGAATTCTTTTACTCCATTATGTATAAAAAGTTGGAGAGCTATCAAATCATGCTTTCTCAATCCAAGTTATGTTAGATGTACCTCTTAGTACCTGGACTGCTATTTGGTCTATGCTGCAAGTGCACAACCCATCTAATTTTACCTTCTATATATGTTGTTTCTTAGTTGACCAATTTGCTAATCGACATAGCTGTCCAATAGAACTCTTCTTATAGTTTTAAAGGAACAATACAATCACCCAACACACCTAATGCACTTTGCCATTTTATTCAACCTACTTTAACCCTATGCATCACATCATCAATTTTTCTCATACTTGCATGATAGATCTAAGATAACAAAATTTACTACTAGAACTTTCTTTCAGATAGCAAAAAATTAACTAATAACTAAGAGGAAGCACAAAAGGAGGAGGATAAAGATATCCTCCACAAGGTATATCTAATTACAAAGCGTTGCCCTCCAATCTCTTTGAAGATCACAACAATATCCCCTCAAAAATTCGAAAAGAATGTGCCCAAAAAGAAGCAAACAAATTAACCCTATCACACAGCTGGGCAGGAGAGGTCAATTTACCTTTAAATATTCTTGCATTCGTCTCAAACCACAGCATGCAGAAATTGCATGCACTGCACATAACAAAAGGCCCTCCTTTCTCTACTCTTCCCAATACTACACATCACAAGCAAGAACGCTTACATGTTTCGAGGAGCCACCCATATTTAATTGAAACAGGAAAAAAGAACACCCCAAAGATTCCTTGCCGCCCGATAATGAAGAAAAATGTGCAAATTAGTCTCATTGGACTCATGGCACAGCACACAAATATCTGAGCTATGAGCCTTATAGGACAATTCATTTTGTTTTAATACTAATAAGAGAAAGAGTCTAAGTAAAAATCTGGGGGGCCCTAAAAGGAATTGTAGTCTTCCAGATGGCATTATATAGAGGAATAGGACGAGGCATTGCAGATTTGACAGATGAGAAAAGAAAGATTTAGAAGAAAAGGAACCTAAAGAATCCCCTACCTAGACCCTGGCATCTTCCCTATCATGAGAATGAAAGAATCCAACACGCTCAACAAAGAAGTAAGTTCATCAACTTCTCTTTTGCTAAGGCTCCTAAAGAAGTGGAAATCTCGATAAAAAAAAAAAAAGCCTCCTTTAGAACAGAAAAAAAACTGTTACTAATGCATTGTGAATGGTAGATGAGCTAAACAAGCAAGGCAACAATGGCTCCAACGAAGTCTCACCAACCCAAAAATCTAACCGGATTCTATTGTCATTGCCCACTTTGAAATGAGTTAAGAGGAAAGTCACCTTGAGAAATGAACTTCCTAGGGCTTGCATGGGAAATATTGCCACTTCCTCTAGTATCCCGCCAATTTCGATGAACTCCATACTTGCTTTTAATAACCTAATGCCATGCTTAGCGCAGCGTGGGGGGTGGGGGGTGGAGGAGCTAATGCCATAGGAACCAGCAGCTAAGGGGAATCCCCATAACCATTTTCCTATCAAGGAGATGTTTCTAGATACCACATTACCAAGCCCCAAATCTCCTTAAAACTTAGGTTTCCTAACCACGTCCCAACCTACAAGATGATCCCTCTTATTTGCCCCACTACCTAAAGAAATCTTTCATCATTTTCTCCAGAACTCTTGCCACACTCACAAGAACCCTAAAAAGTGACAAGAAATAAATGGGAATGTTAGAAATGGACCCTAGAGATAAGTAAGCTCTTTTCCACCCTTCCAACCTTTTACCCACTCTCTAAAATGGATCCCTGAAAGCAGCAGGCAAAGGAACCAAGGTATGACAAGAGCCAAGTCAAAGAAGCACAACCAGCTAGAGTCTCATATAGTGATATCCAAATCAATGCCAGCCTCTTAGACTTGTTGGTCTTCAACTGTGAAAACTTCTAAAAACTTCTTAACAAAATGTAAACCTTCCAAAATTTCCAAATGTCAACTTACCACTTTACCTAAAAGCTCAAGCTATTAGGTGTGGGCCAACAGTGTGATGTAGGACAAGAAGCAAGACTTTGGGAAGATCCATGTTGTAGACTACTTAAGAAGAATTGTATTGAGAATTGTTGGGTTTAATTAGTAATTTATTATGCATTTAGTTTAATTAGTATAATATTATGTGTATTTTGGGGGCTTGTTTGTAATATATGTGTAATGTTGGGGCATGTTGGTAATGTAATTTAGTTTTAGGGGTTTAGGAGTAATTTCATGTGTTTAGAGGCTTTCTTATAAATAGTGTGAAAGCCATGATGTAGGAGTTATTGATGAATTTGAATTGGAATTGAACATGAGTTCCCTCCTAGTATCTCCTGTCTCCTCCCTTCCTCTTTTCTATTTCTTCTAATTTCTCCATGGCTGCAGAACCTTGATCCTGCCCCTGCATCACAATGTATATCAGGCCTTAACACTCACCCGCACGTGCAGCCTAACAGTTTGTGGAGAGATAAACAAACAACAAACAACACCCATTATAGGGGCTAAGATAATTCTTAACAAACAAACAATAAAAGCAGGCAACAAAACTAGAACCCAGGACCTCCTGGTAACAGCTCTGATACCATGTCAAATTACCGCTTTGCCTAAAAGCATAAGCTATTAGGCTGTGGTCAACAATGTATATCAGGCCTATTATCCTCCAAAAGAAAATGGTGTCATATATGAAGCGAAGATGGGACACCTCAATCTCCTCCATCTGAACTCTTTTTTTTTATAGCAAAAGAAAATATCATTAATATGAAAATAATTTGCATGAGGGAGAATGAGGTATCTTCTGAAAAAAAAAAATGGAATAAACCAGGAAAAAAAACAACAAAAGAAAAAAGATCAGCAATCCAGCAGGTTCCTCCAATCTTTTTGTGACTCCTGGAAATTAATCCCTCCGAAAAAACCAAAACTAGTGCACAACATGCGCACAATAGTGAGGCCAGATAATGGATTTTATCCCAAACCAGCACTCCATTTAATTCCTTCCCAAAGAATATGCGTGCACTTCATAAAACTGCCCTATCCTTCCTTCTTCCAAAGGCCGCAAAAGAAATGGCTAACAGTTCTTCCACCAAAGAAGGCAAAGCCAGCTCTCGTGTAATACCAAAAAGCTTATTCCAAATCCTCCAAGCAAATTCACAGTACAAAAGAAGATGGGAAGCTGTCTCAGAGTTTATGTAACAAAGCACACATACATTGGGATAGAGAGCCTTCAAAGGTCTCCAGATTTGCAGCAAGTTATTAGTATTTATTTTATTAAACACAAAAACCAATTAAAAGCCTTAATATTGGGGGAGCCTTGGCCTTCCAAATAAAATGATAGATTGGGAAAGAAGAGTTAGAATGGATCAAGAATTCAAAAAAAAAAAAGATTTGCAAGAATGCACCCCCAATTGATCCAAAGACCAAGAATGAGTATCCCTCCTTCATGAAAGGTTACTCCCATAATCCCATTCAATAAAGATAACAAAGAAGACAACTCCACCATCTCCCTATCATTAAGAGGTGAAATTAGGATGTATTCCCAAGAGGGGGGTGAATTGGGTTCTTTAAAAAAAATTTACAAAATTTACTTCAACCCTTAATCACTTTAACTTCTAACAGTTTCACAAATACTATTTCGATTTAGTTATTGAACAATACAAACAAGGAGTCTCAGATATAAATGTAAAACTCAATATACGATCTGAATTATGAAATAAAGGATTAATACATTCAATTTAGTCCTTATTCAGAATATAATTTCAGCTTGAATGAGTAAGGTTTACAACAATATATTCAAGAATAAATTCAATGATTTGATTTATACTTTAATGACATAATCAATAATAAAATCTGAATTTCAGCCACAAGCGATATTTTCTTTCAAAACAGATTTCTGCAAATCACTTGTTTAACTCCAGCACTTATGCTTTAATATGAAAACCAATTTACAACTACTTTCTCCTTTACTTACTAAATCAAAGTTATATATATTTATCTGCAATTTTAATTTAACAGCTTAATCATATAACGAATATAAGCTCAATCACAATCAACCAATATTCAGCAATATCCAATATTTACCAAGATCAATTTTTCAGCATCATACAATATTTCACAAGATTAGATATTCATGGAGTTCCAATATTTAGCAAGATTTAATATTTACCAAGATTCAATATTCAGCACTATTTAATATTCAGCAAGATAATGATGAAAACATAGTCAAGAACGCAGATTATATCTTGCAGAAAATTAAAGTATAGGGAAGAAGAAGCTCAACACCGTTGTTTTTACAAGGTTTGGCCGCAGCCTACATCTGTGCCTCCAGCAACCCGCTGAGAGGATTTCCTTTACCAACTTCGTTACCAGGTGAAGTTACAACCTCTCTCCCTCAAAGGTGGAGTTCGCCTCCCTAACGAGAATCCCTTCTCGCTAGGCAACGATCCAACAATTCTGAATTGTCAAACAATACAACAACAGCAACAATTGCTTGTACAAGAGAAAAGCTCCTCAAATGAGCAAATTAGTACACGTTAGATTCAAAATAATATTTCAAATAAACAATATGAAAGTTGAAGCTCGAAGTATATCACTAGAACTGATTAAGAGAGCGAGTTACGAAGGATCAAATCGGTTTTTCTCTGAGTTGTAAACAAGAACACAGCAGTCGCCTTATGAAGACAAGAGTATACAGAAATTGTGTGTGCCGTTCACTTTTCAAAATGTGTTCTTGCCCTAATGTGCGAGAATAATAAGTTTAAATAGTGCACTAGGGTTTTAAAAAGTTTCCTTAAGGTTTTCTCTTAATTTGGAAACCAATCACGCAAGATATGGAAACGAGATCAGCACTGTAATTCGTTTAAACATACACATCAGTCGCCTGTCCTCTAAGGGTCAGTCACCTGTGCTCTTTTAAAGTCAACGTATTCTGAAAGTCAGAATGGTGTTAGTCAACTGTGCCCAATAGGTCAATTGCCTGTGCCTAATCTATTTGTATATTTTCAAAACAGTAGCATAGAGTCGCTTGATGATTTATCATCAGTCACTAGTCCTTTCAGTAAATCTTGTTTTTCAATATTTTTGGTTCCAAACTTAATTCATGTAATGAAAAACTTAATTTAGACTTTGAGAAAACATTTTCCATGAATTAAATCAGGTATCTAAGTCCAACAACATATCCTAGGAGCTTCAAGCAATCAATATTGAGTTTTGAAGTACTTACATGAGACTTCTATTTGACTATTCTATCTAAGTGCTTAAGTCTTCATATTGTGAAGCTTCCAATATGTCTTCTGAGCTTTGTGCACAGCTTCAACGAGCTTCATGTCTCACATGCCTTGAACTTTCATGTTTATCATGTCTCATAGTCATAGCCTTAAGTGTGATTATCCATTCAAACTCTTCAAGCATATCCACTTAAAACCTTAAGATCACTTAAGTCCTGAAACTCAAACTTGCATAGACATGTTAAGTAACCTTGATTTGTTCTCATCAAAACGAGATTAACCCTTGTTAGGCCAACAAGAGGTCTCTTAAAATGGAGATTCCGAGAAACCAAAGGACTACTCAGATCCCCAAAAAAGAAATATATGGCTCTATTTTGCTCAAAGCTCAACCAAAAAAGACAAAGGAAAGATGTCAAAAAGGATGTTTTTCCTAGCCAAGGCTCTTTCCAGAAATGGATTCAATAACCCCTTCCCACCTCAAGTTTAGTGTGCAGGGTGAAAGAAGGATAAATCTGAAAAATGGACCTTCACAAATTCCCCAGAGAACATATTAACATTAATACCCCACCCATTCTCATCCAACCAAACTTGCTTTCTTATTAATCTATGCCAAAAAGACAATTCTTCTAGAGGGAAGCACCATAGCTATTTAGCTAAAAGAGCTGTGTTTTTAGACACCAGCTTACCAAGACCCAACCCTTCCTCCTTTACTGATCTACAGACCTTGCCCCAGCTTAATGAGTGGTCCTTGTGACTCCCCACACCAGACCATAAAAAGTCTCTCAAAATTCTCTCAAGCTTGCTCATAACCCCCATCAAAATCTTAAAAACAAATAAAAAAAATAACAAAATGCTAGAAAGACAAGCCTAAATCAAGGTTATTCTTCCCTCAAAAGAGAAAAGAAGCCCCCTCTAGCCATCTAATCTCTACATCACCCTCTCCACTACTGGGCTCTAAAAATATGCAGCTTTAGGATTGCCCCCAAAAGAACCCCTACGTAAGTCAAAAGGCCAATCCAGAATTCCACAACCCACTTCAATAGCCTATTCCATGACTCTCTACGGGCACATTCAAAGATGCTAAACCACTCTTCTCCATATTGATTTTAAGATTAGACACCCTCTTGAAAATTTAGAGAATGCCCAAAATTCTCCTAAAAGAGGGGCTATGGTCATCACATAAAAAATGGCATAACCGCAAACTGGAGATGGGAAACCACCACTCCCTCTCTCCCTACTTCTAGACCTCTAACCAACCCCCTCTCCACAACCCTATCCACCATCCTACTCAACAAGTCAGCTACAAGGATGAATAAAATGGGGGATAACAGGTCACCTTGTCTTATGCCCCTAGAAGTGCTAAACCAGGATTTGTTCACCATTCACAATCACCGAGAACCACACATTAGACAAGAAACCTCTTATCCAACAACACCAACACTCACCAAAACCCTTCTACCAAGAGCTTTATCCAAGAAACTCAAATCCCTTTAAAATATGCTTTCTCAAAATCTAATTTAAAGTGAACCCCCACTTATTATTCCTACAAACATCCTCTCCACCTCATTGGTGACTAGAATAGCATCCACTATTTGTCTCTCCCCCCCCCCCCCCCCCCCAATATATATATATTACTTTGAGCTCTAGAAATAGAATCAATAAGCACCACACTCAACCTATTAGCTAGAGCTCTAGTGAAAATTTTATACATAGAAGAGACAAGACTAATAGGTCTAAAATCTTCAACCTTAATAGATCTAGATTTTTTAGGTACCAAGGCCATAAATGAGGGATTGATGCTTTTGCTAAAAATCCCATTACTAGAGAATTTAGTAAAAACTTTCAGCAAATCGCTCTTAACAACCTCCCAACAATCTTAGAAAAAGGCAAAATATTAAAACCACCTAAGCTTGGATTCTTATCACTTCCCATCTCGGAAACCGCCCCCTCACTTCCTCCTCATCATACAGTCTTTCTAACCAACTCTTCTGATAAGCATTTATAGGATTCCAATCTAACCCGTAACATTTTCTACAATGATCCTCCTCCGAATACAAATTCTAAAAGAAGTTAGTAATAATGAAAAAAAACGGAAGCGATTTGAACTTGGTCATTGGTGACTCTCCCTCCCCTCACATCTAGCTCCCTAATCAAATTTTTACTCCTCTTACCATTAGCTAGCTAGTGAGGGGGCTAAATGGCAAGACCAAAAGAACAGTCATTATATCCTTTCTCACTATAAAGGGGATGTCATTTATTTCTAGGAAACTAAGTTGAACTTTTAAACATCTGGCCAGTAAATATCCTATAGGGTTCAAAAAGTTGTAGGTGGATTGCGCAAAATGTTGCAGGTACAGCAGGAGGGATCCTCATCATGCAAAATGGTTTGGTTGTGGAACTTTTAGATCATTATATATGTTCTTTCTTGATGTCCTGCCTGTTCAAGACTTTGGATGACAACTTCTCGTACATCTTCAGTGAGGTCTATGGTCTTGGCGAAGGTCCTTCTAGGCATCTCTTTTTGGATGAGCTTGTGGAAGTTACGAATAAATGGGAGGCCCCCTAGGTTACTGGAGGGGATTTCAATTTGGTTTTGCATCCTCATGAAAGGAGTGGGAGTTCCTTGGACTCCACTAGCATGCAAGATTTCCATGAATTTTTTTTTATTTTGGCCTTATTGACCTCCCCCTCATTAGAGAGGGGTCTCTTTAAACCAGACTAGAATGCCAACCAGAGATCACAACAATCCAATGGTCCATGACAGCCTAAATGGGAGAAATAGTTCCTTCGAAGGATCTTCTATTCCTTCGCCCCTACATTGCCCAAAAAATAGCAAGGGGAATGAGAGAGAGAGATCTTCTTCCTTCCTTATTGATCTAATCCCTTTCCAAGATCACGGTTACCTCCCACCATAGCTGCAGTGACCCACTTTTGATTTACAATGGAGATGGCTAAGTTCCACAATTTCTTGGTCCATGAACAATGCAGAAGGACATGATCAAACGATTCCTCCTGCTCTAGATATAAAAAGCATCTATTGACAAGCGAGAAACCTTTTTTTGAAGATTGTCTATAGTAAGGATTTTCCAGGAGTAGCTTCCTATGTGAAAAAAGGCAACCTTTGAAAGGGCAATCATTTTCCAAATCAACTTCCAAGAGAAGTTAGTGCTGCTCTCAGCCGGGGAACTAAGCTACTCGTAGAAAGAGCTGACAATGAAGTTCCCATCTTCACTCAAAATCCATTTGGGCTCATTGGAATTGGCCTAACAATGAGATTTATAGAGATCGCTGAAAAAATCTATAAGAGTATCAAGTTCTCAATTAAAAGCATTTCTATTCAAAGGAATATCCCAAACAATCCCTTGACAAATGAAATGGCCCAGTTGAAGACCCAAAAAATTCCCGGGTCTATGGCTCAGCCACCCAAGAGAAGTACCTTCCAAACTTCCTTTGTGGAAAGAACTTTCGAAAAATAAATGGGTTCAGATGTGTTCCTTCCAATCACCACAAATGTGGTTTTTTCCTAGAAGTTGTGCCTTCTTCTCTTCTTCACAATTTCCTCAAATAATCGCCTGGCACTTTCCTCGAAGCCTTCAAAAGATACCCTGATAGTTTTACCAAATTCATTTTGCGAAGCATCCATTAGACACCTACAGATTGAAATCAGTGCAATCAAGTCCCAACACATATAACTCCCTTAAAGGCAGAGAAGGGGGACTGCCATCAGCATTTAACATATCTGCGGCTGTTGCAGGGATGATTGCCAAACTACCCACCTCAGAAGCTAAATTGAGAGGCTTTACCAAAAGAAAGGTTGCCATCCAGAATAGGGCAAGCATGCTCCATCAGGTTTTGCTGGATTTGCTGAAAGTTAGAAGACCCAAAGAGGGCTTGCTGCGAGTCCAAAGAACCAAAAGGGCGACAGCTCAAGGGAAAAGGGGAGAAAGGTCGCAGGCTTAATAGGAGCAGAAAAAGGGAGGCCAATGGTGAAACCACCTAAGCTTGAACAAGAGGGGCTCGAAGAAAAACAAGCCCACAACTCCTTGAAACTTATGCAAGGAAAGAGGCAAGAAGTAAGCTCGAAAGATTTGGAAGGAAGAATCTTAGGAGCCTCATAGATGACACATGCAAAAGATCCTCACACACCTTCACCAACTTTGACTGAGACTTGGTGACAGACATCCTAAAACAACCCTTGTAATGAGGGCACACACATTCTACCTCAGGGAGAGACAAAAATGCAGCACTTCTAGGACCAGCAGGGAGGCTTGGCTAGAACGGCTTGAACACCTTTGGAAGGAATGGAAGGCTAGGAATCATTCTAAGACCTAGCTTCTTCACAGCTGAGCAGAATTTAGATCATCCTTTCGAATCAGGACCCTTTGGTATGGCAATGACCCTCTAACCTCCTTCATTGATTTCTATTAAGGCAAGGAACCTTCCAAAACAATTTTCTTTAAGTTGGAAAAGCAATGCCTTCTCTTTTGATCCCCAACATCGAAACCAAGAGGAAGGCCTGGCACTGAGGGAGCTCTAGAAATCATTTAGGGCAGCCAAGAACTATTTGATTTCACCCACATCAAGAAAAATGGAGACCTTGCTACATTTGCAATTTAGAAACCCTGAGGAGGTTGATCTTTTCCCCATCAAGAGCTAAGGACTCCCTTTGAATGAATTTGGCCAACTTGCCATCAAATGCCGGAAAGAGGGAGTGCAACAAGAGTGATAGCAAGATCTTAACTTTCGATTTTGACTAAAATTTCAAAGCTCCAAAAGTACGAAAATTTTAATGGAAATTTCAATTTCAATGTCAATTTTGATTTTGATTTTGATTTGAAAAAACGATGGAAATTAGTAGTAAAGCATAGAACTCTTTTATGAAACTTTAGAAATGGTTAATAGGCATAATAATGTAAGTTTTAGGGCTAGTATATCACAAAATAAATACATTTATTTGTGTATGAGGCGCTATAGTTGTACTATAATGTGTATTAAACATATTATGTGAATATAAATGAAATTCATAAATCAATTATATATTATTTATTATGTAAATAAAGATAATTTAGAGATGAATGGTTAAATAAAATGTTGCTGAATGTTTAATTTTTCATGTAATTTCTAAAGCCCTTGCAATAATCTTTTGTTTCAATCAAAAAGAAATAAATTAAAAGAGAAATTTCACTTTGCATCTAAACCTCGCATTTGAATTCTAAGGAAATTTCATTTTGTGGTTAAAATTTCGATAAGTTTCATTAAAAGTTCGAGATTTTGATAAATTTCGGATGATTTGTTGAAATTTTGATAGAAATTATGCAAGACAGAAATCGACTACCATTTAGATTTTGAAGGTTAAAAGCGAAAATTTTGATAGAAATTTTGATAATTTTGTGGAAATTTAAGATCATGAAAGACAGCAGCTGAACAAAGAAGAGGCCAGAACTTCTGGGAGAGAGAGAGGCTTCGAGACTAGGGGAGAGGATCGAGTTTGAGGGAGGGTTCACAAGTCACTCTAGAGCTCTGAGGAAGGATGTAAAGCTTCCAAGGTTCGAAGAAAACAATCTTTGAAGGGGAGAAAATGGTCAACATAAGAGTGCTTTGTGAGTGACTCTAGGGCTTCGAATGGAAAGCTGCAAAGCTTCCAAGGTTCAACAACACACCCTCGCTACTTCCCTTCACCGACAACAATGGAGGTTCTCTTCTCGTGTTTTTTCCTAAACTAGAGAACCCATTCGACCTCAACTCCCCTATAGCTTGAGTTGTCCTCTTCTTGTCCTCTTTCTACAAACCCTCTTTTAAGCAGTCCTCCTCGTTGTGGCTCCTTGAATCTTGAGAAGAAATCTGGGCTCTAAAAAAATCCATACCCCAAGCAAATTCTTGGTTTCGTCAGACAAGGAATAATAATAGAACCCTCACTTTGAAGCTGAACTCAAACAAGTTTGGGAACTACCTTGCCCTTATGGAGACTAACAGTGGTGGTTGGAGAACATTTGATTTTCTGGAGGGGTTTGAATCCAACGGATGGATGAGGATATCCTCCTCGGCAGCCGAGCTAGGCCACTGCCTTTTTTCTCCTACAAAGAAAGGCTTAACATTTCCAGTCATTCAACAGGTAGAGAAGAATCCTACAGCCTCCCTATTCGATTTGAACCCAATTCTCAACATATCAGCTCTCTTGTGCTCTTGCCCTCATTATGGCAAGCCTTTCTATTGCTGAATGGTGGCTTGACACCCAACTCACAAGTTATGGGGAAAACGAGTATGCTCATGCAATCCTTCATGAGTGTTGGGGGGAGAAGAGTAGTGGTGTAGACAACTCCTTGGATTTCCATAAGCAAGATAAAGGTAGGCCCAAAGCCTTTGTCTCATTTGAGAATGTCAGAGTGGGCCTTAACTTGGGCCTTGGAGCTACAGATACAAGGATCTTTTTCGTCCTTGCAGTCCGCTTTGCACAGTGAACTATGGAATAATAGGAGGATGCTTAGAAATGGTGGGGCAAGCGGCATGTAGTAGTTGAAACCCTTATTTTAAATCATGTTAAGGAAAATCATTTCCTAGAGCATGAGGGGTCTTAACGACAAATCCAAGAGGATTGTAATTAAGTCCTTTCTTAAGGACCTCTAGGGCTTGCAAGAAACTAAGGTGGAGATAGTGGAGCAGCTCTTGATTAATGACCTTTGGGATTGAGACGCTTGTGATTGGATATCCTTTGGGGCAATAGGCAGCTCAAGGGGTATACTAGTCTTGTGGAAGCCTAGTGTTGTTGAATTGTTGGACCACTCCATCAACTCCTTCTCACTGTCTTGTTTGTTCAAAAGAACAAATGATAACTTTAAGTGGATTTTCACTGGGGTTTACAACCTAGGTGAAGGACCCCCTAGGTCTCTTTTCTGGAATGATCTCTTTGAGATTAGGAGTAGATGGGATGCTCCTTGGATTATTGGAGGCGATTTCAATATGATTGTGTATCTACATAAATGAAGTGGGGGTTAGCCTTGAGGCCAGTAGCATATGAGAATTCCTTGACTTTATTAGTGTGAATGCCCTTATTGATCTCCCTCTCATTGGTGGCAATTTCACTTGGTCCAACTCTAGGGAGCTGCCTTCCTTTTCAAGGATCGATAGGTCCCTCATTTCGGTTGAGTTGGAACTTCATTTTCCTCACGTGATTTAAATTCTACTTCCTAGGCCCATCTCAGATCATTTCCCTTTCTCCTTTGACAAGGGGGGAGTTAAATAAGGGCCAATTCCCTTTCACTTTGAGAATATGTGGTCAAAACATGATAGTTTCAACGAGTTAGTGAAAATTTGGTGGTCATCTATTCGGGTCACAATGTAGGCTAGTTTTGTGCTCGTCTCAAAGTTGAAAGAAATAAAAGAAAAGCTAAAGATATGGAAGAAAAACACATTGGGGAATGTCCAAGTGAAGAATATTGTTATCCTTAATGGCATCAAAAAGCTTGATAAGCAAGAAATAATCCAGGGTCTTGATGATGAATAGAGAGCCAAAGGAGCTATGCTTAAAAAGGAATTAAACGACGTTATTAAACTTGAAGAGATGTCTTGGAGGCAGAAACTCAGAGCTTTGTGGCTCTGCCCGCGGGGGGGGAGAGACTATAATACAAAATTCTTTCATCGGACAGCGAATGCTCACCGTAGAAGTAACACCTTATCCAACACAAAAAATGGGGAAATCACCTTAACTAGGGAAAAGGATTTTAGAAAGGTATTTGTTATTTTTATAAAGACCTTTGCACTGAACCCAAGAATTGAAGACCTACAATGGAGGCAATAATTTTATATCTCTTAGTTCTTTCATTGTGGGGTGGCTTAAGAGACCCTTTGAAGAAGTAGAGGTCTTCCAAGCTATTAAAAACTGCAATGGGGATAAAGCGCTTGGACTAGGATGGTTTCTCCTTAGCTTTCTTTCACGCTAACTGGAGACTTCTCAAGCACAACATATTAAATGTGTTTGAGGAGTTTCATAGATCAAGAAAATTCATCAATTGCATCAACACCACTTCTGTCACTCTTGTTCCAAAGAAAGTTGGGGCTTCTATTTCTACCCTATTAGCTTGGTGGGAAGCTTCTATAAAATCATTGCCAAAGTACTAGCTGAGAGGTTCAAAAAAAGCAATATCGGAAGTCATTTGTTAGTATCAGCATGCTTTTGTGCCTAGAAGACAAATTGTGGATGCTACTCTTATTGCTAATGAGGTGGTGGATGCCTATCTAAAGGAGGAAAAAGGGTAATAGTGTGCAAACTGGATATGGAAAAACATTGGATCATTTCAACTAGAACTTCCTTCTTAATCTCCTCAGGAAAATAGGCTTTAGGGAGCTTTGTTGTAGTTGGATTGCTCGATGCATCAAAACCCAAGCTTCTTACTGCTCATAAATGGCTGCCTTTATGATTTCTTTCGCTTATCAAAAGGCTTGGGACATGGAGATCCCTTGTCCATTTTTCTATTTATTTTGATTATGGGGCTGCTTAGCCTCATGCTAATGAAAACTACTAAAGGAGGGATCTTTAGAGGTCTCAATGTGGGCAAAATTGGAAGGTATTACCTAAAAGCTTAAGCTATTAGGTTGTAGGCCAACAATGTATATCAAGCTTTAACACTCCCCCACACATGCAGCCCAACAGGATGTGGAGAGATAAACAAATGATAGATAACACCCATTACAAGGAATACAACAATTTTTTTAAACACCACACAATAAATGCGGGCAATGAGACTAGAGCCCAGGACCTCCTGGTAACCATCTTTGATACCATGTTGGATTACGGTTTCACCTAAAAGCTCAAACTTGTAGGTAACATGGTAATCCAATATGGTATCAGAGCTGACAGTTTGAATTGCACTCAAGTGTTCATGCATACGTTCCTGCGGATATTGATCCCATAGAAGAGGAGCGGTGGATCCCACAGATGCTAATCCTATAGATGAGTAGATTCCCATGGTTTCATGCTCTTTCCCATGGTTGAGTCATGGCTCCTAGTTGGTTGCATGACATGAAGGTGATCAAGTAATGACTTCCATTCAAGAGGGAGTGCTTGGAACTCACAAATGAGGGGGAGATTGTTGAGAATTCCACTTGTGAGTTTGTCCTACATTGAAAAAATAGAATGGAAGATCGGTGCTTATATAGATGGTTGGGCCCAAAACCCAATAGGCTTAAGATTTTATGTCAAGTTGGTGCTTACCCATGCATATTAAGCCCACCATGGACTTCCCAAATCCTAACAAAAGGCTTACAGAAGTTTCTCATCTTCTTTTCGCATATGATACTATCATATTTTGTGAATATGACCCCCCTCATATCCTCAACCTCCAATGCATTTTGTTGAGGTTAATGGCGTCTCAGGCCTGAAAATGCACCCTAATAAAAGTGCGCTTATTCTAATTGGAGAGAACCCGCGCGCGGGGGGGACCCTCCTTGCAGGTCTTTTGGTTTGCAAGAAGGGAACCATTCCCATTAATTATCTCAATCTCCCCCTTGGAGCCAAATTCAAACACAAAGAAGTTTAGGACTTATTGAAAAGTTTGAAAGGATATTGGTAGGATGGAAAAGAAATTTCTTATCAAAAGGAGGCAAACTCACCCTCGTGAGAAGAACTTTGACGAATCTTCCAATTTATTTCACGTCTCTCCTTCCCTTACTGACCTTAGTTGCTAGGAGATTGGAGGGAATTCAAAGAAAATTTCTTTGAGGAAGCTTAGGTGAGGAGTTTAAATATCACCTTGTCAAATGGGGAGTGGTCAAAAAAACCATTTGTTCGGGAGGTTTGGGGTTGAAATCCCTCCTCGCTTTCAATAAAGCCCTCCTCGGGAAATGGTAATGGAGGTTCATGAAGGAGAAAGAACACTTTTGGTGGGATATTATTGTTTCTAAATATGGGCTTGAGTGCAATGATTGGACAACTCACAATAGAAGGGGTCTCTATGGAGTAGGAGTCTGGAAACCCAACAAGAAAGGTTGGGATTATTTTTTTTCCAATTTGTGACATTTCAAGTGGGGAATGGGGCCAATGTTTACTTTTGTCATGATGTGTGGTGTGAGAACAATAATCTTAGAGCTGCCTTTCCTTCCATCTACAACTTGTCTTGTGACAAAAATGACCTCATCAGTCATCATCACCAAATCACTGATCAAGGAATTTTCTGGAATATTTTCCTTTTACTAGGAATCTCACAGATTGGGAAGTTTCTGCATTCTCTTACGTCATAGATTTCTTTATAAATTCCAGTACCAAAACATCCCCAACAGCCCTAAATGTGCTTTGGGAAAAAAATGGTGTTTTCACAGTTAAATCTTTCTACAAGCAGCTCTCATCATTGGGAACAAATTACAACAACTCCCCTTGAATTCACATTTGGAGGATGGCAGCCACTTCAAGAGTTTCCTTTTTTGTTTGGGAGTCCATGCATGGAAATATTTTAAGCCTTTGACAATCTGCAGAAAAGAGGGCTTACAGTGACAATAGGTGTTTTCTTTGTATGGACCTGGACAAGGAATTTGTGGAATTTGGCTCTTTTTTTACTGGACAGCAGTGGGTTATGGCAAATTCAGTTGGAGGGGGCATTTGGGCTTGGAAAGGCATCAGAGCCACCAAGGAGAAGGGAAAGGCTTTGAACCTCATCCCTTTCGCCATCTTTTGGTGTGCTTGGAAAGAAAGAAATAAGAGTCTTCAAAGATTCAACTACTTTGCTTCAGACTTGCAAAGACCAATGGATTGCTGCTGTCTCCAGCTGGCTTAGTGGGGAAATTGTTAATGATCAATATGCAATCCTTATGTTTGTGACAATCTACAGAGTGGCTGAAGTTTTGTACCACGGATTAGCAGTCCCATGATGCCTTGCTAATATTATTTTTTATTTGGAGAGAGAGAGAGAGAGAGAGACTCAAGGGCTCTGACGAATCCCCTGCTCAAAGCTGAGAAGAAGAGCTCCAGCAAAACTAAGGCCACAAGACTTCCAAGGTCCACAATGAGAGAGAGCTTCAAGGGAAGTCAGCTGCGAGGCTTCCATAGTCTTTGACAAGCAACAGCAGCAAGACTTCCATGTCTTTTAGCAATACTCTTGATTGCCTAGCCTGTCCCTAAAGTTCCTCATGATGTTGAAATCACCCCAACCACCAAGGACTACAAAAGCCAAAAAGGCTCATTGAAGAAAGAGCTGTGCAAAGAAAACTGTGGGGCCATAAGCTAATGAAAACCACTACTCCTTCACACCCCTAACATCGAGCAAGACCAAACACGGAAAAAAACCCAAAAAGACTATCTTAACTAGAAACTTGGGTATCCCAAGCCACTAGTTGAACCCCAGAAGCCCCAGCAGGAGCAAAAGACACCCACTCCTTAATCTAGAATCCCAAATGCTTCTAAAGAACAAGGCATCTGTAGTCCTACTTTAGACTCTTGCAAGAATAAAATAGCTGGACTAACTTTATTAACCAACTCCTTAACTGTTTTCCCCTCATCACCACACCCTAAGACCCACACATTCCAGGACAAAATCCTCATTTAACCCCATTATTAGTACCCAAAGACCTACTTCCTTAGTTAACTGAAGAAGCAAACCTAAACAACTACCTACTCAGCTTATTACCCTTTTTCCTTCCCCCTACCCTCTAGTTTAAGCTTAGACTTCTCTTCATCAGGAATTATCAAACAAAAATCTATTTCATCGAGAAATAATTAGGGCTGCCTAGTTATCTCTCTTATCTCCCAAAATGCCAACCACATTGGGATTCCCCTTAGTTTCCAGTTCCCAGTGGTATTAGTGATTCAAAGTTTGTATGAGATAACACAAAATGTGGGAGAACCCCATTGGAATAACATTTACCGTACGAGTCTCTGGATGATGATTTCCAAGGTCCCTGGTCTTTTGAGTCTGGTAATCAAATAGGAGTTAAAGAAGTTTCCATAGAGTTCAGCATGGACAATCCAACCCTGTTGCTGGTTGATAGTACCTTTTAAAATTTGATTCTTTCCCATGTCCATATCTCCCTTTTCAATATTAGTCTGAAGCTTCTTCAGTAGGGGAGCCCCAGAACAAAAACAAACAACCTCCACCACCAGTGCCAATGTCCTCCAACACCTAGGGCCTCCCATAGTTAAAGTAAGATGTTTCTGCAACACCTGCTTCTCCTACTGCCTTTATCCTCAAACTCATAAAAGGATATAGAAACATCCCCTACAAGTCTACAACTTTGAAATCTGAAGGTAACTTCTTGTCATCCAAACCCATCACCTCCTTCCTTTTATCAGCCTTATTATCCAAATCTTCAGCAGCCAGATTCATTTTCACTCGATCGCATACCTCTGATAATGTTTGTAAAGTCAGTTTCAAGAATCCCAACCCTGAAGTGCCACTATCATGTTGCTTTTGCTTAGGTGATACTTCTGAGTTTTCATGATGTAATGTCTTAGAAGCTCTCACTTGGTCTGGCATCGTTGCCAGCTCAATACCCATGGATCTGGATGAAGAGGCCTCAATCGGCATTACTGAACTATTCTGCAAATTCCTCTGAGCCCCTTGTGTAACGCCCCGACCCTTTATACGAACCTAGAGTGCTACTACGCATACGTTATACCTATATCTGATAAACATACATAAACAATCCGCCCTAAACAGGGACAAACGGATGTATCTCATACATATCTGTATTCATGCACAACGGAAAACATAAACATTCTTACGGGGTTCTATTAGACATATACTAAAGTTCTATCTGTATTCTTCAGTACATAAGATCCATACTTAAAACATAAATTGTATTACATCCCCTTACATTCAACCAGGCTAACAACCCAGTACTGATACAAAACTTACGTCTACTAACAAAACTCTACATGCCAAAGTCTCTTTAGAAGACTAGGACCGACCACCTATAGGACCTAAAACAAAGGTTGTAAGATTGGGGTGAGACACTTCTCAGTAAGGTGGAAGATATTACATCAGCACGTGACTACATGAGTTTATTCCAATTTAAAAATAGTTGCACAATATCACATTCACAATACTGCACTATAAGAGATATATATAAACATAATTCAGCATCATTATAAGTGAGAGTCCCCGAGGTTAAGGTAGGGTACAGGCCCATACATTGTACGATTCCCTCCACACAGTACTCAACCCTGTGACTTTGCCCATTTTAGTTTTTTTTTTTTTTTAATCATGTATATGAAAATTCAGGACAATGACCAGCTTTGGAACTTTCAGAATATGCCTAATAACCCCAATGGCACAAGTTGTACACTGATAAACTCTGACAGGGCCTTGTTCGTGCAGGCACTGTCAAGTATCACATATGTAGTCCGACTACCCCCACCTAGTCCATTATTTCACCAGTCGCCCCATACACTCCTACAAGCCGACTATCTCGATACCCACACTGATTCACATGTGTGGTTGCACTGTACCTTAGTTAGCAACGGAACTGCGCCTCAAGCTATTTAAAGCTTCAGATAACCTGGACTGTCTTTCATCTCCTTCGAAGTGTCTTTCAACTCCTTTAGTAACAAGTTGTGGTCCAAATTTATCATATATATAATTTACAATGAAAACATAACAACTTGTACAGTTCCAGTAATTTCACAATCATAATCATGCAATCTTTCATGCATTCTTTCTTTCTTTCAGACAGTGGTGTTAATCAGCATAAACGCGTCAACCCTTTTTACATATAAAGCTCGATGATTAACCGACACCTGTTTTCCACATTTTCAGATAACTAAATGGATTCTAGTTCTCACAATTCATTTACCAATATAACAATTCAGTATGTTCCACTTCATATCTTATGTGACGCTTGTTTCGTCAAAATCCACAATAAACAGTGTATAATTCGAAAAAATACCATTTGGACCGCAAACATGGGTATCAAGCAGTTCCTACTCTAGTTTTTAAAACAATTAAAGTAGTTTTGGAAAGTTTGGAGTTCATATGCCAAAACCTCATTTTTTCCAAAAACCGTAAAATCGTAAGAAACAGCATTTATACCCGATAAAACTTTGCAAATAAGCAGTCAAAACGTGCACAAAGGCATAAACTAACTTTCTTACGGTTTAGTTTTCTAAAAATACTGATGTAAAAAAATCCCCTTACCTAAATTCCGAAAACCGAAACACGAACGAATTGATCCAAAACAATGACCCGGGATCCCCGAAACCTAAAATCCGAAGAACAATACTTCACTATAATCTCAACTACTACATAACTACCAAACCAAAAATGAAATCAGATCCTTACCTCAATTTTAGGGAAAAACCCGAAAATCCTCAGAACGAAAATCTGATCTGCTATAACTGTAGAGACTCTCCTCCTAATCCATGTAGTGATGTCGGATTGTTGATTCCGGCAACAGACAACACAAAATCCTAGAAAGAGAGAGGGTTGGTTCGAGTTCTAGAGAGAGAGAGAGAGAGAGAGAAAACTGAATTTCTTCCTCATTAAGCAACCAAATGATATTTATAAAAGGTTGACCTAGCCAGCCTCGTCGACGAGTCAAAGTCCTCGTCGACGAGCCGAAGAAGATTGCTCGTGACCGAGAAAGTGACCTCGTCAACGAGTCTGAGATTTCAGAATCTCTGAATATCCCTCGGTATCTTCTCGTCGACGGGTCCCTGCGTCTCGTCGCCGAGCCACAGAAGAGACTTCGTCGACGAGAAATGGGGTCTCATCAACGAGCTCCGCTGTCTTATCCTTTTTAATTTCCCTTCTCTTTTGTTTATTTATTTTCCGGATTCGGGTCCCTACAATCTCTCCTCCTTATAAGAATTTCGTACTCGAAATTCACCAACCGATACCAGGCACACTCTACCTTACGTCAGAGGCCTACAGAAGAGTCAGCAGCTACCCATAAAGCAGCTCCGGCCCAAATTTATTACCTACCCTCACTTATAGCGGAGGAATACCATGGTTACAACATAAAGCTTCGAGAGCTTATAATATACATACAAAACTCTCCCGAAAATCATATCTACTTACTAAACATACTAACATACATACATTCACTTACCTGACTAACTTAACCGTCTCTGAACAACTGAGGATACTTCTGACATATCTCAGTTTCTAACTCCCATGAAGCTTCTTCCACTGCATGATTCCGCCACAATACCTTCACTAGCAATATATCCTTAGTCCGTAACTGCTGAACTTTCCGATCTAATATCTGTACTAGCACCTCCTCATATGATAAAGCATCACTGATCTCTAGAGGTTCGTAACTCAGCACTTGTGATGGATCTGATACGTACTTCCTCAACACTAACACGTGGAACACGTCATGGACTCTGAATAGTGCTGGGGGTAAAGCCACCCGATAAGCTACCGAACCTATCTTTTCCAGGATCTCAAAAGGCTCGATATACCGAGAATTTAGCTTCCCCTTCTTTCTGAATCTCATCACCCCTTTCATTGGAGCGATCCTCAGGAATACCATACTTCCTACCTCAAACTCGAGCTCTCGTCAGCGAGTATCAACATAACTCTTCTGCTGACTTTGAGCTGTCTTAATTCTCTCCTTGATCAACTCGACCTTTGCAGAGGCTTGCTGAATCAGTTCCGGGCCCAGTATCTGCCGCTTACCTACCTGATCCCAATACAACGGAAATCGACACCAACGACCATACAATGCCTCATAAGGTGCCATCTCTATGCTAGCCTAGTAACTGTTGTTATATGCAAACTCAACAAGCAATAGATACCGTATCCAACTATCACCAAGCCCAATACACAAGCCCGCAACATATCCTCTAACGTCTGAATAGTCCTCTCAGACTGCCCATCCATCTGCGGGTGGAAAGACGTACTGAATGTGAGCTGCGATCCTAAGGCATCCTATAGACTCTTCCAGAAACGAGACGTAAAACGTGGATCTCGATCTAAAATAATAGAAACGGGGATACCATGGAGTCGTATAATCTCCGGCACATATAACTCTACCAGCCGATTCAGAGAATAGCTGACTCTGATTAGAATGAAATGTGTCGTCTTTGTCAGCCGGTCAACTACAACCCATATAGCATTCTGCCCATGGACCGCCCGATACGAAATCTATCAAGATATGTTCCCATTTACACTTGGGAATGTCAAGTGGCTGAAGGGGTCCTACTGGCCTCTGGTGCTTTGCCTTGACCTGCTGACATGTCAGGCACTGCTCTACGAATCGGGTGATCTCTCTTTTCATGTTGGACCACCAGAAAGTTTCCCTCAGATTTCAATACATCTTCGTACTGCCAGGATGTACGGTGTAGAGCGAACGGTGTGCCTCCTCCAGAATGATCCGTTTAATTTCGGCGTCATCTGGTACACATACCCTGTTATGGAATCTCAAAATCCCATCACCAGAGATACTGAAATTCGGCTTTAACCCACTCTGGATTCCTTCCATAACCTCAACAAGCTCTAGATCCTCCTTCTGCGCTGCTCAGATCCTCTCCTATAAGGTCGGTTGTACCACCAAGCTAGCAAGAACAGTCTGATGATTTCCTTCCACTACCTACAAGCCCAACCTTTTCAGATCCATACAGATCTGATTCTGAACTCCCACAGCAAAGACTGACGCATCAACTGACTTTCAACTCAGAGCATCAGCTACCACATTTGCTTTTCCTAGGTGGTAACTAATAGTACAGTCGTAGTCTTTTATCAACTCAAGCCACCTACGCTGTCTCATGTTCAGTTCTTTCTCGGTGAAAATGTACTTAAGACTTTTGTGATCAGTAAAAATTTCGCACCTTTCACCATATAGGTAGTGCCTCCAGATTTTCAATGCAAACACTACAACTGCCAATTCTATATCATGTGTCGGGTAGTTCTTCTCGTACTCTTTAAGTTGACAAGAAGCATAAGCAACCACTCTGCCCTGCTGCATTAGAACACAGCCAAGACCCTTCTTAGAGGCGTCACTGTAGATAACAAATACACCATCACCAGATGGAATGGTCAGAATTGGAGCAGTAACTAGTTGCCGTTTCAGCTCCTGGAAACTCAGCTCGCACTCATCAGTCCAATCATACCTCACGTTCTTCCTCGTGAGTCGTGTCAAAGGACCTGCTAAATTGGAGAACCCTTCTATGAACCGTCGGTAGTAACCTGCAAAACCCAGAAAACTTCTGACCTCCTGAACATTCCTCGGTCTCGCCCAGTCTACTACTGCCTCTATCTTACTCGGATCCACTAATACTCCTTCTTGGGACACTACGTGCCCTAAAAATGCAATCTATTCCAGTCAGAACTCGCACTTTTTCAGTTTAGCAAATAACTTCTTCTCCCTAAGCATTTGCAGTACTAGTCTCAGATGAACTTCATGTTCTGTAGCACTTCTAGAATACATTAGGATGTCATCAATAAATACCACAACGAACTGGTCTAAGTATTCATGAAAGACCGATTCATCAAATCCATAAATGCTGCAGGTGCATTAGTCAAACCGAATGGCATAACCATGAATTCGTAATGGCCGTACCGAGTTCAGAAAGCTGTTTTCGGAACATCCTCTGTTTTCACCTTCAACTGGTGATACCCAGATCGTAGATATTTCTTAGAGAAAATCTGCGTGCCTTGTAACTAGTCAAACAGATCATCGATCCGGGGTAACGGGTATTTGTTCTTTATAGTTACCTTGTTAAGTTCTCTGTAGTCAATGCACATCCTCATCGACCCATCCTTCTTCTTCACAAATAGCACTAGTGTTCCCCAAAGAGAAACACTTGGTCGAATGTACCCCTTATCTAGCAGCTCCTAAAGTTGTTCTTTCAACTCCCTCAATTCTATTGGAGCCATACGATACGGAGCTTTCGGTATCGGCGCCGTACCTGGAGCTAACTCTATAACGAACTCCATTTCACGATCTGGAGGTAGTCTTGGTAAGTCCTTTGGAAACACGTCAAGGAACTCGTGCACTATAGGAATCATATCCAGTTTACGTTTTTCTATCACAAACGCCAAATACCCTTGGCATCCCTTCCAGAGCAATCTACCAGCCTGCAAAGTTGAAAGGATCCGTGGTGCAGAACGCACACACGACCCTATAAACTCGAATTCCTGCTCCTTTGGTGGTCTAAACATCACTTCCTTCCTATGGCAGTCGATACTGGCATAACTGGAAGACAACCAGTCCATCCTTAGGATTATATCGAAGCCATACATGTCAAATACTATAAGGCTAACTGGTAGTACCCTTCCCTGGATCACTACTGGAAAATCACGGACTACTTTACTACATACAATTGCCGACTCCGATGGCGTAGCCACTACCAGCTCATAACCCAATTGTTGCATCTCTAATCCACACAGTTTAACAAATCCACAGGAGATAAAGAAATGCGTTGCTCCCGAGTCAAATAATATAACAGTTTTATTGGAAAGCGTGTAAATATTACCTGTTACCACATCTCCAACGTTTTCTGCATCACCTGGAGTCAAGGAGTACACCCTAACCTAGGCAGTACCCCCCTGCTGTCCATCTTATGGCGCCTGCGCACCACCTTTGAAAGGTTGCTGTGGAGCTCTGCCGTACCTCGGCAGATTACAATCCCTCACCTGATGTCCTATCTTGCCACATCATAAACAAGCCCCCATAGCCCTCCAACACTGCCCTGCGTGAGGTTTCCCACACGTAGAACAAACAGAAGTGGACCTGGTACTCTGAGAAGCACCACTACGGTTCTTCTTCTTCCAGTTGCCCTGCTTTACCCCTCCATAAGAACTGGAAGGCGCAGGTCTCTTCTTCGGGATCTGGACCCCAAGGTCCTCCTACAAACTCTCCTCTACTACGGTGGTTTTGTCAACCAGAGTAACAAAGTCTTGCATTTTCCAGATCGCAGTCTGCTTCCTGATCTCCTTCTTCAAACCCCTCTGAAATTTTCAAGCCTTCATTGCCTCGTCTGGAATCATGAATGGAGCAAAACGGGATAGCTCCTGAAAACTAGCAGCGTACTGCTGAACTGTCAGCTGCCCCTACTCCAGATTCATAAACTCCTCCATCTTTGCATTCCTAACCGTGGCTGGAAAATACCGTTCAAAGAATAACTCTCTGAAATGGGCCCACGATAACGCCACTAGAATGGGTCGATGCTCCTCAAGCATCTTCACAGATTTCCACCATCTCTCTGCTTCGCCCGACAACTTGAACGTTGCGAAGGCCACTTTCTGCTTCTCAGTGCAGTTCAAGACGTCCAGAATCTTCTAAATCTCCCCGATCCAATTCTCAGCTCAAATCAGGTTTGCACTTCCCATGAAAACAGGAGGCTTCAATCGGGTGAACTGATCAATAGAACAACCCAACTCAACCGCAAGACAATCCTGCCCCCTATTTGTCCGAACCACCTCAACCATCAGCTACTGAGCGAAGTCCCACAGAACATTCATAGTGTCACTACCAGCCTCAAGGCTAGCTCCCTCACTGCTATTGCCTCCAACATTGGCAGTATTATCCCTGGATTCTATCCTGAAAAGCAATTGAGGAAATCAATTAGAAGCTTAACTAGCTAATTCTGCAACACTATAAACTCACTTCCCATAAGAACATTCATAGTACCGACATACCCTAATGACTCACATTCTCATTCTGACTCGAGTTCTACCCTTCCACATAGAAACAAAACTGCCGATAGATTGCCATGATTTTCTGAACCTTTCGATTGATCCGGAAAAACATAGAAGTCTGTCAATGTATTTGTCTCCAAGTATAGCAAGTAAAACTCAAGGTCTTATCCTCTTCCCATACTCTGTTATATTCTAAACTACATAACCTAATAACCAAGCTCTGAGTATATCCATAACCAAGCAATGCAATTCACATCACACTTCCGGCTGGCTATGACTCTGATACCAACTGTAACGCCACGGCCCTTTATATGAACCCAGAGTGCTACTACACATACGTTATACCTATATCTGATAAACATACATAAACAATCCGCCCTAAACAGGGACAAACGGATGTTTCTCATACATATCTGTATTCATGCACAACGGAAAACATAAACATTCTTACGGGGTTCTATTAGACATATACCAGAGTTCTATTTGTATTCTTCGGTACATAAGATCCATACTTAAAGCATAAACTGTATTACATCCCTTTACATTCAACCAGGCTAACAACCCAGTATTGATACAAAACTTATGTCTACTAACAAGACTCTACGCGCCAAAGTCCCTTTAGAAGACTAGGACCGACGTCTTGTAGGACCTGAAACAAAGGTTGTAAGATTGAGGTGAGACACTTCTCAGTAAGGTGAAAGATATTGCATCAGCACGTGACTACATGAGTTTATTCCAATTTAAAAACAGTTGCACAATATCACATTCACAATACTGCACTATAAGAGATAAACATAATTTAGCATCATTACAAGCGAGAGTCCTCGAGGTTAGGGTAGGTTACAGGCCCATACACTATATGATTCCCTCCACACGGTACTCAACCTTGTGACTTTACCCATTTTAGTTTTTTTTTTAAATCATGTAATGAAAATTCAGGACAATGACCAGCTTTGGAACTTTCAAGATATGCTTAATTACCCCCATGGCACGGGTTGTGCACTGATAAACTCTGACAGGGCCCTATTCGTGTAGGCACTGTCAAGTATCACATATATAGTTCGACTGCCCCCACCTGGTCCATTATTTCACCAGTGGCCCCATACACTCCTGCAAGCCGACTATGTCGATACCCACACTGATTCACATGTGTGGTTACACTGTACCTCAATTAGCAACGGAACTGCGCGTCAAGCTATTTAAAGCTTCAGATAACCTGGACTGTCTTTCAACTCCTTTAGTAACAAGTTGTGGTACCAATTTATCATATATATATAATTTACAATGAAAACATAAAAACTTGTACAGTTCCTGTAATTTCATAATCGTAATCATGCAATCTTTCATGCATTTTTTTCTTTCTTTCAGACAGTGGTGTTAATCGGCACAAACGCTCTCGGTTCAACCCTTTTTACATATAAACCTCAGATATTAACCGACACCTGTTTTCCACATTTTCAGATAACTAAATGGATTCCAGTTCTCACGGTTCATTTACAAATATAACAATTCAGTATGTTCCACTTCATATCATATGTTACACTCGTTTCGTCAAAATCCTATATAAACAGTATATAATTCGAAAAAATACCATTTGGACCGCAAACATGGGTATCAAGCAGCTCCTACTTTAGTTTTTAAAACAATTAAAGTAGTTTTGGAAAGTTTGCCAAAAAAACCGTAAAATCATAAGAAACAGCATTTATACCCAGTAAAACTTTGCAAATAAGCAGTCAAAACGTGCATAAAGGCATAAACTAACTTTCTAGCGGTTTAGTCTTCTAAAAATACTAATGTAAACAAATCCCCTTACCTTAATCCCAAAAACTGAAACACGAACGAATCGATCCAAAACAATGACCCGAGATCCCCGAAACCTAAAATCCGAAGAACAATACTTCACTATAATCTCAACTACTACATAACTACCAAACCAAAAACGAAATTAGATCCTTACCTCGATTTTAGGGAAAAATCCAAAAATCCTCATAACGAAAATCTGATTCGCTATAACTGTAGAAATTCTCCTCCTAATCCACATAGTGATGTCGGATTGTTGACTCCAGCAACAGACGACATGAAATCCTAGAAAGAGAGAGGGTTGGTTCGAGTTCTAGAGAGAGAGAGAGAAAATTGAGTTTCTTCCTCATTAAGAAACTAAATGATATTTATAAACAAGATTGACTCGGCCAGCCTCGTCAACGAGTCGGAGTCCTCGTCAACAAGCTGAAGAAGGTTGCTCGTGGCCGAGAAAGTGACCTCGTCGACGAGCCTAAGATTTCAGAATCTCTGAAAATCCCTTGGTATCTTCTCGTCAACAGGTCCCTGCGTCTCGTCGATTAGCTCCGCTGTTTTATCCTTTTTAATTTCCCTTCTCTTTTCTTTATTTATTTTCCGGATTCGGGTCCCTACACCCTTCCCCTTTCAAACCCAAACATATCATGCTCTGGACGAATAGGGCTTGTTTGTTCTTGGGCCCTGTCTATAAGTCACCATATTGTGGGCTTTTTTCCGATGGCCTGTTGATTAAAGCTTGACTATATGGGGTCCGATTATCGCAGGGCCTAGAGCCCCAAAACCTCCCATTATTGGGCCTAATGGTCCGGGTCAAGTTTGGCTGATCTTTCCCCGACCCATGATCTGACCTAAACAAACCATTTAAGAAGTTACCCTGAGAAGAATGACGAAACTCTGATTGAGTCCTTTTATTTTTGCCTTGATCAGGGATACCCAGTTTAATTGCTTTCCTTCCTTAGCTGCCATCGTCGTAATTACACAATCACCGATGCAAGGGATCATTGACCCTCGAGAAGACAGTGCGGCAGTGGCCTGTGCTCTGTTCTGGCTTCCTAAAGCCTCATCCCATGCTAAGTGATCCACAATTCTGGCACTGCAGCACTGGTGCCTCCACATGTGCTTCTGATGTTGAGTGCCCTTCCTCTGCTCCTCCTTTCGTCCCCACCCCCCCCTGAAAAAAAAAATAATAATATTCCAATCCCCTACCCCTTTCCATCCAGCTTGCATATCATATGAATTGCAGCCTTATTTGGAATTTTCTCCAGAGAGAAGAAGCATCTGCAGCTATTCGCTCCCAGTTGAATCATGATGATGTGATTAGAGACCCTGAAAGTCCTTACCCATGAATTCACTGTTTTCAGTGAAAAGAAATGAACACAGTTAATTTTTTCGGTATTATTTCTAAATTTACTAAATATTCCATGTATTTTACCTTGCTTCTACAAATCTGAAAGTCAATATTATAATATCGCATTTCATTTATTATGTTTTACCATCTTCCTGATCAAGCTTCAATATTTTCAGCCCTGGTAACCCAGTTTGCAGACTACCCAACATGAACCTACACCAGCATGATCCAGACGACCAGAGTTTGAAGGCCAGAAATACAAAATGAAGGTGCAGAACAGAAATAAAAATTCACAGAGGAACTGCATAATACCTCTGACAACATGAACGCTTGTGCCACTTTTGGGACTCCATACTCTTAAGGTTGCATCATCAGAACCAGTACAGATTGTTTTACCTTAAGCAGATACAAAAGAAAAAATTAATGAAGTTTTCAGAAAATGCAAAAACAGGGTGGATCAATTTCCCCAATAAAATTGTCAAGTACCATCAGGGGTAAAATCACCACAGGTCACAGTACTACCATGACCGGAAAACATATTGAGATAACCACTTGTGTCAGCATTCCACATCCACACAGTGGAATCCTCTGAACCAGCCAAGACCACATGCCCCCTAGGATGCCACCTGATCCACTAAAGCAGTCACACCATTCATAGTCAATTTTCATTACTTTAAAAAAAAAACCAAAAAAAAATTGATAAGACAGCAGTGCCTGAAAAAACTTAAATATTTCACCTCAATACCCCCTCCAGGACCTTCAAGCATGCACTTGAGATTTCCAGAAGTTACATCCCATATTTTAATTAGTCCATCAAAGCTTCCAGATGCAAGCAACTGTCCATCACTACTAAAAGCGACACTAGACACAGAATCCTTATGTCCTACACAGAAATATTAGGTTGGATCAGCTGCAATGAAAGCATCAATTACTTGCATGATTACTGAAAAAAAAAAATTCTGTAAATAAAGCAGAACAAAAGAATTATACTGCACAGACACACCATGAAGCTCAGAAGCAAAATCTCCGACACCAATCTTCCAAAGAAATCCTTTGTCATCCCCACCACCTGTTGCTACTAAAGTTGCATCTGTTGGGCTGCATGCAATTGTGTAGAGCTCACCTGAAAGCCAAAGAGAAAGGAAAATAAATTTTCGTAATCAGAAATTTCTCGGCAACAGCAACACTCGTAAAAGCTTGAATTTGTATCTGTGAAAGTTGGAGGTTAACTATGCACCATTTTCATAGTGTTATGGCCGTTGGGAATTAGAAATCCAAATTAAGAAAATATTATGGCTTTGAGGCGTTATTGGATGCTCTTTAAGGTAAAATTTTTTGTAAGATTTATTAGATAGCTATAAGACCAGCTATGCTATATGGATTAGAATGTTGGGCGACGAAGAAACATAATATCCAAGAAGTAAAAGTTGCCGAGATGAGAATGCTTAAATGGATAAGTGGTATAACATTGAAAGATGAATTAAGGAATGAACATATTCATGGTAAGTTAGGTGTAACTCCTATAGAAGATAAGATAAGGGAGGGACGACTCAGATGGTATGGACACTTGCAACGTAGGCCACATAATGCACCAATGAGGAATAGTGAGTTAGTTACTGTGGGGGGCAGTAGAAGGGGTAGGGGTAGACCTAAAATAACTTGGGAGGAGATAGTGAGTAAGGATTTAATATCCCTAAATCTATCAAAAGAAATGGTTCATGATCGCATAAATTGGCGGAATAGAATTCATATAGCCGACCCCACCTAGTGGGACTTAAGGCTTGGTTTTGTTGTTGTTGTTGTATGGTAAATTAGTCATTTAAGATCCATTATTCATAGAATTTGAAGAGTTATTAATCACATAATTCCAAATCAACATGACTGTTTGATATAAATGTAACTGAGTTATTTTCTGTAAGTCTGTGCTAATAGTCATGCTATTCACTTTTAAAGAAAAATTACGAACTTAAAATTTATAGCATAGGATCTTAATTATATGTGTGCCTATGCCACATGTCGAAGTTCCATGTGCCAACTGATTTAATTTTCATATGTAAATAATTATACGTACATACATTTGTGCGAACGTATGTATGTATGAAATAATCTAGGATCCGCATTTTCAACTTGCAGTGTGAGTGCCACCTTACAACAACCTTTAAAGCTTCCAAAACGATGTGGAGCAACGACTCTACTCACATCTACAAAAGCATTACCACCTATATTAGAGTCTATCCATACAACAATTCCTCCACTAAGATTGTAACATCTAATTTTAAGTCAAATATTTACCGCTCTGGCTTCTAAGCCTTTGCGCATAGAAGAAGGTACCTTTCAGTTTAAACCTCTAGTATTCCACATACTTTACAATTCTAATGAAATCAATGGTAGCCTAAGATTTAACCATGATTTCTTTGTATTAGAACTCAAACTGCTACACACGACTCACATGTTTCAGCTTGAAGTTCACCACAAGTATTAGCAAGGCTATGACTTTGAACTACCTCCTATTTTCACAAACTTTAACAAAAGTAAACTCCAAACCTTTGCTAGAAGGTGAAATTCTTAACTATGCTTGTTACTGAAATCACTTCATAAATATGAACTTCAATAACCATGTGCTTGGGAGCATGGATTTCAAGCTTGGATTTGGGTTTGTATTTGTACTAATCTCCATCCAAATCATCCAAGGCTCGAAATTCATGGTCCCCAACACAACCTAAGAGTATTTAACTCCTATTGTTAACGTAATATTTAGCAATGGTTATTCTTGGAAAGTTTTTGAAAACAAATATTAATTCCAGTGCAAATGATCACCTATCAGTAGCTTCTTGTTATCATTAAACCTCTTTACCTAGTAATAACACTAGGAAAAAAGTTCGGTTCTTACTGGTGACTTGGGAAGAAAATTTTTGAACCAATTCCAAATTGACAAGATTTTCACCATATCTCTTAAGAGATCTTTAGTGAATCGATCTGCTAGGTTATTACTTAAACCTAATGCTAGGAGACCTTTAGTGAATGGATCCACCAAGTTCTAGCATTAACTAAGATATACATTTACTCATTTATCGAGCTAAAGTGCCTATATTTGCCATTGTACACTTTACTAAATGCTCTAGACATAGTTGTTTTACCATGACAATGCGAAGAAATAAAAAGAACTAATTGTGGCCACAATTTTTTATCCAATAATAAATCTCTTAACCATTCTATCACTTTGCCTACAACAATTAATGTTATGAATTAAAATTTTATATTGGAATATGCAATGAAAGTATGTCTACTAGAAGCCCAAGAAACTACCCCTTCACCTAGTGTAGATGCAGACTTCTTGTACTTAAAAACTATCCAACTAGCATCATGTAATGTTCTTGTGCTAGAAGAAGATTGTTATAAATATTCGTTAATTACAATTCTTTTGAGATATTTGAGGACCCTTTCAATACATTTCCAATGACTTGTTACAATTGTTGTGTATCTAGAAAATTCACAAACTGCAAAAGCAATGTCTGGCATCATGTAATGCATAGTATGCATTAAGTTTCCAGCACACTAGCATACTCACTTCGACTAACTAAGAATTTCCAGGATTTTCACCTTGGATTTGGATGTGTGAAGTTGGACAAAATGTAATACAAAATTGTATTGAATTTTTTCCAAATCCAAATCGAGGACCCGAAATCCATACTCCCAAACATAGTGTCAATTAATTTAAAAGAAACATCATATGGTGTATTAGCCTTTTTAATTCCTTAGTGCTTGAATTTAGCAAGAACTTTTTCAATGCAATGAGACCGAAAAAACACATATCCTCACTTACATTGACACCTAAGATATCTACTTCATTTAGTTTCCTCATTTCAAATTGTGGAGATACATACTTCTTAATTTCAATCACATCTTACATGTCACTTGCAATAAATAGTATGTAATCTACATAAAGGCATATAATTATGCATTCATATGCAAACTTACAATAAAATACATTCATTGGCATTATTGTATCTAAAATTAGAAGATAAAATCATAGAATTCGACATTTCATGCCACTACTTAGTTGCTTTCTTTAAAACCCTATGAAAACTTAAGTAATTTGCAGACTTCCTTTTCATTTCTAGTAAACCAACTTCCTCTAGTTGCTCCATATACAGTTCGATCTAGGCCACCATTTATAAATGGTGTCTTAACATCCATTCAATATACATATAAATTATAGATTGATGTTAGTTTCAAAATAGTCAATAACCACCTTTAGCTTATACCCTTAGCTATTAATTTGATCATGGAGGCAAATCCATCAAAACCAATTATTATTTGATATATGAAATTCATTTCATTATTTATTACCTTGTCCCAAAAGGATACATCTCGAGAAGTCATAGTTTCACCAAATGTGTTGGAATCATCATGTGTTCAATAAGATAGGTATTTATTAAAGGTTGCTCTCCCTTAGCCATATGAACAGGCGAGAGAATCACAATCTTCATCGAGCGAAAGCCTTTTGACCTTGCAAGGGGAGAGCATTGATCTTCTCCATCTTATTGAGAATAGGAAGGGTATAAGAATTTTCATCTTTCTAGAGAAAGGGGAAATGCAATGGCTATTCTTGACGCTCAAAGATTTTTGGAGTTGTTGCAATAAGAGGTGCCCTCCTCCTTCTTGAAAGAGTTACACTAGATCAAAGGAGAAGACACTATTGCTCCAACTCTGTGAGAATAGGTTCAATAAGTTTCTTGCCTAACTAAGACCAACAATGATAGATGGAGGATCGTAGCCTTCCTAGAGGGTTTTGACTCGAATGGGTGGCTCAAAATAATCGATGTGCTACTTCAAAGCTGGGTTAAAGAGTTATCCCTACTTCCCCTCCTTGCTCCAAGACATGGTCGGGGAAGATCAAGTCTTCAATCGAGCCTCTCTACCCTTCTAGTAGGAAACTCAGGTCATCCCTTTTGCACCTTCACTGTTGGCTTCTTGTGATTGTCCTTGATGTGGTGGTTGCTTGAGTATCTTCATCAAGAAGTTGCAGGCATTGGAGATGACAAGGACACACTCCTTCATGAACATTGTTCAAGATGGTGGTTTGGTCAATAGGCACTCAAAAAAAAAAAAAAAAAATTGAATTCCCTGAGCCTAACCTTCCTCAACCTACTTTGTTTCCCTATTTTAGAGACATTGAGTCATGTCTATCAGTAGGCCCTTTGACTCCTAGCCTCTTTCTTTCAATTTTGAGCTACCAACCAACTAGGCATCCTCTCCTCAACTCCCTATTAAGCCCAAAGCCTTCTCCCCTTTCTCTTCATGCATTGGCCCAACATGTATCGTAGCTTCTCAGTTTCACTTTGGTCCCCCTATCCCTCAACAAGTTCAACCTCAACTAGCGTTATCTGCCTTGTCTGACAAATGCCCAAGGGAGAAACCTTCAAAGCTTGGTATTTTAGAGGATAATCTGGTGAGTGGTGATTATCCCTGTTGATGAGCCAGAAACTTTGAATGCAGAGGATTATTGTCCCCCTCTTATCCTTAAGTGATCTCAATAGACTGGATTTCGATAGCCCTAGCTTCAAGATACAGGTTTCGGACTGGGTACTACGTAAAATGAACCTGGTAAGTAAGGGAATTGAGGTTTCCTTCGAAAGCTTTGGGGAAAGGGCTTTGTTTTTATCGAGGAAGTTGAGAAAAAGAGAAGGGATGAAGGGAAAATCTTTGAGAAAAAGCAACAAGGCAGCAGCTGTAAGAAAGGCACTAGCAGGGAACTAAAAAGGCTGGAATGTTTACAAACTATGACAAATCAGAAAAAATTCAGAAATGGAAGCGGCTGAAAGCAGCAGGACTGTTGTGAACCTATGTTGAGAGAAATAATCACTTGGAATGTTAGGGGGCTAAATGATAAAACCAAAAGGGCTGTTATAAGGTCGTTTAACAATGATTGGAAAGGGGATGTTATCTGTTTTCACGAAACCAAGGTTGAATCTCTTAGCTGCTGGTTGGTGAATAGCTTATGGGGGTTAAATAGCTGCAAATGGATAGCATGAAATGCCACAGGCATAGCTGGGAGTATTCTCATCATGTAGAATGATTTGGTTGTAGAATTGTTGGACCAATCCATCAATTCCTTCTCGGTGTCCTGCTTGTTCAATACTTTGGTGACAATTTTTTCATGGATTTTCACCGGGGTCTATGCTCTAGGTCCAAGTGAAGGCTCTTCCAAGCATCTCTTATGGAATGAGCTCGTGGAGTTTTGAAATAAATGGAAGGGGAGGCCTCTTGGGTATTTGGGTGCATGGTCTTAAATTTTTACAAATTTGTCAAAATTTCCGCTTTCCATCTCTTGAAATCAATATGGCAGTCAATTTTTGTCTCACATAATTTCCATCAAAATTTTAACGAATCATCCAAAATTTATTGAAATCTCAAAATTTTAACAATAGAATGAAATTTCCTTGGAATTCAAATATGAGATTTAGAAACAAATTGAAGTTTCTCTCTTATCTTATCTTTTTATTGAAAAAGAGATTATTACAAGGGCTTTTGAAATTAAATGAAAATTTAAATTTATAAAAATATTTTATTTAATCATTCATGACTAAATTATCTTTATTTGTACAATAAATAATATTTAATTGATTTATGAATTTCGTTTATATTAATTGAATATGCTTAATATTGCATTACAACTATTGCACCTCATACGCAACATAGATGTATTTAATTTATAATATATTAGTCCTAAAACTTATATTACTACGTCTATTAACCAATTCTAAAGTTTCATAAATAATTCTATGCTTTACTACTAATTTCTGTAGTATTTCAAATCAAAATCAAAATTTACGTTGAAATTTCCTACTTTTGGAACTTCAAAATTTTAGCTGAAATCGAAATTTAATACCTTGATTGGGGGAGGCTTTAACCTAGTCTTGTATCCTCATGAAAGGAGTGGGAGATCTTTTGATTCTTCCATTATGCAGGCGTTTCATGACATT
This sequence comes from Malania oleifera, assembly GCF_029873635.1. Lineage (NCBI taxonomy): Eukaryota > Viridiplantae > Streptophyta > Magnoliopsida > Santalales > Ximeniaceae > Malania > Malania oleifera. Next base: position 31,945,955 of record NC_080424.1, read on the forward strand.
CATGAATGATTATGCCTTCATTGACCTTCCCCTTAACGGTGGCTCTTTCACATGATCAAACTCAAGAGTCTACCACACACTCAAGGATTGACAAACTTCTTATTTCCTTTGATTTGGAGGAACATATTCCGAAGGCTACACAATCCTTACTCCCGCAGCTCATTTCAAATCACCTTCCCATCTTACTTGACAAGGGAGAGTTAGGTTGAGACCAACCCCCTTCCATTTTGAGGACATGTGGCTTAATCATGAAGGTTTTGGTGATTTGATTAAGAATTGGTGATATGACATGCAGGTTCGAAAGGAAGACCAGCTTTGTGGTCGCCTCAAAGCTAAAAATACCGAAAGAGAAACTAAAGTGGTGGAACAAAAATATCTTTGGCAATTAAGGAAGAATGAGATCCTGAAAGACATTAAGGAGCTAGATGACTAGGAACTTAGAGAGGCCATAAATGTGGAGAATATATTCAAAAAAGTTGCTCTCTAAAGTCCCTAGCCAAAGGCATCACTTCAGAGGAAATAGCATGGAGACAAAAATCTAGAGCCCTTTGGACGAAGGCAGGGGACAAGAACACCAGCTTTTTCCACTGAGCTGCCAATGTGCATTCTAGACACAATTTGTTAACAAAAGTTTCAAGTGAAGGGAGAGATCCTTGTGGAGGAAGGAGATATTAAAATGGAAATTTGCAAAGAAATCTGTATACTAAGCGGGAATCTTGGAGATCAACTGTAAGTGGTATCGCATTCGAAAGGCTCAACTTCTCCACTGCTCGGTGGCTCGAGAGGCCTTTTGAGGAAAAGGAAATTGTAATAGCTCTCAAGAGCTGCAATGGGGGCAAAGGATAACATGGCACTCTTCTAAAGGAACTGGAACATTCTCAGGCAAGACATAATTGGAGTCTTCAATGACTTCCACTGCTCAGGAATTTGTGTCTAGCATTAATTTAACCTTAGTCTCCTTGATCCCTAATAAAGTTGGGGCTTTAAACATTGAAGATTTTTGTCCCATCAGCCTTGTTAGTAGCTTGTATAAACTTCTCTCTGAAGTTCTTGCAGCCATGCTCAAATTGGCAATTTCAGAAATCATTGGGAAAAATCAGCATGCTTTTGTTGCAAACAGACAGGTCATGGATCCTGCCCTTATTGCGAATGAGGTTGTAACAACTACTTAAATGGAGGAAAAAGAGGACTGATTTGTTACTAGATATGGAAAAGGCTTTTGACCATGTGAACTGGAATTGTCTGTTTTATATCCGTAGGAGGATTGATTTTAGGGAAATTTGGTCCGGTGAATCAGTCAATGTATTTCAACACCCTCATTCTCTGTGCTCATTAATGGCTGCCCTACGGAGTTCTTCAGAACTTCTCACAGTTTGAGACAAGGAGACCCCCTCTCCTCCACTTTTACTTATCTTGGTTATTGATGCTTTGAGCCATTTGATAATCAATGCCAATGAAGGTGGCCTGCTCAAGGAGCTTAGCATCTACATCGGAAAGAACAATGAAAATTTGGTAGTCTCCCATCTTCTTTTTACAGATCATACTAACATTTCTACGAGGACGAACCTAAACAAATTCTTAACCTAATATGCATCATACTTGGCTTCAAAGCAATTTTTTTTTTATTCAACTTCGATTTCCAACCCAAAACCGCCGAAAAACTAAATATCCTGTATAAATTCATATATATTAATTCTGTCATACAATACAATATCAAAATTTTAGCTAATATTAATATATTTTAAGTTCTATTTAACACATATTAAAAATATTTTCATCTTTAACAATTGGTTTAAAGGAATTTCAGCAAAGTGATATCATTCATATGGGGCCTGCAGTATAGGGCTTTAAGGGAAAATAAAACTTCAATCATTTGGCTTGTAATTGACAAGGAGACTATCGAAAATTTAAGAAGTAGTGTGATGAGAAATATATCCCTCTAGCTCTAGTATCTTTTGGTGTTTCTTCTCATATTTGTTGACAATAATAATGCAATAATTCTATGTACTATGTTGATTTGGAGCTTCATTAGATGGATATCAAGACTACTTTTCAGTAGAGCATGTGCATGTCATGACTCATGCATCTGCTGGTCAGTTAAAAGGCATCTTATGTGCCAAATCAGAAGGTCCATTTATGGATTAAAGTAAGCTCAGTTCGATGAGATTGATACTTCCATTCAGTTTACGGGGAAAAAAAGGTGCTAACTCTTACATATGGCTCAAGATGAGTGGGTGTAGATTCATATTTCTTGTACCATATGTTGATGACATAGTGTTTGCCACTAAAGATATGACACTTGTGATTGAAATAGAGTTAACGGGATTATATCAAATTGATCCGAAGGATTTTTTTTTTAAATAACAAAACAAATTTATTAATGAGAAAAAATAATTACAATGGAAGGAGGATAAGAACTCCTTTAAAAAAGAAGGCAAATTAATATGAAGGATTTCAGCAATGCTTCTTTTGTTTTGGGCATACGAATCCATCATGACATCAATTTTGGCTTCAATGGAATTTGAGGATCTTAATTTATGGAATTTGAATGGAAATTTCAATTTCAATAGAAATTTTTATTTCAATTCAAGGAAACACTGAAAACTTATATTAAATAATGAATAAAATTTTGGAAAATACTATGCTAGAAGATTGTTAATAATTTAGAAACAAAATTTTTTAAAAAATTGCACCTTTTCAGATTTATTTTAAAATTTCTAAATTCTGGCAAATTTTTTGAAAAATAAGAAATTGAAACGTAATCTTGTTTTGAACCCTCCTAGAATAGAAAATTTTGGCAAGATACCAAAATTTCAGACCATGCATAATACATCCTAGGAAGTTCTTGACTGGTCTCAAAGAATCTAAAATTGAAGAAGTACTTAATAGGTTCTAGGGTGAGCTATCATGATCCCCATTGTAATGCACCTATGTTAAAAAGTGAGAAACGCTACAAAGCCCAATGTCCTCAATGATAATGAATAGACTACACAAACAGCCCCCGTATGAATCGAGTGTTGGTAGCTTTATGCACATGCAAGTATGCAAATGTTTTAAAATGACTTATGCAAATATTGTACTAGAAAAATAGTTGAGTGATCCAACGGTGAGCTATTGAAAAGCGACAAAAGATTTTATCCTGCCCTAGAGGCAATCTAACCACCTTATGTTGGTTGGCCATTCTAATGCTAATTATGCCATGATAGGAAGTTGATTTCCATACAAGTGTTTATAATGGCAAAAAGAATTGCTTTGTAAGAAAGTGTCAAATTGATGCTTTGTGGTTGCAAAATTTCATATTAAGGGTTATATTTTGTGGTCAATGATGATATATTATGGTTTTTTTTTTTTTTTTCATTAGCAACAAGAGTTCTTCACATTTGAAGATATTTGCATAAAATACTTGTCATCAAAGAGAGAATTTGAGAAACTGATTTGGATTGAGCACATTACCAAAAATCATATAGTTGAGTAATTGTAGACCCTAGAGCTTTTTGACGAAAAAGTAATTCATATGGGGTTAAGTATTTTTTATGGTTTGAGTTAGCAACAACTTATGCTGTTATCATCACAACAACATTGAGGTTGATGATTATATTATTCTCAAGAATATTATGCATTGATTATATTATTCTATTTGTTTGATCATGTGTGCATTCACGTTCTTGTTTATGGCAATTGTTGAGATTTTGATTAAAATGAATGACATAACTTGAAGATAGTTTCTCCCTCTATTTATACAAATTAAATACATTCTAATGACAATAATACCCTTACTAACTCTCACAAATTAACATACTAACACACTTAATAATAATAATACTAAAAGACATAAATAACCAACACTCCCCCTCAAGTTGGAGCATAAATGTCATATGCTCCTAGCTTGTTAGAAATAAATTTAACATGAGCACCCCACAACGCTTTGGTAAACAAATCAGCAAGTTGCACTTCACAAAAGCGGCAGTAATGAGCTTCTACACAAGTTTCTCCTAAACAAAGTGGCAATCAACTTCAATGTGCTTCGTTTGCTTATGAAAGACCGGATTGGAGGCAATATGAAGAGCAGCTTGATTGTCACAATCAACTTCATAGGTTGAGAATGCAAAATACCCAATTCTTCCAACATGCTCTATATTCTGATTCAGCACTTGACCTAGCCACCACAGTTTGTTTCTTACTCTTCCAAGAAATTAAATTACCATCAACCAAGATACAGTACCCGATTGTGGATCTCTAGTCAGAAGGCGACCTAGCCCAATCTGAATTTATATATCCATGGATATAAGGGACCCTGATCATGATATTAAAGACCTCCCCCGGGTGCACCTTTGAGATATCTCAAGATGCAAATTACTGCGTCCCAATGACTTGTCCTTAAAGAATCTAGAAGTTGACTCACAACACTTGTTGCAAAAGATATATCTGGCCGAGTGACTGTGAGATAATTCAACTTTCCCACAAGTCTCCAGCATTGTCTAGGATTATGTAGCAAATCAACCATATCCAGCACTAACTTGTTAAGATCCATAGGTGTATCAACCAATTTAGATCCCAATAATCCAGTTAATAGATCAAGAACATACTTCCTTTGTGACAAAACAATTCTCCTACGAGATCTAGGTACTTCTATACCCAAGAAGTATTTCAACAGTCCCAAATCTTTGGTTTGAAACTTAGTCTGTAGAAAAAGTTTAAGTGAATACCTTTGTCATCATCACCAGTAATAACAATATCATCCACATAAACAACAAGAAGGATCCTACCCAATGAAGCAAGACGATAAAACATGAAATGATCCACTAAACACCGTCAAAGACCAAACTTAAGTACTACAACACTAAAACGACCAAACCATGCTCTCGGAGATTGTTTTAAACCATATAGAGCCTTCTTGAGTTGACACACTAAGCCTAACTCCGCCTGAGTAACAAACCCAGGTGGTTGCTCCATATAAACCTCCTCCTCAAGGTCACCATGCAAGAAGACATTCTTCACATCTAACTGATGCAGAGGCGGTGACAAGTAGTAACCAAGGAGATGAACAGACAAACTGAAGTAAATTTTGCAACCGGATAAAAAGTATTCAAATAATCCATACCATACACCTAAGTATATCCCTAAGCAACAAGACAGGCCTTTAGATGAGCCACAAAACCATCAGAGTTGACTTTCACAATGTAAACCTAGCGACAACAACCACACACTTGTCAAGAGGAAGAGGTACCAAGTCCCAAGTGCCATTGTCATGTAAAGCATTCATCTCTTCAACTATAGCATTCCTCCACCCAAAGTGAGCTAAGGATTTTGAAGCAGATTTAGGAAGGGTAGTAGATGAAAGAGCAATAACAAAACAATAATAGGAGGGTGATAAGAAGTTATAACAAACATAGTTGGAAATGGTATGTTGAGTACATGTGTGTTTACCTTTCTGAACAACAATGGGAGGATCAACATCATGGGAAATATGATCATCAGACAAGGAAACCAAAGGCGCGGTAGTAGATGCTGAGGGGACTCTCTTCCTTGGAGCCGCCATCGTGAATACACCAACAAATTACGATGATCGAGATTATGAGAAGGACTCGAACTACATGGAAATTTAGATGGTTGGTTGGGCAAGGACAGCAAAGTAGAATCTAGAAGATTAGGCAAAGGAAGAGACTCATTAAGCTTAAACAACTTAGGGACTGGGTGTAGGAAGGTGTAGACTCAAAAAAAGTAACATCGGTAGAAACAAAGAAGCAATGCAGCACAGGACTACAACAATGATATCCCTTTTGAGTATATGAGTAGCCCAGAAGGACACATTTTATAGCATGAGGACCCAACTTATCCACCTCAAGGGTTAGTTGATGAACAAAGGACACACACGCAAATATACGAGGAGGGAGAGAGAACAAAGGTGAACTAGGAAAGACAATGGAGTAGGAAATTTTACCACTAAGAACAGAAGATGGCATCCTGATGATCAAATAACAGGCACCAAGTATAGCATCACTCCAAAATACTTTAGGTACATGCATTTGATACAGTAAGGTGCGAGTGGTTTCAAGAATATGTTTGTTTTTCCTCTTTGCAACCACATTTTGTTAAGGAGTGTGGGCACAGGATGATTGATGGACAATACCAAACTGAGTCATATAAGTAGTAAATTGTGCACTGAAATACTCTTTAGCATTATCACTTCGAAGTATTCAAATTGGCAAACCAAACTGAGTCTTTATTTCATGACAAAAGGCACAAAATACATGAAATAACTCCAAAAAATCTTTTATTAAATATAACCAATTCATTCTTAAATAATCATGCACAAAGATTACTAAGTTCTGAAAACCCAACTTGACACAACTCTACTAGGACCCCAAACATCATAATGAACTAACATAAACGGGCTTGCAGCCCATTTATTGACTCGAAAGCGAAAAGGACACGATGGTGCTTTCCCAACTAACAAGACTCAAAATCAAGACTAGACACAAAACTTAAACTAGGAACAAGACATCTTAACTTTTCCAGTGAAGAATGACCAACACGACAATGAATTTGGAAACATGTGGCAGCAGCAGTGCAGGCAGTAGAAGGAGATAGCGGCTCAAAGTGATAGAGTCCACTAGCTTCACACCCTCCGCCAATTGTCTTCCTCATCTTCAAATCCTAACTAACCACAACATCAGAGAAGAATGTCACTAAACAATGCATGGATTTAGTAATCTTGCTAACGGACATAAGATTGAAAGGAAATTTGGGAATATACAATACCGAAGGAAAAGAAATAGAAGAAGTGGGATTTACAGTCCCAATTCCCTTGAATGCAGTGGTGGATCCATCAACAAGACTAACACAAGGTAAATTTGCAGGATATTGAAGAATGGAGAAGAAGCTAGGTATACCTACGATATAATCAATGCCAGCAAAGTCTATGACCCAAGGACTAGGGCGAGAAGTACTAGATGACAGGGCATACTGTGGGATTACCCGTTTAGGCAAGAGATGCAATGGGAAGAGAACTTTGTTGTGACGCTTGGTACTGCTGGAACTTGGAACACTCTTCCTCTAACATGGATACACTGCATTGCCCCCCACTGAGGCCCAAAGGTAAGGAATCGATGGTGGCTGCATTGGCTGCCCCCAAAGGTATGAAGTCGGTGGTGGCTACATTGGCAACACGTGAAGGTCTACCATGGAGATCCCAACATTGCTTTATAGTATGATTACTCCATCTAGAATGAGTGAACTCGTGAGGAGTACCTCTACCTTGTCCGTCTTTACCAGCACAACCACTCGAACTACCTTGATAATTCTTGTGGTTGTTTGGTAAAGAACTAGAATCACCCTATGTAGCAAAGGTTGTCCTCTTAGAGCTAAATGCAAGAGCAGGATAATGTGTGCTAAAGGAAGTACGAAGTACATGAGAATAAACATCGGCAAATGGTGGCAGCTCAACACTACTAAGTATTTGGGACTGGACTGCCTCAAACTCAAATCTCAAGCCCGCTAAAACACAAAAGATTGTCATCTATTCCCTCTACTTCTACATCTCACAAACGTCGGCAATTATAGGTTGCACGACATTAAGCTCCTTATGAATATGCTTCATCTCTCCAAAATAATCTGCAATACTCCTATCTCCTTGTTGTAACTGAAAGTACTCCTAAGATAAATCATGCATATGTGTAATGTTACTAGAGTATAGAATCTTGACATAATACCAAATCCCCTTGCACATATCTAGATGCATACACATCTGTGCAATCTATGGCTCCATCGAATTCCTTAAAAAGGAAACAATCAAGGCATCTTCTTGAACCCACACTCCTTTTCTCTTCTCGTCAAAAGGATTAAATTGGAGCAAGTGGTCAGATTTTCCAAATCCTGCTAAATAAACCCAAACACCTTTAGAACATTGAACATAGTTCTTTCCATCCAACTTTTGAAGCGTTATCTGTGACAACGATGTAGGAAACAAATTTTTGAAATTCATAGACTCCATCCCAACACTCACAAACCAGCAGCCACAGCAATGTCAAACAAGAAGAACAATCAAAACTAATAGGGACAATCACAAACTATGTGAAGCACTGACACAACCATGGACAAGGTGAATGACTCGCCAACTGATATAGCACTACCACAGCCTCACAAATGGACATATGAACACTGCCACTTCCCCAAGAAACTCACAAAGAAGCCTTCCCAAACCCTGCATAGAGATTAACGGAGTACCGCGAGTGCATGGTCCAAAAAGGTTGGATTTTTTAGCAAAAAACAGGCCCAGCAGCTTGATAATATTGTCTAGAGAAGGAATCAGAACATGGCAGAGAAAAAAAAAAAGTTTGCTGGAAACTCACTCACGCGCCGGTGCATGGGGTTGGCACTACCGGCAATTGGCCAGCACATGGCAGCGCGTGGGAGCTTTTCCGAAAATGGGTTTTTGTGGGGTTAGGCTTTGGAGGGTTCTAAGTTTGAGTATATGGTTGGTTTAGTGAAATAATGAAGAGAGGAGGTGGATCTAAGAAGGGTAGGAATGGCTTTTCCGGTGACGGCTAAGCAGAATAGGGTTTAGGTTGGATCACGCTCTGATACCATGTTGAGATTTTGATTAAAATGAATGACCTAACTTGAAGATAGGTCTCTCACTCTATTTATAATACAAATTAAATACATTCTAATGACAATAATACCCTTACTAACTCTCACTAATTAATATATAAACACACTTAATAATAATTATTTTATTGTGCTTTAAGGCATCTTGTTTAAACTTCTTCGATGCATTAGCACCTTAGGCGATGCTTGAACCATTTTTAGGAAATTTGCATGTTGATTGCACTTTGCCTAGAAATTTTCATCGCACACTCCCACATTGTATGTGATTGTCACAATGTTATATGTATTTTGACATGTATGATATCAAATTATCAATATTCCTTCAAATATGACCATGTGCATCACTGGGTACTTATGATTTTATTGTGGACCTATTGTATTTGTATTTGTTTATTCACATTTGTCATTCTATGTTGTGATCATATGTGCATCTTAATCCAAAAAATATTTCTTAAAACCTTAATTTATGTTATCCGAATGGAAGAATGTTAGAAAATTTTCATTCTTAAATTGACTAGAATAGTCAATTTTCATCGCCATTATTGTTATTGATCGCCATTTTTTGTATTAGGATAATTGCAGGGTAAACATGGGCTTTCTATTAGTGTGGGACCTATGGGTACCCAGTGCATGATGGGTAAGGTTTGTATATGTTACATAAATAGAAGGAGTGGTTCCGACCCTCACCTTAACACGTAAATGCCCATCAAGCTACAATTTGAGTGATGAAGAAGGGTAGCTTTACTCTCTCTCTCTCTCTCTCTCCAAGGAGAGGTTCTTACCCTCCCCTTAAGATGTACATGCCCATCAAACTACAATTTGATTGATCAAGAAGGGTAGCTTTACTTTCTCTCTCTCTCCAAGGAGAGGTTCCTACCCTCCCCTTAAGATGTACATGCCCATCAAGCCACAATTAGAGTGATGAGAAAGGGCAGCTTTAATCTCTCTCTCTCTAACAAAGAGAAGATAGCAATGAATTCTCCACGGCAAGGTATTCGTGTTTGTAATATATTTTAAACTTTTGTGCTCATGTCCTTGGTTTGAAATTGGAGGATTTATATTCTTTAATATCGTTATCTGTGAAAATAAGTCTATCAAGAAGAACTATCCACTCCTAGATGAGTCCTCATGCCCTGCAAAACAGAAAATTTCAGCTGCACCTCCACATCCACTTCATCTCCTAGTCTCAAGGAATAATGGATATAAAAATAATTTGAAGTCTTTACATCTGGGAAATCTTTCACTGAAGAGTATTAAATTACCAAAGGTAATAAGTAACAACACAATCAATAACTATAGAGATACGCCCAAACTTTGATTTAACTTCCAATCACGTTGTTCCCAACCACATCATCTTGCAAATAGCTTAAGTAGATTAAAGTTCAATTGTGTGGCATTTGGGAATACAAATTTGGACGTGTGAATTTTAACAAATTTTAGTATGAAGCTGCATTGAGTTTATCTAAATTCACACAATTTCAAATTCACAGCCTCAAATCCATGTTCCCAAGCGCAACATTGAGCAATTATCAAACTTGGGACTCCTCAGCTTGGTGTATGAATGACTTTGTACAGAGAAAAGAAATCGGAGTCACCACAAATCAACTCAATTAAACGACTTTTCGTCAGCGAGCGAACATTGGACTAACGAGCATGAAGAATCAAGCTCAAAGCGTACCAGTATGACCGGTGAATATGTGCATGGAATCGTCAGCTTCTCCTGGAGACCACCGAAACATATACGCCATTAGTCAAAATCGATACTGAATTCTGCAACGACGTAGTGACCACTTACAAATTAAAACGTTAATATTTTTAAATGTCGCACCAAAATCTTCAGCATCATCAGCTCCCTCTTCATCGTCCGCGTCCGGAAGATCTGCACCCACAACGATGAGAGAGAGAGAGAGAGAGAGAGAGAGAGAGAGAGAGAGGTGATGACAATGACCTTCATCGTCAACAGTGATTTCTTGAATGATGTCTTCGTCTTCCAGATAAATCTCCCCATGATCCTCTTCGTGGTTGCTTGGACCACTCATCCTCACTCGAACTCTGTTAACGCGCTCAAGGTATATCGAGTTCCGCAAGCAGAAGCTGTAAGGCGTACGGCCTCCAAATTTTGGAGCCAAACCTTCCTAAGTGCCTAGGACGAATCGGCGGCCCCTCCAACGGTCCAACCTAAACCCCAACAATGTAAAAGTCTATTGCAAAATGGTCGTGATTACTATAATACTATTGATGGGTAAAACGCGACGCTCCACGTTTACTATCTGGTTAACTGCGATGTGATAAATTACGTTTATGTGATGAACATAACCACAACAATAACAAGCCTTAAATCTCATGCAAGATTAATTACATAATTTTTTTTCTTTTTAATTCACCCCCATTGAGAATATTTTCTTCTATTAAATTAAGGACTGTTACATTTTTCCTCGCTATCTCATTACAAGTTATTTTAGATCTACTCCTATCTCATTTCATATTAGAAATAATTTCCTTTTTCTCACGGATGTTCAATCATGTTTACATTTCAAATGCCCAAACTATTTAAGTCGTCTCTTCGTTATCTTATATTCGATCAGTGTTATGCCTAAATTATTGCTTATATACTTATTTCGCAGTCTATCTTTGAAAATTATACCACTCCGCCACCTTAAGGTTGATATTTCGACAACTTTTATTTTTTGTACATATTTCTTAGTTGTTCAACATTATGAACGATAAAACATAGTCCATCTTATAGTTGTCCTAGAAACTTTTCTTTTAATTTTAAAGATATTCTACAATCACATAATACACACGATGCACTCCTCTATTTTACCTAACTTGCTTTAATTCTTGTATTAATATTTTTCAATTTCCCCTTTCGCTCGTATAATAGATCCAAAATTTTGAAATCTATTAGTGCTAATAATTTTTTGATTATTGAGTTTAATCTTGTCTCCACTAATTTTCCTCATGTTACTTAAATTAAATTTCATATATTCTATCTTATTTACTTATTCTAAAACTTTTAAACTCTAATGTGGTTTTCCAAAGCTCTAAATTAGATTCCACTTTGCTCTTACTTTCATCAATCAATATAATATCATCTGCAAACAACGTACATTAAGGGATTTCATTTTGGATATTTAAAATAAGTTCATCATTGACTAAAGAAAAAAAAAATAAGGATTCAAAGTAGAACTTTGATGTACACCTATTGTAATTGGAAAATCTCTAGATTTCCCTCTTACATTCCTAATGTTAGTCATTATTCTATCGTCCATATCCTCAATGATCTCAGTATATCTATTACAAACTCTCTTATCTTTTATGACCTACTAAAGAACTTCACTAAGTACTTTATCATATGCTTTCTCTAGGGCAATAAAAACCCTATACAAGTCTCTCTCATTTTCCTTAAACTTTTTCATTAATCTTATTAAAAGATAAATAGCTTCTATTATTGGTCTCCCAAGCATAAAACCAAATTGATTCTCTAAAATTCTCGTTTAAAGTCTTATTTTTTGTTCAATTATCTTTCCCATAATTTCATCATATGACTTATAGCCTTAGTTCGATGATAGTCATTACAATTTTGAATATCACCTTTATTTTTGTATAAAGTTATTAACGTGCTTTTTTCCTTCATTCTCCGCCATTTTCTTGATTTTTATAATAATGTTAAAAAATTAGTTGACCAAATATTTATTTTATCCTCTAAACATTTCCAAACTTTAATTGATATGTTATTTGGTCCTATAGCCTTTCCATCTTTTTTAATGTCCTCTTAACTTTAAGGACTAATTTGTCGAATAAATCTCCTATTTTTAATTTTCCCCTCATTTGTCACTTTCAAGTTTAATCTTTCATTTTAGTTTTCAATAAATAACTTATCAAAGTATCTTTGCCACCTTTCTTTTATGTGTTCTTCTTTAGTTTAGACTTTATCATTCTTGTCCTTTATACATTTTATATTATCTAAATCTTTTAATTTTTTTTCTCTGACTTTAGAAGTTTATAAATATATGTTTCCCCTTTGTTTGTATTTAGTTTAGTATATAAAGTATCATAACTTCTATATTTAGCTTCACTAATAGTATTTTTGCACTTTTTTTTACCTCTTCATACTTTTCAAGATTTCTTATATTTCTATAACTCTGCCATATTTTATACCAATTTATTTTTGTCTTAATGTCTTTTTTGACTTCTTGATTCCCCCACCAACATTCTTTACTACCCCAAGTATTTTCCTTTGTACTCACCTAAAATCTCTTTTGCTATCCTTACATTAGAGTTTTCCATTTTATTTCAATTAATGTTTGCATCTACCTTATCCCCCACGATACAATCACACTCTTTTATAATTTTATCTTTGAATTTTAGTATATTGTCTCCCTTCAAGCTCCACCATCTAGTCTTCTTGTGTTGATTTATTTTATTTTTTATTATTATTTTTATTTCTATATGGATAAATGCCTAGCTAAGGTCGCTATATCAACAATTAGAGGTTATAATCTTAATAAGTTATATCTTAATATCAACAACTAAGTGTTGGTTTTTTAAGTCTAATCCTTGTTTTGATGCTGACAAAGCATCTGTATCTTATGTGTGCACTTAGTGCCTCAACAGGTTTACATTTCAGCACGAACATAAGATACGAGAAAATGGAAACCTATTGGACTTAAAGTTTATGCATTTCAGGCATATTCCACACAAAAGAGTAAAAGAAGAAGACATCTCATTTAATTTGTATATGCATTTAGGTCTTTATATTTTGGTCTGTAATAAATGTATACATCCTACATGATATGACTTAATGCTCAGATAGATCATAGATAGACCTTAAGGCAGACTTCGGTCGACTAACCTTGGGTTTTTATACCCTTTAACTAAATTGCCGCAAACTTATTCAAACAGGGTTGAAAAAGCACAAGGGCTAAATAAGACTTAAATGCACATTTTTGAATAGCCTCGGGCGACCGAATCTTGGCGTTATAAATGTCTCAGTCTACTGAACTAGCCTAAAGTCCAACTGTTGACTAAGGGTCGGGCGACTGAACTGTATTTGAACATATTGTCAACGCTCAACCGAAACTTAAAAATGACTTTTTCTACCTTCCCGGCCACCCGAACTTTTAGTTCAAAATCACCTTGGGCGACTGAATTGTGAGGTTCGGCAAATCGAACCACTTGCCAGGCAACCAAACCTCGAACGATTGGAAAATCGCCTTGGCCCAGCCAACCGGACTCACCCTCGGGCACCTGAACTCAAAAATTCATCTTTTCTCTTTGTGTCTATTCGGGCAACCAACCCTAAGGATCGGGCAACTGAAACTCTCAAGTTGTCAAAAATTAACTGCAGTAATTGAGGTTAAAATTTAGTTAAACTTTTCTAAAATTCTTAATAGGTCCCCAGCGGTCATATTTTTTAGAAAAGCTATAAATACTTTCATTTGTTTAATTAGCACTTTGATTAGCAAATATTTTCTCTCAAATATTTTTAACCTCTTGTTAATCAAAGTTCCCCCAACTTACTTTTTATTACAAAAACTATTTCTTGGGACAAATTTTTTACTCTCCAAAACTCTCTTTCATTCATTATTGTAAATCATTTTTATAAGAGAGTATTTTATTTGGACTTTTACTTGTTTTGATTTGCACATAGATCTTCAAATACATATATTTTGTTGTGTGCAAAGTTTTTGAAACTATAACCCTAGGTTCTCCTACGTCTTATTGAAAATATTTTTTGGAGAAATATTTGGTTTAAGGTTTAAATCTTTGAAGTCTTCATCATACATATTATGTTCAAAGATTGCAAAAATATTTTGAGAAACACACTCTTACTCTACTGGGTACATTTCATATCATAAGAAAGTATATGTTTTAGAGCTTTAACGTTATACATCTCTACTTGTATTCAGAAGTATAAAAAATATTTTTAATATACTGATTGGATTCAGCCCCTAAATTGAACTGGGGAGTCTTAGCCCTGTAAGTGAGATCGGTTCATTTCAGCCCGAAAATTTAACTGGAGAGTCTCAGCCCCGTAAGTGAGACAAGTTGGGTTCATCTTTGTAATTGAGTTGGGGTTTATCTTGTCCTATAAGGAAAGGTTGTAACGGCTTTTGCTTCACCTGTTTAAGTGAGCAGGGATAGTGTGATCCTTGGGGGGTATGCCCAAGGCGAGGACGTAGGCTGGTTTGGCCGAACCTCGATAACAAATATTGTGTCGCTCTCTCACTATCTCATTTAATTACTACACTTTAATTTCCGCACGTGTATGCTTGTTTATTTATAGTTCTAATTATTTGCATGCACACCTTTATTTAAATGAGATATGTTGCATGTGTATGTTCACACTTATAGTTTAATCATTTTTTATACACGACCATAATTAAAATGGGATATGACATGTGGTGAATCAGTGAAACGTTTAAATTAGCCAAAAAGTTTTAAAACCCAATCCACCCCCTCCCTTCTTGGGATCACACCAATTCCAACACTAACTATCATAAATGAATGAAACTTAGAACCCCCAATGAATTTTCAAAAGGTCCAAAAAGGCACAATATAAAGAGGAGGAGAAAAGAACAAGTGACTAAGCCTAACCATATCCTAACTCTTCTAGGGCCTTCTTCCTACAACCTTTATTGACTTGACTATTAAAGGATTTTAATAGGACCTCGCTCCGATCACCCTTTATTTATATTTTGTTAAGAATACATAGGTCTAATGATGCCCCAAGGGGAAAAAAAGAAGAAGACTATTAATCCAATCATTGTTTCAACAGTTTGGCGTTGTTTATGGGGATGTGAAAATTAGCCATGGAAACCTTAAATTCTTGCTGAAATAAGGCGGGGGAGGCACATTTAGAGGATAGTTAAGAACATGTATCAGCATTCGTCCCACAACCTTTATTGACTTGACTATTTGAGGATTTTAATAAAGCCCCATTTTGATGACCTTTTATTTTTATTTTTTTAGGAACACTTAGGTCCAAAGGTACCCTAAGAAAATAAAAAAGACTACCAATCTAGTCATTATTTTGACAATTTGGCTTTGTTTGTGGAGATCTGACAATTAGCCATGGCAACCTCAAATTGTTTTTTAAATAACAAGGGGGAGGTAGGTTAAAAGGATAGTTGAGAGCATGTATCAATGTTCTCCCATCTTGGCGACCCCTCCTAAGAGTAGGAATAGGAACCTAAAGTTCCCTAGCTCTTGTTCTCATTGTTATTAAAGAATGCCCAAGTGGTGCTAGAGCAAAACACCCTAATTCAAGGGAGAAGCCACTCGCAACACATCGATTCACAACCACAATAAAGGGAAAAGGCTCTCGAGGCATAAGGAAGCTCTCTTAATTCGGAAATTAGGGAGGACAGAAGCTAAATAACCAACTCATACTGGGAGTGAGTAGGATAGAGATCGCCAAGCCACTAAAGGGCACCGGGAGAATAGGCGCAAACCAATGGAAAATCGAAAAATCTAAAGAAACACCATTAATGAAAGAAATATTAAAGGAATTGTTACCTATAGGGTTCCAAATGCTAGTCATAAAATCTTATGACAACTCTATGAACCCTATAAACCAAATCGAGACCTTCCTAGGCTAGAGGATCAAATGCCATTATATGTTAGGCCTCTATAACCACCCAATCTGCCTAAACGTAGTATTCAAGTATGAATTGCGATCGATCTCAACCTTTAGGGAATTTAGTAAATATTTTGGGAGCAACTAGTGCATGAAAAAGAAGTCGCTAAGCTAATTAAGATTTACTAAAAGACTGACAAATCCTCAAGGGAAAATGCTTCAACTTCAAGGCTAAAGGTAATAAATTTATAAAGTGATATTGCAAAACATAATAGGTTGAATAGGCTCCAAAAACAAACCTAAAATGATAAATGAAAATACAAAGAAATGCCATGGGAGACTTGGCTCCTAACAAGAGGTTTGAACACTTCACACTCCCCCCGCACCCCCCCAAAAAAAAAAAAAAAAGCCTGTTGGGACTAGAATCTCATGCAAATGCCAAAATGAAACAATGATGTGTTAGCATGGTCTAGCAAAGCCATAAAATGTAGAGTTACTAGACAATTATTGTGAAACCAACCAAGATTACAAGCATGATACAAAGGATTGCCAACATTTAAAGGATGTTATAAAGGCTTTTGTCAAAGATGGTTCTTAGTATAGTTCATATGGACTATGGAATCATCTCAAAATAAAGTGAAGAGAAGAAAACCAAAAGGTAAGTGTCATCTATGTGATACCGAGAGTCCCCAATAAAGGGGATTCCAAATCATCTAAAATTCTTTTGCTCAAGAGCCAATTGGCTTCATGTACAACAAGAAGTTGATTTAGCAAAATCTGGCAGGATGGATTAATGATTCTGTTCTCAGACCAAGACCTTGGAGGCTTGCAATAGCCTCAAGATAACACATGATGATCATAATCACTATTATAAATTGCAATGTAAAGAGTTAGTTCATTACAATGGTAGTTTATAAAAAAATACTATATAGATGAAGATGGTTATAGATTGCTTAAGGCCTATAACGATGCCATTGGTAGTCTTCATAAGGGAAATGGTATAGAACCAAAGTATAATAGCTCTAGTTGTTCCTCTAGTGATTGGGCCCCATAGGGACTCAACAATAATGGATTTCCTTGTGGTCAAAACCCTTTTAGCTTATAACATGATCCTGAGGATACCACGCCTAAACTAGGTAAAGGCAATAAACTTGACCTACTACCTAATGAAGAAGCTCCTAATTATCAATAAGGTTAAGGAACTTTGGGGAGTTAGGTCATGGCACATAGATGTTACTTTATAG
Source organism: Malania oleifera (assembly GCF_029873635.1). Taxonomy (NCBI): domain Eukaryota; kingdom Viridiplantae; phylum Streptophyta; class Magnoliopsida; order Santalales; family Ximeniaceae; genus Malania; species Malania oleifera. Next base: position 31,963,391 of record NC_080424.1, read on the forward strand.
CCTTGAATGGAAGAGCAAATCGAGAATAGATAATGGTCATAAAGGAACTTCAACCTCCACCTTGGAGAGAAGATGTGGTAGCTAAAACATTGGTAAAGGAATTTTCACAGTAAGGTTGTTTCATATAGGAATGTTTAGGTTGGATCCACCAGCTTGGAGATAAAAAGGAGTATCTAGTGATTTTTTAGGGCACAATATAGAAGTGTTTACATGGACCATAAGGAGAAACACCCCCATGTCATCTCTCACTATTTAGGGGTATATACAACCCATAAGCTAGTGTGATAAAAGAAGAAAACATTTGATTAAAAGAAGAATAAAACATTCAAGGCAGAAATGCAAAATCTTATAGCAGTAAACTTCATTAGAGAAGTAGGCTACTTGGACTAATTATCAAATGTTGTTTTATTTATTAAAAAAAAAAAACATCTAGAAAATGGTAGTGTGCTTCTATTTTATTGATTTAAAAAGATATGGGGCTTTGAAAAGCAATAATGGAGCATAGGAGCATGGGTATGTGTCACTACCACATTCAAGTACACACTACACGTATGCATGTGCCACACATGAAAATCATGAGAAAGTGCATGTGACATTTTTTATTTAATTTATTTTTTAATTTTTTAAAAAATATTTTTTTATTTGTTATAAAATTATACACAAGAATAAGAAAAAAAAATTCAAAAAATTCTAGAGAGACTATAAAATTTTTTGAAGAAAAAGATCTTAAAGAGATGGGGAGTTTTTTAATTTTCGTGTAACAACTTTTAAACTATCTCAAGCCACTTTGATCCACTCAACAGCACTAGAGAATGAGAAAAAAAGGCTAGTAATGTAACTAGTCAAAATGGCCACTGATGTATTACTTTATTGCTTTGTTTATTTGCCAATAAGTTGAGTTGAAATGAAAATTCGAAAGGAATAACAAGGTTAATGTATTAAAGAGATTGATCTTTATTTTTGGAATTTTGGGCAATCAAACATTGTACAAGCTAACTACTTGAGTTTTTCAACATGTCATTATGTAGTTTTTGGATGATTCAAATATCTTAACTTTAGCAAACTTGTAGTGAGTGCATGATTTAGGTATATGTGGATTTGAAATAGTGCACAACAAAACCTTACTAAATCAATCCATGACTTTGACATGCTTAAGAAATTTGGGCATCAAGCTATAAGAAGTTATAGTTGCCTAGTAATACCCATATTTCATATCTCTATAATAGCCACCTTATAGGTATCCAAGCTTAGAAATCAACTAGCATTTGCCCTTAACTAGTTTTTGCAGCATGTTAATTTTTGGAGCACATATTGAATGTCAAATTATAATAGTGTTATTATCTATTTAAAAATTTTCTCATGATGATTAAGTGAGAAAGAATATATTTGATGATATTGTTTGGTGTAGCATCATCAATGTCATATTGAGAAAATGATACTGTAGCTTTGGATATCAAAAAAGGCTTGTAAAAATCATATTTTTAGATTTAGAAGAACCTTTAGTTTGTTCCCTTTTCATGCAAGCATCATAGAAAATATATTTCTTTAGGTCAAAACAAAGTAATCCTTTAACAAACTCACTTTTGGTAACTTTTGGAAGTGTATCAAAGCTAACGTGACCAAGGCTTTTACGCCATAAGTAACAATTATAATGCAATGAATAACATTTATTAATACATGCAAAACCAAAACTAACAATGTGGTACTTTATCCTATAACAATAAATAGAATACTGCCATCAGAATTATTAACTATGCATTTTGATTTAGAAAACATAATTGATTTACCTCTGTCACTTAGTTAGCTAATACATAGTGGATTATCCGTTAGACACTCTACAAGTAACACACTCTCAACTAAGGTGTTAGGAGCCTTACTAATTACACCTTAGACTAATACCTTTCCCGTATTGTTAAAACCAAAGGCGACATATCCATACTTTATAGATCTAATGAAGGAAAAAGTATCCTTGTCTCTAGTCATGTGTCTTGAGCAAGCACTATTAAAGTACCATTTGCTCATCTTGTTTGATTTTTTCCTACAAGAAAATATCAAAATTTAGATTTTGGAACCCATGCTCAATTGGGTCCACAAGGATTAGTGTAGAGATAAAAGTTATCTCTTGACCTTATGGGTCATTCCCAGTTTTGATAATGACAAACACTCTTGGTATTTAATGTTTTCCAAGTTTGTGTGCAGGTTCATATTAGCAAATCAATTGATGGCACACGAAGTAAAGTCTGAAGACCCTGAAGATTATTTATTGTTGTAATTTATATTATTTGGGTCTGTAATAATTTATATCGGTCTGTAATAATCTCTGCATGTCATGCATGTAGGTTTTGTAAGCTCAAAATGACCGTAGAATGACCATAGGGACCGAATGACCTTAGGGCACCCTTTGGTCAACCTTCAGTCGACCAATGCCGGATTTTTGGGACTATCTCAAAACGGCCTCGGTAAGACCATAGTAAGACTTTATGTCCCAACACTCACACACATATCATATAATATATAGGAGTGTTAAGTCTGTGCTTTAAATTGAACAAATATCAAGAATTTGAGAGGGCTCGGGCGACTGAACCTTTGGAGTTCAAAACTTCTCGGGTGCCTAAACTGTTGAAGAGTCAACAGTTGACTTGGGTTCTTGGGTGACTGACCAATAATGTGCATATCTTCCATAGGTGCCTAAACCCTTCGAAAGGGACATTCCACCAACTCAGGCTACCGAGTAGTTTAGTTCAAAAAGAGCCCTAGGTGACCGAACACACAAGTTTAGGCCACCGAATATAGGACTGAGCACCCGAAGTTACGAAGCAATGTTACTGACTTTGATTCGGGTTGTCGAACTTCAACACAACCGACAGAACTGATTTTAAAATCTTTTATTCCCGTGTCTGTTCGGGCGACCGAACCATGGCTCAGCCACTCGAACCTCGGTGAGTTAAAAATATTTTAACTGAGGTTAAATTTATTAAATGGGATTAATATTTCCTAAGTGTTTTTAAATTTTTCTAATAATACCCAATAGGTCTTAAATGGTTATATTTTTTACCTTATCTATAAATATGGGTTCATTTGTGAGGATTAGGATGAGATTAGCCAAACTAATTAGCAAAAATCCTCTCTATCTCAAAATGCCATTTTGCCCAAAATACTCTCAAATATTTATTCCCTTGATACATTTAAGACTGTGAGAGCATATTTTGTGTGATTGTGATTGCTAGGTCTTGCTAAAAACTCTCACTTGCTTGTGTGATTGTGGTATTATTTTTTGGGAAGTTTGACTTAGTTTATCCCACATATTTCAATATTATAAATCTTGTGTTGGGATAAACTAGCAAGCTTAGGATATTTGCATAGTTATTGCAAGTGTCCCATAGCTTTGATTTTGGTGTGCAAAATATTTTTCTACAAGTTAAAATATTTTCAAACCACTCTTGTGCTCATTACATTGAAAGAAAATCTTTTGATCTAGTTTGAATACTTGATTAAGATCTTTGAAACTCTGATTTGCTAATGAGATTTCATTTAGCTTGTTTCAAAGATACAGCTTGTTTAGAACACTTTTGAGCATATTAGCTATCATATCTTATTAAGTGTGGCTTGCACAAAAATACACATCACTGAGCTTACATTACCTGCATTGTTGATGTGTATGTGATTGATTAAGTATACTGCGCATATTGGGGTACATATCTACTTTATATGAAAGCATAATCACTGTACCATTTGAGTGAACACATTGTTATATTTCCAGACGTGACCTGAGGGGGCGGTAATCCAACCCGATAAGGATTGTGTAACGGTTGGGGTCAGCCCTGTGAATTTGACCTAGGGCCTTCTCCGCCCCACAAGGAGAGTTTGCAAAGGTTGAGGTCAGCCTTGTGCTAATTGAACTAGTTGTATTAGGTGCCGCTCTACTCGTTAAGTGAACATTAGTAGAATCCTCGAGCTTGCAAGTTAGAGGCGAGGATGTAGGCATAGTTGGTCGAACCCCGATAACATATCATGTATCAATTTATATTTCTGCACTTTATATTTACCGCACGTGTATGTTATTGTGTGAATGATGCGGATGATTTAAATTCCACATATTATACTTATCAACGCATTTGAGTAGACTGACCCTAGGTTGTGAATATACTATTGCTGAACTAGTTGAACTTAGGGGAGAAATTTTAAACACCCAATTCACCCCCTTTAGGAATACACCAAATCTAACATTATCTTTAGGAGTCCAAATTTGTTTCACCTTTGTTTAATTTTTAAAAGAGTTCTTTCTCATTATTTATGTTGAAAAATAGCTCCTTTAAAGAATTTTCTTATTGCAAAAATGACATTTTGTAAAAGGAGTTGTGTATTAATTTTTTTTTTCAAAATAAGTTATTGTAACTCTTTTGTTTTATGGTAGATTCAAAGCCTAATCAATTCTTTTCAAATACAAGCCTTTGTTTATCCAAAAGAATGTTTAGATTTTCATGACCCTTGGCAAACTTTACCAAGATTTTGGATAAATCCATTACTTGTTTTCACGAAGTGTCTTTTTCATTTTCAAGGTTGTTGAGTTTCCTCTAAAAAACACCTTTTTATTTTTCAAATAGTTCTTTGGACATCAAACTCTTTGTGTTCTTCTTGATTGATTTGTTTCAACTCAAAATTCTCCTTTTCCAAAACAATTATCTTTTGTTTGTTTTTCAAATACTTATAATTTTTTAAAGCATTTTGTAACTAATTCAACAAAAAAAGGGTGCAAGGTATTTTACCTCGAGTTCTTCCAGATCTGTCATTAAACATATATTTGTTGTTTCATGTTCTTTAGACTCACTTCTAGAGTCTGATTCATTGCTTGAATCACTCCAAGTTACCACCATTTCTTTCTTTTTATCTTTGGATTTCCTCTTTTTTTGTAGAGAGTACAATTAGTTCAATAGCGACATCGCTTTCTACATTTATATCAAGTTGCATCTTCTTTCCATTAGAGTTAGATTTGATGCATGCAAAACTTATATTTATATGTTTAATGAAGGCATAAATGATGTGTTAACAGATGAAATTACAGATGCATTTACAGATGCAATTATAGATGCATAGGCAAATGCAATTATAGATTCATTGGCAAATGCAATTATAGATGCAATATAGATGTGACAATAGTTGCAAATTTAGATGTATGATAAACATCTATTTAGATACTCATTATAGTAGATTTAGTTTACTATGCTTAATTTGATTACATTTCTTATAATAAACCCTAATTACAATCTTGATCATATATTTTAGCTAATGTAGAAAGCTCTAACGAATACATTTTAAATTTTATCTCATGCTTGATTTTTCATTATTGGAATTGTTATATTCTTAAAAGATATATCTTTGTAAATCTTGGACTCTAGTGTCCTATATCTAAAAGGATTCTATCCACTGGACATTTATTTTACACTGAAGCTGGTGTTCAAAGAAGCCTCAATGATCTCTATTTGTTGAGCTCAACCAGTTTGAAGAAGGAAATCAAAATACACATATTAAGGAAGCATTCACTTTTGTCTTGTTTGATATATGTTCATTGTATTTCTAATTCAAGTGTATTCATTGCTATATCTTCCTAATAGTTTGAGACTCTACTACTTAATCTCTTTAAGTTCATAGATTCTTAAATTCAAAGTACATTTGTGTGAGCAAGAAATGCCCTTGGGGGTTCTTTCTTGTCATTTTTGTTACTTGTAATTGAGGGAGTACCCCCATGGGAACTATGTTGTCTTGAATGTTGCGACATTAAGTATTGGCTGAGATTCCAAGAACAGTGAGACTAAGATAGGACGATTGTCCTGAGTGAGAGTGAGATGAGATGATCACCCTAACTATGAGATGTTAAGTGTATTTGGTATTGAATCATAGTGGAAATACTCAAATGGATTAGTTTGAGGAATGGATGTAGGCTTGATGACTAAACCACTATAAATCTCATGTCCCTCTCTCTTTTGTAGATTGATTATTATTGTTGTGTGAATGTGCTTAATTTGATCTATCTCATTGACAAGCCTTGATTGTATTTAAATTAACCTTTGATCTTGCTTTTAAGATGAAAATTTTAAGCAAGTCTCAAGTTTTAAAAAGCCACCTAATTCACCTCCCCACCCCCCCTTTAGGTGCCTAATCAAGCCAACACTTCCTTTTTCTATTATTCTTTCTTTGTCATTTTTCTATACAATTTTATTTTTACAAAAACTCAATTTTCTCAAGGAATTAAGACACTTTTGCTAACAACTTGTTCTTCTTCTTCTTCTTCTTCTTCTTCTTTAGTTGAGCTTTCATTTGATATGGACTTTTCCACAGATTTAAGTGCTACCACCTTCTTCTCTTGTATGGTTTGGTCATTGCTTTTCATTTGCATCACATAAGCGATGAGCGATTCAATTAGCTTATCTAATGATAGGATGTTGAGGTTCTTTACTTTTGAGGTTGTAATCTTAGCCTACCACTTCTTTGGTAATGACTTAAGAATCCTTTTCACTAGATCACTATTAGTAAAGCATTTACCCAATCCTTTCATTTGATTGGTGATGTTAGTAAAGTTAATAAACATACTAGAAACAAATTCATGCATCAAAAGATTTATCTTTGTTTTTTAAACTTGTTTGACTCTTTTATGTATTAATTGTTGTTTATCCCATATTTCATTAACTAATTTGCATGTATAAACTCTTTACTAATTAGGATTAAGAGCACAAAATAAGACACACTGACCTTATCATTTAATTGAATTTTATTGTCACCAATATTATCTCATTCATGTTCATATTTTATAGCAAACACACAATCAATATTTTTAACAAGAATATGATGACCATTGTTGTGAAAAATATGGCCTTTTACAACAATGCACAGCGGAATAATAATATTGTTGTAAAGAATCAAACATGCACTTGCAACAATCTAAATGGTGATAAACAGAATATTTCCACAACCATAACAGTATAAAGAAAACAATAATAAAGGCAACGACACCAGGAATTACGTGGTTTAGAAAAGTCTATAACCACGAGAGCAATCAACAAGAGATTTCACTATGAAGATCAAAGATTACAAACTACAATGATCTTCTCTCCTTCTCTCACCCTCTCACTTTCTTCTTGCCCAATATACAATGTAATATATGTATATATAAGCCCCCTCAGAAGTTTCCCCCCGAAACCCAACCGAAATAATGTCCAAATAATTTAAAATTCAAAATCTACGCAGTCTATACTGAGCCAAACCGTCAATGGTTTTAGATATCGAGAGCAAACTTTTTGAAAACTTAGCCAAACCATTGACAGTTTTCCTGAAATCGTTGGCTATTTCCCTCTGCTTTACTACACCTTGATTTCTTTCATGTTTTCCCTTAGTATGTGAGACATAATTGACAACAAACTCCACCTTGGCGAACATACACCCCTTAGGAGAAACCGAAAACATGAACCCGCTGCTCCACCTTGAACTTTGGACATTAGGTTAGGACCGCCTCCCGTTTAGCAACTGGAGACAAACATCAAGTCCAAGTAACACCGCTTGAACTTACCGATGGCAGCTTCAGCTTCTACCATCAACCCTGATACAGTTGTAGATACAACACCCAAAGACTTCACCCTAGGTTTCCAACAAGACCTTCCCATAACTGTAAACACAAAAATTTATGCAAGCCTTATATCACCAAAGCTCCCTGTATCGTCTTCAACAAAACTAACAACTGAAGGTTCACTCTGTTGCCTACTGAAACACCCCATTTCACAATCATGGAGGACCTTTGACATATCCTAAACATCACAGCCCATCCTTGGGTACCGAGTGGCAAACATTCCATATTGATTATCCACAAAACCCCCTTGAGACGACAAACAAAGTCTCCCTGCGGTTCTGTCCATAAAGTCACCCTGATATAACACCAATCTCCCTATAGCTTTGTCTATTCGAATTAGCAAACCAAGACCTTTCTTGACCATACCTAGAACATTCAGGTCAAAAACTTTCAACAGAGTTCCTAACTAATCAGCCTCAGTTAAAGCATTTCCAGCCAATAACTTGTCCTTCACACACAACAGATACATCACTCCATTGCATCCTATCACCCTCTTCCATAGCGGAAGTCTCACCAACTCACACATTTGGTACATATGCAATACCTCCATTTTCTCCACCATAGCACTCATCCACCTATTTTTCCCTTTACCATGCATTGCAATTTGAAAAGTAGTAGAAACCTTGCTATTAGTAGTAATGGATACTTGAAACACCAGAATGCCAAATTTATACCTAAGTGATAATCTGATAGTGCAAATGGGTCCACTGTGATTCTGCTGGTCTCTCGAGTTGAAACTCCCTGCAATATGAACTATGTCATCTCTGCCCTGAGTCTGTTGCACTACCTACATCACATGCCCATTCATACCGTGATATTGTTGATCCGAGATAGAACTCCTTGCATTTCTGCCCTGAGTCCCTAACTCCACCTGAATAACATGATTGTTGTTGTCGTAGTTTTTCTGGAATTTGTTTCTCTTCCTTTACCTGAGTACACTGCCTCTTGGCTTCATTAACAAAATTCATGCCCTTGATCACCCCTTTGCTTGCCACAGGATCACCTAGCTTGCACCCACCTTTCTTATACCCCAGAAAAGTGTATTGTCTAGACAAAACACCAAGTCTAGATCCTCCATCACTAGAATATTGCATCAGCGGACATCCACTCACAACCGAATAGTCTACTGCAAAACTTGCCCACAATTCACCTGCAACTTTCTCATCTAACAATACCTTTGGCGATCAGTCACACTAGAAATGCATCATACTCATTGACTTCACCAAGAAGTACCCTGCAAGCCCTGCACATGATTTTCCATGCTCACAAAACTCCTTGAACAAAACCAGCGTACTTAGTTCTAATGTTTGACTTGAGAATCTCTCTACCGATCTGGTTCTCCACCTCAGCCACCACATGAAGTACACCAAGATCCTTCGTGATAAATCCACGAAATACATATGTCTATCCCCTGATGCTATCATCATTAGTTTCCAAACATCTGAATACATGTAGTCACCCATATGCTTTAACCACATATGTTATAGGATACCTGACTCAGATTCAACAGTTGCAACTCCACCTACAACTGTAACACTCTGCAGTGCATAGATATTTCCAGCTACTTTTTCCCCTTTCATCACTATCAAGTTACCTTCACACACTTTCATTTTACCACATTTTGACTCATAACAATATCCATTACGGTTTAAAGTTCCCAATGAAATACCATTCTTCCTTAGACTTGGTTCATGGTTTACATCACATATGGTTTTTACAACACCATCATATATTTTGATTTTGACATTTCCAAATATGAAACATTTTGCATGAAATATCATTTTCCATCAAAATACAACTAGCATAAACTGACTTGTAGGTGTCAAACCATTTTCTAGGATAAAAGCATCTGGTATCCAAGATCCAATAATTACCTGTGAGGCACTCCGAACCCGTTGAAACATAAAGCATATCTTTATCACTACATTCTGAATCTTTCACCACTACACTTGCAGATTTTGATGAATCCTTACACATATATCGGCATTCCCGTTTTAGCAAAACTAATGTCGAAGTATTCTCATCCATAACGTGATACAACACGTCATTAGCCAAACAAAGACAAATGATTGCTCCAAATTCATTCCAAGCCACTGCAGTCATGCTATCTGGTTGAATTCTATATAAACCATTCACCATGCCCTGCTGCACCACAAGACCCTTCACTTCAAAGGCCATACATCACACTTTGATACCAATTGTTGTGAAAAATAAGGCCTCTTACAACAATGCACAGCAGAGTGACAATATTGTTGTAAAGAATCAAACATGCACTGGCAACAATCTAAATGGTGATAAACAGAATATATCCACAATCATAGCAGTATAAAGAAAACACTAATAAAGGTAACGAAACCAGGAATTACATGGTTCGGCAAAGCCTATATCCAAAATAGAGGGGTTTTTTTATCAATTGATCTTTAGTATGCCTAGTCCTTACCATGGATGCCATGTGACATATCTAGGTATAGGCAAGACTATTAGTGAAACTACTTTGATATACCAATTGTGGGTTCGATTATACGCACCCAAAAGGGTGTGAATTGGAAGATTAAATATTTTTTTCCAAATATTAATTAAAAAAAATTACCAATCAAAGTAAGTGAATGAATGCAAATATAAGTTCACCCATGAAAACAAACAATTACAAATGCATCAAGATTTATAGTGTTGGTAATTAAGCTTGACCTTGATCCAATCCCCAAGTAGAGAATTGAACTTTGCACTATATCAAAGATGTTATAACACTTGCAAACTACACTAGGAAAAAATTTGTCCAAATAGTCAATGGGTAAAAACCTAATACTATTATAAGCCAAAACAAAAATTCAAGTAAAAATCCAATCAGGCTAACAAGCCGCACACAACTTAACAAAGCCAAAGAAAGCTTCAGCACATGCTGTCTGTGGATCAGAGATCCATTTTAAGCAAAAGACATAAAATAATGAAGACACTACAATTAGAACAATGTATCTCATGCCCATTATTTGATCAACCCCAACATGAGATTAAGAGAACTCTATTGATACTTATTCACTTAACAAGCTTTCAGTTTTTCTCTTTTAGTTTAGCAAGCTTTGTCTCTTGTATGAATCATTATGTTGTACTTCCATATATATAAGAGGGAACCTTCTTAGCTGTTTAAATAATCAAGCTAGAAATCAATTTAAAAATTAAAGAAAAAAATTGTAAATGATTACATAATAATGCTTAATTCAACCTTGAATCCTTGTGTGCGACTGAGAGGCCCACTTTTTCTAACTAGGAAGGCTATTGTGAGAGAGAGAGAGAGAGAGAGAGAGAGAGAGAGAGAGAGAGAGAGAGAGAGAGAGAGAGATTTCATTCCATTAATAGAAAATATTCATTAAGCTAAAAATCTCTAAAGTTAGCTAAATTTGATACTTTCCAAAGGATATAGTTTGAAGTTGACCCAATTGAACTTTAGAAATTTGAAAACTTTATTAAAAAAATTTTTCAAGTGGGTGTGATAAAATTTAATCGTACTTTCAAAAATCTTATCAATTAGTTGAGATAAATTTAATAAATATTTGATTCCATTAAAGCATGAAATCTTGGTTAACAAATAATCACATTAGATTACTTAGGGAATTTTGAAAACAAGTTTATTAATGAAGTACAAAATGATTATTCAAAGAAACAAAATTGATAAGCTGCAACATATATAAAAATTGGGCATTAGAAGATTTAATAGATGTGTAAGATGAACAAACTTTAGTATTTAAGAAAATATATGTACCTAAGCAATGCAACCATACATTAGAGGCTTGGTTAGATCGTCTAATATAGAATCTAATATAAATAAGCATAAATTTTTTGAATGTAATTTGAAATATATTGATAGATTAAATTAAACAAGCACACTAGACTTTTCGGTAGAATGCTAATTGAAATAGATTGAATTAAACAAACACACAAGATATGTCAACATAATGTTAAATATTAATTATATGACAATATGCCATTCCACTTTAGGTTTCTTAATCCTTAATTCAAAGCTAAATTGAATGAGAAATGATCTGATGTGGTAACGTTGTAGAAGATGGACTCATCAATATTAGGGTTTAGATTGAAGTCAAATAGGGTTTTTATATTAGCAACCCTATTTGAAAATGTTTTAGGCCAATTTTAGCAACTCTTAGTTATAATTTTAGAAATTCTTGCATTTAAAGGAAAACCAATAGCTACAAATAAAGTAGGTTCGTAGTGAGGCAAAAAGGGGCTCTTTTGGATGCCAGTTATCATAATACAAAGAGGTGGCTTGTCCATTCCCATAATATGTTTGAGACAACAATACATTGAGTCTTTCCTACGACGAGTTATAAAATTCTTTAATTGAAATGCATGATGATATTGAAAGCATTGATTTTAAATACAAAGAGTTCAAGAGAAAATTAAATTTTTTTGGTATATAAAAATGAGCTCTTTAAAAAAAAAGGAAAATGAAAATTTGAAAATGAAGATTATGTTAGGATCTCCTACAAATGAGTTGAGATTAGAAAATGTTTTCTGAAAAGAAAGTTGGTAATCTCAATCATGTTCTTTCAAAAATTTCTCAGGTAAAGGATAGAGTACTAACTAATCAAAATGTAATTCTTGACAAGCCTAGAAAGAAGCATTATCCATACAAAAGAAATTCGCATGTTAAGAAGATTTGGGTGCCAAAAGGGTCAAGATTAATTTCACATGATAATACCTTCAAATTTGTAACTTAATTGAAAATGATTATTTTTGGAAATGAAATTTTCTTATGTTGGAATGTTCATCGTGAAAACCTTGCTAAATATTGAGTGTATGTGCATGGGTCAAGCGAAAGCATATATGCTTTAATGAATATTAAGTTATGAATGTTGTGCTAAAATTGAATATCATGTTTCTTGAACAGTTTTATTGATGGTCATTTTAAAGTATGAATATCTTGCTGATCATTTTTAGCACAATGAGTTGCGAATTTTGAAAATATTGAACTTGTAAAAGGTGAACTTTGTTGTAAAATTCAGGTATAGGACGCACACACAACGGAAGATGTAGAAACAAAAGAAACTCCAAGTCTTAATAACACTTGACCAATATGAATGAAAGAACAACAACCAATAACACAAGAATGAAAGCAAATGGCATTCAATATTCACTATAATGTGAAACATGTTGTGTAGCTGGAGCTAGGAGACGCAAGCTGGAGACGCGGTAGCTGGAGCCAGGAGATGCAAGCTGGAGACGCGTCCACGTAGCTGTAATCCGTGGATATTAATTGTAGATGAATGAAATTCCACAATTTTATTTATTGTGATTTACTCCAGCTATCTATAAATAGAGGATCTATTGAGAGATGATGTATAAAGAAGAAGGAGAGGAGTGAGGAAGAAAGAAGAGAGAAGAGAACTGCGTCTGAGAGATTGTAATTTTTCCTGTTGTATAGTGAAATTGTGGTGTGCTCCATGGACGTAGGTTGATCTAGACCGAACCACATAAATTTTTGATGTCTCAATTTTTCTGGTGTTTGTTTATTGCTCACAGGGTCCTAACAAGTGGTATCAGAGCCTGGTTTGGAACAGAAAGGTCAGATTGGAGATTTTCACCGAAATTAGAGCTCTATTCAGTGGCTCAAAATTGAAATTTGAGGCTACCATCATGTTCATCTCGTCGAGACGAAGCCAACAATGCAAACCGGAGCTCAAAAGGAGTTCAAACGACATCACACGCGCCTCACTGGAGTTGTCTGTGTCTTCACGCGCTGGTGACCTGCCAGCCATGCGCCTGCATGCACTCCATGCGTCTTCCTCACCTGGCCGCCTCAACTCGACCTAGAAATCCGCTCTAGACTTGGACCGCACCCAACTCGGATCCATACCTGGCCCAACCATCCATCTACATTAGCGAGCCACACGTCCTGTCAGCATCACGTCAGCCGCCTCATCACCCCGCCACGTCTGCTGCCATGTCAGCAGTGGGACCCACAGAATCTTCTAGCAGGTGGGCACCACAGTGCCACAACAGCACCACGTCAGCAGTGGGCCCCAAACCCCTACCACGTTAGCAGACAGCGTCTGTTAACGGTGTTTGTGACTCCGTTAGGAATATTCTGTTAGCAAGAGGAATATTCCGCTATAGTTGATCAGTTTTGACCAAAAGTTTGACCGGGTGTTTCGGAGCCATTTCGGGTCCGTTTTTCGAACGAATTGAACCATTTCAAAGGTTTTCAATCGTTTCGGATCCAACCATGCTATCCATTTGAGGTAATTCCATATCTAGATCAGTGAATTGAGATGTTCAACAGTAACAATTTCGATTTCTAGGAGATGCATATTGAAGATTATTTGTTTAGGAAGGAGTTGCACTTACCATTGAAGGGTAAGCCAACATCTATGAACGAGGACGAGTGGGAGTTGCTTGATCGTAGAGTTCTCGGAGCCATCAGAATAACGTTATCAAAGTATGTGGCATTTAATATCAAGCATATATCATCCACCAAGTCTCTGATGGATGCACTTTCTAATATGTACGAGCAACCGTCAGCCACTAATAAGGTACGTCTTATGAAAAGATTATTTACTATGACCATGTATGCAGGTGAAAGTTTTAGCAGGAATTTGAATAATTTCAACGAGTTGTCGGATCAACTCGCCTCAGTCAGGATTACATTTGATAATGAGATTCGTGCCCTACTGATTCTCAGTTAATTGCCCAAAAGTTGGAATGGTATTATTACTGCAATCAATAGCTCCATAAGGAAGTCAAAGCTTGTGTATGATGAGGTCGTCAGCATGATTTTGATGGAAGAAATCAGAATATAGTCAAACCATGGTTCCACTTCAAGTTCAGCCTTGAACATGGAAAGTCGAGGCAGAGGAAACATGCATGGACGATCAAATACTTGCGGCAGATCAAATACTTGAGTGCTGGAATTGTAGAAAAAATGGTCATTACAAGAACCAGTGCAAAAGTCTGAAGAAAGAATATGAGACAAAGGCAAAGACAGAAGCAAATGTTGCTTAAGAAAATGATGATATGTTGATATGCTCTTTGGAGAGAAAAAAAGGGGTCTTGGGTGTTAGACTCTGGAGCTTCATTCCATGCCACTTGTAGTAGAAATTGCCTAGAGGAGTATACATCAAGTAATTTCGGTAAAGTATATCTTCTCAATGATCAACCTTGCGACATTGCCGACAAGGGTACAGTAAAGATCAAGATGAATGGGTCAGTATGGAAGCTAAGAGATGATAGATATATTCTAGACCTAAGGAAGAACTTGATCTTAGTTCGTCACTTGACATATGAAGGATATAACACAAATTTCATTAGTAATGAATGAAATATTTCGAAGGGTGCATTGACAATTGCACGAGGTAAGAAAAGTGATACTCTTAATGTAACTCCCAATGCATGCATGTCTATTGCAGTTGCTATAGGAAATGATGATAGCAACATATGGCATCAACGACTCGGACACCTGAGTGAGAAAGGACTCGAGGTGATGCACTCAAAAGGTAAGTTGAGTGATTTACGGTCAGTGAAGATTGACACATGTGAGGATTGCATATTTGGGAAATAGAAAAGGATCAGTTTTCAGACAAACATCAGTACCCCAAAGAAGGAGAAACTTGAGCTAGTCCATTCAGATGTATGGGAACCAACGACCATTTCATCCACAAGTGGGAAGCATTACTTCGTAACATTTATTGACGATCATTCATGGAAGGTATCGGTTTACTTCCTAAAATATAAATCTAATGTTTTTGATGCTTTTAAGATCTGGAAAGCAATGGTAGAAAATGAAGCTGGTTTGGAAATCAAGAAGCTGAGAACTGATAACGGTGGTGAGTATGATGACACCGAGTTCAAGAAATTCTGCTATGAGCATGGTGTCATAATGGAAAGAACTGTGCTAGGTATGCCTCAACACAACGGCGTAGCCGAGCGTATGAACAAAACGTTGACAAAAAAAGCCAGAAGCATGCGCATGCAGTCAAGCTTGCTAAAGATGTTTTGGGCAGAAGCAGTCAATATAGCAGCTTATTTGATTAACAGAAGTCCATCAGTACCGTTTGACTATAGTCCACCAAAAGAAGTATGGAGTGGTAAAGAGGTAAGACTTTCATAGTTGAGAGTTTTTGGTTGTGTTGCATATGTACATATCAATGATCATGTAAGGAATAAGCTAGATCTGAAATCCCACAAATGCACCTTCATCGGTTATGGTGGAGATGAATATGGGTATCGCATTTGGGATGATGAAAATAAAAAAGTGATCAGAAGCAGAGATGTGATTTTTGATGAAAAGGTAATGTACAAAAATAGACACACAACAGAACCTATAAAGTTTGAAACAACCTTTGTAGATGTGGATGATGTTCTAGAAGATGTAAGGACACGTCAGCGGAATACCGAGAATCCTCAGCAGAATACCAAGAATCCTCAGGTAGAGAAACCTGTGGAGCAGATTGTTGCACCACCACCTCCTACTCTAGCACCAGAGCTTAGAAGATCTTCTCGGCAACATGTACCAAATAGGAGGTATGTGAATCATTTACTTCTTACAGATGGAGGAGAACCTGAATGCTATGTTGAAGCATGTCAGGCAGGAGATTTGAGCAAGTGAGAGCTTGCAATGAAAGACGAGATGAAGTCTCTTAACTCCAAAAAAACATGGGAACTAACTAAGTTGTCTAATGGTAAGAAGGCTCTTCACAACAAATGGGTGTACATGATCAAAGAAGAGCATGATGGATCCACGAGGTATAAAGCCCGATTAGTAGTCAAAGGTTTCAAACAGAAGGAAGGAATTGGCTACACTGATATTTTTGCACCAATTTTGAAGCTGACAACCATCAGATCTGTCTTGAGTATTATTGCCTCAGAGGGTTTACATCTTGAGCAATTGGACATGAAGACAGCATTTCTTCATGGTGATCTCGATGAGGAAATTTATATGCAATAGCCAGAAAGTTTCTCAGTTAAAGGAAAAGAGAATCTTGTATGCAAATTGAAGAAGAGTTTGTATAATTTCAAATAACTCCTAGGCAGTGGTACAAGAAATTTGATAGTTGTATGCAGAGAAGCAATTTTCAGAAGTGCAATGTCGACCACTGTTGCTACTTCAAGAGGTATCATACTAGCTATATTATCCTACTGTTATATGTTGATGATATGCTGCTCGCAGGATCAGAAATAGAAGAGATCAGAAAATTAAAGCAGCAATTGTCAGAGGAATTTGATATGAAAGACTTGGGTTCTACAAAGCAGATTCTTTGGATGCAGATCTCTAGAGATAAGCAACAAGGAACGTTGCGGTTATCTCAGTCAGAGTACATCAGCCGTGTTTTACAGAGGTTTAACATGAGCAGCGCTAATGCTGTAAATACACCATTGGCAGGTCACTTCCATCTCTCTATGGATCAATCTCTCAGATAGATGAAGAAAAATATTTCATGGTTAAGGTATCATATGCCTTAGCCATTGGAAGTCTAATGTATGCTATGGTTGGTACCAGACCAAATATTGGCCAAGTAGTGGGAGTTGTCAGCAGGTATATATTAAATCCAGGGAAAACACACTAGGAAGCAGTGAAGTGGATTTTTAGATATCTACATGGCACTATTGATAAGTGCCTACGTTTCAGCAAAAGTGATTTGAAAATCCAAGGGTTTGTAGATGCTGATTTTACTGGTGAAATTGATCATCGTAGAAGCACCACTTGGTATATATTCACTATTGGCACAATAGCTGTTAGTTGGATGTCACAGATATAGAAGATTGTTGTTCTATCCAGTACATAAGTTGATAATGTAGTAGTGACAGAAGCCAGTAAAGAGATGATTTGGCTTCAGGGTTTGTTAACAGAGCTTGGATTAAAGCAGGAGATGAGTGTTTTGTACAGTGACAGTCAGAGTACGATACATCTGGCAAAGAACTCTGCATTTCATTCCAAAACTAAACATATTAGATTACGTTATCACTTCCTCAGATCTCTGATAGAGGATGGCGTGTTGAAACTTGAAAAAATCCAAGGTAGCAAAAATCCGGCAGATATGTTAACAAATGTGGTGACTACAGAGAAGCTGAAGTTGTGTTCAACTTCAGTTTGTCTTCATCCCTAAAGACATATTTTGAGCACATCATTTATTCATATATTGATACTGGTTGAGGAGGCATCTCCATCTCCAAATGGGAGATTGTTGTGTAGCTAGAGCTAAGAGACGCAAGCTAGAGATGCGGTAGCTGGAGCTAGGAGATGCAAGCTGGAGACGCGTCCACGTAGTTGTAATCTGCGAATATTAATTATAGATGAAAGAAATTCCTCAATTTTATTTATTGTGATTTACTCCATCTATTTATAAATAGAGGAGCTGTTGAGGGATGATGTATAGAGAAGAAGAAGAGGTGTGAGGAAGAAAGAAGAGAGAAGAGGGTTGCATATGAGAAATTGTAATTTTTCCGGTTGTATAGTGAAATTATGGTGTGCTCCGTGGATGTAGGTCAATCTAGACCGAACCATGTAAATTTCTGGTGTCTCAATTTTTCTGGTGCTTGTTTATTGCTCACAGGGTCCTAACAAAACATCATAATACACAAGTTTTACAATGATCTCTATGTACAAATACGTTCAGAAGTACATATATAGAAGTCCCTCAGAGATTTCCCTCCAATAACCCAACCACCTCAACGTTCAAATTCAAAATTTAAATTTATTCCCACACCTCAGGCGTTCTCGTCGATGAGAAGATGTGTTCATCGACGAGAACAAGGACACTTGTCGATGAGAGCAGGGCATTCGTCAATGAGCCCGTTTTCTTACTCACGGTATCTCAGGATCTCTAAACTTTTTTGCCTCTCAAGATCTCCTCGTCAACGAGTATAGGACACTCATCGATGAGTCCCTGCTGCGCAGTCCTTCTTATGCTTTTCTCCCTTTGTTTAAGAAACTCTATGTATAAGAGCCACACCATAAACAACAATCTCCACCTTGGCGATTATACGCCTCTTAGTAGAATCTCGAAAAACATGTTTAGCTGGTCCACCTCGAACTTTAAAAATGCTAGGTTGGGTTTGTATTCCTCCTATCACTTGGAGACATGGAGTAAGTCCAAGCAATGCTTGAACTTTTTAGAAGTAATTGTTTCGTTAGAATATCCGTTGCATTTTCAGAAGTGTGAACCTTCTCTAACACAAGTTCACCTACAGCAATCAATTCTTGAACTCTGTGTAACCTCACATCAATGTGCTTGATTTTAGCATGGTATACTTGATTCTTCGCCAAGTAAATGGCACTCTGACTATCATAATGTAACACCACTCCATCTTGTTGTATCCCCAACTCTCTGACTAAACCGGTAAGCCATAAGGCTTCTTTTGCAGCTTCGACGACTGTCATATACTCTGCTTCAATTGTGGACAATGCTACCAGATATTGAACCATGGATCTCCAATGTACCGGTCCTCCTACAAGAGTAAAAACATATCTCGTTGTAGACCATCTGTTATCCATATCTCCAGCATAATCTGCATCTACAAACCCCATAACTGAAGGACAACCCTATTGCTTGCCGAACATGATGCCATAATCCGATATGCCCTACAAGTATCTAAGTATCCATTTTATAGCTTCTCAATACTGTCTTCCTGGATTAGAAATAAACTTGCTTACCACACTTACAGCATGGGCCAAATCTAGTCTCATACATACCATGGCATATATCAAACTCCCCATAGTACTAGCATAAGGGACCTTTGACATGTCTTGAATTTCCACATCTGTACTTGGGCAATCTGTAGTAGACGACTTAAAATGATTCTTTAGAGGTGTACTTATCGGTCTTGCATCAACCATGCTAAACCTTTCCAACACCTTATGACCGCCCTGAGATAGCCATAATCTCCCTGCAATCCTGTCTCAGCGAATCCCCATCCTAAGTATTTTCTTGGTTGAACCAAGATCCTTCATGTCAAATTCCTTATGCAATAGGTCCTTTAACTAATTCACCTCAATTAAATCTTTTGCAATTATCAACATATCTTCGGCATACAATAATAAGAAAATAAGCAAGTCATTATCCAGTTTGTTCATATATACACAGTAGTCACACTCACACCTTTTGTAGTCAATTTTGATCATGTAGGAATCAAATCGTTTATACCATTGTCTTGGAGACTGTTTCAACCCATAAAGATATTTCTTCAACCTGCAAACTAAATTTTCTTTTCCCAATTCAATGAATCCCTCTAACTATACCATGTTGATTTGTTCCTCCAAGTCACCGTGAAGAAACATCATCTTCACATCCATTTGTTCCAAGTAAAGATCACATAATAAGCTACCAACCCCAACATAATTATGATAAAAGTATATCGGACCACTGGAGAAAAGATCTCATTATAATCTATCCCTTTCTTCTGTGAGTATCCTTTTGCCACCCACCATGCCTTGAACTTCTCACATTCCTTTTCTGATATTGCCTCCTTCTTTCTGTACACCCATTTGCACCCAATCAGTCTCTTCCCATCTAGAAGCTCCATCAACTCCCAAGTTTGATTCTTACGTAGTGACTCCATCTCCTCAATCATTACTCCCATCCATCTAACTTTATCTTGGCCGTGCACTACCTCTTGAAATGTAGTTGGATCATTGCAATTGATTAGAAAAGCATAAGACACAAACTCTTGAAACCCATACCTTGGCGGAGGCATAATAGTGTGTCTGGATCTCCGTATAGGAAGATCGCCAACTCACTAGTTTCCCGAGCTAGAGTTCCCTGCAACCACGTGACCATGATAATTTCCATTGCCCCGAGCTTCCAACTCCACCTGCACGACATGTTCATCACTGCCCTAGCTTTCTAGCTCCTATTTCTGTTCATCACATTCTTGAGTATTCTTCACCATAGCTGTCGCGACGTCCCGGGCGCGCGTGTGCCCCGGGTGGTGAAATTAAAATTATTTTTAATTTTCAATTAAAAATATAGAATGTCAGAGTCGCCACTAACCTTTAGTGTGGTTAGAACACGTGAGCACTACCCCGTTAGGGGTAGAATGGATCTATATTACTAGAGCTCGGGTCGGGAGTTCGGTTACGCGAGGGGAAGGTACGAGCACCCCCTACGCGCCCGTTCTTACGAACGGTACCTAATTAATTTAGAATTATCCCTAAGTTAATTTAAAAAGTCTTTAAACTACTCCTGTTATGAATTTATAAGCGCCTATGAAAAATATATAAATAAATAAATAACTAAATAAATATAATATATACATATATATTCCCTCAGAGCTTAAAGGTACGTGAAACCCGAAGGCTAATACCCTAGCATTAAAATCATAGGGAAATACATACGAAAATACTTAATAAAATAATACAAAAATACTAGAAAGAGTAAATATTGTAATACAATAGAAACATAGAAAATATTAAAATATATATATATATATATATATATATATATATATATATATATGTGTGTGTGTGTGTGTGTGTGTGTGTGTGTGATAATAATAAGGCTAATACATCATAATGACAATACACTACATGTAATAACTATTCTACTATGATAGTGATACACATATATATATATATATATATATATATCTCATAATATTAATGACATATAAATGTTAAGACAATATTTTAATATTATATATCATAACACGTAAGTACTAATATTGTACAATAATAGTATTATTAGAATGATAATATACCTATATCACACTATTAGCAATAGTAATACACATATATTATAACAATACTACTAGAATACTAATACACATATACCACAATAATATACATATATCATAATAACCAAAGCCTCAATAACCCAAATATTAATAATAGAGGAGATTTTTAATAACAAGGCAGTGAATCACGTCCTAAAAGCTAAATTAATATAATATGAACCAACATGGAAATAAATAAGACAAGATAATGGAATCGAAATGAGATAAATATACAATGTTAATCCAACCCTAAAAAAAAAATGTACATCAATATGGAAAGTAATTCGAAGCCTAAAATAAGTCAATTAGTATGGAAACACGTGATAGTAATATGAAAACGTATCTATCCTAAAACTAATACTCAAGTTATATGGAAGCAATTAAACCCTAAAATTGATACACAATAACAATATAAAGACAGATTAAATAAAACACTACTCAAAACCCTAATAACGTAAAATAGTCAAAACCCTAAAATAAAACAATAACCAAAACTTTAAATGATAATATCATGAAAATAATGTAAATAGTCAAGAATCATGAACATGCATAAATATTACAATCCTAAATAATAAGCAATAATACACAAAATCCCTAAATATCATATAAACAATAAACATGATAAATATCCTAAATACATCAAAAAGCCTAAATAATGTCTACACAATAAAACAAATACCCTAAATAATATGTAACAATAAAAATAAGTATATTACAATGATTACAAAAAAATACAACGATAATATAAGCACTTTAAACAAATATACAACAATAGCTAAAAAAAAAAATTAAATGATATAATCCAAAACCTACAACAATAATATTAGTATTTGTACATATATATATATATATATATATATATGTGATAAAAGCCTAAACATGAAAACTATATATTACAAAAAAAAAAAAAAAACACTAAATATTACACATACCTGCATAAATAAAAACAAAAACCCAAATATTATATATCAAAAAGGACCAAACCCAGACACAAAAATATAACATAAAATAACAATAAAATAAAATGAAACCAAAACAAAGTGGAATCACATGTCCATGTGTGTGTGTTCGCGTGCCCGCTTGCAGAGGGGCAGGGAACTCACCCTGGGTTCTCGGCTGGAAGGACTGGTTCGGGAGCAGAGGTTCACGACCGGAGGAGGTTGCAGCAGGGGTGAAGCTGGTCTCAGCAAGATTGTCGGCAGCAACAGCCTCAGGTGGTTTGCAGAGGAAGAGACGCAAAGAGTGGTTGGAGTTGGTGAAGACGTTGGTGTCTGCCGGTGATGGGAGAACCGTGAGTGCTTGACGGCAATGGCGTTTACGTGTCTGTGCTACGGCAATGAAAGAGAGACCGGGGCTGGTGTCGGTTGCAACAGGTTCGCCCGAGGAGAGGAGAGGACGGCGACAGCAGCTGTTGCTGCGAGTGGCTGGAGGCAGAGGGCTGCTGGTATTCTGGTGTTCACAGGTTCCAGCTGGAACTGCTATGGAGGGCTGCTGCAGTGGTGGTTGCTGTGATTGTAGCAAAGCTTGGAGCTGGCCAGAGTGAAGATTAAGGGAGAGATCGAGAGGGCAGGGTGGCTGGAGTTCTGGTGCTCGGGAAGCAGAAGAAGAAGAAGAAGAAGAAGGAGAAAAAGATCCTTTTTTTTTAGCTATGCGCTGCGCCTCCGGCCGTGCCCTTTGGAGAGAAGCAAAAGGGTCATTTTATAAAAATTTTTAGAAACCCTAACTCTCTCTTTTCCTTTTTTGGTTTATTGTATTTTTATTATATTTTTTATTTTTATACCTTTATGGAAATAATATATATGAGTATAATTACTAATATGGTAATAATGATATAATAATAATAATAATAATAATAGTAATAATAAGGTAAAAATAATAATAAAGTGAATATAGAAATAAAGATAATAATGAACGATAATAATAGCAAGAGTAATAAAAATTAATGATAATAGCCAAATAATAATAATGTTAATAATAATAATAATAATAATAATAATAATAATAATAATAATAATAATAATAATAGTAATAATAAATAGTAATAATAATAGTACTAATCATAATATAGGAAAATAATGACAATAATAATAATAATAATAATAATAATAATAATAATAATAATAATAATAATAACAACAATAATATATCAAAAATAATAATAGTAAAGTAATAATAATAATAATTAAAATAATAAGAGGGGACCCCTCGTTCTATTTGGTTAGGGCAAAAATAGGGTGTCTACAATAGCCTTCTCATCAAAGACTACATCCCTACTGATCATCACATTGTTTGCCACTAGGTCCCATAGCTTGTACCCCTTTACACCCATTGGATACCCAAAAAATATGCAACAACTAGACTTCGAGTCAAGCTTAGACCTCTCCTCACTAGACACGTGGACATAGGCTGGACACTTGAATACTTTCAATTCGGAATAGTCTAATGCATTTCCCATCCATACCTTTTCCACCACTTCACCCTCTAGTGACACTCTTGGTGATTTGTTTACTAGAAAACAAGCCATACTAACTGCCTCGACCCATAAATTCTTCGGTAGCCTTGCATTTAATCTGAGACACCGAGCCCTATCAACAAGAGTCCAGTTCATCCATTCTGCCACACCATTTTTTTTTAGGTGTCTGGCGAACTATAAAGTGCCTCTTAATTCCCTGCTCTGCACAAAACTCCATAAATAGAGAATCAGCGTACTCAGTCCCATTATCCGATCTCAAGTATTTGATTCTCCTCCCCGTCTAGTTCTCCACTTTAGCCTTCCAAATCTTAAACTTGGCACACGTATCTGATTTGTGATGCATGAAATAAACCCAGACTTTTCGTAAGTAATAATCAATGAAACTCACATAATACTCATGTCCACCCTTTGATGCGACTCTAACTAGGCCCCAAACATCTGAATGTACATAGTCAAAAATACATTTTGTCTTGTGAGTAGTTGATTTGAATTTTGCTTTATTTTGTTTTCCAAGAACACAAATCTTGAAAAATTCCAGCTGACATGATTTCATGCCCTTCAAGAATTTCCTCTTATGTAGTTCCTTCATGTTGTGTTCCTCAATATGCCCAAGGCACATATGCCACAAGACGGTCTTATCTGGTTCAGCATCCACGACTGCAACTCCACCTACAATGGTAGTCACCTGCAATGTGTAGATATTCCCATCTAGTTTCTGCCCTTTCAATACAGTCATATTACCTTTACATACTGTCAGTACTCCACCTTTGGACTTATAATTAAAGCCATTACAATCCAAGGTACCGAGTGATATCAAACTCTTCCTCAACTCTAGTACATGTCTTACATTACACAACGTTCTCACAGCACCATTACACAACGTTCTCACAGCACCATCAAACATTTTTATCTTTACATTTCCTATGCCAATGATCTTGCAAGAAGCATTATTACCCATAAGAACTGATCCAGAATTTACTAACCTATAAGTGCTGAACCACTCCTTATTCGGAGTCATGTGATAAGAACATGCCGAGTCAAGTATCCAAGAGTCCATTAGACTATCTGACCCTACTGAAACTGATAGAACATCACCATCACTACATGCTAAATCTCCTTCTTGAACAACATTCGTAGATTTTGAAACACCTTCATGTTTCACAGAATTTTCCTTCTTCCAATACGGACACTCCAGTTTCACATGCCCCTTTTTACTGCATTTATAACACCGGATTTCCTTCTTCTTCTTGGATTGATTTCAGGATTTCTGACTAGACCCACCTTTAAACTTTCCCTTGCCTCGATCATTCCTATCCTTTACCACAAGTCCTTCTCCTTCATCACATATTTTCAACCTTTGATGCAAATTCAATAAGGCACTTGTTACCTTTTCTAGATCAAAAGTCTCATTTCCCCACGTAAAAGTGGTCACAAGGTTTTCATAGGTATGAGTCAATGGCAAGGAATTTAACAACATCAAAGTCTTATCATCCTCATCAAACTTGACGTCAACCCTCATCAAATCACTAATGATTTGATTAAAAGCATTAATGTGTTGATCCAAGCTTGATCATTCAACCATCTTAAGCCAATACAAGCGTTGCTTAAGAAAAAGTTTATTATTGAGAGATTTGGACATGTACTAGCTCTCTAACTTTCACCATATAGCTGCTAGAGAATCCTTCTCCATCACCCGATAGTGTACTTCATCGACCAAACATAAGTGTATTTTAGCCTTTGCTTTAAAATCTACCCATGTTGCCTTATCCATTTCTTCCGGTTGAGTGTCAAGTAGAGCCTTAGTCATTCCTTATTGCACAAGAATGTCCTTCACTCTCCTTTTCCATAAACCAAAGTTCCAGGCTCCATCGAATTTAATGATGTCAAATCTTGCAGAAGATGATCCAGATGTCATGACAACAATCGCTCCGATACCAATTTGTTATAAAATTCAGGCATAGGACACACACACACAACGAAAGATGTAGAAATAAAAGAAACTCCAAGTCTCAATAACATTTAACCAATATGAATGAGAGAACAATAACCAATAACACAAGAATGAAAGAAAATGACATTCAATATTCACTATAATGTGAAACACCACAATACACAAGTTTTACAATGATTTCTATGTACAAATATGTTTAGAAGTACATATATAGAAGTCCCTCGAAGATTTCCCTCCAATAACCTAACCACCTCAATGTTCAAATTCAAAATTTAAATTTATTCCTGCAGCCCAAGCATTCTTGTCGATGAGAAGATGGGTTCATCGACGAGAACAAGGACACTCATCGACGAGAATAGGGCATTCATCGACAAGTCCATTTTCCTGCTCTTGGTATCTTAGGTTCTCTAAACTTTTGGGCCTCTCGAGATCTCCTCGTCGATAAGGACAGGACACTTGTCGACAAATCCCTGCTATGCAGCCTTTCTTATGTTTTTCATCCTTTGTTTAAGAAACTTTAAGTATAAGAATCACACCATAAACAACAATCTTAAATGAGATCTTGTTGATGATTATCATTTTGATCATATTGAATATCTTATTGATAAAATTGGGTATAATATTGAGCTTATTGGAATAGCTTGCAATGAAATTGAGTAATAATTGAGCTTATTGAATATTTTGATTGATGATTATTTTGAAAATTGAATATAAACACAATGAGTTGAGTATATTGATTGTTTTGAGCATAATGAATATTGAGCTTGTTTTGCATTTGAGCATATTGTTGAGCATACTATTGTTGTGAATGATTTATGAATTTAAGACATTTTCAAACTCCCTCCTAAAAACCTTTTGATATTTACCAAAAGGAGCAAACATATGTAAAAAGTTTTGAAAATATTGAATGTATGTATTTTCGTTGAAACTAGAACATTTTGATTCAAAATTGATTATCAAAATTGTCAATCATTTCCTTCTACAAAAATTCATACCCCCATCTTTTATTTTTGATAATGACAATGGGGGATAAATTTTCAAGTATGAAAAGTTTGTTTGGTATCATTTTTTTTTAAATGACTTATGATCAGCAAGAATTGGTATCAAATTCTTTTGACATTCGACTATGCCTTAATTTGGTATCATCTATTTTCATATTTTTTTTACCTTGCTAAAAATTTCATGTAAAGCATATTGGTATATCTTTTATGATGCCCTTACTGACAAAATTGAATTTTGTACTTAAATATGTTAAAATATTTAGCCTCATCCCTCTTACTTTGGTTTTAATGATGTCAAAGGGGTGGAGGAAGGAAAAATAGGAACTTGTGTGTAATTTAAATGTTCTATATTTTTATTTTTATTTTGAATAGTTTGTCATCATCAAAATGGGGGATATTGTTAGTCCCAAGGTTTCATTAACCTAGTTTTGATGATAACAAACTATTGTGTACTAATGGTTTTCTACTTAAGTAATTTTCTATCGGACTAAAGTCATTGAAGTTGATGAATTGAGAGAAAATATTAAAAGTTAATTCTTATTTATTTTTATTACTTTTTCTCTCAATTATAATATACTTTAAATTTTTAATCTATAAGAAAATATAAGGGATAGCATACTTAGTCTTTAACTGACAAAATGGGAACAAAAAGTAACCCAAACCTCGATCATGGCCAGGGGTGGTCGATTGGCTCAAGCAGAGGCTAGAGGTAGTTGACCGGCTGCTAAAGGCACTTAACTAATCTAGTAGCTATTGCCTGCAACAATATTCTTCTTGTCTTTAATGGCTAATAAGTGGTTAATCAATCTAATAAACCAAAAAGCTTTAACATACAGAAAATGATTAGTTTTCATCCAAACTCTATATATATGTCCTTCTAAGCCTTGAGAACGTAAGAGAAACGTACTAAATATCCAAGTCTTTTGCTTTAAATTCTCTCTTAATCTCTCTTTATGCTTTATTGACAATCTTTTAGAGAACACTCTTGATCTTTCATTTGTTATTCCTTAAGAGTTTATTTTGTGAGCCCAAATTGTAAATCTTCCTTGGGAGGGATTTTATTTTGTAAGCTTAGTTGTTTTGGTTGTCTTGTCTCCATAGAAAATAAATATTGTAATTTGGTTTCTTAGTCTCCGAAAAAAAAAGGAGTGTATTGGTTTCTCTGGTCTCCATTAAAATAAGGGGACTTAGTGGAACCTTAAGGTGGTTTGCCTTAAGAGAGTGGATGTACCATAGCTGTCGAACAACTATAAAAAAATTTGCATATCTCTCTTCTCTTCTCATTGATTAAATTTGCTTTTATATTTTTACGAATTACTTGCTTGTTTTAATTGCTTTAAATTTGTATCAAGCAATTTAATTTTATTAAACCCAATTCACCCCATCATCTTTGGGTTGCCTTTTGGGCCAACAAGATCCACCATCATTTAAGCCTTGCAAGGATTGGTCCTATGGTAATTGACAAGGCAAGTTTCCCTAAGGCTGAGGTAGAACCATCTCCTCAAAATGCCCAGTAATGGTGTATTTACTAGCTTCAAGCAATCTACTAAAATATTCACCCAAATAAATGCATCAAAGTATAATATATTTGCTAAGCTCCTATTTTCAATTAGGAATCTTTTTACACTTCACAACTTACAATGGTTAAAATACCACTAATGCACCATTATGTGGTTGTTGCAAGCCTTTAAGGTCTCAACCTTAGAACGATGTGACAAGTCTAGGTTTGTTTGGATTCAACCTTACTTTTTCATTCATCTCAACATTAGGGGAGTCTAGAACTAACACTTTATAGGTTGACATCAAGTTTGCCCCACTAGGCAATCTAGAGATCACATTGATGACAACTAACATGTTATGCTTATCACCTTGTTTTTTTTATAGATATAACTAGGTTGAAACATGTTAGAGATCAATGAAATATTCAAGAACATTCTTCAACTGTTTACAATCATTATAGTTACAACCATAATCTCGATTGAATTGATAATACCTCTCTTGGGTATGCCCTTTTCATTGTCAACATTATAGGGCTTGGTCGCTGCTACCTACAATCTAGTATCTACATCAGATTTAGCACTAGGAAGAGTTAAAAAAATGTAAAGCATTTGAACCTTTTCCTCAATGCTTGATTCTTTTTGGATGATTACAAACTGTCCTTTTTATTCTCCTTTTATGTTTACTTTGGGATCTCTATGTCCCTTGTTTTTCTTCTTATCTCTCTACTAATCAAGTTCCACCTAGTTTTGTTTAAATTCTTCCCCATTGCAATACCCTTCTATTTTTTTAACAACGCCAACAAAATTTTTGGGAACTTTTCTAAAATTGCAAATCTAGAGTTAGAGGGCTTTAAAACTTGCATTAGCTCAGCAATAACAACTCGTTATTCAAGATTAGGAACCTATAGTATCACAAAAAGAAAATGCTTAAAGTACTCCCTTAAGAATTCTCCAGGTTTTTTTCAACACTCTATATGTCTTAAAGACATATACCTTATGAACTTGTTGCTAACAAAAGAGCCATGAATTAAGTACTAAATTTTTTTAAAGAAAAGATAACTTTGGGGTTTAAGCTTAAATATGATACCTTGGGGAAAATTTTTTCAAGTCTATTGTAAAGGCGCACCATATGATGACACCCAAAGCTCCATGCAATACCACTTGATTCTCGATGCCATCACACAACTCCACAATTGTAATTAAAAAATCAGAATGCAAAGACTCATCCATTATCACCTTTCGAGATGGAATCTTTTTTATATTGGCCTCATTTTGTAACAACCTATCTTTGGGGGCCCTTTGTAACAATTTCCAATTATATAATCTAGCTTTAAACTTTCTTTCTTTTTGAACAAGTTGTCCAACTATCACTCCCTATAATACTAGGGGAGGGTGATCTACTTAGTGCTTCAATTGCCTTGTCTTTGCCCTAAGATTGTGGGCTACCAACCATTAAGTTACTTTTCTCCAATTCTATCCCTCTACATGCTAACTAGGCTTGGAGATCTATGCCAATAACTTCATTTGGTTTTATATAGTTTGAAATTGGTCCTATATTAGGAAGACATGTCTTATGGTTATTTAAGACACAAATTCTTCTTGTTGTTAAAGCTTTCCAAGATGAGAGAACACTAAAACGTGCTCATGCTCATCTTCTCAAACCAATTTCCTTTTGTTGTTCTAAAAGATGTCAATGGACCTTGGCTATTTGTTCAGTTTCCATTGATGGTGCCTATCTATTAAAATGGATACTTACCTCCTATGTGATGAGTCTCAAATCTTCTTAAATGCTTACCTAGAAAACCAAGACAGTGCTTTGAGAAAACCTCCAATGATGAAGTTAGAGTGAGTGTCACATGGAATTTTCAATTGGAGAAAGGAGGTTATGATTGAACATATTTACCTTTTCCTCTCCTTCTCTTATTTTCTTCTTGCTGGTCCTTTCTATGGTTGTTTGGAGGTTCTAACCATTCATTCTCTCTATATCGCGGGATTATTTGTAAGGGGTTACTATAATGGGTTCCCCATTTTCTTGATGCGACACACGAGCGCTTTAGAATATTTTTTCCATTATCAGCAGACCAATATATTTTCAAAAATATTTATGTTCTTTTGACATATAATTTTTAAAAGTTTTATTTTAGATTTTTATTTTTAAAAAATAGATCATATTTTAAAATAATATATTTTATTAGTATACTTTTACATAGAAAAAATAAATATCCAAATTTTGAAAATTCAAACACAATCTTATATTTTGAAAATTATTTTTAAAATCCAAATGTATTTCTCTAGTAGCTTTTGAAAACTAAGGTGTAATCCCAAAAAGGGGGGTGAATTGGGTTTAAAAAATTTCTTTTCAAGAATCCTTAATCTCGTTTAATTCTTTTCAAGAATCCTTAATCTCTTTTAATTCTTTTAATGAATTCTTGATTTCTTGTTGATTTATCCAATACACAACAAATACTTAAAACAATATTCCATTCACAACCATATACCAACAAAACTCAAGTAATTCAAAATTTACACATACAGCCAATCAATCAACCAAAGAGTTCAATCCATATATACCCAATCAAGATAGTCTTTTATCAATTTTCAGCTTTTCAGCTTTTGTTAACAGCCCTATGTATATGAAACTTTATGCAAGCCCTGTAGAGAATGAAGTTGACTCTTTAATGCAAACTACAAATTAAATTCCCAACAACTCGGAATTTAAATAAACTCTTAGTTACTTTATCTTTGGGTGTTAACCAATCAACGTACTCCCTTTGAGGTTTCCGCAAAGTATTGATCAACTAACGTACTCCCTTTCGGTTTTCACAATCCCGAATCAAAATTGAACTTTGCTTCATTTAATTTCCAATCCACGTAGTTTTTATGATTAAGGAATTAAAAACATCCACGCAGTTTATATGTTTGCTGAAAATAAAGTGAGCAAGGGAAAGAGAGTGAGACTAGAATTTTTACGAGGTTCAGCTTATCCCTAACCTAGGACTTCTCCTTTGGAAAACCACCAAAGGATTCACTAAGCCAGTTCCTTTTCGTATGGAACAAAACCATTACACACTCCTTCACTAGGTTAGAGTCCGCCTCTCCAAACGATACCCCACGCTTGGGCACTCCTTCAATAGGCTAGAGTAATCACCTTTCTAAGTGATACCCCATGCTTGGTCAATTATCCAAACACCTTGAATCGTCTAAGAACTACAAGAAATACGAAGTAAACACTGCATACAAGAATACTCTCAAACAGAGCAGATTAGTACAAATTCAGCGCTATGTACTTCAAGAATTTAAATATCAATATGAAATAGAATTGAAACTCAAGTATAAGATATCACCAATTCCTTCTCTAGATGAATATCAATTGTAGTTCAATATAATTCTCCCAACAAGAGTGTGGGCAAGAAAGAGCTTTATGAGAGATTGAGAGTTGAATGATTGAATGTTGTGTGATTGCTTGGTTCTATTAATTCCTTGGGTTAAAGGAGTATTTATAGACTTTTAAGAGTGAGTTTCCTTGTTTCTCAAGTTACTTGGAGTGTCCACCAAGTTTTTATAACATTCACATTTGAAAAACTAATTTTTAAAATTTTCCCGTTGAAGTTTAAAATTCAAACTCTCGTAGGGCCAGTCGGCTGGACAGGCGACTAGGTAAGCATTTTACACAGGGTCAGTCGGCTGGACTAGTGGCTGAGACCGTTCTATCTCCAGAATTTAATTCCAAGAAATTGTCGGTCAATTGGCTAAACACAGTTTAAAAAGAGTCAGTCAACTGGGCTTGTCAATCGGCTGACTGATCATAGTTCAAAATTGTCAGTTGGCTGGCCAGTTAATCAACGGTTATATTTGTCAGTCGGCTGGGAAAAATTCAGTGCGTTCTGGTCAGTCCACTGACTAGTTAAATTTTCCAAAACGTCTATTTTTTAAGCTTTTAAACCTTTTGTTATTTGAAAAACTTGAATGTGACTTTTAAAAACATTTTCAAGGGTTTTTAAAAAATGGTCTCTAAGTCCATATTCATCCCTAAAAGAGCTTCAAAATTATTTCAAAAGATATTTAAAATATGAAGCGCTTACATAAAGATTTCTAGGATTTTGGACATTCTTAGCACTTGAGTCTTCATGCTTGTCTTTTAAGCTCTCTCGCTTTGCTTTTCTTTGACTCTCTTGTCTTCAAGCTTTAATATACTTTTAAGCTTTCTCTCATTTTCTTCAAGCTTTAATATATCATCTTGAAATCCATGCTTTAAGCTTCATATGATCATCCTTATTTGAAGTATTAAGCTTGCAATGGATCCTTTTGTATACTTGACCTTGCTTTCTTATGGTTGGGCTTGAAATGTCATTACTTAATCAAATATGTTAAGTTTCTCTTGTTTGTTAGCATCAAAACAAGATGTTAATTCTTGTAAGGCCAACAACTTTGACACCCTATTGTCAATCTTCCCATAAAGGAAAGACTTATACCAATGTTAGTGACAACCTTCTGCTGCATTTAAAACTCCATTGCTATCACTTGGAAACCTACATTATTCAAGTCCATAAATATTAAATATATTGCATCTTGCCCCATAATATTCTTGAATCACCAAAAAATAAGGCAACCTCACCCATTGCCTAAAAAGTGTTTACTATTCATGCTTATGGGGATACTCTTGTGCGTCACCATTGTTATGGTCATGCTTACCACTACTCTCAAGATATACTACATAATAAGATTGAACCCTCTTAAAGCCTTGAATTCCCCTTTATAAAAGTGACCGTGAAGAATCCTTAACCTACAAATTTTAAAATATTCCCAAGAAAAAAATAGGTATTTAGTGTCAAAGTTGTGGATATATGTCACAATGGGCTAGTAGTTTAAACATGATTATAAAAGCTAGTGAATTCATTGATGAACACTCACCCTTTCATAAAAGAATTGTCTATGCAATTCTTACTCCAGCATAGGGAAACATCAACATAACCGAGGATTCATACTCCTCATCGAAAAGCAAGGTGTATTCCCAAGAGAGGGGAGGTGAATAGGGATTTTAAAATTTATTTTAAAATTCTTTGATTAATTCTTTTTTCAATTTATTTTAATTTTTGCAACCTCACAAGCAAAGTTGTTTTACAATTATAAGTACAACGGAAAATTAACTTTGTAAAACCTTTATGAATGTATATGCCAAGTTGTTTAATCTTTCAGCAACACAATACAATCCAATCAACACAAACTTAACACATTCCGCACTAGAGAAAGAATTTAGTAATGCTGTAAAGTTTCAGCACTTTTACAACTCAAAGTAGAGTTTAAGAATGTATGCTTGCTGATGAAAAGCCCAGTGTTTATGAACCCGCTTTCTCAATATAAACCACAATTCAAACTTCCAACAATCTTCCAAAACCTCAGACTTTAAATAAACTTTTAGTTAATTAGTCTTGGGTGTTAACCCATCAATGTACTCCCTTTAAGATTTCCGCAATTTACATTGATCAAGCAATGTACTCCCTTTCGGTATCTGCAATCCCAAAATCAAATTAAACCTTGGTTTATTTAATTTCCAATCCACATAGTGTATATGATC
Source organism: Malania oleifera (assembly GCF_029873635.1). Taxonomy (NCBI): domain Eukaryota; kingdom Viridiplantae; phylum Streptophyta; class Magnoliopsida; order Santalales; family Ximeniaceae; genus Malania; species Malania oleifera. The sequence goes on from NC_080424.1 coordinate 31,997,227, forward strand.
AAAAAATTAAAATCCAACAATGCAATTAATATAAACAGGAAATTAAATGAGAGTAGGGAAGAAAGTGAGACGCGAGTTTTTTGAGGTTCAGTTATACCCGCCTACGTCCTCACCTTAGGCTAAACCACCCAAGGATTCCACTATAACCACTCCTTTATGGGCGGGAGCAACCTTACAATCTCTCCTTCAATAAGCTAGAGTATGCCTCTCCAAACGATACCCCACGCTTGGTCTAACAACGATTCAAGAATGTAAACCATCTACAAAACAAGAACAAGTTTTGGTTTACAAAGACACTCTCAACAAGAGCATATTAGTACAACAACTAAGCACTAAAATATACTTCAATTCAAAATAATAATTGAAAGAGTTTGAATCCTTTAGAAGTATATCACCGTGAGCTTTCTTACTTGATTGAAAGAATTCAGTATAGGCTCAGAATTGTGTAAGAGATTCCCAGCAAACCTCAGTAGAGAATTCAGAAAGTAATTGCACAAGAGAGGTTTTGAGAGTATTAAGAGTTTTAAAAGCAATAAAGCTTGATTGTTGTAATTGCTTTGTGTGTTTGAATCCTTAGCCTTGGGGAGGTATTTATAGATGATTAATCAGGAGTATTTCGTGTTCCCCAAGTGACTTGCAGTGTTTCCCAAGTTTTCATAACAGTTAGAATTTAAAAAATCAAATTTGGAAAGTACCCGTTATGTTTGAAATTTAAAATCTCGAAAAGTCAGTCGCCTAAATCCATTTAAAACACTGAGATTTTCAAAATCAAAGTGAGTTAGTCAACTATGAAGACACGAGTCAGTTGACTAGGTCCTCTCGTGTTGTTTCAAAATCAATTCAAATATTTGTCAGTCGTCGGGAAAAAACCATGTCAATCGCCTAGAAAGACCAAAAACTGATTTTTTTAATTTATTTCCAAATTCTTTTTGCTCTTTTACTTTCCCCATAATAATTTAAGTCTTTTGAAAAGTATTTTCCGGGGTTTTTCAAAACATGGTCTCTAGGTCAATGAGATTATTAATGAGCTTCAAATCCAATCAAATTATCATTTGAATGAAGTACTTACATAGAGACTCTTCTTAAGACTTTAAAGCACTTTCTAAACTTGGATTCTTCATGCTTGTCCTTTGTTGAGTCATTTGAACTTTGAGCTTCAAATTTTTTAAGCTTTTAGCAAGTCCTCTTTGATATTTATGCTCTCATGATCTTCAAGTTTTCATATTCCTTTTCCATGGAGTCTTGCAATCAACTTTTGTATTCATTTGAACTTCAGCTTAATGACTTGATTCTTAAAGTTTCATCACTTGCGACAAAACATGCTAAGTGACCTTTTATTTGTTATCATCAAAACAAGATTAGTAAGTCATGTTAGGCCAACAATCTCCCCCTTTTTGATGATGACAAATAAGGTGTAAAAGTGAGTGAACCTTGATAAGGCCCTCCCTTACAATAAACATATTTTTAACATTGTTTTGCAAGTACAATATATTCAATAGTATCAACTTCAGTTTTACATATCATAATTATTTCAATATGTCATCATATATCATATAACCAATTTTGATTTCAAGTTTCGCTAAATATAAATATCTTAATTTTGCTCAATCCTTCTCCCCCTTTTGACATCAATCAAAAAAGAGAAAAATGGCAATTAAAAGTCCAAGGTAGACACAAAAGCATACACACAAAATGATATTCATAGAAAGTCATAGGTGTACATAGTGTCATAGGCAACTTATGATACATACCAGAAAGTAAACTGAAATACAATCTGAAACATAAACAAACTGAATACATATATAAAGAGATAACATAACAAAAAACAATAGATAGAGCATAAAAAGATCACCAAGCATCAGCAGCTGCAGCATCATCATCACCAACATTATCATCATTTCCTTTATCTTTTTCTTCCTCCGATTCCTCATCTGATGCATCATCACTTGGATAACATGAGGAACTAGCTTGATAATGTTCTAAATGGCTAGGTTTTTTTACGATGGAGGAAATATGAGATTGAAGGGAGGAATGACTTTCTTGAAGAGATTGAAGTCTTGAACATACATCACCACTAAAAGTGGTGAACTAATGATGAAATGACATGAACCATGAAGGAGCATCATGTTGTGGTTCAGGTTGCTTTTCAAGAAGTGTAGCATGCTCGGGAACTAGCCTAGGTGGTCTTCTTCCTCTCAGAAACCAACCCTGGTCATGTTTCTCATATCTCATCTGTTTTAAAGTTGTAGAATTGAACAAATCATACTGCGTTCTTTTAATGAACAACTCATTCAGACAAATGATACTAAGATGAGAAAACAACATATTGAGGATACCTCCATAAGGAAGAGTGACCTGACGAGCTTCCAACCTTGTCCACATCCATTTTAAAAGAAAGCTTGACAAGTCAAGCTTCATCACTTTCAAAAGGCACCACATAATGAAGCAATCCATATAGGACATGTAATCATGTGATCCGATCTGAGGTGTGATATTGTAGGTTATGATTTTCTGAAGGATCTAAGCTTGAAGGTTCAGCTGAGTGTACTTTGGAGGAGTTCTGAATTGATCAAGTGCTTCAACCATGATCAAAGGTAAGAATTCCTTGAGTGTGAAGCCTTGGTTCATAATCCAAGTACGAGAAAGTGCAGGACACTTAAAAACACCTTGGTTAATATGAAGAATGGGGGCCAAGGTTTGAGGAGTTAAGAGAATTTTATGACCTTTAACTTCGGTGGAAAGAACCAATTGATTTTAAGTCATGTTGGCATAGAAAATTTTTTAACAAGATTAGGGTATAAACCCTTTGCTTGATATACTACAAGATTTTTCCAACCTATTACCCTAAACATCGGTATAATATTTGGAAAATCAGCTGTGAAGAAAGCGGTGTTGATTATCTTACCAAGTATAGAATCAGTTGCTCAAAGATGGAGATACCTTTGTTTGGCTTGAGGAGTAACCAACCATTGATCAAGGTTATCTTCTTCTTAGCCAGAGGTAGAACCTCGATTGGCAGGCCGTTTGGTTCTCAGCATTTTTGTGAATGAATGTTTGTAGAAACCCAAGAAATTCGAACGAGAAGAACTGGGAAGATGATTTTCAATCGTTTGGAGGAAGGATTTTGGGTTTAGAATCAAAGGGAATAGAATGGAAAGGTTTTGGATGAGTGGAGGAACAAAGTCCAGTTGACTGGAAAGAAAGAACTTAGGGTTTTCGCACTAAAATTTTATAAACCCCAATGATCCAGTCAATTGGGTAACTTGAAGTCAGTCGCTTGACTCATAGATAGAATGAAATTCACCAGCACAGGGGCTTGTCAGTCGACTGGGAAATCCGACTCAGTTGCCTGACTCCCTAGAATTTTAATTTTTTCTCCTTTTCTCTTCTTGTATTCTTTCTAAACCACTTCCCTATTGTGTAATAGTCCTAGTTCTCTTCTAATTGATATAAATATTTCTTTTGGAAGAGGTTTTGTGAAAATGTCCGCCCATTGCTCGTTTGTATTTATAAATTCAAGCAAAATATCTTCTTTTTGCACGTGATCTCTTAGGAAATGATGTCTTATGTCAATATGTTTAGTTCTTGAGTGTGATATTAGATTTTTAGAAATATTTATTCCACTTGCGTTATCACATTTTATTGGAATAGCTGAATATTCTAAGTTAAAGTTTTTTAATTGTTGCTTCATGTACAATGTTTGTGCATAACAACTCCCTACTGCTACACACTTAGCTTCAGCAATAAATAAAGCTACAAAGTTTTGTTTCTTTGAAAACCAAGATACTAGAGATCATCCTAGAAAATGACATGTACCACTTGTACTTTTTCTATCAATTTTACATCTTGCGTAATCGACATCTGAATAACTAATCATTTCGAACCCGGTGTCTTTAGGGTACCAAAGTCCTAAATCAATTGTTTCTATTAAATATCTTAGGATTCTTTTCACAGCTATTTGGTGAGATTCTTTAGGAGCGGATTGAAATCGTGCACACATGCATACGCTAAACATTATGTTTGGTCTACTAGCTGTCAAATGTAATAGACTTCCTATCATACCTCTATAGTATTTCATATCTACTGGTTTTTCTTTTTCATCCTTGTCAAGACTTATGGAAGTAATCATAGGAGTTCCTATGGGCTTACTACTTTCCATGTCAAATTTCTTAACCATGTCTTTTATATATTTGGATTGATTTATAAAAGTTCCATTCTTAGTTTGTTTAATTTGTAAACCAAGGAAGTAGTTTAATTCTCCCATCATGCTCATTTCAAATTCTTCTTGCATACATTTAGAAAATTCCGTACATAGATCATCATTAGTGACTCCAAATATGATATCATCTACATAAATTTAGATTATAAGCATGTCATCCTTCTTAGTTTTGATAAATAAGGTACTATCAACCTTTCCTCTAGAAAAACCTTTTTCTAGTAAGAATTCACTTAATCTTTCATACCAAGCCCTAGGGGCTTGTTTTAATCCATACAAAGCCTTAGTTAACTTATACACATAATCAGGATTTTGAATATCCTCGAAGCCCGGTGGTTGTGCTACATATACCTTCTTCATTTATAAAACCATTTAAAAATGCACTCTTTGCATCCATTTGATACAATTTGAATTCCATATGAGATGCATAAGCTAAAAGCATTCTTATTGCTTCCATTCTAGTTACAAGAGCAAATGTCTCATCATAATCTATTCCTTCTTCTTGGTTGTATCCTTGAGCTACAAGTCTAGCTTTATTTCCTACCAAAATTCCATTTTCATCCTTTTTATTTCTAAATACCCACTTAGTTCCAATTATTGAATGGTTATCTGGTTTGGGAACTAATTTCTATACTTTATTTCTTTCAAATTAATTTAATTCTTCTTGCATGACTAATATCCATGAGTCATCACTTAGAGCTTCTTTAACATTCTTAGGTTCATCTTGAGATAAGAAAGCATAATGATTACATAGATTTTTCAAAGAAAATCTTATAGTTACACCTTGTGATGGTTCTCCTATGATTTGATCTTTCAGATGATTTCTTACATATTTCCATTCTTTGGGTAATTCATAATTTTCTATAGCATCATCATTTGAATTTAATTCATTTTCTTCTTCTTTTGCTTCTAAAATTTCTAATTCTTCTGGTTTTTGAGTATTTTGAACTTCTTCAACATTTATTGTTTTATTAAATGGATTTTCTTCATCGAATGTTACATGAATTGATTTCGCAATTGTAAGAGTTCTTTTGTTGTAGATTCTAAAAGCTTTGTTCTTTAACGCATACCCTAAGAATATACCTCCATTGAATTTTACATCAAATTTACCTAAATCATCTTTATCATTTAATACAAAGCATTTGCATCCAAAAACATGAAAATAAAAAATGTTAGGACTTATACCTTTCCAAAGTTCATAAGGAGTTTTATTTAAATTTGATCTTATTGATACTCTATTTATCACATAGCATGCAGTATTTACCGCTCAACCCAAAAAAATTTTGGTAGCTTATGCTCATTTAGCATTGTTCTTGCCATTTCTTGAAGAGTTCTATTTCTTCTTTCAATAACTCCATTTTGTTGTGGAGTTTTAGGTGCTGAAAAATTATGATTAATTCCATATTCATTACAAAATTTTTCATGTTGTTGAATTCTCTTCCTTGATCACTCCTTATATTTGAAGCACTATATCCTTTTTCATTTTGAAGTTTCTTGTACAAATGTATTAACATGTTACAAGCTTCATCTTTGGAGGCGAAAAATAGTACCAAGGTAAACCTAGAGTAGTCATCAACTATGACAAAAGCATATTACTTATCTCCTATGCTTTGAGTTCTAGTAGGACCAAACAAATCTAAATGAATAAGTTCTAAGGGTCTTCTAATAGAAATATGTTTCTTCTTTTTAAATCTTGTTTTAATTTGCTTCCCAAGTTGAAAAACATCACAAATTTTATCTTTTATGAATTTTGTATTTGGTAAACCTTTGATTAACTTCTTTCAAGATAAGTTTGATAATAGATTCATGCTTGCATGTTCTAGTCTTTTATGCCAAACCCAACTGGATTCATTCATGGCAGCTAAGCATGTTACATCTTGTGAGATTAAGTTTTCAAGGTTTATACAATATACATTATTGACTTTATATGTAACGACCCAAAAAATAATAGTATTTAAATAATAAAGAGAGAGGGAAATGGAAATAGAAACAGAAGGAGGCAGTAGGCTTCATCGACGAACACTTCACGTTCGTTGACGACATTGCACTTTGAAGATATTAACCCGAAAGATTTTTTCACAGGGCCTCATCGACGAACACAAGGAGTTCGTCGACGAGCACATAAGTGGACCTTGTTGACGAAGCTACGCCTTGTCGACGAGAAGATACTGAGAAGGGAGGAAGTTCGTCGACAAATACACTAAAGGACTCGTCGACGAGGTGACGTGTCTCGTCGACGAATCCGGCTCTATAAATAGTGAAAACCCGGATTTTTCACACAAAACTCACGCAGAAACCCTCGCCTCTCTCTCTCTACGTCCCTCTCTCCTTCTCTCTTCGATTTCGGGTCCGTTTTACGCCGGATCGACAATCTGAAGCCACCACGACGCTCCTGACGAAGTTCTCTGCAAGTCTGCTAGAGCTGATTGTTGGTGGAGTTAATTTGGATTTAGTCCCAATCTCAAGGTAAGGTATTTTATTCAGTTTTTGTCTTTTGCTCAGTTATGAGAAATATAATACACAAAGAAATACTGATGTTTTGTTCTGAGGGATTTGATTTTGAGGGTGTTGAGTGGAGAACCCTGCGAGTATAGGGCTAGAGTACAGTAGGGACTTTTCAGAGATAAGGTAAGGGAAATATGCTATGCTAAGAATTTTTATAACATTAACAGAAATTTTACACATATGTATATACTAGCTTTTTACCTAGTTTTACAGAATATGAGTTTTAAATGCTTGTGTGGTTTGAGTAGATATTTATGTGATGAAGAACTTATATGGTTTTTATAGTAAATCATACTATACTAAATACACAGATATAGATAGTTTATACAGTTTATATAGTTTTTCCTAGTATATGGAGTTATACAGATATAGCTATATATTCACAAAGATTATACAGAAAGATATACATACATATACAGCTTTTATTTGAATAGTTTCATAAAATAGATATATATACATATACATGTATACAGTTTTACTCAGATCAGTATATTACAGCTTTATTCAGAACAGTATATACAGTGTTTATAGTATGCCATGTTTCCTATTTCCATAACATACAGAGTATACAGATAGATATACAGAGATAGCATCAAGATGCTACAGATACAGTATACAGAGATTACAATATTTACAGTACAGAAAGATAGTGTTATGGTAATTTTGGAAATATGATGAAAATAGTAAAAGAGTATATATGTATATATATAGTATCAGATCCCTGAGAAAAATTACAGACAGAGATAGATACAGATAAAGAATATAGAGCACGGTACCATTGCTAGATACAGATAGGTGCAACCACATATCTCAGATAGTGTGTGGGTACCATCGACCGTGCTCGGAGAGTATGCAGCTCCCCAGTTCGCTGGGTGGAGGGGGCAGATTTGACGAGGTAGCAGCCAATCCCGTGCCTAGGAGAGTATGCAGTTTGGCTAGACTGAGGTAGTTTAGAGTATATTGACTTATCTAGAGGGCCGACCAGATTAAGTCCCACCTACCGCACAACTTTGTCATGAGGGGTCAAATCATGACATATAGAGTTCCAGGGATAAAGTACAGCTATGTATATGTATATAGTTTTACAGTATATGATGAGTATAGTATGATATTAGCAGTATGAAAAGTAGAAAATATAGATGATACATTTATATTTTAAATTGTGAAAAGAAAGATATAATTTACAGATTTACCATTGTATTATAGTTCAGTTGTTATTTAAACAATATTCCTAACTTAGTTGCCACACACTAGTAATAGCATATTTCCACTTACTACGCGTCAACTCACCCCATGACTTTAACATTTTTTAGGTGAGCCAGCTAGGCGAGCAGATTAGGCTCGCGGATAGAGAGTATATTGATTACCCTAGTTTAGAGGGTAAGTTTGTGTAGGGTGTTGTATTTTGGGACAGGTATTTTGGAGAGAGATGTATTATATAGTTATGGTTTAGAAATACAGATTTTTGGTATTGTATGATGTGTATGGATGTATGGATTATGTTTCCACTGCATAGGTATGATTTTATATTCAGATTTACCCCGGTGCCTTCCGAGGCTCGAGTTTCATAGCAAGGGGTATCAAAGTAGTTATATACATATATATATATATATATATATATATATATATATATAATGATGTAAATTTTGAGGTTGTCACACTATAAGCTGTAAATAACACTTCATGTTTTCTTGGGTTTTGAACTATGCACTTATCTTGCTTAAAGACTATATCAAACCCTTTATCACTAAGTTGACTTATGCTTAAAAGGTTATGCTTTAATCCATCCACTAACAAAACATCACCAATTGTAAGAGAAGGTTTTTACCTATTTTACCAATCTAGACGATTTTACCTTTAGCGTTTTCACCGAAAGTCACATACCCTCCATATTTTTGAACTAGGATGGTGAACTTTGTTCTATTTCCAATTATATATCTTGAACACCCACTGTCCAAGTACCATTTTTCCTTTGATGGAGTGGTCCTAAAGCATACCTACAAGGAAGGATTTACGGTGTTACTTTTGGAACCCAAACCTTCTTAATTCCATTTAAGTCATATCTATTTTTAGTGTTCACTTTTCATTTATTTTTGATTTTGACATACTTTTTTTAAGTGGACAATTAAACTTTATGTGTCCCTTATTCCTACACAAGAAGCAACTAGTGTGTTCATGAATATTCGTAGAAGATGTACTAGCATAGCATTTTTCTTCTTTTACAAAATATCCTATAAATAAGTTCTTCTTCTTTTTATTTTCAATTCCATTATAACCAATTCCTTCTTTGTCACTAATCATCCATTTTTATCCAACCATTTTTCAAAATTCTCTTTTCCTCTAGTAAAATTATAAATGATTTTGTCTTTATCTTCAATTTTACTTTTAAGATTACTTATTTCTAAGTTTTTCTTACTTTCACTGTTTACTTGTAGTTTCACCAACTCTTGAGACATGTTGTTTATTTTCTTCATTAGGTCATCAATATGAGAGTCCTTTCCTTTTTCAGCTGATTTAGAGGATTCTAGCTGATTCTTAAGATTTTCATTTTGTTCTTTTAAAGCTATGTTCCTTTTAGCTACTTTAATGAACCTATTGTGTAAGGCAAATAATTCAGCTTGGATTTCTTGGTATGAAGGCATACTATCATATGAATCATTACAAGACTCTCCATTAGATTCTTTCGATGAACTATAGTAAGAGTTTGCCTCAACATTGTGCTATAAAGCACATGTTGGCAACTTCTTATTCACTTGATTCATTCTTTGATTCGTTTGAGCTTGTATCATCTCATATAGCTTTCATTGCCTTCTTTTTCTTCTTCTTGTCTTTCTTCAGCTGTGGACAATCAGGTTTAATGTGTCCAGCCTTCTTGCAATTATAACATGTAGGTGGTTCATTTTTAGTTTTCTCTGTGTTTGTTTCTCCTTTGTTAGTTTTTGATCCTTTAAACTTCCAAGGGAATTTCCTATTCTTTTTGAAAAATTTTCCAAGTCTTTTAGTAATGAAGGCTAGTTCTTCATCATCTAATTCATTATCTTCGTCTTCATCGCTAGAACTTTCTTTGACAGCCTTAAAGGCTATATATTTCTTATTTTTATTATTGTTCTTTGGATTTCTTTCATTTATAGCCATCTCATAAGTGAGAAGGGATCCGATCAACTCATCAAGGGAGGTATTTTTCAGGTTTCTTCCTTCGGTGATTGTTATGGCCTTAGGTTCCTATATTGGAGGAAGTCCTCTAAGGATTTTCCAAATTATTTCATATGTTGAATAATTTTTCCCTAAAGCATTTAAGAAATTTATTATATGAGTAAATTTGGTATACATGCTAGTGATAGTTTCATTAGGATTCATCCTAAAGGCTTCATACTCACTAATGAGCATGTCGATTTTACTATCTTTAACATCTACCATTCCTTCATAGGTTACCTCTAACTTATCCCATATTTCTTTAGCTAACTTACATGTAATGAATCTATTGAATTCATCAACGTCCAAAGCACAATATAGTGCATTCATGGCACTTAAATTTAGTTGCATCATTTTATAGTCATTATTAGTCAAATCTCATTCTTCTTTAGGCACTTCTTTACCATCTACTAATTTAGTAGGAATGTAGTCACCATGTGTGACAACTTTCCATGCTTTCCAATCCATAGTTTGAATATAGATTCTCATTCTTTGTTTCCAAAAGGTGTAGTTTATACCGCAGAAAATAGAGGGTCTAGTTGAGGATTGTCCCTTAGCAAAAGGGGATACACCTAGGTGTGCCATATAGATCTTTATGTAACTTCTAAGTAGGATTTGCTACAACCCCGCTCTAATATCAATTGAAAAGGAAGGTGTATTCCCAAGAGGGGGGGGGGGGAGGTAAATTGGGATTTTAAATTTTTTAAAAAATTTCTTAGATTAATTCTTTTTTCAATTTATTTAAGTTCAACAACCTCACAAGCAAAGTTGTTTTACAATTATAAGTACAACGGAAAATTAACTTTGTAAAACCTTTATGAATGTAAATGCCAATTTGTTTAATCTTTTTAGCAACTCAATACAATCCAATCAACACAAACTTAACACAATTCGTACTAGAAAAAGAATTCAGCAATGCTGTCAAGTTTCAACACTTTTGTAACTAAAAGTAGAGTTTAAGAATGTATGCTTGCTGATGAAAAGCCCTGTGCTTATGAACATGTTTTCTCAATATAAGCCACAATTCAAACTTCCAACAGTCTTCCAAAACCTCAGACTTTAAATAAACTTTTAGTTAATTAGTCCTGGGTGTTAACCAATCAACGTACTCCCTTTAAGGTTTCCGCAATTTATATTGATCAACCAACGTATTCTTCTTCGGTTTTCACAATACCAAAATCAAATTAAACCTTGGTTTATTTAATTTCCAATCCACGTGGTGTATTTGATCAAAAAATTAAAATCCAACCATGCAGTTAAAATAAATAGGAAATTAAACGAGAGTGGGGAACAGAGTGAGACGTGAGTTTTACAAGGTTCAGTTATACCCACCTACGTCCTCGCCTTAGGCTAAACCACCCAAGGATTCCACTATAACCACTCCTTTACGGGCAGGAGCAACTTTACAATCTCTCCTTCAATAGGCTAGAGTACGCCTCTCCAAAGGATACCCCATGCTTAGTCCAACAACGATTCAAGAACCTGAATTATCTACCAAACAAGAACAAGTTTTGGTGTACAAAGACACTCTAGATAAGAGCAAATTAGTACAACAATTAAGCACTAAAATATACTTCAATTCAAAATAATAATTGAAAGAGTTTGAAGCCTTTAGAAGTATATCACCGTGAGCTTTCTTTCTTGATTGAAAGAATTCAGTATAGGCTTAGAATTGTGTGAGAGATTCCTAGCAAACCTCTGTAGAGAATTTAGAAAGTAATTGCACAAGAGTGCTTTTGAGAGTATTGAGAACTTTGAGAGCAAGAAAGCTTGATTGCTATAATTGTTTGGTGTGTTTGAATCCTTAGCCTTGGGAAGGTATTTATAGATGATAATCAAGAGTATTTCATATTTCCCAAGTGACTTGGAGTGTTTCCCAAGTTTTCATAATGGTTAGAATTTAAAAAATCAAATTTGGAAAGTACCCGTTATGTTTAAAATTTAAAATCTTGAAGAGTCACTCGACTGGAAAATATGAGTGAGTCGCCTGGATCTATTTAAAACACTGAGATTTTCAAAGTTAGAGCGAGTCAGTTGATAAGGAAGACACGAGTCAGACGACTGGGTCCTCTCAGGTTGTTTCAAAATCAATTCAAATATTTGTTAGTCGCTTGGAAAAAATCGTGTCAATCGCCTAGAAAGACAAAAAACTGATTTTTTAAATTTATTTCTAAATTATTTTTGCTCTTTTGCTTTCCCCAAAGTAATTTAAGTCTTTTGAAAAGTATTTTCCAAGGTTTTTCAAAACATGGTCTCTAGATTAATGAGATTCCTAATGAGCTTCAAATTCAATCAAATTATCGTTTGAATAAAGTACTTACATAGAGACTCTTTTTAAGACTTTAAACACTTTCTAAGCTTGGAGTCTTCATGCTTGTCCTTTGTTGAGTCATTTGAACTTTGATCTTCAAATTTTCTAAGCTTTTAGCAAGTCCTCTTTGATATTCATGCTCTCATGATCTTCAAGCTTTCATATTCCTTTTCCATGGAGTATTGCACTCAGTTTTTGTATTCATTTGAACTTGAGTTTAATGACTTGATTCCTGAATTTTTATCACTTGCAAAAAAACATGTTAAGTGGCCTTTTATTTGTTATCATCAAAACAAGATTAGTAAGCCATGTTAGGCCAACACTCATTTTCACTAAGGCATTATCTTACTCAAAGAATAAAACTTACATTAGCATTTATATGAATTTTATGAACTTGATGTACATAATATCAATGATCACATACAAGCATAATGCCTTTAATAATCATATCTCGTGACATTTTCTCCAATTATGCAATCAACATTATTGTAGACTTTGATGCTAAGTACTCTTCGACTTTGTCCATAAACGGTTGCATATTTTCCACTAACATCCAATTGACTTCTTCATCTTCCAAGCCCTTCTACTTCACTAAGAACTTGTGTCATTTTCTCTTCTATTTTGTGAACTCTTTATCAACAAGGATATCTTCAACTTCTCATCTATCGAGTTGTGAGATCTTCAGTGGTGCTTTGGATAATTGATTTTGGGTTGGATCTTCAATGTTAGTAATGAATGGCTTAAGATAATTAAAGTGAAACATAGGGTGCACCTTTATTCAAGTAAAAGGATCAAAACCTTGTAAGTGGCCTTCTTCAACTGTCTAACATAAGGACTAGTGTTTCATATTTGTAAAGTACTCTCCTATCTCAAATCTACAGTGAATAAATTTATTTTAGATAAATGTTTAACAAGCACCAAGTCACCCATGCTGAAGCACAATAACCTTCTCCCCTATGACAAATTCTTTATCCATTTAGAAGCTTTCTCTATGTAGGCTTAGGCAATCTCCTCATTATATCTCCTTATTTTGGTGAAGATGTATGCTCTCACACTCTTTCCTCTATGCAACCCATCCATTATATGAGGTAATAACAGTTGCTAGCTTGTATCAAGCTCAAAGAGACTTTCATTGGTTATTGAGCTCTTTTAGGCATTGAAATAAAACTAAGCCACGTTAAATGCTTGCAGTCAATTCTTTTGGTTTTGAGTGATGAAATGGCACAAATACTCCAATAATAGACTATTCAATCTCTCTATTTGTTCATATATCTATGCTTGATAACTCAAAGAGTTGTCAAGCTATGAATTAAGGATTCTTGAAAGTCTAATATAGAAGTTCCTTGTGAATATTATGTCTTAGACATTGATGTTGCCTTCAAGAATAGGAAATACTTTATAATAAAAATGTATCCCCTAGTGAGTTGTACTTTGGTAATTGTATGAAATTTTTGGACTTCAAAAACCTATTTATAACCACAAGTATAAATTCATGTATCCGAATCTAGTTGGTTGGTAATGAAGCCAAGTAAGACACACTCCTACTATCAGTAGCTAAAAAGGCTCCAACAACTTTATAATCTTCTTTTGCTCAACCTTGTTAAGTTAGAAGGTAAGGCAGGTGAGGTATACTCAATCACCTCATCTCACATGTGTGGATGGTAGTAATTCTAATTCAACAGTGCTAAAATCTGATACCATAATGGGTAGCTTGCCCACATGGTGCGATGACACTCTTGCTTTTTTTCCCCCCCTCAATTCACTAGCTTAAAGTACAAAGAGTCAGTTACCATGTTTCAAAACCATCTTTTAACAAAAACTAGCGTACTTTCTCCTATTCCACCAACTTCACAAGGTTTTAGGTAATCAAATCTTTGACAAGGTTATCCTAAATATGTTCTCGTATTGTCTTAGAAACCTTACTTACAGTCGAGTGAGCCACTAGTCATAAGTTCATAAGCTTGACCTTCCTACTCAGTGCATCTAAGTGACTGGGTTCATTTGCCTCGCCTTGTGCTTAAAAAAGAAATCAAATTCTACCAAGAATTCTTGCTAACAAACTTGTTTGAGGGATAAGTTAGGTTGTGTAAAGAAGTGGCATGACTGCTGAGTTTTCCATGTAGATCTCAAACTTAAATTGAAATGGTAATTTCACCAAACTCATAAACAATGAATTGTTACTAGCATCTATTTCTCTTGAGTTATATACTTTCACCTACTTCACTAAACTTATAGATCTCATACATAACAAGATGTCCGTCACATAACAAGACTTCATTAAAGACATAGTCTAATGCATTTGTTTCCACCTTGTAGGGCTTCATAATGCATAGAAAAGCAAGTATTAGATCCCTCATCATGAGAGCAAGTATCAGATACCTTATTATAGATTCCTTTAACTTGCCAAATCCTCCTTCGCACTCTTACATCTAACTCCATCCATAACCCCTTCTTCAATAATTTGATTAATGGGGTAGTCCTTACCTCTCGACAAACTTACAATAATAGTTGATAAGTCCAAGAAAAAATATATTTCCATAACTATCTTTAGGATCTTATAATCTTGAATAAATCTCACCTTCTCCATATTAACTTGGATAGAACCTTATTCAGCTACATGACTAGGGGATTTAATACTCTTATAAGAAAAGAGAACTTCTTTTAGGTTGTTCTAGGTCTTTCAGCCTATTGATACCATGAAGCCCTTCATATTTATCCAAAGTAGAACTATAGACAAGAATGTCATTAAGGTATACTGCAACAAACCTGGTGAGGTAGTCATGAACACTTGATTCATTGGCGTGCAGAAATTTATGACGTATTAGTCAACCTAATGGGCATCACCAAGAATTCATAAGCCCTGTATCGTGCCATGTGAGTATTCTTCCCCTCATCACCTTTTGTTATCCTTACTTGATAGTAGCTTGACCTCAAGTCAAGTTCAGTGAAGTACTTAGCATGACTCATTTGATTGAAAAAAAACAATAACTAGTGGAATGGGATACTTGTTACACTTAATCGCTTTGTTGAACGTGCAATAGTTCACACACATTTGCATGCCCCCATCATGTTTCATTTGAAATAACACTTTGCTCTGAATGATGCTTTAGAAAATCATATATAAGGTACTTCAAATAACTCATCAAGTTGCTTCTGTAATTCTACTAATATTGGCCCTTTAACAAGAGGCTTTACCCCTAATAACAAGTTTTGACCTTATGCTTTATACCTCATTACGGAGGTGAGTTTAGTATTAGCTTATCCAATATCATAACTTTGCACTTTTTTGAAACACATCTTGGACGACAATGGGAACCAAGTCTTTTTATACATTTTCATCCACCACTAATAATGCATAATAAATTGGTTCATCCCTTCTCAATCCCTTCTTGGGTTACATGACATAAATGAACTTCTCATCCTTTTTTTCTTTTTGCCATCCCATGCAATGATGATCACCTATTAGGAAAAGTTATTAGTAAACAATATTGGGGCCGTATTGATCTTCCATAAGAATTCTATTCCATGTACTATTAGGAAATCATCAATTATAACAATTGTGAAATTCACATGAATTGACCAAACTTCATATTCACTTGTTTCGCTACTTTTAATGCAAGTTAGGTGTGGAGTTAAAACTTTCATGTGTCTTAAGTCCTTATCTAGCTTCAAGTTGGGTCTCTTCACTTCACCTTATGAGACAAAGTTATAGATAGCCCCAGTATCCACTATTGCATTGGGTGGTTTTGCCATTAATCCATAGATCCACAACATTAACCTTTTTACTTGGGCAACCTTGGGTTCTTTAGTTGCCTCTACAACACGTAAAGTAACCACATTACACCCATTGGAGTTTCCTCCTTATCTTTATCCTGTCCTTGTGCCCCCTCTATAATGGAAGCTTGAAAAGAGTTGGAAGATGATTTTTAAGGACAATTTTTGACTCTATGAGGGCCTCAATATAACAACCAAACAATATTACCCTTACTAGTGGATATATTAAGAGCTTGAGATAAGGATGCTTCCTTTGAAGTTGATACTTGGGTATCAACTCCCTCACATTTAGGTTTGCCCTTTTTGAAATATTTTAATTGTTTCCAACCAATGAGTCACTCTTTTTAGGCATGGGGAAACTCTCTTCAGCCTAGTCAATTATGCTTTCCATGGCAACTTGTGTTGTAAAAAAGTTCTAAAACTCTTTACTATAAAGTTCAACCCTTGTCCATGTTTCAATTTTTCAAGGAAATAGAGCAACTTGTCTTTCTTTGATGTGTCTTGGATATCCAATAAAAAAGTAGAGAATTGTTTCATGTATTCCCTTATTGTCTTAGTGCACTTAAGGTCTCGTAGTTTGTGACAAGCATTGTACTCAAAATCTCATGAAAGAATTAAGCCTTAGTGTTGACCTTATATGCCATATCCCGTTTTCATAATGACAAATATCTTTATATCTTACATGTACCTTGAGTTTGAGTACAACACCATTCTTTGCACGAAATGGCAAAGATTCAAACAAGGCCATAAAGAACTCAATGATCATATCATATGGTGGCATTTGGAAAAGCAAAGGAAATGAAGACCAAATATTTTTTCAATTGTATTTTCTATTTAATTCATTTGGGTCTATAATAATCATGGTCTGTAATATTTAATGCATTGCATGCATGATAGGAAATATAAGCTCAATGACCATAGATTGACCTTAGGACCCAATGCACATAATGAAAAGTCCCTTAGGCTAAAATGTCATATTTATACAAATAGGGATAAAACTTAGGGTCAAAATAAAGTTCTTGAATAGCCTCGGTCGACCAAACCCTTCTAGTAATAACCTATCACGCCCTGAACCCCGAAATGGGACCCAAGGGTAAAAATGTAAACTAACCTGTCCCTGTATCCGATCAAACATCCAAAGATACAATACAATGGATGAAAGTCCGACCCCGTGGGGTTCCTAGGCACCCTAAACACATCCAATCACAATCATATACGTAGCGGAAAAAAGGTCATTCTATAACAACATATGCAGTACCATACCAGACTCTACACAAGAGTAGAACATAGCTCTATCAAAACGTACAAATGGATGCCCAAACATATCTCAAAATGGCAACCCACCAAAGATACAGTCCTAGCACTTACCCAAGCGCTAAACGTAGTACACCGGCCACTACGCTCCCTACACCAAGATGCTAGTTCCGGTTACTCGAAGGACCTGTAAAAATGTATGTACAGTAGTGGTGACACACCTCTCAGTAAGGAAGAACACAGGTTATATCAGTGTGCGGCATTTGAGTGTTATCATGATACAACATACACGCAATTAAATGCATTCCAGTACTAACTCCATAGTGCATACACGCACCCATACACATACACATGATCAGTAATCCTAGTGTTGTCACACCCATCGGCCCGAAGCCGACCCGCGACATACGGCGTTGGCCCGTAGCCAACCCGCGAACACAGCGCCACCAGCACATGGCTAGTCCCCGAATCCCATGGCATCATACTAGTGCTAAACTGGTGGATCCACACCCTTTGGATTGATCTGTTGGAATAGGCTCATGCCCTCGAATATAGAGCCAGACACTCTTGCCAATCTATGGCCAGCAATTTTATATGCCCTCGGATATAGAGCCGGACACTCTCAGTACCTGGAATAATTTTGGAACCGCGTTCCTACTAGCATTTCAACTAATCACACACACGTACATGCTCATATAACTAAACAAACCACACCCATTTGGTAATCTATATCATGATTTTCCAAACAAATACAGTTTAAACAAAGTCAAGGCACGACCATCCCAATAATCAGTATAAATCACAATATATGCTCAGTTTTCAACAAAATCAGCGATGCAGCCTGTCGCCCCCTTTTCCCAAAACTGTAATAATGAAAAACCTATAGTTTTCCTCATTAGATCCCCCCAAATGAGTAGCCAAAACACACACAGGACCGTGAACCATAGTTTCACCGAGTTCGATTTCAAAAATAACTAATATAACACAGTTTCCCCTTACCTTTTCCCCAAATGACAAATCTCGAACTCCAAGGCCCCTAAACAGCGAACTGAGTTCCAAAACCTACAAATCACAGTACAAAATATACTCACAAGACTATTCTCTACTAAACTACCGAATTAGAAATGAAAACCGAGCCTTACCTCAAATTTATGCTAAAACCCAAAAATCTCTGAAATGAGATTCCGATCCGTAGAAGTTGTAGAATATCCTTCCACGATCCTTGTGGTAACTTCAAATTTTTGATTCCATCAACGTTTGGCGAAGAAATCTAGAGAGAGAGAAATAGAGTAAGGAGAGTTCTAGAGAGAGATATTTGAAGTTTCTTAATAAAGAAGTAAAGGAAATTTCTATTTATAGCCCTTTGACCTGGCCCAATTCGTTGACGAAATGGTGTTCTCGTCGACAAATCTTACACAGCCTTCGTTGACGAATCGGTGGCCTCGTCAACAAATCTAGATATTCCCATTTTTTGAAACTCCTCGGCTTCTCCTCGTCGACGAGTCTCTGAATTTCTTCGACGAGAAGAACAAAGGCTTCGTCGACAAAATCTGGCTTCGTCAACGAAATCTGCCAAATTCCCATTTTGCCCCTTTTTATTTATTTAAACCCATTTATCATGGTTCGGATTCTTACATAACTAGCTTGGTCGACCGAACACATTGTAGGTTGAAAAGACTAAGCCTCAGTCAACCAAACCTCTAGCAGTGTAAAAGCCTTGGTCGACCGAACTGATTAGAAGTCAACATATTGACTTCATGCGATCGACCGTTCTGAAATGAACGTATCATCCTAGATTGACCGAACTGAAACATGTCTGACCCCCCTATTGTCTGGTCGACCAAATATATATATTTTTTTTGCCACAGTCGACCAAACCTAGATGAGTAGTCGACTATCCTTTGTTTTGGTCGACCGAACCTACAAAGGGTTCAAAATTGCCTTGAGACGGTTGACCATATCTTCAGTTCAAAATTACCACGGTCGACTGAACTTGTTAAAGTGGTCGACCAAACCTTGAAGATGGGCAACTAAACCTCTCAAGTTGGCAAAATTTTTACTATGGTTAAACAGGATTAAATTTCTTTAAAACTAATTAAACATAAAAATACCAAATGAGTCCCCAACGGTCATATTTTTAGGAGTGTCTATATATACTCCCTCATTTTGCTTAGTTAGTATTAGATTAGCAAACATCATTAGCAAAAATCTTCTGAATTTTCAAATACCCATTTTTCCATACAAGCTTAAAATCCTACTCCTACACATTCATCTTGCAAAATCTCTTTGGTAGAGTATCTTGAAATCATTCATGAGCTCATGCTTTCATACTCTTTGATTGTTATTGATTTTTATTGAGAGTAAGCTTGAGTTTTCCCTTGTGATTTAATTCATAAGTTTCTTTGGGAAAACTCTCTAGGGCTTGTGAGTCTTGCATTTTTTGTTGCAAGATTCAAGAGCTTGTCTTGTGCTTTTAGCAAAATATTTTTGACAAGCTAGAAATCCAAATATCTCTTATACTTAATACTTGATAAATTATTTTTTGAGATATTTGATGGTGTTTTTAAAATTTTTGAAATCACATTTGTGATTGATATATATATTGTTTCAAAGAATCTCTCATAATACACTCTCACATATTATTTGTTGTATTGACATTATCTTGAGAGTAGTTTTAGTATACTTCATTGAGCTTATAACTCCTATCATACTAAAGTGCAATTAATTATATTGTGCGTATTGGTACATATCTTCTTATTAGAGAAGCACGTATATTGTACACGAAAATTTATATTTCATTATATGTTGTATTCCAGGCATGGCCTAAGGGGGTGTTAATCTAGCCCATAAGGATTGTTTATAAAGGTTGGGGTCAGCCCTGTGAATTTGACCTAAGGTTTTCTTACACAGTAAGGAAAGGGTGTTATATTCGGTGTCGCTCCACCCGCAAATGAGCTTTAGTGGAATCTTCAGGCTTACGAGCTAGAGGCGGGGACGTAGGCACATTTGTCGAACCTCAACAACACATCTGGTGTCATCCTTACTTTACCTGCTTTGCTATATTGTGCTTGCTTGTTTAAAATTATTTGGAGTAAATTTATTACAGTTGCATCTATTTGTTTATTTTATACATGTTCTAGATTGATTCTAGGTTTGTGAAATACTGCTGCTGGTTAGTTGACCAAGGAAGGAAATTTTTAAATATCCAATTCACCACCCCCCCCCTCTTGGGATTACACTAAAGTCAACACTTAGGCTCTCTCTCTTCAAGTTTGCCCAAGTATAAAAACACACAGTCAGTTGTAAATCTCATTCTACTTTGTACACCACCACAACTTAGCATCCTCACCCATATACATTTTGAGCATAAATACTTTTGTCTCTTAAGTTAGCCATCACTGCACAAAAGTATTATTCCACATCAAATAAGAAGTTCTTTAACTCCTTATCATCATAGGCACCACCATATGCTTTGGTTCTAACACCTTTTCTTTCCCATATTCAACCACTGTAGAATTGAAATTCTTGATAACATGAACTATCAATTTTATATTGCAACAAGCTCGCCAATCTGATGTTATAGTTATCCCATCATTACCACAAAAATTTTCCTACAATTCATCAATGGAACCTTGTTATCATTTTTGGGATCCCTTCAATAAATTAACACATCCTATATATAAGTTGGGTCATCTCTATTGGCATGGTTGACAATGCTCTACACTGTGTGAAGGACCATACGACATTAGTTGTAGCACACATGCTTAACTAGTTAATCGAAAGTAAACTACAAGCTCACCACAAAAAATAAATTTTCATACATTGAATACAAAGTAAGTAGAAGTAATAAGCAAACCTGAATGCAAATACAAGTCAATGATAAACTTGTAAGCAATGTAATTTTCATAGTCACATATTCATGTATATATATATATATATCTAGTGAGGGATACCACTAGACTAAACATGTTTACAAAAACTAGTGAGTTTTACAATAATTGATGTACATTCACCCTATAGTTTCGGTGCTTGTTGTCGGTTAGTACACAAAATTATGAGAGACTAAAAAGAGTGAAAGATAAGAACTCGATAACAACAACTCATACTCAATAACATCAACTCTACTTGGTTTTATAATGAAAGTTTCAATAAGGATGAAAACTAGGATGTGAAGACCTAGGAAATGACAATCGATATTGAGTGCAATTTTGATAGTCAAGGTGTTGGGGATGGATGGAGGCACACCTCTTTCATCAAATTGTCAAGAAAATAGCAACAATGGAGGCTACAATACTCACATTTTTTAAATAAAAAAAATTCACTTCTTCTTCGTTTTTCATCACCTTTTTAAAAATATTTTTCAAAATTGTTTTAGAAGTAAATTCAGATTTAAAATATTTTATAAATAATCTTATTTTGAATCCAAAATTTAAATTGGGCAAGTTTGATGACAATAAAAATTTAAATTGGGCAAGTTTGATGACAGTTCATTTCTAACTTTTTATTTAGAAGAATAAATTTTGATCCTTAAATATAATTTGTTTGAATTTAGGAAAATATTAACGATATGTATGGGAGCATAAATTTATGGCCTTTAATTTGACTTTGTTTGGATTTGGGAAAAAATGATTATAATTTTGCACTACATTTCTTCCAAATCCACACAAATCTAAATATAATTTTGTATTGTATTTTATCTAAATTTACAAAAACACATATGTATCAAATATAATATTCAAATTCCATACTTGGCAACACAAATTTAAAATCTAATTTTGTGTTCAAGAGTCAATTTATAAAGACATCTATACAAAACAGCCTACCGCATCCTTCCCCAAATTTAAATACCATTCTTTAAGGTTTGAACGTAGCCTCGAGAATTTTAAAAATCAATCAATTAAAAGTTCTTGAAAGTTTGAAGTAGCATAACAATCTCTGCAGTACTTCACAAGCTTGACAAATTACTGTAAAGAAATAAAAGAGAAAAAGTATTTGAAAGATTTTTGTATTTCTCATTGATTTTCTTGTAGCTTACATACAGTATGTATACACATATTTACAACTGATTTCCTAATATTCAAATTCAAGTTTGAAGTTCTCAAAATCATCAGAATCATAACTCCTCATCCCTAAACTTCAGCAAGTATTTCGATATTCATTAACTACATCATTAACGGTTACAACATGATCAATTCTGCTAATCTTCAGCAGTGATTTCAGTTGAAATCACTTGATCTTCTACAATTACCAAAAAAAAAATATTTGATTTAAGCTAAACAATCATAAGAGGTGTTAATGTCTCATACATCTAGCTAAGATGCTATATATGCTTTTTCACTCATATCAAGTATGTGATGACCCAAAAATATATATATGCTTAAAGTACAATAATAATAAAATAATAAAAATAGTCATTAAGTTAATATCAATACAGAAGTGTTTTTCTGTAGGATCCTTGATTCCATGTTTGATGCCTAAGAAAGACCTTGTCTTAGCGAGTGCTCAGAGACCATTGCGGCTCAGTCGCTCCCTGGAGGTCGGCCTGGTCAAAATGGAATTTCATAGGATAAACAGGATAGATACTGTTTGTACACGTAAATAAGTATATATACATAAAATAGTGTTTTGACAGACATAATTTGTAGAAATACATAATAAGATGATAATAATATAGGTATCATATGTGGGGCCCACAAGACTATGTGGGGTCCACACGAGTCCCGGAGCCACAAGACACTGTTTATATACGTAAATGAGTACATAAAACAATGTTTTAACTGATATAATTTGAAGAAATATATGATAAAATAATAATAATATAGGTATCCTATGCGGGGCCCACAAGACTGTGTGGGGCCCACATGAGTCCCGAAGCCGTATGAAGGTTTTCACAAGTCTCAAAACTATGCAGGATGCATAAAATCGTATAAGAGTTATTGGAGTTACGTACGATCCATTTGGGTCTCGAAATTGTGTGGGGCCCACAAGACTACATGGGGCCCACAAGACCATGTGGGGCCCACATGAGTTTTTAAAATTTAAATTTAATTCTTGTTCAAAAATAAAATAAAATAAAATAAATACTAAAAATAGTTTAAAATTAATAACAATGATAATAATAATGATTAAGAAAAAATAATAAAATAATAAAATAATTAGTTAGGTAATGGATTAATTAATAAGGTAAGTAATTAATTAAAAATTTATTTAGTGGGAATGGTGGCAAGCACTCCCAAATGGCCTCCACTCAAGTTTAAAATTAATAACAATGATAATAATAATGATAATAATGATTAAGAAAAATAATAAAATAATAAAATAATTAGTTAAGTAATGGATTAATTAATTAGGTAAGTAATTAATTAAAAATTTATTTAGTGGGAATGGTGGCAAGCACTCCCAAATAGCCTCCACTCAACCCATACATTGCCCATCCCTTGCCCATTCTTTAATTTTTAAAATTATAATTTCACCCATCTCCCCACACTTTTATAAATTCTATTTCTTCTCCAAAATTTTCCTATAAATAGGGAGCTCTCAACCTTCATTTTTCATAACAATTTTCCAAGGAAGAGAAGGATTAGTGAGTGAAAGAATTTGTGGTGGAGAGAGAATTTTTGAATAAATTCTTAATCACCCACTTTTTCCGATCTCATTTCTTAAAGATAATTATTGTGTTCGTAGCACACGGTAAAAGAAGAAGGTAAGTAAATTTTGATTATGTTAGTTTCTTTTTATTTTAAATTCATACCCGAGTTTATTTTGTACGTAAATTTTAATTATGTTACTTAGTTCCACAAAATTTCTATGAGTTTATTTTTTTCGCATATTTAATTATACCAGTTCTATCTTTAATATACTTGCATCTATATTTGGGTTAAGAAAAGTTCTAATCTCCTCGGGTAAATTTTCAGCATTTATTTCTATTCAAAAATAAAATTATATATATTTTTAACACAAAAATTGTGTGGCATGAGTTTATTTATACGTTGCATTTTTATGAAAATATGAGTAAAGATGAGATTTTCACGATATTATTTTAAATTGCATAAATTATAATAAGATGATTTTCAAACCCCTTATGGCAACGAAAGTTCAAAGTTACAGATGCTCGGTACCGCAGCTTAAAGTTTATACGGATCAGAGTGCACCCACACTGTTTACAGAGTGGTTATTTATGTTAGTGGATTTCTCCTGAGTGCACACCTGGTTTAAGTCCAGGACTTAATAAGGAAAATCTCACTTAAAGTTTACGTACGTTGATTTAGTTTGGTCGGCCAGCCAGCTAAGTCCAGTCTTCGGACCGCACAACCCAGTCATGGGGGTAAACATGACTTACGGCAAACAGGCCTAAGGGTGGTTTTTATAATATATGTTTATACATATTTAATTACGTGTACAAAGTTACTGATGATTTGAAGGAAAAGTGTAAGTTTACGTGAAAAGGATCATTTTGGTGCTTAAATGACGATCTAAGGAAAACGTATAAGGAAAAGTATATGTATGTTTATCATTAAATATTTTTACAGTTTTAAAGTTAAAAGTTTAATTTAACAGTTATAGTATATGAATATAAAAATTTACTGTTGAAATTGATGACAAAAGTTTTATGCAGGAATTTTTAAATTTATGTTTATTCTAAAAGCAGTCTTGAAGTTATAGTATTAAATATTGTTTTACGAAATTCTTTAAAAGCTCATTTTGGCCACACACTAATAATAATCTTATTTACTTACTGAGCGTCGTCTCACCCCAATCATATTTTATTTCAGATAACTCTGAAGGACATGTCGGAAATCAGGCTTAGCAAGCATGCGGGTGGGGATTAGAAAAATAAAGATTTATTTAGAAACATTAGTATGATTTCAGATATTTACGTTTGTGTAATTTTCTTTATTTGAAATAAGTGATTGTAACATGAATAATTAGCGCTCTGGTTTGAATAAAATTGAGTTTATTTTGCTTCCGCTGTAAATCAGTAGTAAAAAGTTAATATCCCAGGCCCCTCGGTGTCGGGGTGTTACAAAGTAACAATTTGTCTCTCTTTCAAAGAAAAAAATAGTTTGGGACGAAATTTTTCTTTGTATTCAACCAAGAAGACAAAACTCAACTATTTTTTTTTTTTTGTGTTGGTTGCCGATCAAACACAAAATTGTCTAGTAACATTAATGTTGTGTTTAGAAGCATAGATTTGAGACCTTAGATTTGGATTTGGATTCAGGTTTGTACAAATTTCAATATAATTTTGTATTACATCTTATCTGAATCCAATACAAATCCAAATTAAACACTTTTCCAAATATAGGGTAAGGGTCAGTTTGGATCAAAAATTTTGTTTCAAAAAATAAAAAGAAAGAAAAATGAAGAAGAAATTATTTTTATTTATATATTTTAAATATTTTTTTAAAAAATATTTTTCGAGTTCCAAAAGAGGCTAAAAGAGAGTGAAAAATAAAAATTTGACAACTGCACTTGTTTTAGAGTGCAAGTTTAATGAGAATGAAAGATTGGGATGTGAAGATTTGGAAAATGACAATTAACATGGGGTGCAATTTTAAAGGCTAAGGTGTTGGATATGAATGAAGGGATAGCTTTTCCTAGAAAGGGTGCTGGTGACAGTGGCAAGAGTGGTGATCTTGAGGCTGTAATACTCGCACGCGCTTATATATATTTCTGTTATGAAATATAGGTGGATGTCCCCCATGTCAACCATGAACCTGCTCCATATGTCTGCACTAATTCATGTCCCTATGAACCTATCCCATATGACTACACTAATTCATATCCTTATGAATCTGCCCCATATGTATGCACTAATTATGTCCCCATATGAACCTGCCTCATATGTTTGCACTAATAAAGTTAGCATTAGCTAGCTTGTGAAGGCTATAAATACCTCCTCCCACATAGCCAATGTAAGGAAGAAAAGTGGAGTTGATAATAAGAAGAGAGAAAGATAGAAGTATAAAGAAAGAGGAGAGATATAAAAGAAATAAGGAGAAATATTTTGTATAAGGTATTATCCATATCATATTGTAATTCCTCCCGAAATAGTGAAACTTTAATCTAATCCATCTGTGGAGTAGGTATATCCGAACCATGTAAAATCTCTGCCTCATCTTATTTAATTTTTCTATTTATTTTATGCATCATTTTATAACACGTTATCAACATGAAACTCTAACCAACTAAGTTATTTCTTTAATTCTTATTTAATTTATTCATTTCTTATAAGTTTTACTCCACAAGAATATAATATTCTCCAAAAGAGAATATGTCTTTTAAAGTTTAAATAGTACCAATCTCCAGAAGAGATGGTAAGATAGTCATCCTGAAGAGGCTATATATTTAAATCTCCCGAAGAGATAGTCTTCCTAAAGAGGCTATATATTTAAATCTTCTGTATATATATATTTAATCTCCTGAAGAGACAGACCTCCTGAAGAAGTAATATATTTAAATTTTCATCTACATATTTAATCTCCCGAAGAGATAGTCCTCCTAAAGAGGCTACCTATCTAATCTCCATAAGAGATGTTCAAATTGACCTCCTAAAGAGGTAAAACATTTATTCTCCATATGAAATAGTATATTTAGCCTCCGGAAGAGGTGGTAAATTATTACCCGATTTAATATTGTAAATTGGAATCATACTCCTAAAGAGTATAAATTGAGAAAAATAATATAATGTTCATAAAAAAACATATTTAAGTAACACTGGGAGGGTGAAAATAATGCTATATTATTGTCGTAGTTTTATTTCAGTTTTTATATTCTGTTTTTACAAATTGCCTTAATATTATTGTTAATTTATTTACATGTCAAACATAAGTAAAATTAAATTTGTTCTACGTGACATCGAAAGACAATAACTATATATCATGGATTATTGATATTGAAATCCATCTAAATGTAATGGAATTGAGAAATACTATTTTAGAAGGAAATACCGCATCCTTGCAAGATCGCGTAAAAGTCATGATCTTCCTCACGCATGTATGTATGATGCTGTGTGGAAGGTGCATGGATTGAGTAGTTTATTAAGAAAATATTATATATTATTATTATTATTATTATTATTATTATTATATATATATATATATATATATAATCATGTATGGGCTCAAACGTATTTGCCTCCTTTAGTTTATATTTAGCTCCCCATGTCATTAATAATTCTTCTCTCTGATAATTGTTATCTCTCTAATTAGAGGAGGAATTAAAAATTGAATATCTCACTATTAAAGACTCACTTATCCTATGAAAAAAAATTTATTTGACCATCAGATTTTACCAAAAGCTCAATATGAATAGTTGCACCTGAAGTTGCAATATTTTAAAATAATCAGTAAATATAATTCAGTTCTGCATAAAATTAGCTCGAAACTAAAATTATGTGAAAACCTGATGATCTCCGGCCACCAACTCAATACTAAGGCTTTCCAGATCCCATCTGATGTGATGCTGAGTTACAAGCGCAGATACTGCCGCATGCTCTGACTTCCGACTCAACGCATCAGCCACCACATTAGCTTTCCCCGGGTGATAAATGATGGTACAATCGTAGTCATTGATCAGCTCAAGCCACCGTCTCTACTTCATATTTAACTCCTTCTGCGTGAAAAAGTATCTGAGACTTTTGTGATTAGTGAAAATCTCGCATTGCACACCATATAAGTAGTGTCGCCAGATCTTCAGTGCATATACTACAACAGCTAACTCCAGATCATGCGTAGGTAATTCTTCTCGTATTCCTTGAGATTCTGAGAAGCATACGCTATTACCTTACCATATTGCATAAGCACACATCCCAAACCTTTCAAAGACGCGTCACTATAAATCACAAAACTGCATCCCCCGAAGGAATGGTCAAAATCAGAGCAGTAACTAGACGATGTTTCAACTCCTGAAAACACTGCTCGCAATCATTAGTCCATTCAAACTTTACTCCCTTCTTGGTCAAACTTGTCAGAGGCCCAGACAACTTAGAGAAACCCTTCATGAACCGACGATAGTAGTCTGCCAGTCCTAGAAAACTCCGAACCTCTTGAACACTCTTCGGTCTCACCCAGTCGACCATAGCTTCGATCTTGCTAGGATCAACTGAGATACCGCCTTTAGACACCACATGGCCTAAAAACACAACTTGGTTCAACCAGAACTCACACTTCTTCAACTTGGCATATAGCTTCCTCTCCCGCAAAACCTGTAATACCAACCTCAAATGGTTTTCATGTTCTTCCAAACTCCTCGAGTATACCAAAATGTCGTTAATGAAAACCACTATGAACTGGTCTAGGTACTTATGGAAAACCCTGTTCATTAGATCCATGAAAACTGTCGGAGCATTCGTCAACCCAAAAGGCATGACTAAGAACTCATAGTGGTTGTATCTGGTTCGGGAAGCAGTCTTCGCCACATCTTCAGATCGAACCCTCACCTGATGATACCCTGACTGTAGGTCGATCTTCGAAAAGACCTACATCCCCTACATATGGTCAAAGAGATCATCAATACGAGGTAAAGGGTAACGATTCTTCACATTCACCTTGTTGATCTTATGGTAATCAATGCACATACTCATCAACCCGTCCTTTTTCTTCACAAACAGAACTAGAGCTCCCCGGGGCGAAACACTAGGTCGGATAAAGCCCTTGTCTAGTAATTCCTACAACCGCTCCTTCAATTCCTGAAGTTCTGCTGGAGCCATCTGGTACGGAGCCTTCAAGATCGGTGCCTTGCCAGGTAGCAACTCTATCGCAAACTCCACCTCACGATCCGGAGGTAAACCAGGTAAATCTTATGAAAACATATCCGAGAACTCACTAACTACCCGAATATCCTCGAGCCTTAACTCATCCCGCGGTGGTTCCCTCACGCAAGCCAGGTACCCCTGATATCCATCTAAGAGTAACCTCCTCGCCTGTAGTGCTGATAGAACCTATTGCGTTGAACATACACACGATTCCACAAACTTATACTCCTGCTTCTCAGGAGGTCTGAACACTACCACCTTCCTACGACATTCGATCACGGCATAACTGGAGAATAACCAATCCATCCCCAATATGATATCAAACCCCGACATGTTGAATACCACAAGATTTGTTGGTAGCAACTTTCCCTAAACTATCATTGGGCAGTCTTCTAACTTCCTCCTACAGAATGATACACTCCTAAATGGTGTAACTACTGACAATTCTTCTTTCATAACTCAGGCCTCAACCCTACATAGTTTCACAAAGTTAGCAGATATAAAGGAATAGGTCGCACCCGAATCAAATAAAACCAAAACTCTATTTAAAAGCAACATCATAATACCTGTCACCACATTCCCCGAATGCTCAGCATCTACTGGAGTAAGCGAGTACACCCTTGCTAGAGCAATGTTCACCTGATAGGTTCCCCGGGGTACCTGGTTACTCCCCTGATTCTGACTCAAAGCGGGCGTACCCTTCTTTGGTATATGACAATCCCGAGCCATGTGACCTGACTGGCCACAGTTGTAGCAGTTACCCCCAAACGGCTGGCACTCACCGCTATGCCATCTATGGCATCTGATTACAATGATCACTAGATTGGCTCGCCTGAGAACCCTGTCGCTCAGTATTCTGTCGGTAACCCGAGCCTTTGCTTTTCTTCCTACATGATCCCTTACGAGATCCCAACTAAGACCCCAAAGGTACCGGCATCTTCTTCAATTCCTGATCCACCTCATCCTCTCAGATGTCGATCTCGATCACCGTAGCCTTATCCACCAACACCGAGAATTCACGGATCTAAAGCATACCCACTTGTCTGCGGATATACTTCCTCAAACCCTTCTTGAACCTTCGAGTCTTCTCGTACTCACTCGAGACCAAACATGGTGCCAAACGAGATAGCTCTATATACCGAGCAGCATGCCACTGCACCATTATATCTCCCTGCATTAGAGCAGAGAACTCATCCATCTTAGCATCGCGAGCAGAGGTCGAGAAATATCTCTCAAAGAACACCTCCTTGAAACGGTTCCAAGACATCTCTGAAACACCAGCTCTCTGTTTCTCCAGCAAATTCACTATAGTCCACCAATGCCCCGCCTCCCCAAACATCTGGAAGGTAGCGTATAAGACCCTCTGCCTATCTGTGCAGTGGAGGACTTTCAGAATTCTCTTTGTCTTCTCAACCCAGTCCTTCGCCACCATCGTATCGGGTCCTCCAAAACACGTCGGACGATGCATATATGTGAACCTTTCAATGGTGCACCTCGCAAACATAGGAGAGCATTTCCGTATCCTAACACTCCGCCCGATCTCCCACAGGACCTACCTTATCAGCCCTTGAGCCACCGAAGGAGGCTCATCACTCGCCATCTCCTCGGAGCCACTCTCCAAGTTATTATCCTTGGGCTCCATTCTAAAAAGCGATAAGAATCTATTAGTACTCCAACAACACGTACAACTAACACAATTATCTACAACTAATCATGTTAGCTACCACCTCACGGGTCCAAGTCTGCCCTATCACACCAACACGAATATCATCAATGGTTTGCCATGATTTTACTGAAATCTTCATTCTAGGAAAAACATGGAACATCACCAATGAGTCCCCGTCTAGAAACAAAAAAACCCTCGCCCTACTCTACCCATTTCCAACATCCTATACTCTGGTATGTACATACAACTATACCTAACCAAGTCTACAAGACCTAACAACTTGGTTAGCTCTGATACCAAGCTGTCATGCCCCGAACCCAGTAATGGGACTCAGGGGTGAATAAGTAACATAACCTGTCCATGTATTATACAAATCATCAATGACACAGTATATAATAAATGAGGGTCCGACCCCGTGGGGTTCCCAGGCACCCTATACACATCCATACCCATTATAGATATACAGCGGAAAAAGGTCTTTCTATACATATACAGTACCATACCAGAGTCTATACAAAAAGAATCTAGGTTCCAATATACAAAATACCAAACCAGGTGTCAACCATATCCCAAAATACAACCCGATACAATCCTAGTACTTACCTAGGTACTTCCCACAGTACACCGACCACTACGCTCCCAACTCAAGGACTCTAGTTCTGGTTACTCGAAGGACCTAAAAAATATGTACATATAGCAAGGGTGAGACACCTCTCAATAAGGTAGATAAAAGTTATATCAGTGTGTGGCATATGAGTGTTATCATGACACAAAACATACACAGTTAAATGCAATTCCAATATTTTCACAAACAGTTCTAGTATAGTGCATTCACACACACACACATAATTAAGTAACCCGATGTCGTCACACCCTTCGGCCTGAAGTTGGCCCATATTACATAGCGTCCCCAGCACATGGTGTAGCCCCAAGCTCCCATGGCATTGTACGGGTACAACTAGTGGATCCACACCCTTCGATGATCAGCCGGTAAGGCTCACGCCCTTGGATATAGATCCGGACACTCTTGCCAAACATCGTAGGCGATTACTCTCGCCCTCAGATATAGAACCGGGCACTCTTTCAGTACCTGGAGCAATTCGGAACCCAGTTCCTATTGCATTTCAACAAAACATAACCATGCATGCTCATATAACCAAACAAACCACACCCATTTGGTAATCTAAAATCATGATTTTCCAAACGTAAATAGTTTAAACAAGTCAAGGCACGTCCATCCCTATAACACAATATATATCACAATATATTTACGGTTTTCCAACAAAACCAGGGATGCAGCCCGTCGCCCCCTTTTTCCCAAAACTATAACATGAAAAATCAATAATTTTACCCGTTAGATTTCCCTAAATGAGTAACCAAAACACTCATAGGACCGTGAACCACAGTTTTACTAAGTTCGATTTCAAAAATAACTGACATAAACTGAATCCCCTTACCTTTCCCCAAATGACCAATCCCAAACTCTATAGCTCCTAAACAGCGAACTGAGTTCCCAAAACCTACAATCCACAGTATAGAACATACTCACAATTCTATTCCCTCCATAACTATTAGAACAGAATTGAAAACTGAGCCTTACCTTGATTTTACACCAAAACCTGAAAATGCTCAGAACGAAGATTCGATCCGTAAATCTTGTAAAGAATCCTTCCCTGATCCTCGTGTTAACATCGGATCAATGATTCCAACAAAGTACGGCGAAGCAATCTAGAGAGAGAGTATTTCGAGTTTCTAGAGAGATAAAGAGAGGATTTGAGATTTCTTAGCTGAGAAGTAATGAAAATGGATATTTATAGCCCTTTGACTCGGCCGCCCTCGTCGACGAGATGGCGTCTTCGTCGATGAGGCACTGAAGATACTTCGTCGATGAGACGGTGGCCTCGTTGACGAGCCTGAGATTCCCGATTTTCCAAAACCTCTCGGCTTCTCCTCGTCAACGAGCCTCTAAAATTCGTCGCTGAGCAACATAAGGCCTTCGTCGACGAAGCCTGCTCAATTACCATTTTACCCTTCTCTTAATTAATTAAATCCATATATCATGGTTCGGGTTCTTACATGCAAGATCTTCCTTATAGAGCTCTCTGCACAGAAAATCGTCGACGGTTTTCTCCAGCTCTCAGAAAATCGTCGCCGATTTTCTATTTAATCGGCCCAACTTACTGTTTCACCTGTTATCATTTGGCGGTAAATCCGTTAAGCACCGCTGATTTTCTGTCTCCTCTAGAAGACCATCGCCAATTTTCTCTTTCCTTAGCTAAAAAATACATTTTTCTCACTTCTTTTATTATTTTATTTTCTCGGGTCTTTACATTCTCCCCTCCTTATAAAATTTCATCCTTGGAATTTTCCATTTATCACATTTGCATTCTTAAGGAAAACACCACCATTTTATTAATTACCCTTACTTATGTCGGAGGAATACCATGGTTACATTGGGGTTCTGAGAGATTACAACCATTGAAAGAAAATTCTCCCCAAAACCATCAAAACCAAAATACTACCTATACTGTACAAATTCAAAACATAGACCTTAACCCAAGTTCCCACCGAACAGATGTGGGTATCTCTGGCGCATATGCTCCTTTAATTCTCAAGAAGCTTCCTCTATTGCATGGTTGTGCCACATAACTTTTACCAATGATATGCTTTTCATATGCAGCTCCTGTTATTTCCAATCTAAAATCTGCACTAGCTCCTCTTCATAAGACAAAGCATCACTGAGCTCTAGTGCCTCATATCTAATCACATGGGAGGGATCTCAAACATATTTCCCTAACATAGAAACGTGAAATACGTCATGAATTCTTGACAAAACTGGCAGTAATGCCAACCTATAGGTGACTGGACCCACTCTTTCAAGAATCTGGAATGATCCAATATACCTAGGGCTCAGTTTACCCTTCCTCCCAAACCTCATAACTCCTTTCAACGGTGCTACCCGAAAAAAAACATGATCCCTAGTGTCAAACTCTAATTCTTGTCGGCGAGTATCTACATAACTCTTCTGCCGACTCTGCGGTGTTCTGATCCTGTCCTTAATGAGTCTGACTTTATCCTGAGTCTACTATATCAACCCTGACCCCAATATCTGTCTCTCACCAATCTCATCCTAGTACAATGAGGATCTGCATTTCCTACCATACAATGCCTCAAATGGTGCCATCCCAATGCTGGCTTGATAGCTGTTATTATACGCAAACTCTACTAATGGAATAAACTGTAGCCAACTGCCTCCAAAGTCCAGCACACATGCACGTAGCATATCCTCCAATATCTATATCATCCTCTTCGTTTGTCCGTTTGTTTGAGGATGAAATGTTGTTCTGAACGATAACTGAGAACCCATGGCCTCCTGTAAACTCCCCTAAAAACGGGATGTGAACCGTGAGTCTCGATCTGAAACTATGGTCACGAGTACGCCATGCATCCTCACTATCTCCTGTATGTATAA
Organism: Malania oleifera; assembly: GCF_029873635.1. NCBI lineage: Eukaryota > Viridiplantae > Streptophyta > Magnoliopsida > Santalales > Ximeniaceae > Malania > Malania oleifera. Next base: position 32,031,372 of record NC_080424.1, read on the forward strand.
CTCTACCAATCGGTTTAAAAAGTAGTTAACTCTGATAGGCAGTAAGTGAGCAGTTTTCGTAAGTTGTTCCACAACTACCCAGATAGCATCCTGTCTATGTAGTGTCGGCGGTAACCCAGTGACAAAATCCATCACTATATGCTCCCTCTTCCACTCAGGAATATACAACGGCTGCAATGAACCCACCCTGTCACCGATGCTCAGCTTTCACCTGCTGGCATGTCAAACACTGTGTTACAAATTCAGAAATCTCTCTTTTCTTTCCGCTCCACCAGAAAAATTTCGAAGATCCCTGTACATTTTAGTGCTATCAGGATGTACCATATACAAGGATCGGCGGGCTTCCTCCAAAATCACTTTCTTAATCTTAGGATCGGTAGGAACATATAACTTGGTATGAAACCTTAAGGCTCCATCATCTTAGATGCTTAAATCCTCCTCCAAACCATCATGTATTTTCTTTATAAGCTCTACCAGCTCTACATCACTCCTCTGTACTGCTTTAATTCTTTCCTATAGAGTCAGTTGCAACACCAGGTTGGCAATAAATGTCTAATGATCACCCTCTACGAGTTCTATCCCCAGTCTCTCCAGATTCATCTAAACCGAATGCTAGATCACCACTGCAGATATTGATACATCCACTAATTTTCAACTCAAGGCATCAGCCACCACATTTGCCTTTCTCGGGTGGTAACTAATGGTGCAGTCGTAATCCTTTATTAACTCTAACCATCTTCTCTGCCTCATGCTTAATTCTTTCTGCGTGAAAAAGTATTTCAAGATTTTGTGATCAGTAAAAATCTCATACCTACCCCCATAAAGATAATGTCTCCAAATCTTTAGTACATATATCACTGCTGCTAACTCCAAATCATGGGTAAGGTAATTCTTCTCATATTCTTTCAACTGTCATAAGGCATAAGCTATAACTCTCCCCTACTGCATCAAAACGCAACCAAACCCTTTATGCGATGCATCACTGTAAATCACGAAATCCTCTTCATCTGAAGGAATCGTCAACACCGATGCAGTGATAAACTGCCGCTTTAACTCCTGAAAGCTCTGCTCATATTCATCAGACCACTCAAATTTGACAATTTTCCTAGTCAATCTAGTCAATGGACCTGACAATTTAGAAAAACCATCAACAAACCTATGGTAGTATCCAGCCAATCCCAAGAAACTTTTGATTTTTTGCACATTCCTCGATTGCACCCAATCTACTACTGCCTCAATCTTACTCAGGTCTGCTGAGATACCACCCCTGGTGATTACATGTCCAAGGAAGGTAACATGCTCTAACTAGAATTCGCACTTCTTGAATTTCACAAACAGTTTCTTTTCCCTCAGTACCTGAAGTACTATCCTCAGATGTTCCTCGTGCTCTTCTGGGCTCTTTGAATACACCAGTATATCGTTAATGAATACCACCACAAACTGACCTAAATACTGGTGGAATACCTGATTCATCAAATCCATAAACATTGTAGGAGCATTTGTCAAACCAAACGGCATAACCAAGAATTTGTAATGGACATACCAAGTTCAGAATGCCGTCTTTGAAACATCCTCTACTCTGACTATTACCTGATGATACCCAGACCGTAAATCTATCTTCAAGAAAACCTGTGTCCCCGTAATTGATCAAACAAATCATCAATGTGGGGAAGCAGGTACTTTTTTTTAATAGTCACTTTACTAATTTCACGATAGTTGATGCACATTCTCATCGACCCATCTTTATTTTTCACAAATAATATCGGTGCTCCCCAGGGTGACACACTGGGCCAAATGAATCCCCTCTCTAACAATTCCTGCAACTGGTCTTTTAATTATTTTAATTCTGCCGGTGCCATTTTGTATGGTGCTTTCGAAATCGACGTTGTCCTCGGTACTAGATCAATAGAAAACTCTACCTCACAATCAGGAGGTAGTCTAGGCAAATCCTCAGGAAAAACATCAGGAAAATCCCTCACTATCAAGATATCCTCAATCTTTAACTCTCCTTCTGATACCACCTTTGCACAAGCCACATAACCCTGATACCCCCTCTAGCAGCAAACGCCTCGCCTGAATGGCGAATAACAACTGTGGTGGGGTACGCACACAAGACCCTACAAACCTGTATTCCTATCCCCCTGGAGGTATGAACACTACCTCCCTCTAATGACAATCAATACTGACAAAGTGAGTAGCTAGCTAGTCCATACCCAATATCAACTCAAATCCATGCATATCCAAGACCACCAAATCAGCTAATAAAGATCTTCCCTGAATGCACACTAGACAGTTACTAAGTACTTTACCACATATCCCCACAGCCCTTGTTGTCGTAGCCACTGACAAACTAACACTCAACTACTGTGTTTCTAACCCACAAAATTTAACAAACTCCCAGGCGACAAAAGAATGTGTCACCCCTGAATCAAATAAAATAGTAGTTGTAAATGACATAATTGAAACTGTACCCGTCACTACATCTCCTGCTGCTTCTATATCCCCTGGTGTCAGTGCCTAGACTCGAGCTGGGGCAATATTCCTCTATTGTCCATCTCGAGATGCCTGATGACCTCCTCGATATGGTCTAAGAGCAGGTGCAACAACTGGCAGTGCATGACAATCCCTCGCCATATGCTTGGGCTAATAACATCGATAACATATCACCTCCCTAACCCGACATTCTCCTAGGTGTCTCCTATAGCATATAGGACAAGGAGGGGGCATCTAACCACCCTGTATAGTCCGATCTCTCACTATCTGTCTCCGTCCACCTATGCTATCCTGCCTCCTCCAAGGCCCTCGACTAGACCCTACCTGAATATCTGAAGGCGCGGGCCTCTTCCCCTGACTCTGTGCTGCGATGCCTCTCTGAAGGCTACCCTTAATCACTGCAACCCTATCTACTACCTCTGCAAATGTTTGAGCCTGAAAGCCTATAACCTGTTCGAACAAATTCTGCCTTAGAACTTCTTTAAACTTTCTTGCTTTCCTTTCCTTATCTAGTACCAAATATGGAGCAAACCGAGACAACTTAATAAATCTCGCCGCATACTGTTGTATTGTCAACGATCCCTGCGTCAGATGCAGAAACTCTGCCGCCTTTGCACTCCTAACAGTAGCGCAAAAATATCTCTCAAAGAAAATCTCCCTAAAATGACTCTACGTCACCGCCACAGGGTTCAATCTCTACTCCTCCAACAGTTTCGCTGATCTCCGCCAGCGCTTTGCCTCCCCTGTCAACTTAAACGTCGCAAATAACATTTTCTGCTCATTTGTACATGACAAAAATGCCAGCATGTCCTCCATATCCTGGACCTAATTCTCTGCTACAAGTGGGTCAGCTTCTCCAGAAAATGATGGAGGTCTCATCCGCGTACACTACTCAATCGTGCAGCTCCACACCTCGGAACCTCTAGCCATCTTAGCCATCACCTGCTAGGAGACGCTACGTAGTACAACATCTCGATCTCCGCCACCCATACTGGAAGGCCCTGTATCATAACTCCCAGCATGTGCACTATTACCCCCTGGATCCATCTTGTAAATAATATAAAATTGTCTTAGAACTCTTTCATCACAACTCACTAACACACCCAGCATACTAAAATCCTCAATACCTTTTGCTACAAACATTTCTCAATTCCCATTTAAGATTCAATCCTACCACTCAGAAACACAATTCGGTGATAGTATCTATCGTTTTCCAGAAGTCATCATCCCAAAAAAAACAAAGAAACAACCACGGAACTCCTGCTTCCAGGTCACAAGACATAACCCTAAGTTCTAATCTCATCTTCTAACAACAATTGACTCATATCTCGTTAATATTCATTCCTATACTCTGGTATTGTATTCCGCTATTTACTAAAGTCTACAGAACCTAGCAAACCTAGGCTCTAATACCAAACTATGATGCCCCAATTTTTCATACCATTTTTTGTTTCATATAATCAACACATATATCCATAAACCGGCCACGTCAACCACTGATACCATAATACATAACTCAACACGAAAGTTGGTATCGGGGATACAAGCATACTCATACACAACCCTAATAGCAAAAGTCATTATATATATATATATATATACAATCCACAGCGAATACACATACCAGAGTACCATACCATCCACATATATAAGTCTAATACATAAACCTCTAGGGGAATCAAACCTCCCTAGCTCAAAATAATCACCCTAACTACATAGGGTATTTGCTCTCCTCTATCTCGGAGCTCTATCACCGGGTCTATCTCAGTTTCCTAAAATATTTAAATGATTGGGTGAGACACATCTCAGTAAGATAGAATAAATTATCTACAGTGTGTGGCAATATGAGATTCATTATATCATAGCATATAAACATATTGGTGATAGTATCTTCTGAGAAAATATAACATTTCCATTATCATAATCATATAGATATACAACACAAGCTTTCATAAGCTTTTTCTTTCATTTCCAAAACCATTCATTCGTATCCCAAGTTTATTGACAAAGTTCCTAAGAATAGGGAAGCTTACCCACCCATACAAGCAACTTCCCTCTGCCCTGATATCATTTGCAACCTAACCTGATTAACTCAAGTTTAGCTACAACTGATACTTATTAGAGAACTTACCTTACTCAGTAAGCCCTTAGGCAGTGTGTTTTACTTCGCTTTAATAATTTATTAACTCACACATTTTCATTTCTCATTTTCATTCTCGTTTTTATTTTCATTTCATTTCCATTTTCTTTTCATTTCCGTTTCCATTTCCTTTTCGTTTCCATTTCCATATCTAGCTTATAAGTGTCACCATAACCGATACATCCATGTCTGTACTTATGGCTGCCCCGAGGATGTCGCTCCACGTCATGATTCCTCCCATGAACAAGGTTGTGCGACACGAAGGCTGGACCTAACCACGGTTGGCCAACCTGGTTAGGTCAAGTATCATCACATATCTCATATTTGTAGTACGACTGGTGGGCCAAAAGCCTTGATTCAGACTCAGGGGGCACAACAACTCTACTATACAGTTTAATCAACTGTCACGCCACACGCTCCATGAGTCTGTGTGCTTGTACTAACACCACTAGTAACGGTACCGTACTTTCAATATCACAACCCATCATTAAGGTTTCCATATCCATCCACCAGGGTTATCACTGTCACATACCAGCAATCATTATGTGGTATAGGCACTTCATCAATCACATGTCTCTATTCCCCTTTCAGAATTTCACATTTCATTTCTCATAATTTAATATTCATATTGCAGAATTAACGGTGCAATATTGACATTTCACATATTCACATTCCCCATAATCATATTTCTCATATTCACATTTCTCATTTTCTTATTGCAAAATATCATTGCAAAATTTTCATTTCACATATTCACATTTCTCATAATCGTATTTCTCATATTCACATTTCTCATTTTCATATTACAGAATATCATTGCAATATTTTCATTTCACATATTCACATTTCTCAACTCATTTCATCAGTTCAAAATTCATTTCATCTCATAATAACATATACATACTTTATTTCACGTAATTCAATATTTCTCAATACACATTCCCATATTTCACATTTTATCCTTTCTTAGAAGATACATTTTCAAGTGTGTTTCACTTTCATCATTTTCCCACATTTCAGTTCTCATATCAAAACACATTTCAGTATCACATGTTTCCCAGGGTAAATCATTTAACCCAGTTTAAACATCTCTCAATATAAATCATATGCCACACAGATTTCATCTGATATTTATATCATAATAAATTTCAGGAAAAATACCATTCACCATTTTCATATATTTCTCAACCCATAATTTCCATAAAAATACTGCTATAATTTATTCCCTTTACCTAACTTACTAAGAGGTCCACTAACACCCAAATTTTGATGCTCCTCAGCATTCCCAACTCAAAAGCCTAAAAATCACATTTTTACCAAATCAATCAGCTCATTTCCCACAATAATTTATGTATAATACTACCTACATTTCATATACTCCAATTTAACTTAAAAACCCTAAAATACACCACTTACCCTAGTTTTGGGATGGTGCCCCAGAGCCCCAACTTGGAAATCCGCTCCACGTACGTTGCAGATAATCTTCCCAGGAACCCCATGGTGGTTCCTGATCGTCAATCTAGGCAAAAATTAGGCTGGAATCGAAAAGAGAAGGAAAAGGGGTTCGTGGGTTTGGGAAGGGGAGAGAGTGAGTTTTTATTTTTTTTTAACAAAATCACCCTCGGGATTTTCCTTATAGAGCTCTCTCCATAGAAAACCATCAATATTTTTCTCCAACTCTCAAAAAACCGTCGTCGATTTTCTATTTAACCGGCCTAACTTACCGTTTCACCTGTTACCGTTCTGCGATAAATTTGATAACCGTCACTGGTTTTCTATCTCCTCCAAAAAACCGTCACCGATTTTCTCCTTCCTTAGCCAAAAAAATACATTTTTCTCATTTCTTTTATTATTTTATTTTCCCGGGTCTCTACATTTCCCCATAATATTTTACTTGATAAATATTTGTTGGGAAAATTCTACTTAGTTTGTGAGTCTTTGGGCATTTTCATTGCAAGACTCAAGAGCACTTTTTGTGTTTAGTACTAAAATATTTTGTGAGCTAATATCCAACATTTCCTTCACTTCATTTTAAAATTATTTTTGGAGATATCATTTGAGGTTTTTGAAATCTTTGAAAAGCACATAATTCATATTTCACTTTTATCAACGATCATATTTATTTATTTATTTTGGGAAAATCATTTGAAAGCAAAACCTTAGATTCTCCTACACTTTACTTGAAAAATATTTTTGGAGAAAGTTTTATTTGGGTTTAAATCTTTGAAGTGCTTAACATATATATCATTTTCAGAAATTGAAAATTATCTTTAGAAAAATACCCTTACTTTACTGAGCATGACTTCCTATCATGCTAGAGTGCATTGGTTTAATTGTTGCACATATCTGCTTGTGTAAAAAGCATCTCTATTGTACACATTTGTTATTAATTATTGTATTCTCGGTGTGTGGTCGGAAGAAGATTGCACTGGCCTATAACGTGCACCATATTGGTTCAGACCCGGTTAGGAGAACTTGGTACTCCATCATGTGAAGGAGAGGTTGTATAGGTTGGGCTCACCCCTATTAATGTGAGCCGGGGTATTCCTCACCCAGTAAGGAGAGGAGGTTGTAACCGGTATCTCTCCACTCGTAAGTGAGCTTTAGTGAAATCCTCGGGCTAATTAGCTAAAGGCAGGGACGTAGGCACAATTTCTGAACCTCAATAACATATCGTGTGTCACTATTCCTTTATTCTCTTTACATTCTTATAGTTGCTTGCTTATTGCTATCTACTAGATTCATTGCTCTAGTATCTAGATACATATTTGTGATTGCTTAAGAAATACTGGAACTGTTTTATTTGCCTAGCTTATCTGAACGTCCTTGTATCTATTGAATTGGAATTGTTTAGAAAAAAACCCTAGGTTAAGTTATATTGGTTGTAGATAGAATTTGAATAGACTTGACCTAAAATTTTTAAATATCTAATTCACCCCCCCCTATTGGGATTAGACCAATGCCAACAAAGCTTAACACTGAAGATTTAACGTGGTTCGGTACCAAGCCTACGTCCACACCTTAGTGCCAAGTCAAGGATTCCACAATCCACTATGAATACTTCTTCACCGACGGAGCAAGCCTTACAACTTGGGTACAAAACCCTACACTAGGAAACAAATTTCTACCCGCTCACAAAAAGCCTTTGGTTCACCATGAACCTTCACCAAAGAGTTCACAAAGAACCTTTACAACCAAGAAGATGATTACAATGGAATGCTCCTTAAATGAACTGAAATCAATTACAAACAAATCCTTACACTACTCTCTCAAGAAATGATTTAAACATGATGAATGAGTAAGAGATGATTGAGCACTAGTGATGAATGACTAAAATGCAAAGTGCAAAGTGCTTAGATTTTGGATAAAATGATATTTCTCATAAATATGATCAACAATGCTCAAAACCATTACTAAACAAGTCTAAGAACTTGTATTTATAACCAAAATTCATTTCTAGCCGTTAACTAGCCGTTGGGAGCAAATCCCAAATGAAACTTTTCATTTTATGCCCGTTATTGCGTTGTTCACGATGTCACTTGTCAACTAGTGCCCCCACTCATCGACTAGCACACTTTACCAGCAATCGTTAACATTCTGCCTGCGACTCATCTACTAGTGCCCTGCACTCGTTGACAAGCACCCTGAATCAGAAAAAGTCATCAGCATGAAAGTTGTGGGATTTTTACTTAAATTTCCAAGGACACCATGATCGTTCTTTTTTAACTTTTCTAGCAAAAGTTATGTCCCAAATACCGAAGGGTATTCAGAACTTAAGGCTACACTACGTTAGTTGACGATTGTTCTATTTTTCCTTGTCAAAAAGCCTTTAATCACTTAAAACATTCTTGGACAAAAGTATATAAAATATATTAAGTCTAATGAAGATTAAAACTTGTCCAAGTGAGTTTCCTTTTTAATATAAGATATCTTGATTAATGAAAACACACTTGAAAGCTCATTTTGATATCTTATAAGCTAGTATGTCCTTTAATAAAAATATACTTGACTTTCTTGAGGCTTTAGGATATAAAACATGTTTTGACACAATCGGGACTAAGTATGAAAATGTTTATAAAATCAATATGTTTGAAAACTTGTCCCTTTGAAAGTGTATTTTGAGTTTAGGATTCTTTTGAGAAACTCTTAAATTAATCTTTGAAAACTTGCGAAAGTTGAGTTTGTGAGTTAGGTGAAATCCTATGAACTTATGTGTTCTAGTATGCGTGTGCATTTACTCAACTCTTACTCAGAAATCATGCAAGAAACAAAAACCCAAAAGTTACAAAATATGATACCTCAAACACACCCCATTACAAATAAACAATTTAACATTAAGCTTCCTTGGGTGCTTAAGTCCTTCTAAGTGAGTTCCTTTTGATTGTTCCTTCTCGACGTCAACTCGGTCCAATCTTTGCCTTCAGTCCAATACTTTGTGTATTTGTCACTTGAACCAGTACTAAACATGATCTACAAAGATGAAATGTACTAGGAATAACAAATAAGTTAATATCATCAAAACATATTATTTATGATTATGTAAGCCCCTAAGGCTAAAAAAAATATTATTGATGAAGACATGCTAAAACAAAAATTTACTACTTTCCATCCCACTAATGTGCTCCTATAGCAGCAATATAGGAAGATAAAATTTACTAAATTTTTGAATTCATATCATGTCTTTTTGTTGCTTAACAAAATAACAAACTTTTAATAAAATATTACCAAACTCATCAAACTGGTTCGATCCTATTTCCTAAAGTGAATATGAAAACATTTTGTGGTCAAGGATGAAGTCAAAGGTATGGTCATGGGCATGATTATGGCCGTGATTGAAATAATCACTGGCATCGAGACATGAGGTTACAATCTCCTAGAAGAGGAATAACCCCCAAAAGAGGGATGACCCCCTAGAAGCGGGATAATCAATGATATCACATTGAAATTACAAATGAAGGTAGTAAAGAATTTCTTTATATTACTTCTATTATTTATAGGAAGAAACAAATTTTAGAAAAATTAACAACTTTATCTTTTGGATTGTATTATCCAAAGATTAAAAGCAGCAGTAAAATCATATGATGTCTTACACCAGAAGTGCAATGACCCAAAGTTATTTATACTTTGGCTTGAATATCTTAGATATCTTGGAGATGTAACAATGCGAAGAATCATTGAAAATTCATATGGTTATCCGCTAAAGTACCAAAAGATTCTTTTATCAATTTTTTTCGTGTATACTGCTTGTTCTCAAGGGAAATTAATTTTCATTTAATGAAGCAGTATTCCCTACATTAGGGGGAGAAAAATCAGTGCCTGAAGCACAATATGAAATCACATGGAATGCCATAAGCTTATCTCATTAAGATTTTTTCACAAATCAAAGTGAACTTAAAGTTCAAAAGATTATACATTTGCAAGGGATTGCAAATCAATTACCAGATTCTTTTGCAGATACCAAGGTCATATTAAAATCTCATATACCCGATGCAAATATTTCAGCATGTATTAATGTCCTTGAAAGACAACAACTGATTAATGAACCTAAACCACAAGTTAAGCGTGGAAGGCTTGTTGGTGCAAAAGATAAAACTCATAGAAGGAGAAAATTGAAATATGTAAACACTCCAGAAGAGGTTATAGAGGTGAATAATCCATTCGACATTTACAAACTCATTTCTCCTAAAAATGAAATTCCTATTATGGAATCTCTTGAAGAAGAATCTCCTAAAGAGAAAACTCCTAAAGAGACATCCCTTGAAAAGGGACAAGTACTTGAAAATAATAATGATATCTCAATTCATTACACAGGAGAAATATGAAATAGAAATAAAGTTGTTGTTAACAATACATTTGCATATGTAGTAGCAACTAACATTACCAGAAGTAATGATGACATTACCAGAAGTAATGATAACATTACTAGAAGTAATGAGGATCCTGAACCTAAATCTATTAATGAATGTCGATATAAAAGTGATTGGCCAAAATAGAAATAGACTATTACATCAGAATTAAACTCTCTATCAACAATTTAGACATGTTGTCTAGACACTAGAAGATGTCCAACCTGTTAAATACAAATGGGTATTTGTGCACAAGCGAAATGAAAATAATGAAATTGTTCATTATAAAGCAAAGCTTGTGGCACAAGATTTCTTATAGAAACCCGAAATTGATTATGAGGAGACATATTCTCCCGTAATTGATAGGATCACTTTCAGATTCCTAATTGGGCTAGTAGTCACTAAACAACTGAGCATGCATCATATGGACGTAGTAACGACATGGATCGTTGGATAATGAAATTTATATGAAAAATACCTAAAAGATTTAAATTTCCTGAAGCAAAATCCAGAAATTTATGTTCAGTTAAACTCCAACGTTTCTTATACGGATTAAAGCAATATGGACGCATGTGGTACAATCTATTGAGTACTTTGTAAAAGAAGGATTCATAAAAGATCCAATTTGTCCATGCGTTTTTATCAGAATCTATATTTGCTATAATTGTTATTCATGTTGATAATTTGAAATTAGTTCAGATTCTTGAAGAGGTCACTAAAATTTCTAATGGCGGAATTTGAGATGAAAGATTTGGAAAAAAACAAAATATTGTCTTGCTATACAGATTGAACATATAAATGGCGGAATTCTTGATTTAAATATACTAAAAATGTATTAAAGCAATTTTATATGGATAAAAATCATCACTTGGGATCTCCAATGATGGTGCGATTACGTTAAGAAAGATCACTTTCAACCTCATGATGAGAGGGAGGAATTACTTGATCCTGAAGTACCATATTTAAGTGTTATTGACTCTCAAATGTATTTGACAAATTGTACAAGACCCAACATTGCATTTACTGTAAATTTACTAGTAAGATATAACTTTATTCTTACTCGGTGACACTGGAATGAAATTAAACACATTCAATAGTATTTGAGAATAAAGTAGAAGATTACAGTAATATTCTCCAATTATTCTGAAATACTAGCTATTCATGAGGCTAGTATAGAATGAGTGATCAATGGTTTCTCATATCCAAGAAAATTGTGGTTTTCAATCAATTAAGGATATTCCAAAAGTTTTATATGAAGACAATGCTGCATATATAGCTTAATTAAGAGGAGGATACATAAAGGGTGACAGAATAAAGCATATCTCTCCAAAATTCTTATGAATTCTAGAAGAATAGTGATATAAATGTTCAGTAGATTCGATCAAGTGATAATCTAGTAGATTTGTTCACCAAAACTTTGTCTACTACAACATTCAAGAAATTGATTCATCTCATCGGAATGAGATATCTTAAAGATCTTAGTAGAATGAGTTAATATAAGGGTGACATACAATGGGGAGTGTTACGAAATATAGGTTGATGTATGAACCTGCCCCATATGTCTGCACTAATTATGTCCTCATGTGAACTTATCTCATATGTTTGCACTAATAAAGTTAGCATTACCTAACTTGTGAAGGCTATAAATACATCCTCTCACATAGTCAATGTAAGGAAGAAAAGTGGAGTCAATAAAAAAGATGAGAAAAAGATAGAAATAGAAAGAAAGAAGAGAGATACAAAAAATATAAGAAGAGATATTTTGTATAAGGTCATATCATATCACATTATAAGTTCTCCCGAAATAGTGAAACTTTGATCAAATTCATCCGTGGAATAGATATTCCAAAATCACATAAAATCTCTGTCTCGCCTTATTTAATTTTTTTATGTATTTTCTATATCATTTTATAACAATTTCATCTTTTTACCGTTTGGTATTAAAAGACTTCTCAAAATTATTTAAACAAATAAATTTAGATTTAAAATATTTTATTAACTAATCTCATTTTGAAGTCATCTTTAAAAAATTTTTAATTAAACAAGTTCAATGATATTGACATCTCTTAAATTCATTTCAAAATAAATTATATTTTTGAATATGATTTGTGTAAATTTCAATGATAATAAAAAATAAATAAAAAAATTCTCCCATACTTTCATACTATCTTTTATTTAAAATTACATGCTCCAACCATGGTAAATTTTCTTTCCCCCCCTCAAAAACTATGCCTCAAGAACAATACAGAGGTTGGGAATTAATCTATAAAGACATTTATAAAGCCTGGAGAATTTTAAAATCAATCAGTTAAAAATTCTTGAAATTTTGAAGCAGCATAATAATATCAAAAACACTTCACAATCTTGACAAAATTACCAAAAAAAATTCCAATTTCAGCTAAACAATCATACAGAGATGTTAACGTCTACATCGAGCTGCGACGCTATTTCCTCGATCTGCTTCTTCACACTCATATCGATCAGCTTCGACGCTGAGCTGCCGTAGCTGATCTTCAATCCAGCGATCAAAGACGGATCAATCACCGTCTTGATCCTCACATTCTTCGCTCCCGTAAGCTTCTGCACCCCCTTCGCTATTTGAGAAAGGTGCTCCGGCTCCAGCTTGACCACCGAGCTCACGACCGCCAGCTCCGTGTCCATCAATTTGTTGTACACCGTCTCGAACTCCTTCACGATCTCTTCAATCAGCTCCGTCCGTTTCATGTCGACCAAGATATTCAGGAAGTTCGCGGTGTGCGGCTGCAGCTTATAGGTCGACGATATCTCCTCGATCATTTCCCGCTTCTTCTCAACGTCGATGACTGGACAGGTAAAGAAGTAGCGGACCTGAGGATCGGAGAGTATGTTCTCGATTTTCTCGATGTCCGCGCTCGTGGCCTCCAGGGCTCCATTCGATACAGCGACGTCGGCGAGGGCGGAGGCGTAGCTTGGTGCGGGGGATTCTGCCATCATCACGCCTCCTCGGCGCTTGGTTTTCCCGGCGTACTTAGCTGTGAGCGTTGGAAGTTTCAGGGAAGGGAAGCTGCCGGAGAAGGAGATTCTTACGCGGTTTTGAGATCGAAGTTTCGCGACGATGCGTGTAGACGGAGGCGACCTGGACTGGAATGTGACCGGGGATTGTTGGAGAGCGGCCATTGTCACTGGCGCGAGCTCGATCGGGTGAAGAGACTGAAGTTCCTTTTTCTCTTTCACGGTGGTTTGAAGGTGAGAGGTTTTTGATGAAAACGAACGGTGAGGATTGCGAAGACTAAAAGGATCGACGGTGAACGTTGACGGATTATCTGAACTCGGAGGAGGATGGCCTCACATCATCCAGAAGACATGAAGTTGCCACGTGGTTTATCTTTTTTTTTTTAAATATATTAAATAATATTTTTTTTGAGAAAATAATTTTCGAATAATAATCTCGCTACTTGGTCAAGTGAGATTTAAACAAATCTCGGACCAAGTAGCGAGATTTGTTATGTATCATACCTAAGATAAACATAGCAAGATTTGTCTTCATATGCATTTAAACCAGATTAGGCCGTTATTTAAATTTCGCTAATTCATGTAGCGAGATTTGTTTAAATCTTACTACACCAAGTAGAGGGATTTGCTGTGCATATGAATTTTTTTTTGTTCTTCTTCATTTATATATTTATTATAATAATGATCAATTAAATAATTTGAGGGAAGTATCATTTATTAATTTAAAGTTTCACATAGAATAATTTATATTTTGTAAATTCTATCTTTTAAAAAAAAGATTTTTAACTTACATAAAACTTAATTTAATTAAGAAATACTATTAAATTATAACGTTAATTTCATAATATAATAAAGATACAAAGCCTTAAATCCAACTAGATAAGGTCAACTATATAAATCATTTTTCATCAATTTATCTGATCGAAGATTAAACAAATTATTATTACTAAAAATGATTTATTTAATCTTCCTTTAGTTATCTAAGTAAAAGATGAAACAAAATACCCACACGGGCATTATGCGGTGGAAAGACATCAGCACGTAAGGAGTATCAAAAGTTCAATTTCAGGTAGATATACTCATGGAACCAACGGTACCTATGGATAGTGAGAATTTACTCTGTAAGCCAGCAGGAACCGTGGATGGTGAAAGTTTGCTCTGTGAACCAGTGGGGACCAAAGATGGTGAGAGTTTTCTGTGAGCCAGCGGAAACCATGAATAGTAATGGAAATGTGTCCCAGGAGTCGGGTTGACCGAACGTCCAACTAATACACGGAAGTTGTGTCCGCATTTCAGATTTTATCTGATCAGCAAGACTTAGGGGGAGGACGATGATCCGTAAATTTAGTGTCACACTAGGGAGTCCGAAAGACTTGTTAGTAACTGGAATTCCTATGTAATAATAAATAAAAAAAATGAAACAAAATAAAATAAAATATAACAAATGAATTAGCAAAAAATTAATTTTATACACCATTAGTATTTGTTTTCTTAATTTTATCTAAAATTTAAAGCACATTCTTATTTCTGATAATATTTGATTTTCAAAAAAAAAAAAAATAATTTATATTTTTCTTTCTTTCAAATAAAATCTTTAATCCACAAATGATTATGAATGAACTTATATACTATTTGCAGTAATAAAAGGTAAACTATTATTTATTTATTTAAAAAAAATGCAATTCTCTATAAAACAAAGATTTTTTATCTAGTATTTTACATTAATGCAACTGAAAATTGGATTGGGATTTGGGAGATTAGCAGCTAGTGAGGTATATAGGTAAGACCTTTCCTTTAGTTGGATTCAGCAAAATAGTTATTTATTTAAATAAGATGAAATATAGTTTAAATTTTGATATGTCATTAAACATCTGTCATAAAGGGATTTTTTCTCTATATACTTTTTTTTTGTAAATTATACAAACAAAAGTTCAAATGCTTGCGTAATTAAAGATATTTAGGTATGTCATTAAGTAACGAGATTTAAATGATAGTCCAATTATATCTAGACGCATGATAAGAAAATCTCATTAGATCAAGTAGCGAGATTTGCTTATATTTTATTTTGAGTGTGATACGTGATAAATCTCGTTACTTGGTCATTTCGAGAATTATTTTTTCAAAAAATGTATTAGTTAATATATTTTAAAGAAAAAAGATAAACCGAGAAAAAACTTGAAGAAATTTTCCAAAATGGGCCAACAGAAGCTGGGCCGACGCCCAACTGCATATCGTATCGAACTCGTTTGGGCCCAATGGATGACGCAGCAGCTGAAATGGGCCGATAAGCAACCCGCGTGAAGGGGACTGTGAATCAAAAGATCCTTGGATCGTAAGCAAAGCTTACGCGGCGTTCGTAATTCGACCAGCGTAATAGCAGAGTAGAGAACACTGCCGAAAAACTTGGGAGGCATGCTCTTCTTGTTGTCTGATGATTCCGATACCCTGCCTTCTATGATTATTCTCTGATTTCCCTAAAATTTGACTTTATAATTAAGGGGAAGATAGGGTTCTCGATCCCCTAAAAAAAATCAGTTTTTTTGGTATAAATAGAGGGAATTAGAATCAGGGATTTTTGTTTCTTTGAATCTGTTTTTTGGTTTTCTTCGTGTTGTTGGAATTAGGGGTTGGTGTAAGTATAGTACCGGTTGTTTGATCATGTCGATGCTGGACGCTTTCTTCAACAAAGGGTTTAAAGCAGCAAAATGGTAACTCTCTCAATTTGATCTTCTTCTTCTTCTTCTTCTTCTAGTTTTGATTTCTTGTTTGTTTATTTTGATTTTTGCCATCATTGTTTTGGTGAGATCGTAAATCGAAACTGGTATCCAATTCATTTAAAGGGATGCTGAAAAATAAAGCGAATCATAATTTTAGGCTTAAAATTCCCCTTATTTAGCATCCTAACTGCGAACTTCATCATGCTCCGCTTAACTGAGCCTATAGCCTTTTTCGCTTAGATGACTTTTAGCTTTCCAATTTTCGCTTTTCGGAAACGACAACATAAAGTCGATATCTATTCATCCTTTCGTTGATTCCGTAACATGTAGCTTGACCGTTCAATTTAGAATTGTGTGGATATAAATAAAATGCAACTCAAAATTGTCTTTTAAGTGTTGTGGTATTCTTCACAATACCTAATCTAGAGGTCAAACTCCTTGTTCCTAATTGCTGCTTCATTTTCTCAGTTTCTCAGGACTCAATGGAAGATATGGTAATTTGGTAAAATGAGCTCGAGTTTTTGATTAATTTGCAATGAGCGCAAGCGCGCCCCCCCCCCCCCCCCCTCCTTTTTTTTCTGTTTATTAAATTGTAATTAATTGAATTTTGTAAATTTGTTTATAGGTCATCAATGCTAATTGTTTGTTAAAAGAAATATGTTAATTTTTTTAAAAAGCTTTCACATTATAGTTTCCTCTTACACATGGAATTTTTATTGTGTTTATGGAGTTCTAATGTGATTCTATACTTGTAGTAAAACAATGCTGAAACTTACAATGCCACGCATAAAGCTGCTGAGAAACAGGAGAGAGATCCAGATAAAGCAGATGCGAAGAGACATTGCCAAGCTTCTTGAGACTGGTCAAGAAGCTACTGCTCGTATTCGGGTTAAACCCCCATTTTCTTTAATATTTTCTTCTCATTGTTTTGCTAAATATAGAAACTCTCAATTATTGTCTTTGAGGTAGAAAGGATGAGCTTCAAAAGTCTTGTAGTTTCCACACTTTATGTGGGGCATAATTATGGGCTTTTCACATTTTTTCCAGGTTGAGCATATTATAAGGGAAGAGAATATGATGGCTGCACAGGAGATACTCGAGCTGTTCTGTGAGCTTATTTCTGTCCGGCTTCCCATCATTGAAACTCAAAGGTTATATGTCAGATAGGAAGCATGTCTATTATATTTAGTTTGGGTTTTTTATTTTTTTTGGTTAGTATTAATGCATTAAATTTTCATTATTGTTCATGGCTCTTAAATTTAGTTGCATAATGCAACTACAATTGAATTCAGAAACAGATGTTGCTTTAGTTAAATTGGATGAAATTACATTTGTATTTACTGATTTATATTGCAATTAAGGAGCGTCCATTACAAATTTTAGAGCTATCTTCATATAAATTTGTGTATGGAACTTTAACAGACCCTTCCTAAGCCTATCATCTAAGTAGAGTAAGTCCCATTGGGATTTGTCTCCTTTTCTTCTTTGCAGTTCAAATGGGCATCCATGAATTTTTATTCTATAAATACTATGTCCTGTCTGGCTTTTCCTGCCTTCCCATTCTGCAACTTGGCAGCTTCTGTTATGCTGTAGTGTGGCATATCATTGGAATGATCCATACAAGTTAGAGAATGAATGATTTTGGAATGATTTATATATATCAGAGGGAGAACATGTACTTTTGAGTCAAGATATGACCATGGAACATGTGAGTTGGTTGGATTTATGTATTTTTTCCATTGTGGACATCTAACCTAGAGTGCTAAGTCTCACAGAGATCTGATGTTGGTTTTCGCATCTTTGTAGTGAACCTTCCATGTATGTACACACAAAGGTTTATCCTACCTTTCTACCTGAATCAAATTGGTGTAATCCCAAGGTTCATGATTTCTGAAAATTTTCTACCTCATAATCTTTTTTGGACATCAAAGGTTCAAGTCACAGAAACAGGCTCTCTAGTGCCAGTCTATATGCCCTCTTGGGATTGTTTTTTGAACTTGGCTGCAGCTCACATTCTTTATTTGTACATGACTGTTACTTATATTTTGCAAAATATTAATTTAGCTTTCATCTTCCTCTTAGTATAGATTTTCCCATAATCTGCTAATTAGTTATGAAAGTATACCAGTTATTAGAGGACAAGTCACCTGACCTTCAGGTGCTGGATGTTTAAACCCTCCATGATGTGCAGGGAATGTCCTCTAGACTTGAAAGAAGCAATATCCAGTGTATGTTTTGCTGCACCAAGGTGTGCAGATCTACCAGAATTGCTGCAGGTTCAAATGCTATTTGTTGGCAAATATGGGAAGGAATTTGTATCAGCTGCGACTGAACTGATGCCAGATTGTGGGGTTAATCGCCAGGTCAAATGACTTAACATGTATTACAGTTGTGAGCATATCTGCCTGTGTATTATACTATAAATATCTTCTGATAATGTTCTTTCTTTGTTTTATAATTGCAGTTAATTGAACTGTTATCAATCCGTGCCCCTGCACCTGATGTGAAACTGAAGCTACTGAAAGAAATTGCAGAAGAGCATGAGTTAGATTGGGATCCAGCTGCCTCCGAAACTGAGTTTTTCAAGCCACATGAGGACTTGCTGGTATGGAATAGCTTTCATTTCCTTCAATCCTCATTTATTTTCATGCTTTACTGTTGTTCTTTAATCCACTCCTGTCTTCATTCTTGACTGTTGTCCTTTCTTTACCAGAATGGCCCAACCCAGTTCAGTGGATCAAAATTGCCACTTCCCAAAGAGAAACATGATGAATTGTTGTACTCTGCTCCAGATCAAGCCTCTGCTGGACAGAAGGATTCTGATACAGGATTTGACCCATTAGAATTCCCTGAAGTTCCCAAGGTAACTTTACAACCAAGCACAGATGCTAGCTCAGTAGCTGAAAGTGTTCGACCTTCAATCCCAACTGCCCCACCTCCTGAAGTTGGTGAAGAATCTGCAGAAAGTTCTGAAGCTACTGAACGACCACCACCTGAGCTGCCCTCAAGACCTGAGTTGGTGCATGAAAGATCTGATGTTGCAGTTGGATCCATGGAGAACAAACAATTTGTTCCATTCATTTCTCCCCCATCGCCATCTCCTGTGCCACTCTCTGTGAGCCAAAGTAATCTGCCACCCTCCCTCTCAAGGACCAAAAGTGAGGCAAGTGTGGATTTGCAGGATGTATTGGCTGCTGCCCATGCTGCTGCTGAAAGTGCTGATCGCGCAGCTGCAGCAGCTCGCTCAGCAGCTAGCCTTGCAGAGGTCAGAATCACTGAACTTATCAAGAAGAAGAATGACTCGGTCTCTGATAGTGTCTGTGAGAACCCATTTCATGGAGAAAGTGCCAATCAATCCATTGATAAAGAGAAGTCACACATGGATCAACAAGACTCCTTAGGTGGATGGGATGGTGTCTCAGATACTCCAGCCTCCCACCAAGTTCATGAAAATGACCAAAGGCCAGAATCTTCAAATCATCCTTCATATGACACAACCAATAATGCGATATTTGATTTGCCTCTACCCAGTGATGGCGCAACTGAACATGGGTCCACTCATCACCAGCCTCAGAGGCTAACTTCAATGGAGGATGAGTACTTCTCATACCCAAACTTGTTTAGATCTCAGGACTCAAATCTTGGATCAGGCGTTCATTCTTTTACAGAAAATACCCGATCCACCCATGAGCTCTAAGCTGGACAATGTATCAGCTGTGCTTTGGCTCTTCTTTTTCCTAGTTGGTGAGTGAATTAAAGTGTGTACAAGGTGCCATATTCAACTTCCTCCCGCAAAACCTTTCTTACGGGCCTCCAATTTATGTGAAATATATGTATGTTGCATCAAGACTATCCAGACTGCTTAGATATTAAGTAAGTCATTCTCTCCGTCCTGTTTGTGTGAAGATAATTTGGAAATTGTATGTATAAAAACTTTACTGCAGGAAATAAAGATTTTTGTTTTTTGTCTGAGCAGTCCAATTTATTTCATATTTGAGATGAAGCTTCGTCACTTTTACGCCTCGAACTTAGATTTAGATTTAGATTAAAAAAAAATAAAAATAGAGACCTTTTGAGATTTTAAAAATTAGTTTTAATTATGTTACAAATCTGCTGTTAGGTATGTCAAAAAGATACAGATTTCTCAGAAAATTTATTTTATTTGTAAAATATAAGAGAAGGTTTGTATTTTTTTTACGAACTACAGGGGAAGGTTTTTGGAATTTTTGAAACTTTAGGTAAGATTTTTAAAGTTTTTGAAATCTAGGGGAGGATCTGTGTGTCTTGTCCGAAATTTTAATATAACTATATATTGCATTTTGTTAAAATTTACATAAATTCAAATTGAGGGTACAATGCAAGTAATTCCTAGGAAGAGAGTGAAGTAGGGTTATAAGACTAGAATAGGTATGCTCATCATGGGAAGCTGGATCCATATGTCCCGCTGGCTTGCTCGTTTGAGCTAGCTGGCTAGATACCTATCATTAGATGCTCCCACTCCTAAAGCAATTCCAAGGGCTTGCCTCGATGTCTTCTTCAGCTATAGCTGGTTCGCCTATAAAACCGTGAGGGAGTTGATGCCCTTGAAGCCCCTTAAAATGCTCTGGATGATTTAGCATAGCAGCCCACTAATCCATAGGATATTGTAATCCTCGAGTGTTTTAACAGATTTTGACAGTTATAAAAGAATTCCTTGAAGTTATAATTTTATAGACAAAAATAATATCTTCCATTAGTCAACAGTTAACTTCACATTAAAAAATAGTTTACATCATGACCTTTTTTTTTATATCGCCAGGTGCCCTCAGCCAGCATCTACCAGATTACCCTGGGATGCAACACAGTCAAGACTATTCCCGCGCCCCATGATACTGGCCCCACAGCACCACGAGGGTGTAAATTCATGAACCTAAGGAAAACTCGAACCCGGGAGGCGTAAAGGCTGACCTCATGAGAGGCACACCCAAAGGACGAGTTACCACCTGAACCAAGCCCTGGGGGTACATCATGACCTTTTTACTCTTTCATTCAATCAACAAAATATAAACACCATTTCAATAATAAATTACCCTACCCTCCGCTGAGCTACACACTTTTAACAAATGGTCAACTCTTCCCCAACAATATTAAAATTGCGCTTGAGCCTCAATTTATAATATAAATTATATGTTAAGTAACGAAAGGATAAAAGATCATTTTATTAATGATGTAAATTTCCTTTTAACATGGAATAATTATTTGGTAGCAGGTTTTTTTTTTTGTGAAGAAAATTATTTTCTCATATTTTTTTAACTATTTAGGTAAATGTCCAGAATTTAGGGAGTATAATATCATCACTCGAAAAATTCAGAAGGTATCGACAACCTAACTGTTCACTCTTTTTAAGGACACGTGTCAGCGACCAAATTTGCCGCGAATGTTTCTTATTTTTCAATGTTTTAAACGAGAACAAACCAAATTTTTTTGGCATCAAGAATGAGCTTAGGTAGTTCAAGCAAATATAGTGGATTGCGTTGGGGGGTACTTTGGAGGCAGGGGTGTTTTTGCAACGATATTAGAAATTGTTGCTTTTGCAATTGGAAATTTATCCTATGCTTTTGCTCATATCCCCCAAAAGTGCCCACGCAAAACTACAGAACTTTTTTGCTTGGGGGCTATTCCTAATATTTGTAGTATTGATGATGTTGAAGAAGATAGCGTCGAGTGGTAGAAAGGGGCTTCAAGGCATATTACAAAAGCTGCCGTTCTGGGGGGCTTATGTGCTCCCTCCAATGCCGATGTGAGTTCGATGCAAAAGCTACCATCTACCCATGTTTGTGGAAATGAAGGACTCTTGAACACTTGCAGCCCAATCAAGATTACGGTTCCAAAATAATTGTCTCTATAGTAAACAAATTCATAAGCAAATAAGAATCAAATAAGGGGAAGGACGCAATTTGTTCACAATTTCTGCATGCAATATTTTGTGTTCAAGAATCTTGGTCTGTTTTAAATTTATACACTACATTACACCTTGTCAAGTGGTTATATGAATTCGGCAGAAGTAAAAACTATACCTTCGCTCACTTTTTTTTATTTCGTACACGACTCTTCTTTAAAACTTATAACTAAGACTCCATTAAAACTTAAAACTAATCGCACTCGATGATTTTTCAAATTGAGGGATGCATTTGTACAAAAGCAAAACTACACCATGGCCCCAAGGTTGCTTGCATAAACAAACTACCCAGATGAGAGGCACTTCTGTGTAAAGACAGGGTTTGCTTCTCCCCCATTCTTCTTTCCTTCAAAATCGAAGTAAAACTTTATCTTATTTTGAAAAATCCTCCCACATTATTAGCGAGCTGTTCTGGTTCCATATAGGGTGGGCTTGTGTGAAGCATTTTCTATATTTAGCATTCCACCTCTTTGGCTAGCAAAGGTTTCTCCAGGTCACAACTGCCCTTCTAAGGTCATCTTATTAAAACCACAGCCCGAGTGTTAAGCCCATTTTGTTATGTAATTCTACTTATCTTGCTTCTTTTTCCTTCCTCTTTCATTCTCTCTTGCACCCATTTTAGCTGTAAATGTACAAACATCCAGTAGACTGGAAAACCAAATTCTCGCATACAGCAGCTTAAAAGAAGGGATATCTGTCACAGTTCTCATCTTGGGTGGACGTGCAGTTTCTCTCATAGGATGGGAAACTTTAAGAACTTTGCCCTCACTGACCATCCACGTACCAACACAAGCACATCTTTTAAAGGCTACAGGCACAAGTAAACCTCCTATCACAAGTTCAAAAGTCATTGCATGAACAGTCGAGCACTAGCTCGGAGTGGCTATCAAAGCAATTCATTTGGTTGCACAAATTGCAGGTCAGAGTCGAGATATCCCAGAACTTCTGCACTGAATATAAAACCAATTAAACAAAAAAAAAAAAAAAGTGTGTACATTTTTGGCAAACATGTTCCATGCAAAAATTATTGAGAAAAAGGACTTCTTTCAAAATGCACACTGGATGTGGTGGATTATGCAAATCTCTCTTCCCTCGTTAGACGAATTAAAGTAGACGTGAACAGGCCAAATACAAAGAGTAAACTGCTGTTAACTGCATTTCTGTGCAAAAACATTGTAGCAAAATCAAACTGCGGAGGATGACATAATTCACTCCTTGACAGACTCATATGCACAAAAAAGTAACAACTAACATGCGGAGCAAGCTTATAGAAGACACAGATGAGAATATTTCAGGAGGAAAGAAGAATAATTTTATAATAAAAAAAATAAATAAAGCTAGTAAATATTTTTGCTCCTTACTTTGACAAGGTCACCTTGGACCAGATAACTCAACAGCATGTAAATTGTCTGTTGAGTCAACAATCCAATCAGAATTCGGGTGAGGGGCTAGCTCCACCTCATGGCGGAGAACTTCCACCTTCTGCCATTCATCCCACTTCTCTGCCAAGCCATCCCCTTCCAACATTCTCACCACCTCTGACATCTTAGGTCGGTCCATTGGGGAACCTTGGGTGCAGAGCAGTGCAACCTGGATTAGCTGCTCTACCTCAGCTTCTATGTAATTGTTCTGGAGGTCAGGATCAACCAGCATTTCTAACTTCTTCTCTTTCAAAAGCCCTTTGACCTGAGATACAATGCAATTATTTCAGACGTTTAAAACTTACGTGCTTCAAAAGAGTGAAAATTGGGAAGCTCTATGATTCAAATGCTCATTCAACATTGGCAGATTACAACTCACAGCCATTTGTCTGGCATGGGATTTGTCAGATACTTATAAAACCTCTCTCAGCCCAGTTTACTTCCAAAACAAATAAATTAATAAAGAACTCTCATTTTAACATTAACAGTTCCCTCATAATTAGCAAGAGCTTGCAAATAAAGCAAAGAATCCGACTTTAAAAAGAGATTTGTTACATTAAAAAAGGAGTTGAGCCTCCTAAAATATTGATATTTCTTCTCATTTCTCTCCATTTTTTTTTTTAAACAATTGACCAAATAACATGAATATAACTAGCCATTTAACCAATAATCACATGGTTATTATACAACCCTTATCACTAGTCTGCAGAGAAGTATATTGACAATGACTTAATAATTGGCATGCGTATCCTGCTTGGTCAAGCTTTGCCTATTCTATTAGGCTATTAGCTATACGTGATGAAACTGGCTGAGAAGAGTAAGTTCACCAAAATGTTTGAAAGACAATTTTAAAGACATACCCAGTCGAGCAACATGACATCATCATCATTAGCCAGCCGTGCAAGATCAAATGCCCTCTGTCCAGTAATCAACTCCAGAAGCATAATCCCATAACCAAAAACATCAGTCTTCTCTGAAGACTTCCCTGTAGAGAGGTATTCTGGAGCTATATGCCCAATCGTACCTCGTACAGCTGTAGTGACATGGGTATCCTTGTAGTCCATAAGTTTAGCTAATCCAAAGTCCCCAACAACAGCCTCAAACTCCTCATCCAACAAAATATTTGCTGCTTTCACATCACGGTGAATAATCTTTGGATCACAATGATCATGCAAATAAGAAAGCCCCCTTGCAGATCCCAAAGCAATTCGCTTGCGTGTTGGCCAGTCAAGAGGGAGTTGAGAAGGGTGGCGTTCTACAAGAATGCATAAATAGGTTACTTAGTCACTCAATGCAAGGTCTTATGCAATTTTTGCAGTACACCTTTTGCACGATCTTGCAATTTGCAAGGCATTATAGATTTTTATTTTAAATGCAAATATAGGTAAATGAAAGGCAGGCAGGATTATATGTTAATTCCAGATATGAAACTCCAACCAACGCAAGAAAGATATTGCACACGCAAAAGCAGCAGACAAATAATTTAAAATGTGTAAAATGGAAGCAAGCTTGACCTCTTAAGCATGAAGCAACACTTCCATTAGCCATATAGGGATAAACAAGTAATCGTTCAGTTGGTGTCATGCAAAAGCCACGTAGCCGAAGGAGATTCCGATGCACAGCCATGCTTATCATCTCTACTTCTGTTTGAAATTGCAGCTCCCCACCAGGAGTACGCTCTTCCTTCAGTCTTTTTACTGCCACCAGTGAACCATCGGCTAATCGTCCTTTGTACACCTTACCAAATCCACCTCTTCCCAGAATGTTTTTATTGCTAAAACTATCTGTTGCAACTTGTAATTCTCGCAGTGAGAACCTTTTAAGCTGCCCCAGATGTACCTCTGGATCCTCCTCGGCTGCAAAGAGATGTAAATAAGTTGATAATCAATCAAACAATATGTTATACAGCAATTTTATATTAAATTACTAACCCGGCACATCAAAGAAATATTCTTGTGGTTTCCTGCGACGCCACCAAGCAAATGCAAGCGCTGGAGCAGCAAACAGCAAAGCAGCCCCAGCAGCCACCCCTCCAGCAATTGCTCCAGTATCACTATTCCCTCCTGAAATTCCATTCAAAAAATTAAAATAATCCTGTGCAATCCCTGTTCCCAAATGTGTACCAACACACATGTAACAAATATCTCCATAGCATTTGATCTGGTCAGTAGTGTTTCGAAAAGACTGGATGTGATCAAAGCAACTACTCCTGTATTTGAATGGAGAGGCCCAAGGTTCCCTAATACCTATAGGTTTGTTCATGTGATAAAGGCACATGAAAATCCTCTTATATCATCTCTTTGAAGCTCTAACATCCTAAATCAGGACAAAACAGATTTAGAATAGGGGACCAATAAGGGCTGGAGCTAAAGACACTGTGAGTGAGAAAACCACCAAGTTAGCAACCTCAACAACAGGAAAATTACCTGGCAAAGAAACAGGGGGTGGAGGGACAAATGGAGGCGGCGGAGAAAATGGAGGAGATCCTGGGCAAGGTCGCCCAGTAACAGGGCCACACAAACCCATATTATTAGCAAAACTGCAAAATGGAAATAAGCTATGAGCACAAACGCATAAATCAGAGGTAGTCAGTCTATAAAAACAGTCCAGTTTATTAGCAAGAAACCTGATGGGAGTGAATAGTGAAAAAGAGCCATTGTCAGGAACCACCCCTGACAGATGGTTGTTTGATAGATCCCTGCATTCCAAATGTGAGGTGAAATGTCACAATTCCACAAGCCTCCTACACACGCATGCATGGATAATTCTTCATGAATGAAACTGAGATAAAGTGGGTACTTACAACACTTGCAGAGATGTGATATTTGTCAAAGACATAGGAATAGAACCCGTCAAGCTGTTGTTGTTAAGCCGACTATCCTTACACACACATTCAAAGACGAAATAATTTTAAAATCCAAAGTCACAACACATTAAACAAACTAAAATCACAAGCATACATGAGGATAGATACAGTTAACCATAACAAGCCCTAAAATACTATTTAGGGCATCTGGAACATTTCATATTGTTGAATCAATAGGTTACTTTTTGAGCTGGTTTCAGCCCAAAATTTTCTATGTAAGGAACCTGGCCATTAATCTTGTGCATTATTTTCCCAAAAGGATAAATTCTCCCTTCCTTTGCTTGAATAGATTATAGTAAATACGAAAAAGGCAATCCAGTTATTGACAGTATAGTATGTTTACAACCCTTTCATTTTGTTATTCTCTGATATCATCATAATCACAGCTCAAATACACAACAATAATATATATCAAGAAAGATTTAAAATAATCCTCTTTTGTTTTTCTAGTAGTGTAACATTAGAATAACTATTTATAAAGGTATAATATAAAGAAGCTAATTTTAATATGCATTTCCCCCCTATTGCAGAGTAATTACAAAAAGTGAATGCAGCCCTATGACAAATTTCAAACAGCTGACTATTTGTGAGAATAATGCAAAATGCAATTACAGTAATTTCCGGCTTCCAATAGCCAAGACTTTTTTTATTATGAAGTAGGACAATGATCATGACAATTTATGATCATTGTCATCGTCATCGTCATCGTCATCGTCATTACCACCACTGCCACTGCTACTATTATTATTATTTGGTTCAATAGGAGGACCACTGGGCCCGGATAATGAGTATCACCCATTCTCCAATCCCCCACTCCCCCATCCCATCTAAGAATTTTAATATGAAATCTCATGGTACTGTTGAGCTGTCCCTGGGCGATAAATTCCTAAAACTAGGGAAACTTAAAAGGGAATTTTCTGAAACATAACTGCTTAAAATTTTAACTCTCTCACACACACGCACACACTCGCTCGCAAAAGAACTGGTTTTGATAGAAAATGGAAGTGTTCTCCACAACATTAATGCAACACTTTTTTTTTTTTCTCTATATTTCAGAAACGAAAAACCAAAAAAAAAAAAAATGCTGCCTGTTTTCACCAGGGAAAACAAACGTGCACACAGGCAGCATTTTCATTGGAAATTTTGCAAGCTTTCAATTTTCCATTTCACAGAAACATAACAATGTGCTTTCATCTTGTCCCTCGTTAAAAATAAAAGGAGAAATAGGGTTGCATAACTGTTGAAAAATAAGAGAAAAAGGAAATAATCAAACTCCAAACTAATCAATTGATCCACCACACCAAACTAGCCCTACCACACAGCAGAATCAAACTCCCACTGCAATGCTTAGTACTTTCTCCACAACCAGCTCTTCTAAAGTCATCACCATCATCTTGTTGTGCACAAATTAATGTATGGAATTCACAAGTGAAACTAGAATTATTTAAAAGCAACAAGAGAAAGAAGATAACGATCTAATGATAATAGTAAAGAAGTCAGAGGAAGGATGGGTATACGCACAGGAAGCGCAATTTTGACAGCTTGCCCAATGAGTCTGGGATGGGACCAGTAAAATTGTTCAGGTACAGATCCAAGCTCACCAAGCTGGTCAGATTCCCAAGATCACTAGGAATTTGTCCGCTTATGTTATTACTGTAAAGTTCCCTGTTGTCAACAGAAAGATGAGTTTTTGCATGTGAGAAGCTTCACCTCAGTTATGAGACATTGAGGTCGAAAATCATAAGACTACCATCTGGAGCACATTTGTATGAACATATACATAAAGTGTTTAGTCATTCCTAGTAATGTAGAAATCAGTACAAGGCAGAACCTAAACATTTGATCTATAAATTTGTGATGTTTCTTTTATAAATATTTGAACCATCAATGTAAAAATACCACATGGTCATCACCAATTAAGATTCCAAGGTACAGTAAAAGTAAATTCTCAGATGCATTGCTTGTTTTGCATTTACTGCCAAGGTTGATAAATTATTGTGTTTAAATGCAGCTATTAATATTGTTAAACATTCATAATTTCACTACTTCATCTTAAATTCAATACTAATCCATCTCCATATCTCTTTCCATCACTCTATCCCTTATCAGGGAAAAAAAAATACTTTTGCTTGAAGGATTATCATATCACAAGGGGTAAGGAGAACTCAGGAGAAACAAAGGAGATGGAGAGGAGTGCTATATGGTTTACAATCCCCTAATAAAATTTGTATAGAATATCCCTAAATAATAGTAGTATATGGTACCCAGTGATTACAGAAAGCTCAAAATGCAAATTTAGTGAATTTAATGAATAACACAACAGAAGAGTGAAATCCGCTATACATAAGATGTATTTAAGTGATAATTAAGGCCACTGATGTGCAATGGTTTAAGATTCCTCTTCATCTAAATATTTTGACAACCTTTTTATATCTATTTCAAATTCTGAAACCAACTATAAGATTAAATCATGAGTCTCATGAATTTGCAGAATAATGCATGCACACTTGTTCATTCTTCACCTGATAATTTGCACTAATTCATTACTCCATGAGGCTTCAAAATACAAAAAATCAATGTAACAAT
Source organism: Malania oleifera (assembly GCF_029873635.1). Lineage (NCBI taxonomy): Eukaryota > Viridiplantae > Streptophyta > Magnoliopsida > Santalales > Ximeniaceae > Malania > Malania oleifera. The sequence goes on from NC_080424.1 coordinate 32,060,370, forward strand.
GGGGCAACCAGCACTTCATGAAGCAAGATGATAAGCCAGCTACAAGTTATATGTCTAGGTTTAAAAAATATGAAAAGTATGAAATTTTTTTTAAAAAAATCATGCAATGAATTTAATCATCATTCATTTATAATTTAAGACATTTTCCTTGCACTACAATAGTGAAAATATTGCATGCAAAAGAAGTAGACCAGCAAAAGACATGATGTTAAGGTTATTTATCTTTATGAAATATAAGCCAATTAGTATGAAGTAAACTGTCACCAATTTACCATCATCGGTCTGTAGTTATAGACAAGCACACCTATCCATATAAATAGATATTATAATGCTAAACAGGGATAAATTTCTATTACGACAAGCAGCTCAATCTGGAGATAAAGGTGAGCAAAGCTAAATATGCGATTACTTGATTTTCCTCCAAGGCCTTGTATTATCGGCTCTACAGCCCCTAACATATCACCAGTGATTCCATATTATTGTCTACATTTACTGCAACTTCTACTAGCTGTATTGTGAGTCTGTGACCTCAAAAATGTAATATTTCTTATGTCCCTGCAATTGATACAGCTAATCTTTATTCTTTTTTTTTTTTTTTTGCCAAGCAAGATACAGCTAATCTTAGTACCAATTTATAGTTGCCTTTCTTTTTATTGTACCAAATCTTCCTTCCAATTAAAGATCACAAGTCAAGTAATTCACTTTCTTAATTGCTCTATTTCTTTCTTTCTTTCTTATGGCATATTTTAGGATATAAAGGCAGAGGACGATTGAAGGGGAGCATGAGTCTGGTTGTCTTTATTACCAAGATGATGACGTGGTGGCTTGCACAGCACTTCAAAGTTTGTTATCCCATTTCAATGGCCTTGTCATCTAGGTCATCCATCAAGATGTCTTTTCCAACTTTGAGAAGTTCTCAGTTTAAACTCTTAAGAGTGTGAAATCATGTTTGTTAGGAAAACATCGTAGATTGTATTTTCCTCCTCAAGAAGCCAGTTAGGCATTAAGTTTGTTTCATTTGATCCAATCTAATAACTGGGTTTATGAAGAACTCCTCCATGGAGCTAAATACACACAACATAGCAGTCAGAAAAAAAAGGAATGAAAATACAGGAACAATATAAATTCACTCTATCAAATTTAACCGTGCTAAGAGTTTATCTGCATGCTAACTTCAGTAATACTTGGTATCAACTCTTCTATGTCTAGTTTCTGGCTATTGATAAATGTATTGGTTGTTTGACATGCACCTGAGGCATATTTCAGTTCATTGGAATAAAAAGCCAAGGATGAATTAAGAAAAAACGAAATTCTTCATAATAATCAATATTTTAGAAGGCTCAATCAAGGTGAGCCTCAAGCAAGGCATGCCTAAAACACCTAGAGGCTCAATCCAAAATGCCAAATCCCAAAAAAGCTAACGCATTACATGCTAAGGCTTATGAATTAATACAAAAAACACACCTTTTATGCCTTTTTAATTGAGGTTTGCACATTTTGGGCATGTGATCTAGAGTTAGATTTAGCCAAAAATTTTAATTCTGTGTATGAGCTGATTTCTAAAATTCTTGAACATCAACCTTTATAAAATAATTGAGAGTTCTATCTTAGATTGCGAAAATAGTTTGAGCTTTGTAATGTTATAACTATCTTTTGTCATGATTTATGTAATAAATTCAAGTTTGTAATTTTTGAATGTCCAACAAGGAATCTGCAAATTATACCTGATTTTTTTTTACATTATATTTGTGATTTTCTTAATTTTTTTATTTGTAGAATATATGTAGTTTATTTACATATTTTTACCTAAAAATAAAATTCTCAAAAGGCTTGCCTCTTAAGGGTTAGAACGTCTCCCATTACGCCTTCACCTTTTAAAACACTGATAATAATTGAAGGTTCCAGCTGATGTACCTGGCAAAACTTCCTAAAGAGTTATGTAAGCATTGGCTCAATAAATATTTAAGAACACAACAATGATTTTTCTTTTTCTTTTGAGGGAGTGAAAATGAGAGGCAGTTATTAGATTACATGTTTAAATTTTAGCTGGGTAAATTTGTATGGCAGTAATACTTCCTGTGCCTTCCAACCACGCACAACCTATTCAACCACTAGATTTTTAAGGATTAATCTTTAGACCGTCTAGTTCCTCCATTTCTTTATTATACACAAAATTTTTAAATTCTAGTCATTTTTCCATCCAGACAACCCTTCTTGCATGACAACCTCAGGAAGAAACCAACAAACATAGAAAAAGTTGGACGATAATCAATGATTACAAAATTAAGTAATTAGGTACAAACTTTCAAAAATAAATGAAGAAAGAACCAATGCACAAATCTCCCGTTCCACATTGGTGGTGTTTTGAGAGCAAGAGCGATGCAAAAAGCAGGATTAATACAGAGATGGATTTCAGATTTAAAAAACAAAAATCAAAATCTCAAAAGAAACTGGTGGTCATTTTAAGCACAGGAAGTTCTTTAGCTTTAAGAATGTACCTCACCAAAAAACTTAAGCTCTTGGCAACATCTGACAAACCCATTATTGAGGCATTATAAATAGAGGATAATAATGAAATGAATACATTTTCACATGCTGAGTAAATTGTAGAGTGGATGTGTACTATCAACAGCCAAAGAAAAATGAAATATAACATTTCATGAATTAAAAAAAGAAAAAAAAAAAAAAGAAGCCAAAATAGTATCAGTGCTAACCGCTACAACAACAAAGTCAACAGCGAACCAAATTTCATGGCACAAAAGCATGACTTACAAGTACTGCAAATTTTTAAGCAGGCCAAGCTGTGGTACCAGTTGACCAGATAAAGCTGCATTTCCAAGATCACTAAAAAAAGGAAGAAAGTATCAAAAAAAATAACCTTCATAAAAAAAATTAAAAATAAAAATAAAAAATGAATAAAGCTTCAGAAGGTTAAATCATACATATGTAAATGGAAGTCTTGGCAATTGGGTCAAGCTACTTACACTCTTATAACACTATTATCATTGTTGCATGTAACATGAAACCAAGTGCAAGGATTGACAAGTGTAGGATCCCAACTTTGAAGGACATTATTAGGATCATCTAAGTTGGTCCTTAGAGTATGCAAAGCATCACCTGTAGTAAGATGAGAATTTGCAAAGAAAAAAATTAGAACCTGCACATAAACTATTAGGCACTCCAAACAGTGATAAGAATTTAAAATACAATCTAAAGCTGCAACTAGGCAGATTACATGGAACAACATAATTTGCATTGGCACAAGCAACAGCAACACCCATTCAACAAACAATGAGATAAAGCTACACAAAGAAAATAAACATCTATAACAACTACCAATTTCATAAAAGTTAAAAGGGAAGTTCACAAAAGAATGTGCCTCACAAACAGCTAGAACTCAGCTCATTTAGGAGCTTCTTCAAGATGTTTCAACAGCCAATCACCACAGTCGAGCATAATAATGAAGGCCATTATAGACTCAGTTACAAAGGATCGTGATTCTGTGAACATATAATTAGAGCAAGTGCTTAAACATTCTTTACTTTCACATATCTTCATTCAGTACAGCAATGTAAACACAGAGAAACCAACAGAACAACACTTCCCTTGTAGCTGCTCCCTCTAAAATAAAAATCATGCCTTTCCTTTCTTGGTAAGTCTCTCATAATTCCCCTCAACAGCCATTACTGTCTCCTAATACTAACCCACCCCTCCCCCCATGGCCCAAGCCTTTTTTCTTTTTTTTTAAGGAGTAAACGACCAAAGATCAACTTCAGCAATTAAGAAATTATTAATATGAACTAAACCAATTGGCAGGTACTAGGTAAAGAACTTGTCCCACATGCGTTCCCATGCCTCCCAATGTTGGAATTGAAGTTTTGATAATAGCAATCAAGAGTTTGTCTGAGAATCTTTCCAGGAAACGAGAATGCTGTGCAATTAAAATCCTCAAGAAATCATGATGGAGGTAGGGTGCAACCATGGTGTCAAATACATTCCAAATCCCCAACCCCATGGATAGAAGGCAAAACCAAAGAGAATGAATATTCAATAATATTATCCGTAACTCAATAAAATCCACTAATGCATTTTCCACAATCCAAACAAAATAAAATAAACAACCATCTAGGCAGCCAATTCAAGATTCCCGTCACCTCAGTAAGGACCGAGGACCCCAAGACTGAAATTTGCAGTAACAAGGATCCAAGTCCAACAAATACAGAGAGAAAGAGGTAAAAAGCAACAACAATTCACGTACACACGACGCAGGCAAGCATAAACAAACCTTCCATGTTAGCAGATATCCACCTCAGTTGGTGAAACAGCATGATCATACAGAGCAGAATTGAAGTCCCCACCACCCGCTCCATGACTTCCATTCTTCCCCCCCTTGAGCTACTACATCCACTTCGTCAGATCCAACTTTACCAAGCTAAACCCAAACACAGAATACGAAAACCCTCAACCCCAAAACCCTAGCTTCCAAAACTCATCCAGAAACGGCCCAAATCTCCACCATTATAATCCAAAAAACCATCGACAAGATCACAATCAAAAGCTGATCTCATCAGAACACACAACAGAGCGCCGCAAAAAGGCACAAATCTACCAAATTCCCCCAGCAATCAACATCCATCGTAACTTTCTGCCCTCCCTTTTTATCAACATTCCCCTGTACTCTCTCTCTCTCTCTCTCTCTCTCTTTATTGGGTGCTGGACTGGGCGAGAGCCCTTAAGCAAGGCCTGGCGTGCGGGGGTTTCAGCTGCCCCGACGGTGCTGCCCGCTGCCCGATCCACGGTCAAAACGCCTTCGCGCTACATCTCCGAAAGCGACATGACCCCGTTGCAGTCAATGTGGGTCCCACGATTTGCCACCTCAGATTCGCCCTCCGTCCTCCATCGCCGTCCACTTTTTTGGCGTTACGGTACGGACCGCTGCGTTCCCCCCCCGGTCCGCCACGTACGACGTCGTAGCCCAAAACTGGCTGAGCCGGTAAGTGGTCAGAACTCCACCTTATTTTAAACCTTTATAAATTTATTTATTTAATTATTTCTCACTCAAAATCCTTAATTGTGTAATTAAAGTATTATTTTATATTTAAATAAAAAATATGGTGAAGTACAAAGTAGCAAACATGGGGTGGATTAAAATCCATCTTTCCTCTTATGCTTTGGTTCATTTTTACATTCTTCACCTAAGAATTTACAGCTAATTCACTAAATTATATTTGTTATTACCATTAAATTTGTTACCCATATTACTCAAGTAAAAAAAAATTACATTCTTTCTTATTTCCCCCGGCGTTAGGCTAATTAAATTATAATGGGTGAAAAATATTATTAAAAAAATGGTAAGTGAGTAAAATGTATTTAACCCAAAAAAGAGATATTAATAAAGAAAACAAATATTTTTTTTAATTGTTCCATAGTTGTTGTTCACCAATCTTGGAGACCACTTGAAAATGAAACCATTCAATACTTTTCTTTCAACAATAAGAATTTGATCATTAGTAAAAACCAAGTAAAATAAAAGTCAACTTCCATGTATTTCAAATATAATAGAAAAATGCTTAAGAATATTATTCTTGACTCCACAATGAATCACATCCAAATCTCAATTTTGATCCTTTGACTTTGTTGATTTCTTTTCAACCTTGGGATTGCATCAAAATCAAAACTTTAGTCATTTGAGTTACTTATAATAACAATAATGATAGCAATTATTATTATTTATCTAGTTACTTCTTTTAATATTTTTTAAATAGTGTTTGGGTTTATAAATTTTGATATTTGAATTTATATTTTTGTGAATTTGGATGAAAGTTCATATTTATTTATTTATTGTGTTGTATTTTGTATAGATTTGAACAACCTCAAAGAAAAATCTTCCTTTATATCAAATATAAATATTATATACGATCAAAATGTCCAATATAGATTATGAATTATATAGATAGTCATAAGCCCTGCACAATTAGACAAATCCTTAGAAAATTTTTGGGCCAAAATACAAATCCAATTGAATTTGTAGTAGAGCTGTAAGAAAATAAGATTAGGAAACCTCTAGATTAGGGGTGACAAAACGGGCTAGTAAGTCGGGTTAAATGGGTAGTGGTTAAATGAGTTTTGGTTTGGGTTGACCCGTTTATTAACAGGTGATTAACATATAAATTCAAACCCACCCATTTAATGAACGGGTCATAAACGGATACTCATTAAGCATTTGTTTAAAAATATAATTTTTTTTTAAAATTTTTTTTAAACATTTCATCTAAGTTGACTTACTTTTTTAAAAAAAACACTCTTTTATTTTATTTATTATTATATTGACTATAAAACATAAAATTTAGAAAGATATTGTAAAAGATGCAAAAAAATAAATAGAGACAAGACAAAAATTTTACGTGGTTCGGTTATGCCTACTCCACAGACGGATGGTATAACGATCTCAAAATTTTTATTCATATTTTTTTCCTTCATATTATATATATATAGTAACTGTTCTAATACCCTCTGCTATGAAACTCAGGTCTTAGCAGGCACCAGGGTAATCCTGTATATAATATTCATACCTACACAGCGGAAACTTAAACCATACATCCATACATACTATACAATACCAGAGTTAAATACATTCAGACCATAATCACATAAAACAACTCCCTCCAGTATCACCTATCCCAAAAATACAAAATTTAGTCACAAACTCACCCTAAAACCAGGGCTATCAAAAAATCACTCTATCTGTGAGCCTGATCTGCGAGCCTAACTGGCTCACCTGAAAAATGGTAAAATAATAGGATGAGACAACGCTTATTAAGTGGAAATATGCTATTACTCATGTGTGGCGACCGAGTCGTAAAACTATAATAATAGTATGTAAAACTGCATGATATAGTAAATTTGTAAAACATATATATCACATGTATAGTAGCTTAAAATATATATATATATATATATATATATATATATATATATATCATTTGAACTTTCTATCATTTATACTGCTAATATCATACTATATACAACAAAAGCCGTAAAACTGTATACATATACATAACTGTGTTTTATCCCTGGAACTCTGTATGTCATGATTTGACCCCTCGTGATAGGGTTGTGCGACCCGTAGGCGGGACTTAACCTGGTTGGCCCTCCAAGAAAGTCACTATACTCTACACTACCTCAGTCCGGCCAAATTGCATACTCTCCTAAGCGCAGGACTGGTTGCTACCTCAACAAACTGGCCCCCTTAACCCAGCGAACTGGGGAGCTGCATACTCTCCAAGCACAGTTGACAGTATCCACACACTATCTAAGACATGTGGTTGCCCTCTATCTGTATTAACATTAGTACCGTACTCTGTATTCTGTATCTGTACTATATCTGTTTGTAACCTTTCCACAAGAATCTGATACTATATATATACATACTATACTTTTTCTACTGTTTTCATTATATTTCCAAAATAACCATAACACTATATTTCTGTACTATAAATATTGTAATATTTGTAGCATCTTGATGCTATAACTGCATAATTTGTCTGTATCTTCTATCTGTATAATCTATCTATATACTCTGAGTGTTTTGACATTTAAAAAAACATAGCTTTCTATATACACTGTATATACTGTTCTGAATAAATATTTGTATATTGTTACATATATATATATATATATATATATATGTGTGTGTGTGTGTATGTGTAATCATTTGAATAAAACTGTATATGTACACATATTCTATCTGTATAAAATCTGCAAATATCTAACTATATCTGTATAACTTGAAATACTGAAAAATTGCATAAAAATTCCATATCAATATCATGTACTTAGGCTACACATACTTTAAAAATTCATATTTTGTACTATAACTGATATACATGCATATATATATATATATATATATATATGTATATGTATATGTAAATAAATGTATAAAATTTCTGATAACATAAATGAATCTCCTAGCATAGCATATTTCCCTTACCTTATCTCTGAAAAGTTCCTACTATACTCTAGGCCTATACCCGCAGGGTTCTCTACTCAACATCCTGAAAACGACATTCCCCGAAACAAAACATCAGTATTTTTCTGCATCCAATACTTCTTATAATTGTAGTGAAAGCATATTCTGAACAAAACATCTTACTCTGAATTTGGGATGAATTTCAAACCTCTTCCATCGACGATACGCTCCGACAGAGAAAAAAAGAACTTCGTCAGGAGCATTGTGGTGGCTTCAGATCGTTGATTTGGCGTGAAACGGGGCTAGGATCAAAGAGAGAAGGAGGGAGAGGTGTTTAGAGAGAGAAAGAGGATTTCTTGCACTGAATTTTCATAAAAAATATGGGTTTTCACTATTTATAGAGTCGTATTTGTCGATGAGACATGTCACCTCGTCGACGAGTCCTTAAGTAATTTCGTCGACGAACCCTACCTCGACGTCGATGAAATTCAGATTCCCCAAAAACCCCTCTCGGTATCTTCTCATTGACGAGGCGTGGCTTCGTCGACGAGGCCCTATTTAAAAATCTTCCGAGTTATTATATTCAAAGTGCAATGTCATCGACGAATGCGAAACCTACTGCCTCCTTCTGATTCTATTTGCATTTCCCTCTCTCTTTATTATTTAAATACCATTGTTCTTCTGCTCGTTACATTATCCCCTCCTTATAAAATTTCGTCCTCGAAATTTACTATTCATATAACTCATCATTCTTTAAAGGCAAAATGATCTACTTATTTTATTACTTACCCTCACTTATGGTGGAGGAATACTGTGGTTACAGTCATGTTCTAGGAAATTACACATATGAAATTAAAAGACCACCTACTAACTAACTCAATACATGTACCTACAAAAGAAATTTTACCTAATTTTTTATGCTTTACTTGCTATCACCAACCTCTTGGAACAACTGTCGGTATCTCTGTCATATCTGCTCCTCAAGCTCCCAAGAAGCTTCTTCTATATTATAATTTTTCTACAAAACTTTTACTAACTGAATCTCTTTATTGCGCAGTGTTTGAGTCTTGTTATCTAAAATCTAAATTGGAACTTCTTCATAAGCTAAAGATCCTTTAAGCTCTATCTCTGTATAGCTGATTATGTGGGACGGGTTTGGGACGTATTTCCTTAACATAGTAACATGAAACACGTCATGAATTCGAGCCAAAGTTGGCGGCAAAGCTAGCCTATAGGCAACTAACCCTATTCTCTCTAGTATCTCAAAAGGGTTAATATACCCATGGCTTAACTTGCCCTTCTTTCCAAACCTCATAACTCCTTTCAGAGGAGCTATCTTCAAAAATACTCGATCTCCCACATCAAACTCTAGTTCTCGGCAGCGAGTGTCTGCGTAACTTTTCTGCCGACTTTGTGCTGTACTGATTCTTTCTTTAATTAATCGGACCTTGTCGGATGCCTATTGTATTATCTCTAGACCCAAAACTTGCCTTTCACCTACTTCATCCCAGAAAATAGGAGAACGACATCTCCTGCCATATAATGCCTCGTAAGGTGCGATGCCGATGCTAGTATGGTAGTTGTTATTGTAAGCAAACTCAACTAACGGCATAAACTAAATCCAATTGCCTCCAAAATCAAGCACACAAGCAAGAAGCATATTCTTTAGTGTCTGAATCTTCCTCTCAGTCTGACCTTCTGTATGGGGATGGAAAGTAGTGCTAAAAGCTAACTGTGTTCCCATAGCCTCCTCAAAACTTTTCCAGAATCGTGAAGTAAACCGAGGATCTCGGTCTGAGACTATGGATATCGGCACACCATGGAGGCGAACTATCTCCTTAACATAAATTTCTGCCAACTTGTCCATGGAATAACGACCTTTAGTAGGAATGAAATGAGCTGTCTTCGTTAAACGATCAACCACCACCCAAATTGCATTCAATCCCTGTCGCACTGGTGGTAACCCTATAACGAAATCCATCGAAATGTGATCCCATTTCCACTCTGGAATAAACAATGGCTGCAACTGCCCTGCTGGTCTCTGGTGTTCAGCTTTAACTTGCTGGCACGTCAAGCACTGCTGTACAAATTCGGTTATCTCTCTCTTCATCCCACTCCACTAGAAGTACTCTCGCAGATCCCAATACATTTTAGTGCTACCTGGATGTACGGTGTATAGGGATCTATGAGCCTCCTTCAATATAGTCCTTTTGATCTCAGTATTTGTAGGAACACAGAGTATAGTACGAAATCGTAGGGCTTCATCATCTGATATGCTGAATTCCTTACCCAGACCATCTCACACCCTAGCCATTACCTCTGCTAACTCTGCATCATCATCCTGAGCTGCTTTAATCCTCTCGTACAGCGTAGGTTGAACCACTAGGCTGGCAGAAAACGCCTGAGGACTATCTTCTACCAATTCTATACTAAGTCTCTCTAAATCCATTAGAATCGAGTGCTGAATATCCATGGCTGCTAACACTAGACCCACTGATTTCCTTCTTAGAGCATCAACTACCACATTTGCTTTCCCTGGGTGGTAACTAATGGTGCAGTCATAATCTTTATGAGTTCTAACCATCTTCTTTGTCTCATCTTTAGCTCTTTCTAAGTGAAGAAATATTTCAGAATCTTGTGATCCATGAAAATCTCGCACTTCCCACCATATAAATAATGCCTCCAGATCTTAAGAACATACACCACTGCAGCTAACTCCAAATCATGCACAGGATAATTCTTCTCATATTCTTTAATTCGTCGAGATGCATAAGCAATGACCCTGCTGTGCTGCATCAACTCACATCCAAGACCCTTCAAAGAGGCATCACTGTATATTACAAACCCGTCCTCCCCTGATGGAATAGCTAATACCGGAGCTAAAACTAACCGCTATTTTAACTCCTGAAAACTCTGCTCACAATCGTTGGTCCAATCAAAATTCACATTTTTCCTTGCAAGTCGTGTTAATGGACCTGATAGTCTAGAGAAGTCATCTATGAAATGCCGGTAATAGCCTGCTAATCCTAGAAAACTCCTGACCTCCTGAACACTTCTCGATCTTTCCTAATTCACTACTGCCTCTATTTTACTCAGATCAACAGATATACCTACCTTAGAGATCACATGGCTGAGGAAAGTAACCTACCTTAGCTAGAACTCACATTTCTTTAATTTTGCTTACAATTTCCTTTCTTTCAATATCTACAACACCAGCCTCAAATGATGCTCGTGCTCCTCACAACTCCTCGAATAGACCAGTATATCATCAATAAACACAACCACAAACTGGTCCAAATACTGATGGAACACCCGATTCAAAATACTGCCGGGGCATTAGTCAACCCAAACGACATCACTAAGAATTTGTAATGCCCATACCTAGTACGAAATGCAGTCTTCGAAATATCCTCTACTCTAACTTTCACCTGACGGTAACCCGACCGCAGGTCAATTTTAGAGTAAACCTAGGTCCCCTGAAGCTGATCAAATAAGTCATCAATCCTAGGGAGAGAATATTTATTCTCGACTGTTAGTTTGTTTATCTCCCTATAATCGATACACAATATCATGGTTCCATCTTTCTTTTTCACGAACAGAACTGGCACTCCCTAGGGCGACACACTGGGCCTGATAAAACCTTTGTCCAGCAATTTCTGCAGCTGATCTTTCAATTCTTTCAACTCGACTGGAGTCATACGGTATGGTGCTTTAGATACTAGTGCAGATCCCGACAACAAATCTATAGTAAACTCAATCTCACGGTCAGGCGGCAAACCAGACAATTCTACTGGAAAGACATTTGGGAATTCCCTCACTACTAGTATGTCAGCTAGTCTCAATTCTTCTTTTGGCAATTCTTTTATGTGTGCGACAAACCCCTGGAAACCACCATGTAGCAACCTCCTTACTTGAATAGCTGACACCAGCTGTGGTGAAGCACGTACACGTGAACCCACGAATTTGTATTCTTGCTCATTTGGGGGTCTGAAAATTACTTCTTTCTAGTGGCAATCTATGCTAGCGTAATGAATAGCTAGCCAGTCCATGCCCAGTATCACATCAAACCCCTGCATATCTAGGACCACAAGATCGGCTAACAACACTCTCTCTTGAATATTTACTGAAAAATTACGAAGCACCTTCCCGCATTTTACCACGGATCCCATCGGCGAACCCATAGATAATTCTACATCTAATAGTTGTGTCTTTACGCCAGTCATTTTGACATACCCCACTGATATGAAAGAGTGGGTGGTACCTGTATCAAACAAAACAATAATTTTATATGGTAAAGCAGTAAGGGTACATGTGACCACGTCTCCAGCTATCTCAGCGTCTCCCGCCGCCAACGCATAGACCCTCGTCGGTGCAGTTTTTCTCTACTAACCTCCGTGAGGTGCCTGGTATCGACCCTAAAATGGTCTGGGAGCTGGTGCATAATTCGACGGCATTTGACATCATCGAGCCATATGACAGGGCCTTTCGCAGCGATAACAAACGTTTTCCCCCAGTTGGAATTCACCAGGATGTCTCCGTTCACATCTTGGACAAATGGCAGGAAGTTGTCCGCCCTAAAATCTACCGTGCTCCACCATCTGTCTCTGGCCTCTACCAAATCTACCTCCTCTCCAAGGGCCTTGGCTGGGACCTTCCTGAAAACTTGAGGGCGTAGTCCTCTTCCTTTGACTCTGTGTCTCTGCCTCTCTAGATAGACTCTCCTTTGCTATACTAGCCCTGTCAACCAACTCTAAGAAATCCTGAATCCTCAGTACTGCCACGTGCCTGTAAATATCACGCCTCAGGTTCCTCTCAAACATTCTCGCCTTCTTTACTTCATCGGGAACGATATATGGGCAGAAACACGAGAGCTCAATAAATCTCACTGTGTATTGCTGGACAGTCAATGACCCTTGGGATAGACTCAAAAACTCCTATACTTGAGCCTCTCTGACTGAGGCAGGATAGTATCTATCAAAGAACATGTCCCTGAATCGAGCCTAGGTCATCGGTACTGGAATTGTCCTCTGCTCCTCCAACAATTTGGTGGCTGCCCACCATCTCTCGGTCTTCCCTACTAGTCTTTACGTAGCATATAAGACTCTCTGCTCATCAGTGCAGTGAAGTACTAACATAATCTTCTCTACCTCTTGCACCCAGTTCTCGGCAACTGCAGGGTCAGTCACCCTAGAAAAAGCTGGCGGATTCATCTTCATAAATTTCTCTTTGGTACATCCCTAAGCTGGAGGTGGACCTCCCTATTCCCTAGAGCTCCAAGCAATCTTAGCCATAACTTGCTGAGCCATACTATGTAGCACAACATCTGAATCTCCACCTCCTGCGCCAGAGGAACCCGCTCCATCATCACCACTGGCATGAGCAAAACTACCTTCTCAGTCCATCCTGCAACCATATAAAACACCGTTTCAAAATCCTATTTCCCTACAGACCAAACTTATTCAATTAAAATTTCAAATTCTCTATTAACCATCCCTCCTGATCCTAACCCCAAATCACATCCCATAACTTAAATACATAACTCGTCGATAGTTTACTATGGCTTTCCTGAAGTCGTCACCCTAGGAAAAACATAGAAACCACCACGAAAATCCTGTATCTAGATCACAGAACAAAACCTCAAATTCTTTTCCTATATTCTGGTATCGTTTCTCGCTGCACTCTACAATCCATAGAACCTAGCAACCTAGGCTCTGATACCAAATTGTAATGACCTCAAAATTTATATTCATTTTTTTCCTTCATATTATATATATCAACTGTTCTAATACCCTCTGCCATGAAACTCGGGTCTTAGCAGGCACCGAGGTAATCTTGTATACAATATTCATACCTACGCAGCGGAAACATAAACCATACATCCATACATACTATACAATACCAAAGTTCAATACATTCAGACCATAGTCACATAAAACAACTCCCTCCAGTATCACCTATCCCAAAAATACAAAACTTAGTCACAAACTCACCTTAAAACCAGGGCTATCAAGAAATCACTCTATCTGGGAGCCTGATCTGCTCGCCTAACTGGCTCACTTGAAAAATGGTAAAATAATAGGGTGAGACAACACTCAGTAAATCGAAATATGCTATTACTAGTGTGTGGCAACCGATTAGTAAAACTATAATAATAGTATGTAAAACTGTATGATATGATAAATCTGTAAAACACATTTATCACATGTATAGTAGCTTAAAATATATGTATCATCTGAACTTTCTATCATTTATACTACTAATATCATACTATATACAACAAAAGCTGTAAAACTGTATACATATACATAACTGTGCTTTATCCCTGGAACTTTGTATGTCATGATTTGACCCCTCATAACACGGTTGTGCGGCCCATAGGCGGGACTTAACCTGGTCGGCCCTCCAAGAAAGTCACTATACTCTACACTACCTCAGTCCGGCCAAACTGCGTACTCTCCTAAGCCCGAGACTGGCTGCTACCTCATCAAACTGACCCCTTTAACCCAGCGAACTGGGGAGTTGCATACTCTCCGAACACAGTTGATGGTATCCACACACTATCTAAGACATGTGGTTGCACTCTATATGTATTAGCATCGGTACCATACTCTGTATTCTGTATCTGTACTGTATCTGTCTATAACCTTTCCACAGGGATCTGATACTATATATATACATACTATACTCTTTATACTATTTTCATTATGTTTCCAAAATAACCATAACACTATATTTCTGTACTGTAAATATTGTAATATCTGTAGCATCTTGATGCTATAACTGTATAATCTATCTATATCTTCTATCTGTATAATCTATCTATATACTCTGAGTGTTATGACATTTAAGAAAACATAGCTTTCTATGTACACTGTATATACTGTTCTGAATAAATATCTATATATTGTTTTATATATGTGTGTGTGTGTGTGTGTGTGTGTGTGTGTAATCATCTGAATAAAACTGTATATGTACACATATTCTATCTATATAAAATCTGCAAATATCTAACTATATTTGTATAACTTGAAATACTGAAAAACTGCATAAAATTCCATATCAATATCATGTACTCAAACCACACATACTTTAAAAATTCATGTTCTATAATATAACTGATATACATGCATATATATATATATATATATATATATAGATATAGATATATATAAATGTATAAAATTTCTGATAACATAAATGAATCTCCTAGCATAGCATATTTCCCTTACCTTATCTCTGAAAAGTCCCTACTATACTCTAGCCCTATACCCGCAGGGTTCTCCACTCAATATCCTGAAAACGACATTCCCCATAACAAAACATCAATATTTTTCTGCATCCAACATTTCTTATAACTTTAGGGAAAGCATATTCTGAACAAAACACCTTACTCTAAATTTGGGATGAATTTCAAACCTCTTCCACCGACGATCCGCTTAGGCAGACTTGCAGAGAACTTCTCCAGGAGCGTCGTGGTGCTTCAGACCGTCGATCCGGTGTGAAACGGGGCCGGGATTGAAGAGAGAAGGAGGGAGAGGTGTCTAGAGAGAGAAAAAGGATTTCTTGCGCTGAATTTTTATCAAAAATATGAATTTTTACTATTTATAGAGTCAGATTTGTCGAAGAGACACGTCATCTCGTCAACGAGTCCTTAAGTAATTTAGTCGACGAACCCTACCTCCTCGTCGATGAAATTCAGACTGCCCAAAAACCCCTCTCGGTATCGTCTCATCGACGAGGCATGGCTTCGTCGATGAGGCCTACTTATGCGTTCGTCGACGAACTCCCTGTGTTCGTCGACGAGGCCTTGTGTAAAAATCTTCCAAGTTATTATATTCAAAGTGCAATGTCATCGATGAACGCGAAGCCTGCTGCCTCCTTCAGATTCTGTTTCCATTTCCTTCCCTTTTAATGAGATAAAAAATTTCACTATCTCGGGAGGAATTACAAGATGATTTGAAACCAACCTTATACAAAATATCTCTCTTCTTTCTATCTTTCATCTTCTCTTATCCTTTCTATTTGTATGCCTACTCTAAGTATTATGTGTGTATGAGAGGGAGAGAGGACCCTTTTATAGGGCAATAAGGATAGCACATAATCTATGGTGGTGGAAAACGAAGGGACATAATTTATGGAGGTAGAAAATGAAGGGGTGAGCCATTAATTTTTATGGTTTTCATAACACTCCCCCTTGAATGTCACCTATATATTAACTTCTTCTGCTAAGATCCTTAAGATGTCTCATTTCGATGAGATAAACCATTTTCTTGAATGTTGTAGTAGGCAAAGTTTTGGTGAACAAATATGCTAGATTATCACTTGATCAAATCTGTTGAACATCTATATCACCATTCTTCAAGAGTTCATGTATATAGAAGAATTTTAGAGTGATATGCTTCGTTCTAGTCACCCTTTATGTATCCTCCTCCTAGTTGAACTATGCATGCATCGTTGTCTTCATATAAAATTGTTGGAATACCCTTGATTGATTGAAGACCACAATTTGCTTGGATATAAGAAATCATTTATCTGAGTCACACGCATTCTCTACTAGCTTCATGGATAGCTAGTATTTTAGAAGGATTAAAGGATGTTGTTGCAATTGTCTGCTTATTGATTTTCAAGAAATAGTAGTTTTCTATAAAGAATTACATATCTAGTTTGAGATTTAGCATTGTGAGGATCAAATAGATATCCAGCATCTGCATGTCCTACTAGTTGGGACTTGGAATCAAAAAAGTAAAACTCAAATCATATGTACCTCTCAAATAACATAGAATGTGCTTAATTTCATTCTAGTATCGCTGAGTAGGAGCAGAGTTATATCTTACTAGTAGATTTATAGCAAATGTAATGTCGGGTCTTGTACAATTGGTCAGATACATCAAAGAGTTGATAGCACTTAAATATGTTCAAGACCAAGTAATTCCTCCCCCTTATTGTGAGATCGAAATGGATCCTTTTTAACATCAAGTGATCACATCAACATTGGAGATCCCAAAGGATTAACTTTGTCTATATAGGATTGCCTTAATATCTTTTTGGTATATTTAGATTGATGAACAAGAATTCTGCCATTTACATGTTCAATCTGTAGGCCAAGATAATGTTTTTGTCTTTTCTAAATCTTTTATCTCAAATTCTACCATTAAATAATTAGCAACTTTAGTGAGCTCTTTAGGAGTCCCAACTAAATTCAAATCATTAACATAAATAGCAATTATAACAAATCTGAATTCTAATCTTTTAATAAAAACACATGGACAAATTGGATCATTTATGAATCCTTCTTTCACAAGGTACTCACTTTAATTGATTGTACCACATGCGTTTAGATTGCTTTAATCCATATAAAGAAAGTTCAAGTTTAATTGAATATAAATTTATGGGTTTTGCTTTAGGCAATTTAAATCCTTTAGGGATTTTCATATAAATTTCACAATCCAACGATCTATATAGGTATGCTATTACTACGTCAATAAGACGCATGCTTAGTTGGTCAGCGACTACTAGCCCAATTAGGAATCTGAAAGTGATTCCATCCATTACATGAGAATATGTCTCCTCATAATCAATTCTGAGTTTCTGCGAGAAACCTTGTGCCACAAGTCTTTCTTTATATCGAGTAATTTCATTATTTTCATTTCGCTTGCGCACAAATACCCATTTGTATCCAACGGGTTGGACATCTTCTGGTGTCTGGACTACAGGTCCAAAGACTTCTCTTTTTAACAGAGAGTTTAATTCTGCCGTTATAGTCTCTTTACATTTTGGCCAATCACTTCTATATCGACATTCATTAATAGATTTAGGTTTAGGATCCTCATTACTTCTGGTAATGTCAATAGCTATTACGTATGCAAATATATTGTTGACAACAACTTTATTTATATCCCACATTTTTCCTGTGTAATGAATTGAGATCTCATTATTATTTCCAGGTACCTATCCCCTTTCAAGGGATGTCTCTTCAGGAGTTTTCTCTTTAAGAGATTCCTCTTCAAGAGGTTCCATAATAGAGATTTCATTTTCAATAGAAATGGATTTGTGAATGTTAAATGAATTATCTACCTCTGTAACCTCTTTTGGAGTGTTTACATATTTCAATTTTCTCCTTCTGAGAGTTTTATCTTTTGCACCAATAGGCCTTCGATGCTTAATTTGTGGTTTAGGTTTATTAGCTGGCTATAATCTTTCAAAGACATTAATACGTGTTGGAATATTTGCAGCAGGTATATGAGATTTTAGTATGACCTTAGTATCTGCAAAAGAAGCTGGCAACTGATTTACAATCCTTTGCAAATGTATAATCTTCTGAACTTCAAGTTCACTTTGATTTGTGCAAGAATCTAAATGAGATAAACTCATAGTATTCTTGTGATTTCATGTTGTGCTTCAAGTACTGATTTTGCTCCCCCTAATGTAGAGAATACTGCTTCATCAAAATGACAATCTTAAAACCATGCGTTAAATAGACCACCTGTTAAAGGTTCAAGATATCTAATAATAGAAGGGGAATCAAAACCAACATAGATTCCAAGCTTACTTAAAAGACCCATTTTAGTTCTTTGAGGAGGGGCAATAGGAACATATATTGCACAACCATAAATTCTTAAATAAGAAATATCATGTTGTTGCCCAGAAACTAATTGCATTGGTGAAAGTTTATTATAAGTTATTGGCCTTATACAAGCTAAACATGCAGCATAAAGAGCATAAAGAATAGCATGTTCCCAAATAGATAAAGGTAACTTGGTTCTCATAATCATTGGTCTAACAATGAGTTTAAGTCCTTTAATAAAAGATTCATCTAAACCATTTTGTGTATGGGTATGAGCCACGGGATGTTCAACATTTATTCCAAGTAACATGCAATAGTTATCAAAAGTTTGGGATGTAAATTCACCAGCATTATCCAAACGAATTGATTTAATTGGATAATCGGGAAAATGAGCTCGTAATTTAATCAATTGAGAAAAAAGTCTAGCAAATACAATATTACAAGTAGAAAGTAGAGAAACATATGACCATCTAGTAGATGCATCAATTAAGACCATGAAATATCTAAATGGTCCAAATGGTGGATATATTGGTCCCCATATGTCATCATGAATTCTTTGTAAGAAACTAGGAGATTCAAGACTTATCTTTAAAATAGATGGTTTGACAATTAATAACCCTTGAGAGTAAGCAGTACACATGAAATCACTTGATAAAAGAATCTTTTGGCTTTTTAGTGGATGACCATGTGAATTCTCAATAATTTTTTGCATCATTACATCTCCAAGATGTCTAAGACGATCATGTCAAAGTGTAAATAACTTTGGGTCATTGCATTTCTGGTGCAAGACATTATATGATTCAACTACTTTAATCTTTGTATAATACAATCCAGAAGATAAAGTTGGTAGTTTTTCTAAAATTTGTTTCTTCCCATAAACAATAGAAGTAATATAAAGGAATTCTTTACTGTAACAACCCGAATAATAATATTATTTGACTAATAAAGAGAAAGAGAATTTTCAAGGGCCTCGTCGACGAACACAGGGGATTCGTCGACGAAGGCATAAGAGGACCTTGTCGATGAAAACAAGTTTCGTCGACGAAAAGATACCGAGAGGGGTTTTGGGCAGTCTGAATTTTGTCGATGAGGAGGTAAGGTTCGTCGATGAAATTACTAAAGGACTCATTGACGAGGTGACGTGTCTCATCGACGAATTTGGCCCTATAAATAGTGAAAAACTCAGATTTTTATCCAATTTCAGTGCTCCTCTCTCTCTCTCTCTACGACCCTTGCTCCTTCTCTCTTCGATTCTGGGCCCGTTTTATGCCGGATCAACGATCTAAAGCCACCACGACACTCCGGGCAAAGTTCTCTGCAAGTCTACTAGAGCTGATTGTTGGTTTGGATTTCGTCCCAATTTCAGGGTAAGACATTTTATTCAGTATTTGCTTTTCCCTCAACTATAAGAAATACAATACAAGAAGAAATACTGATGTTTTGTTCTGGGGGAATTGATTTCCAGGGTATTGAGTGGAAAACTCTACAGGTATAGGGTCAGAATTTAGTTGGGGCTTTTTAGAGCTAAGGTAAGTGAAATATGCTATGCTAGGAATTGTTATAATGTTAATAGAGATTCTTCACATATGTATATACTTGCTTATTACCTAGTTTTACAGAATATGAGTTTTAAATGCTTGTGTGGCCTGAGTAGATTTTCATGTGATGAAGAACTTATATAGTTTGTACAGTGTATCATATTATACAGAATACACAAATATCAACAGTATATACAGTTTATATAGTTTTTCCAGTATATGGAGTTATACAGAATATATAGATATAGTTTTATATTCACAGAGATTATACAGAGATATACATGCATATACAACTTTTATATGAATAGTTTCATAAAATAGATATATATATATATATATATATATATATATATATATACACACACACACATATACATATACATGTATACAGTTTTACTCAGATCAGTATATATATAACAGCTTTATACAGAACAGTATATATAGTGTTTATAGTATGTCATGTTTCCTATTACCATAACATACAGAGTATACAGACAGAGTATATAGGCAGAGAATATAAACAGATATACAGAGATAGTATTAAGACGCTATAGATACAGTATACAAAGATTATAGTATTTACAGTACAAAAAGATAGCGTTATGGTAATTTTGGAAACATGATGAAAACAGTAAGAAAATATATATGTATATATATATAGTATCAGATCCCTGAGGAAAGATTATAAACAGATATAGATAAAGAATACAGAGCACGGTGCCGTTGCTATATATAGATAGAGTGCAACCACATATCTCAGATAGTGTGTGGGTACCGTCGACCGTGCTCAGAGAGTATGCAGCTCCCCAGTTCACTGAGTGGAGGGGGCCGGTTTGACCAGGTAGCAGCCAGTCTTGAGCCTAGGAGTGGATGCAGTTTGGCCGGGTTGAGGTAGTGTAGAGTATATTGACTTATCTGGAGGGCCGAACAGATTAAGTCCCGCCTACGGGCCGCACAACCCTGTCACGAGGGGTCAAATCATGACATACAGAGTTCCAGGGATAAAACACAGTTATGTATATGTATACAACTTTACAGTGTATGATAAGTATAGTATGATATTAGTAGTATGAAAAGTAGAAAATACAGATGATACAATTATATTTTAAATTGTGAAAAGAAACATATGCTCTACAGATTTATTATTGTATTACAGTTCAGTTGTTATTCAAACAGTATTCTTAACTTAGTTGCCACATACTAGTAATAGCATATTTCTACTTACTGAGCATCGACTCACCCCATGACTTTAACATTTTTCAGGTGAGCCAACTAGGCGAGCAGATCAAGCTCGCGGATAGAGAGTATTTTGATTACCCTAGTTATAGGGTGAGTTTTTGACAGAGTTGTGTATATTTATGGGGTAGATGATGCTGGAGGGATTGTTTTGTGTGGCTGTGGTCGATATACTGGATTCTGGTATTGTATAATATTTACATATAGATATGGTTATGTGATTTGTGTTCCGCTGCTTAGGTATGGATATATATATATATATGTAGAAAAAAAAAATAATAGAGAAGTTTTGAGGGTGTTACATTTACTACCTTCATTTGTAGTTTCAATGTGATATCCATTGAATCTTAAATCTTTAAAGCTTAACAAATTTCTTTTGTATCTGCTAGAATATAAAACTTCATCAATTTGTAATAAAGTACCATTGGGTAACTTTGTATTAGCTATTTTGGAGCCTTCAACCAAATTTGTAGAACCAGATATTGTATTCACATTTGTTGAAGATATATTCAAGAAATGGAAATATTTCCTATCTCAAAGAATTGTGTGTGTTGTAGCACTATCACCTAAACAAACTTCTTCCATAGACATCTTAGAATTGATCAAAGCTTTAGTATAATACATACTACAATACATATTTTAAAAACCCATTATTATAATTAATCATAGCAATAATAAATACAATAATTTATTTATTGAAATCCAAATACAATATTGCTTACTTTATATCTTAAAATATTACATCATTATTTTTGTCTTGATTTAAAAGGAAATTACCAAGATAAATAGAGTTGGATGGTCCAGCATCAAGGTCTATTGGAACAACATTATCAGCATAATTTGTTTCAACTTCTTTACTTTTTCCCTTTTCTTTTCTAGAGACTTGGTATAGATCTACCAAGTGTTTGGGCATACGATAGGTATGCGACTAATAGCCTTTTCCTCCGCATCTGTAACATTTATTTTCATGATGCTTGGGTCATTGATACTGATTATTATCCCGCTTCTGGGGGTCATCCCTCTTTTGGGGTTCATCCCTCCTCTGGAGGATTGTAGTCTCATGTCGATGCCAGTGATTATTTCAATCACAGCCACGATCATGTCTATGGCCTCGTCCTCGACCATGAGATGTATTCATATTCACTTTAGGAAATGGGTTTGAACCAGTTGGAAGAGTTTTATGATTTTTCATCAAAAGCTCATTATTTTGCTCAACAACAATAAGACATGATATAAGTTTAGAAAATTTAGTAAATTTCCTCTTCCTATATTACTACTACAGAAGCATATTAATGGGATGGAAAGTAGTAAATGTCTTTTCAAGCATTTCTTCATCAGCATCATTTTCACCACATAATTTTAGCTTTGAGCTAATCTTATGCACAGTTGAGTTATATTCACTGACTATTTTAAAATATTGCAACCTTAAGTGTAACCATTCATGTCATGCATTTGGTAAAATCAGAGTCTTTTGATGGTCAAATCTATCCTTTAAACTTTTCCACAAGTAAGTAAGTCTTTGATAGTAAGGTATTCAGTATTTAATTCTTCATCTAAATGATGACGGAGGAAGATCATAACTTTTGTGTGATCCTACAGGGATGTGGTATTTTCATCTAAAATAGTATTTTCCAAGTTCATCACATTTAGATGGATATCAACATCAAGAATTCATGATAAATAATTGTTGTATTTGATATCAAGAGGAACGAATTCAACTTTGCTTAGATTTGACATCTAAATAAATTAACAATAATAAACCAATTTAGCAAAACAAAATGTAAAATTGAAATAAAACTGAGATAATAATAGATTTAATATTACTTCCACCCTTACGAGGGAAGTAATAGGAGATGAACAGTAATTGCTTCCTTAACCATGCACAAAACACATGCATTTTGGTGTATGTGGCTCACTCAAGAGGCTAATTAATTAATTTTTATTTATATATGGGACACATTCATTTGTTGTTGTTTATTAGGGTCTAATTTTGATCTTTGAGACTTCTTTGATATTTTGTTATTAAAATTTTAGAAATTTGAATGAATATTTTCCACTATACTACCAATTTTAAGGGACAAAATTTTTTAATTGGTCCGTGAGCTCTCTATGAAATATTCATATTGTGTACTCTTAGTTTGATAACATTCAAACATTTAATGAAATTAAAATCACTTGTGAATATTTATTTGTACTATATATATATATATAACCAAAATTCAGAGTCTTTTTCTCTTTTCGATCCTTCGTCGTTCATCACCCGTCTCGACGATCGAAAGTTACTATGAGGATCAGAGAGCAAATATCTACAATCCTAGTAGAGCATATTTATGAACTAGTTGTTGGCCTTACAAGGCTTAATATCCTATTTTTTTGCTAACAAAAAAGTAACATGCTTTGTTTAAGTGATGTATTTTCAGGATTCAATGATGAATGCAAGGTTAAAGAATTCATGAAAGCTTATATTTCAAAGAAGGATGATCAATATGAAGCTTAAAGCATGGATATAAAAATGGATTTAAAGATAAAGCTTGAAGATCATGAGAGCATGAGGATTAAAGAGAACCTGATGAAAGCTCAAAGAAGGATGAAACAAGTATAAAAGCCTCAAAGAATTCAAGAATTGAAAATTTGAAAGAGTCTAGGAAATTTCATGTAAGTACTTGAAAGAATTTTAATATGGATGCATGAAACTCTTAGGTTAATTTATTGGACCTAGATACCTTTTAACATACTTGAAAAATATTTTTATAAGGTCAAAAATTGTTTCAAAAAGGTTAGAATCATTTTTGGAATAAAAAGCACCAAAAAGAGGATTTCTCAATTGCTGTCAATTTTTCTACATCTGAATTGATGTACATTTTTCTCCATAAAAAAAATATTTATTTTAAAATGTGTTCAAAATTAAGGTTTTATAATTTTCTCTTAGCTTTCATTTGACACCAAGATCATAAAATTTGAAACTATACAGAAAAATTTATGACCAAAATACTAAAGGGTGCTTGAAGCTGACAGCTTGACAGCCGTCTGTCAATGTTTGAATAGAAGCCTAGTGTTGCACTGTCAGACGCGTGTCCGTGTTCAGGCAGGTGACTACCACCTTGCTGTGTCTTTAATTTAACTGGACAGCCGACTGCCAAAAATGGACAGTCAACTGTCACGTGGCTGTTTGGAATTTTTTATAATGGTCAAATTTTTTAAATGAGGTTGTTTGGGGCTCAAACTTTGTGAAAACTTGGAGAATACTCCAAGTCACTTGGGGGTCAAGTTACATACTTTTTAAAGTCTATAAATAAGCCTCAAAGATCATTGAATCAATGAACCAAGAATTCAATTCAACAAAAATTCAAAATCTCTCTCAATTGCTCTCAAATTCTCAAGGCTCTCTCTTGCTCTCAACTTGCACAAATTCAACTGAGTTTTTGCTGATCTTCTTCCATCGAAATTGTCCTACAAATTCTAAATCTTTCAATCATTGAAAGAATTAATCAGTGATATACTTCATTGAGCCTCAAGTTAAAATTCCATATTGTTATTTACTTTGAAGTATATAGTTATGAATTGTTGTACTAATCAACTTTTTGAGGAGCAAATTATTTGTATGCATCTATTTGATTTATTTCTTGTAGATTGAAGATTCCAAAGATTGTTTGGATCATTGGTTAAGCAAGGGGATATTGCTTAGAGAGGCGGGCTCTAGCCTATTTAAGGAGTGGCCGGACGAGGGGATATCGTTTGGAGAAGGCGAGATCTAGCCTTAACCAAGGAGTGTTGTAAAAGTTTGTTCTGCCCGTCAAAGGAACAGGTTTAGTGAATCCTTTGGTAGTTTGCCAAAGGCGAGGACGTAGTCTGGGTATAAGCCGAACCTCATAAAATCTCTGTCTCACTCTTTCTTTCCCTTACTCTTTATTTTCAGTACATATTTAAATTGCGTGGATGGTTTAAATTGGAAATCATATATACTACGTATATTTGGAAATCAAGTAAACTTGAAGTCTGATTTTGATTTGGGTTGCGGAAATCGAAAGGGAGTACATTAGTTAAACTATATCTTGCGGAAACCATACGGGAGTACGTTACTTGGTTAAACATCTCAAAGATAAATTAATTAAGAGTTTATTTGAATTTTGAATATTGGGAAGAGTGTGAATATTGTGTTGGATTTTATATTACATATCATATTAAGCAAATCAATTAATACAAGGCTTCACATCAGCAAACACAAATTGTCATTCACTATAGGGCTTAATTCAAATTTATGTCCAGGGATGACAACAAAAGCTATATTATGATTGAATGGTTTAAAATTTGATATTGAGTAGTTTGTGTTTATATTTCAAAAAGTGTTGAATCTTGCAAATTTCCATCAATCTAAATTATATTACGGGTAACTTGTGCTTGGAAAATCATTTGGTTGTTTGTTTTCAAATTGTAGATGATTGACTTGGTTACTTGAATGATTGGTTTGGTTGCTTGGTTGTTTACATAGTTGTGTTGATTGATTGAATTAAAAGAACTAAGTTCTTGAGTGATTAAAGAATTAAACAAATAAGTCAAGAATTGACTGAAAGAAATAAAAGAAGGTTAAGGATTCTTAAAAGGAATTAAAAGAAATTTTTATAATCCAATTCACCCCCCTCTTGGGACTACTCCTTACTTTTCACTCGTGAAAAGTCAAGATTTGGGTTTTTCGAGCATCTCAGTTTATTTTCAAGAAATAGGTAAGGGGGTTAAGTTAAGTCAGCTTTTAATGAAATTGAACCGTTTGAAATGTTTATGAAGTAAGTATATTTATGTTTTTAGTTGAGATTTCTAAAACCAACTATTCAAAGGATCCGTTTTCAAACTTAGGATATACGTTTTGGTATTTTCAGTATAAATGAATAGTGGGAAGTTTGATTTTATGTTTAAACTGTATATGCTATGTTTCCTTTGTTGCCTATGGGCTATATTCAAAGTATCGGAAATTGTGTGACAGGCAAATGATATGTATGTACTCTTTTATAACTGAAATGATGAATGTTTGTGAAATACTGGAACTGCTTATGAAAATACAGGATTATGTTTTCAGCTGTGAGGGCCACGATGATGTTTATAGTTGCGAGGGCCAAGATTATGTTTAACGGCTGTGAGCCGAGTTTTATATGACAGCTAAGGGCCGCAGGTTTTAAATGGTAGGTTTGACATGAAATGAACATGAAATATGTTTTTATTACTTAAATTGCATGGTATGCTTTAGGAACCTTGTGGACCATTATGTCATAAGCACAGTACCATTGCTAGGAATTATATATATGGCCATGTGTGCCCACACTGTATTGCGAGAGTGGTGTAGATGGTTTCAGCTAATTAGCCTTGGTAGAGGGTGTACATTACCTTGAAGCCAGGAATTTCAGGACATGGTAGGACAATCGAAGCATGCAAGAAATTACGGATGCTTGCGTGGACAGTGTTAGACGTGGATGTATGTTTGAATTTGTCTGGGTTGATCACCCCAGGCTTAGTCTAGCATTCGGGCAGCACAACCCTGACCACAGGGGTTTATACATGGCGTTAGTCCCAGGGAGTGTCTTTTATGCATATCTGTATATTTATGTAAATGATGTTATGAAATGACTAGATTGTTTATGTCAGGAAAATGAAACAAGTATTTCCAACTGTTAAAGTACGTCTGTAAGAACTCAGATGTGAGTAGCTATGTTGTATGCCTCTAGGCCTGTATTATGGTCATATGGACCAAACTAGTCGTTTAGTTTTAGGTCGAATTGTAATATGATTGTTTGGGAAACCTTTATGTATGAAAGAACTTAGAACTCTGGCAATATATATATGAAGAATGTTTCATTACTTCCGCTGCATGTTTATTGTTATGAGATGGTACTAGGTACACAGACGTTGTAACGACCTACCTATTTTCCCATATATTTTTTCCCTATAAAACAACATTCATAATAACTTTGATATTATACTAAATTGATATAATCATGATCAACTCGGACTCATGGGTATCGAGGATATGCCTATCATACATCTCTGATACTTAAGCAGCGGAAAACATAAATTACATACATGCCATACAATAACACGCACAACATCAAAAACCTACTAAGTCTGTCATATATATACAAACATCCAAAAAAGGACCAAATAGTACCTTAGGCTCATAACTCCAAAAACCAATCTGACTCTAACTCAACTACTTACCCTTTTGACAGGGTAGTTCGGTTAACCTCTACTGCTGCAGAGCTCTATCCGCCCTTCTATCTGGATTCCCTGAAATGTTTGCAATGCTGGGGTGAGACACCTCTCAGTAAGGGAGATAAACTAATATCAGTGTATGGCAACATGAGTAATGTCATGCTTAAACATAAACTATACATAATATGTGTATTTGATAAAAACTGGCTGTATAAACTCTGAACAAAACATGATTCATTATATCATAGTAAATATCATAATAAACATTGTACTAATTTCTGTAATCATGTAAAACATCTTCTATAACTGTACAATACTGAAATAATACCCAGTATGGGTAGTTAGTTGATGTCATGTTTTACCCCCCACATGACAGGGTTGTGTGGCCTATAGGTGGGACCTAGCAATGGTTGGCCGACTATGCTAAGTCAAACATCAGTTTGTAAGTACGATGAGCTTGTCCCACTTGGTTCGAACTTCCAGGGGAACACCTGCACTACACTAAAGCCACATCGACCGCCATCTCCCAAACTCTATCTGAGATGTGTGGAAGCACTAACATAAACTTGAACTTATACATATAGCTACGGTACCGTGCTATGAAATACTAAACTAAGTCATCTTGGTTCTGATAACATATAGTACATTTCATATTACTGATACATAGTTTTTTCGTAATTCTGAGTAATATCTAACATGATCATATTTTCATGGATTTTGACATAACATCATAATTACGGCATCTGCGCCGACTATAAATCATGGCATCTACGCTGGCCATATCATAACATATAAATCACGGTATCTGCATTGGCCATATCATAACATATAAATCACGACATCTATGCCGGCTATATCATAACATACTAAACCTGAATTTTCTCAACTGTTTAACATAATATTTTAAACCATAGTTTTTATACTGTTTTTATGGTTTTTCTGAAAACTGTCATAACATACTTATTCTGGAAAAATCATATTATTCTGGTATAACCTAATTTTCATGAAAATTTATACTCATGCCACACAAGTATCAATAATAACCTAAACATAAAATATGATCTAAAATAATATTTTTTGATAAAATGTATTAAATCTATTTTCCTGTTCAACAGCAGTATTTTCAAACACTGTACTATACATATATAATTTTTGAAAATAAATGTTGTATATTAATAATATTTTCATGAAAAATGCTTACTTTATTTATCCCCTTACTTGACTTACTGAGAAGCCCACAAATCTAAACAAACCTACTCCTGTGTGTTCCCAACTCAACACCCTGAAATTCACATTTTCCAACAAAGTATAAGACCTTCCAACACTTTCCCCTCAGTCCAGAAATACCCAATAACTTATACAACTTAAAATAATCAACTTACCCTAATTTTGGGATGTTACCCAAATGCTCCAAATCAAAATTTTGATCCGATAGTATTGTAGAGAATTTGCCCAGGAGTAACGTGGCAGCTTTTGATCGTTAAACCGGCGAGAATCAAAGTTGAAATCCTAGAGAGAAGGAGAGAGAGATGAATTTTAGAGAGGAAGAGAAAGAGAGAGAGAGAGAGAGAGAGAGAGAGAGAGAGAGAGAGAGAGAGAGAGAGAGAGAGAGAGAGAGAGAGAGAGATAGAGATAGAGAGGGTTTTGCATGCAAATCACATAACCATCACCTCTTGATGGAATGGTCAATACTAGTACAATGACAAGCCTCTGCTTCAATTCCTGGAAGCTTTGCTCACAATCATCATTCCATTCAAACCTGACATTCTTCCTGGTTAGTCGCATTAAAGGCCCTGACAATCCTAAGAATCCCTCCACAAACCGACGGTAATAACTCGCCAATCCCAAGAAACTCCTGATTTCCTGAACGTTCCTCAGCCTAGCCTAATTCACCACTACCTTTATCCTACTGGGATCTACTGAGATTCCATCTCCTGATTTGACATGCCCTAAAAACACAACTTTCTCTAACCATAATTCACATTACTTGGCATATATATCCTTTTCCCTGAGCATCTGAAGTACTAGCCTTAAATACGTCTCATACTCCTCAAAGCTCTTCAAGTAGACCAGTATATCATCAATGAAAACCACAATGAACTGGTCTAAATACTAATGAAAGACTCTATTCATCAAATTCATAAATACAGCAGGAGCATTCGTCAATCCAAATGGCATGACCAAAAATTCATAATGGCCATACCGAGTTTGAAACACTGTCTTAGAGATGTCCTCTATCCTAACTTTTACCTAATGGTACCCAGAACGTAGATCAATCTTTTAATACACCCGTGTACCCTGAAGTTGATCAAATAAATCATCTATACGGGGTAAAGGATACCTATTTTTAATCGTTACTTTGTTTATTTCCCTATAATCTATGCACATTATCACGGTCCCGTTTTCTTTTTCACAAATAAAACTGGAGCTCCCCACGATGATACACTAGGTCTGATAAACCCTTTATTCAATAAATCCTACAGCTGATCCTTTAATTCTCCTAATTCTGCTGGAGCCATTCGGTAAGGAGCTTTAGAGATCGGTGCTGTCCCTGGAAGTAAATCGATAGCAAAATCTACTTCACGGTCGGAAGGCAACCCAGGTAGTTCCTCTAGAAAAATGTCTGGAAACTCCTTTACCACTGGTATACTGACAAGCTTCAATTCATTTTCTGCCACCTCCTTTACATAGGCTATAAACCCTTGACATCCCTCTAGGAGTAGTCTTCTTGCTTGAATGGCTAACACTAACTGAGGTAGGCTGTAGCCCCACAAATCTGAATTCCTACTTTCCAGGTGGTATGAATATCTCCTCTTTCAGATGACAGTTGCAACTGACATAGTTAGCTGCCAGCCAGTCCATACCCAGTATTACATCAAATCTATGCATGTCTACACAATTAGGTCAGCTGACAATACTCTTCCCTAAATATCTACTAGATAGCCTTTGAGCACCCTACGACACCTCACTACTAACCCTGTCGGTGTAGCTAGTGGCAATTCAACATCTAATATTTGTGTCTTGACTCTAGACAATTTAACATATCCCGTAGACACAAAGGAATGGGTGGCACCTGAATCAAATAAAACAATAACTTGATATGATAAAACAATAAGGGTACTTGTCACGACGTTGCCCGTGGACTTCGCGTCTCCCGGCATCAAAGCATAAACCCTCACCGAGGCTACATTCCTTTGCTAGCCTCCATGGGCGCTTGATAACCTCCTTGGTAAGGTCTAGGAATAGGAGCGGTACCAGGTGGTGTAAGGAAATCTCGTGCTAAGTGTCTTGGTCCTCCGCAACTATAGCATATGCCTTTCCCCGATCGACACTCTCCTTGATGTTTCTTTCCACATACCTGACAAACTGGGTAGATATGCATACCCTGAACCTCACGGCCCCTCGTCTCCTGCCTTTGTCCCCTACCATAGTTACCTCTCCTCCACAGGCCTCGACTAGATCCCTGCCGAAAACCTGAAGGTATGGACTTCTTCTTCTGTCCCTGCTCCTTTGCACCCATATGCTCACTAGCCTATGCCACAACTGCTCTGTCTACCAACTCAGCAAAGTCCTGCACTTTTAACACTATTACATGTTTATATATTTCACGCCTCAAACCTTTTTCAAACTGTCTCACCTTCTTTGCCTCATTGAGAATGATATACGGAACGAAGTTGGACAACTCTATGAACCTCGCCGCGTACTGTTGGACTGATTGTTCTTCCTGTTTCAAATTCAGGAATTCCTCTACTTTGGCCTCCTTGGTAGTGGCGGGGAAGTATCTATCAAAGAATAACTCTCTAAACTGGCACCAAGTCATAACTATAGGTACTAGCCTCTGTTCCTCCATTAGTTTTACAGTAGTCCACCATCTCTCGGCCTCTCCTATCAGCTTATAGGTGGCAAATAAGATCCTCTGCTTCTCCATGCACTGCAGCACCACCCATACTTTCTCAATTTCCTGCATCCAATTTTTGGTGACTATAGGATCATCTCCTCCAAAAAATGCCAAAGGATTTATCTTGGTGAATTTCTCTATCATACACCCATGACCTGCAAACAAGCCTCCTTGCTCTCTGAAGCTCCGTGCAATCTCAGCATGACCTACTGAGCTACACTACATAATACCGCATCTGAATTACCTCCGCTTGCACCTGAGGGCCCTGTACCTTCACTATCGCTTGCACAAGCACTGTCACCTCCAGGGTCATCCTGAAAAGACAAAAAACATGGCTTAGGGACCCTATCCTTAAAATTTACGTACCTAACCACTATCTTGACATCCTTATCTTAAATCAAAATTCGGTCCTACACTCTAGAAACACAACTCGGCAATAGTTAAAACGTGGCAGTATTGTAGAGAATCTTCCTAGGAGTAACGTGGCAGCTTTTGATTGTTAAACCAGCAAGAATTGAAGCTGGAATCCTAGAGAGAAGGAGAGAGAGATGAATTTTAGAGAGAGAGAGAGAGAGAGAGAGAGAGAGAGGGTTTTGCATGCAAATTCTCGTAGAAATCCCGAGTTTGGGATATTTATAGAATACTACCTTTGGACCATTATGTTATAAGTACGATACCGTTGTTAGGAATTATATATGTGGCTATGTGCGCCCACACTGTACTATGAGAGTGGTGTGGGTGGTTTCAACCAATTAGCCTTAGTAAAGGGTGTACCTTACCTCGAAGCCTGACTTTTAGGACATGGTAAGGCAATCGGAGCACGCAAGAAATTGCAGATGCCTGTGTGGATGGTGTTAGACACGGATGTATGTTTGACTTTGTTTGGGTTGATCACCCCAGGCTTAGTCCAGCCTTCGGGCAGCACAACCTTGACCACAGGGGTTTATACATGGCATTAGTCCCAGGGAGTGTCTTTTATGCATATCTGTATATTTATGTAAATGATGTTATGAAATGACTAAACTGTTTATGTCAAGAAAATGAAACAAGTATTTCCAACTGTTAAAGTACATATGATGTAAAGACAGCTATTTTCTATTATATGAAGAATGGATGTTTTTCTATAAACACCAATGCATGTTGCCCACACATTGATATTAACTTGATCACCCTTACTAAGAAGTGTCTCACCCCAATATAAAAATCATCTTTTTAGGAAATATCAGGTATCATGCTTAGTAGGATCAGGGGGTGGAAAATAGAATAGTTTCTTTTTGAGAGTGTCTATAGAACTCAAATGTGAGTAGTTGTGTTGTATGCCTATGGGCTTGTATTATGGTCGTATGGACCAAACTAGTCGTTCAGTTTTGGGTCAAATTGTAATATGGTTGTTTAGGAAACCTTTATGTATGAAAGAACTTAGAACTCTGGTAATATA
The DNA here is from genome assembly GCF_029873635.1 of Malania oleifera. Classification (NCBI taxonomy): domain Eukaryota; kingdom Viridiplantae; phylum Streptophyta; class Magnoliopsida; order Santalales; family Ximeniaceae; genus Malania; species Malania oleifera. The sequence continues at coordinate 32,093,214 of NC_080424.1, forward strand.
TATGGAGAATGTTTCATTACTTTCGCTGTTTATTGTTATGAAATGGTATCAGGTACACAGATAACACTAAAGGGGTTGGGGGCATTACAATATTGACCGCATTTGTCATTTGGACAAGCTGCTTACGTACCTTACTAAGATGAGGTCATAACGTAGTTTAAACTTAACAACGAGTCAACAATATGTACCAATTCAGTTAAGTCTTTTATTTGGACCGTAATGTAAACTGAGGGTATTGGCTAAAGAAGAAAAGGATTTAATAAAGTCCAAAAGCATCAATTTTGTCAAAGGTAATATTTGTCAAGGATCACCTATGAAACATGCCCTTGATTATTTTTTTTCCTTTGTACTTCCCCCCTTTGACTACAATTTTATGCTTTCTTTCTCGTGAGGGAGCCTGGTTCATTCATATTTTTGGATTTTCTTAGGGCTTCATGTTAATCTATTTGCCATTGCCCCAGTGTGGGGGATGATCCTTGGATGGTGTATTTACAAAAGAAATTTTTCAGCTCAACAGGGTTGTCAAGGGATTTCTTCTTTGATTCTCTTTTTGGAGAGCAGAAATATGGTCTGCCATCCTTTTGGCCTATAATTGTTGCCTCAAATGAATTGTCAAACACTAAATGACTCAAACCCAAGTTAACACATTTGACAAACTAACTTTAAGAAATAGATGATATTGAAAATTAAAGCTCAAATGGGTCATCAAATGGTAACTCATAATTGGGTTCTTTTTTAAAATATTGGTCAGCCAAAGATGGCCACCCATCATTTGATTAGAATATGATTGAAATTTTCATAAGATATTATCTACAATTTTAGAATAAAAAGTGAGAGGTTCACAATCCATCAAGAAAAATATATTTTTTATAGCGTCAAAATTGATCAGATGTAGTAGATCATTCCCATTTATATTAACTAGCAGCAAAGCTCCTCTTGAAAAGGTCCTTTTTACAACATATGGTCATTCAGAGTCCATTTTTTGTGGGGATCACCATGGATCGTTGACATACTCTTTTGGCTCCACCAATTAGGAATTTTTTTTCTTTGAAATGGATTTTCAAAGCCAATTATCGATTTCGGGTCTTCCATACTAATAAAACCAATCACTACATGAAACACGAGCAAAAATAGACAAGATTCAGCAAAAGGTGATAGTCAAAGGATGATGTAATGAGATTAGACTGAAGTGTATTTTATTTATTAAAACTCAAAATAATTTGAACAAAAAGATTTTATGGGACATTATCCTTTCATTGATTTCATCAGTCACATGCTAGCTTTTCACCCTCACTTCTGTATCATGTTGTTCCACTACCAAAGTTGACAATCAGTTAATTTTCCAACCCAGCATGTGCATCTTTTCTTCATATCTTTGTTGTTTTCCCTTTACTGTGATCCACCATGGTTAGGCAATGGATTACCATGTGTATTGGTTTTATTATTAAAAGACAACCACCTTGCATCCCTTAAAGCTTGTACCTTGTACTTAAAAGGCCAACATTTTTCAATTAAGTGGCTTATAGTCCCAGCATGATGCTCACATCAGGCATTTGGTTCCTACCACCCTGGCACATTGTTTTTGTAGGCAATTGGAACATGAGCAAAGGCTCATTGGCTATGAACATGCAGGCATGGCTATGCATGAAATACATGAATGCTATGTAACCTAAAACAACTACTTTGCCATAATTCTTGAAAAAACCCAATGAAAACTCCCAAATCAAACCAAATCTTGATATACAATCCTTTCAATTAAAGAACTTCCAGACACATTTATTTTTCTCTGATGACTCCTAAAAGTTGACCTTTTCTACTAAGCATTCAATTCAGTTCTTGACATATCTTTCCTCAGCTAGTAATTCTTTCCTATAACCATATCATTCCTATCTTGGCAACAAATCCCATATGAAGAGTGGGAACTTCTTGAAGACACAATGGTTGGAATTTTGGGAGGATTAATTCACTTAACGCCCTAACTTGACCATATTGCCCCTCAATCACCTCAATTTCTTCAATTCGACCACGTTTTTGATGACTTTGTTGGACTTCAAAATAATGTTGAATCTTTATTTCTTCTTCATTTAATATCATTACTGGGTTGTCCATAAGGTGACTTGGGCTTTCCAGAATTTTGACCAAGTAGTACGCATGTATAAACTAGATGTAGAATGCAGGAAACAGCACAAAAGAACTAAAAAACATATACAAAATATTGGACTAAATTATGTGGCAAAGGATGAAGCTCCTATCCCAACTTCGGGTGGATTTATCACTTAAAAATTTTTCCCAAGGTTCTACCTTAAGGGAAGGAGAAACTAGAGATGAGTATGCGTGGTTCAAGTTTTATTCCTTAGTAGCAAAAGGTTTCCATCATGTCTCGTATCCTTACCCAATGTACTTGGATAAAGTACAAACTGAGCAGTGTGGTTCACGCACCCCCAAAAACCTTGTCTCGTGAGAGCTAACAGTACTACACCCCAATCTAATCCTAGAAGGTAAAGCTTGGGTAGGAGGCTCGTGAAAGTGTGTGTGTTCACATATTTAGCCTATTCCCTTAAACCCCACATGTCATCAATCTTTACACATGCTTATTCAATCACATATACAAAAAAATATTCACAATTATACAAACAATATTCACAAAACATCATGGATTAATTTAAAGACTCATTAAATTCACATTTGGAATAATTCCTAATTTGTAGAGACCCGAAAAATTGAAATAATAAGAAAAACAAAAAGAAAGAGGAAAATGGTTTGGTGAGGGCCAAACCGTCAACGGTTTTGGGAGAGCCCAAGAAAACCATTGACAATTATATTTTTACCGCGACCATGTTAAGGGTAAACAGTGAAAACTGGTCTGGTTAAAGACCAAACCATCGACGGTTTTCTATGAACCTAAGAAAACCATCAACGGTTTTTCTTTGGGATAGAACAGTATATAAGGCTTGCATGTTAAATTTTCTTGGTAAAATTTCAACGGCTCTCTCTCCTCTCTTAGATGCGAACTCTCTCCCTCTCTCTCCTCATTTTCTCGCCCTAAACTCACCCAATCGATGATCAGACTCCGTATCTAAGACCTAGTGTGAACCTCATCAATTTGACCGGAACAAAATTATATTTTGAGGATCCCGGACCCCACTCCAAAACTAGGGTAAGGGAGATGTTTTTAAGTTTAATGAGTTGAAAGGACTTAGTAATGTTCAGTTGTTAAGGATTCTGGGGTCGAACTGAAAATATTAGAAATTTTGGAATACAGGGTTTTGTGCGAGTGTCGCAGGCACTAGGTTAGGATCCCTACGAGCGTTCCCTTAGGAAATTAGGTAGGGGTGATAAATACTTAACTATTTGGAATTTCATTAATGAAACAGAATGTGTGAGCTTGAGAAAACGTGATTTCAGGGTTTTGGAGTTTCCAATGCCGCGGGCGTGAATTTAGGAAGTTTGGCAAGCCTCTCAGTAATCAAATAAGGGAAATATGTTATGCTAGTTATTTTACAAATTTTTACCAGTAAAATATATATATATATATATATATATATATAGTTATTTGTTTTTTGAATATGATTTTTGGATAGTTTAGAAGTATGACATTGTGGGTATGAAATTATGTATTTTCAGAAAAATTCAAAAATGTGGATTTCAGGAAAGATTCTACAGATTATATATATATTCTTATACAGTGGAAAAATATAGATTATAGTATATAAGTTTAATTTAATTGTGTGGCATGAGAATTATCAATTTAGTACAGAGTTTTACACAGCTTTTATAGTACCATGATTATACATTTTTTACAGAACCATGATTATACAGTTTTTACAAAAGCATGATTATACAGTTTTTACTGAATCATGATTATACAATTTTACAGAACCATGATTATTCAAATATTACAGAACCATGAAATACAGATACTATAGAATCATGGTATTACTGATATTATAGAATCATGATATTTCAGCTTATACAGAATCATGGTTATTTCAGTTTATATAGAATCATGGTAAAACAGTAATATACAAACATAGTATTATATAGTATCAAAACCCTGAAGGACCAAAACAGATTACAGAGCACGGTACCATAGCTAATACAGTATAGATAGTGCGACCACACATCTCAGATAAAGTGTGGAATGATAGTCGATTGTGCCCTAGAGGAGAGACGAAGAGTTCCCTGGCAGTCAGGACTAGGTTGAGTGGGCCAATCATACTGCAGACATTTATAGTTTGACTTAGCCTGATAGGCCAGCCAGAGTTAAATCCAGCCCACGAGCCGCACAACCTGAATCATGAGGCTTAATTCATGATATTCAATTATCCATTGAGGGAAATTTTTACAGTTACATATGTATGTAGATTTACAAAAAACAAAAAATATAAATATCATAGCTAAAAGTATGATTAAATATAAAATTCATGAACACTTGTATTTTAAGTGACATAGGTGTGAGTTATGATATGTCTTACACTAAAATGTTATCTCAGTTACCACTTGATTAGTAAATGTATTATTCATATAAACTCATTTGCCACACACTGGTAATAACATCTTTCATCTTACTAAGAAGTGTCTTACCCCAGAAATTCAACCATTTCAAGAAATCCAGACCGACGTGCGGACCGAATTCTGAGATAGAGGGGACTTTAGTATTGCCCTAACTTCAGGGTAAGCGTATATATTAAGAGATGTAATTTGAGTAGTCCCTAAGAGTTCTTGTGGATTTTTGGGAGATGTATATGCATATTTTTTGGAAATACTGAAACTCTGGTATTGTAAATAAGGTTTAAGTATTTATGTTTTCCGCTGCATAGAAGGTATGATTTATGAACAGGTATCCTTGGTACCACTTTGGGTCTGAGATGTTATAGTGAAAATCATTATGGGTATCAGAGTAATAAATTTTGTTACAAAAATAATATATATATATATATATATATATAATGGAAGTAATTTGGGGGTCGCTACAAGTTTGGTATCAGAGCCTAGGTTGCTAGGTTCTGTAGACTTTAGTGTATAGCAGAAAAAAATACCAGAGTATGGGAATGGATTTTGATGAGGGTAGAAATGGGTAGACTGAGATTTTGGGAAGTCAATGTGAGAGATTAGGATGTGAATTTAGGTTTTTGTCTCGCACTTTGGAGGCAGAAACTTCGGGGTGGTTTCAGTGATTATCCTAGGGTGACGATTTCAAGAAAGTCATGGTAAGCTATCATCGATTTTTGTTTCCAAATGGTAAGATTGAGTCTTAAATTAGCGAATTGGTGGTATGAAGATATGCTGTGATTCTTAGTAGATTAAGGCAAGAATTGTATTATGAAGTAAGGATTCTCAAATTATTCTCGTCTTAATTATAGGATGGACCCTGGAAATAGCAATGCACACGTCGGTGAAGGTAGTGATGTAGGGCCTTCCAGTATGGGTGGCAATGACTCTAACTAGGTGCTACATAGTGTAGCATAGCAGGTGATGGCAGAAATCGCATGGAACAGTAGAGAATAGGGCTGCCCACCAACTGATCAGGGTTGCACGATCTAGCAGTTTACGGGCATGCATCCTCTGGCATTCTTAGGGGGGAGCCGACCCTGCAGTTGTTGAAAATTGGATAGAGAAAATTGAGAAAATACTGATGGTGCTACACAGCACTGATGAACAGAGGGTCCTCTATGCCATATACAGATCAACGAGAGAGGCTGAGAGGTGGTGGACAACTGTGAAATTAATGAAGGAGCAAAGGCTGGTGCCAGTAGTCATGACCTGGAGCTGATTTAAATAAATTTTCTATAATCACTACTTTCCTGCCACCATTAGAGAAGCTGAGGTGGAAGAGTTCCTAAATTTGACCCAAGGGCATCTTACAGTTCAGTAGTACGCGACAAAGTTTATTGAGCTGTCACGCTTTGCCCCATACATTGTACTAGATGAGGCTAAGGAGGCAAAGAAGTTTAAGAGATACTTGAGACAAGAAATCTATGAACAGGTGGTAGTTCTAAAGGATTGGGATTTCTTAAAATTGGTAGACAGGGCCGCTGTAGCAGAGGTCAGCAGGCAAAAGGGTGCTAGGATATAGATCTAGAGAAAGAGGCCCACGCCTCCTAGATTTTAGGTAGGTACCAGTTGGGGCCCATGGAAGGGAGACATGTATGGGAGAGATCAAAGGCAGGTGATGGGAAACCGTGGATATCAAGGCGAGTAGACTTGTCCTATCTGCCCTAGATGTGGTAGGAGACATGTAGGGGAATGCCGTGTGGAAAGAATGTTTGCTATTGGTGTGGGAGACCCGGACACGTTGCACAGGTATGTCATGGGACGTTGATCAATGTACCAGCTCCTAGACCATTCCGAGGGAATAACTAGGCGCCCCGAGGAGGCCAGCAGAGGAACACAACCCTGAGAGGGTCTATGTGTTGACGTAGGGAGATGCAGAGACTGTGGGCGACCTCGTGACAAGTACTATTACTATTTTATCATATAAATTTGTTGTTTTATTCGACTTAGGGGTCACACACTCTTTCATGTCATGGGGGTATATCAAGTTATCTGGAGTAGAAACACAGTTGCTAGATACTGAACTATCAGTAGCCACACTAACAAGATCAGTAGTGAGGTGTAGAAGGGTGCTTAAAAGTTATCCAGTAGAAATTCAGGGAAAAGTGTTACCAGCTGATCTCGTAGTATTAGATATGCAAGGGTTTGATATAATTTTGGGTATGGACTAGCTAGTAGAAAATTATGCAAGTATTGATTGTCATTAGAAAAAGGTGATATTTAGGCCTCTAAGAGAGCAGGAGTTCAGATTCATGGGGTCTTGTGTGCGCGCCTCACCACAGTTAGTGTTAGCCATACAAGCGAGGAGACTACTTTGAGACGGTTGCTAGGGGTACATAGCTTGTATAAAGGAAATGCCATAGGGAGAATTGAAACTTGCTGATATTCCAGTAGTCAAGGAACTTTCAGATGCTTTCTAGAGGAGCTATCTGGTTTACCACTGGATCGTGAAATTGAGTTTGTTATAGATTTACTTCTTGGGACAGCACCGATTTCTAAAGCACCCTACAGAATGGCTCTAGTAGAATTGAAAGAATTGAAAGACCAGTTGCAGGAATTATTAGACATAAGGTTTATCAGGCCTAGTGTACTGCCCTGGGGAGTGCCAATTTTATCTGTAAAGAAGAAGGATGGGCCGATGAGGATGTGCATCGATTATAGAGAGACAAAGAAAGTAACAATAAAAAATAAGTATCCTCTTCCTCGTATTGATGACTTATTCGATCAGCTCCAGGGAACCGGGGTCTACTCTATGATTGATCTTCGGTCAAGATACCATTAGGTAAAAATTAAAGCAGAAGATGTTCTGAAGACAGCTTTTCGAACCAGGTATGGCCACTTTGAGTTTTTGGCTATGCCCTTCGGATTGACCAATGCGCCGGCAGCGTTTATGGACCTAATGAACAGGGTATTCTGCTAATATTTGGACCAATTTGTTGTTGTTGTTTTCATTGATGATATTTTGGTATACTCAAAGAGTTTTGAGGAGCACGAAGATCGTCTGAGTATGGTGTTGTAGGTGTTGAGAGAAAAGAAGTTGTACACTAAGTTCAAGAAATGTGAATTCTAGCTAAAGGAGGTTACCTTCCTTGAACATGTGATCTCCGGGGACAGTATTTTGGTAGATCCAAGCAAGATAGAAGCGGTAATGAATTGGGCGAGACCCAGGAATGTTCAGGAGATTAGAAGTTTCTTAAGTCTGGCGGGATACTACCGGCGATTTGTGGAAGGTTTTTCTAGGTTATCGGGTCGTCTGACATGGATCATGAGGAAAGATGTGAAATTCGAATGGACCAATGAATGTGAGCAGAGCTTTCAGAAGTTAAAGCACTGACTCGTCACCGCACTAGTTTTGACCATCCTATCAGGGGATGGAAATTTTGTGATCTACAGTGACGCGTCTTTAAAAGGACTTGAGTGTGTATGGATGTAGCAAGGAAAGGTTGGGGCATACGCTTCTTGGTAACTTAAGGAATATGAAAAGAACTATATGGCACGTGATTTAGAGTTGGCTGTAGTGGTGTACGCCTTAAAGATCTGGAGGCATTATTTGTATGGTCGGAAATGTGAGATCTTTACAGATCATAAGAGTTTGAAATATTTCTGTCAAGATCAAGCGCTATCGGTTCTTCTAAAACCAATTGGTGGTAGAAGGGGCGCAACCTTTTCCTTTAAACAGCAGCGCAGAGCGCCGCATTAAGCGTCGGGTGGACATAAGGGGCTACACCAATTCTAAGTAGGGGTGCCAATGGGCTGACACGCCAAGCACTGTCGAGCTGGGGCCTACCGCTACGATCCCTCGCAACAGGGTTGACTGCTGACTTCCCATAAAGCCAACAATCACCCCCCAGCAGCTACCCTGGGAGCGCTCGAACCCGTGACCTCGCTCTGATACCACTTGTCAGGATCAAGCGCTACCGGTTCTTCTAAAACCAATTGGTGGTAGAAGAGGCGCAACCTTTTCCTTTAAACAGCAGTGCAGAGCCCCGCACTAAGCGTCGGGTGGATATGAGGGGCTACACCAATTCTAAGTAGGGGTGCCAACGGGCTGGCACGCCAAGCATTGTCGAGCTGAGGCCCACTGCTACGATCCCTTGCAACAAGGTTGACTGCTTACTTCCCATAAAGCCAACAATTTCTTCACATAGTAAGAGTTGAATATGAGGCAGAGGAGATGATTAAAGTTAATTAAAGATTATGACTGTACCATCAGTTACCACCCAGGGAAAGCAAATGTGGTAGCTGATGCCTTAAGTCGGAAATCAGGCAGTGCCTCAACGTCAGCAGTGGTGATGCAGCATCAGGTCAAAATGGATTTGGAAAGGCTTGGAGTGGAGCTGGTAGAGGGGGATCACCAACCATTTATTGCTAGTTTAGTACTTTAGCCGACTTTACTGGAGAAAATTAAGATCGTTCAGATGCACGATGTATAATTAGTAAAGATCAGAGATAGAGTACAAAGTGGACATGGGGTTGATTTTAATATTTCTGATGATGGTGCTCTGAGGTTTTGTACTAGACTGTGCGTACCTGCACATGCTGAAATTAAAAGAACCATCTTAGGGGAGGCGCATCGATCCTTGTATACAGTACACCCTAAAAGTACTTAAATGTAAAGGGATCTTTGGGAGTCCTTTTGGTGGAGTAGTATGAAGAAAGAGATAGTTGAGTATGTAGAGTAGTGTTTGACATGCCAGTAGGTCAAGGCTGAGCACCAAAGACCGACGGGACAATTACATCCACTCCACATTCCTGAGTGGAAGTGGGAACATATTTCTATGGATTTTGTTACAGGGTTACCGTCGGCATTGCATGGACAGGACACCATTTGAGTGGCCGTGGACCTATTAACGAAGACTGCCCATTTCCTTCCCATCAGAGTTAACTACTCCTTGAGTAGACTGGCAGAGTTGTATACACAGAAGATAGTTAGACTGCATGGCGTGCCAGTGTCCATTATATCAGATAGAGACCCACGGGTTTACATCACAATTTTGGAGGAGTTTGCAAAATGCCATGGGTTCTCAGTTAACTTTCAACACAACATTTCATCTTAAAACAGATGGCAAACGGAGAGGACGATACAAAAACTTGAGGATATGCTGCAAGCATGTGTGCTAGAATTTGGGGGTAGTTGGGTACAATTCAAATTTTCTTATAATAACGGTTACTAGGCCAACATTAGGATGACACCATATGAGGCGCTATATGGTAGGAGGTGTCGATCCCCATTATACTGGGATGAAATTAAGGAAAAATATATTTTGAGGCCAGAGCTAGTGCAATAAACTCATGATAAAGTCAGACTTATCATAGACAAAATCAGAACAACTCAGAGTCGGCAGAAAAGTTATACAGATACTCACCAGCGAGAGTTGGAATTTGGTGCAGGAGATCATGTATTTTTGAAAGTTGCACCGATGAAAGGGGTGATGAGGTTTGGGAGGAAGGGTAAGTTGAGCCTTAGGTACATTGAACCATTTGAGATACTTGAGAGAGTGGGTCTAGTTGCCTACAAGTTAGCCTTACCACTGGTTCTATCCAGAATTTGTGACGTATTCCATGTATCCATGTTGAGAAAATATGTCCTGGATCCCTCCCATGTGATCAGATATGAAGTACTGAAACTTAGTAATGCCTTATCTTATGAAGAAATGCCTGTGCAGATTCTAGATTGAAAGGAACAGGAGCTATGCACAAAGAGGATTCTACTGGTAAAAGTTTTATGGCGCAACCATGTAGTTGAGGAAGCTTCGTGGGAATTAAAGGAAGAAATGCGCCAACGTTATCCACTCCTATTCAATGGAGATAAGAAATAAGATATTAAGAGTAGAATAACTAGCAATGTGTGTATTTTGACTTGTATAGTATAAGGTAGGATAGTTAGAGTTTTTGATCTTAGGTTATAAATGGTTTTGGGAGAGTTTCTTTTTATGTGAATGGTTGTAATCTCCCAGAACCATATATGTAACCACGGTATTCCTCCGCCATAAGTGAGGGTAATTAATTTGTCGTTTAAATGTTGCAGACACCACTCCAGGGTTAAGGTAAGGGGAATAAATTATGTCAGGTTTATTTTAAAAATATGTCCTAATTAAATTTGAGTACGTGAATTTAATTAGATTTATGTTATTAAATATATGCCCGATTTAAATTGAGTATGTGGAATTAAGTATATCTATGATTAGATTTTATTTTAAAAATATGTCTGAGTTAAATTAAACTGCAAAAATTTGATTAAATAAGATTTTTGGGAATAATTGAGAATTAAATTAAACTGCGAGAATTTGATTATATCAGGTTTTATGAATTATTCAGGCATATGGAAACGATGTTTTGTTTAGTTATTATATATGTAGTTGGGAAAAACCAAAGTGAGTAGGGTAATCATCTCCCGTTTTCCTGAAAAATGTAGTTCCTGCAAAAGTATATTTTCCCGGGTAGTTTATTATATTATGGTATAAGCATTTAAATTGTATGACATGAGAACAATTTGTTATAATTGCAGAATTAATTCGGTTGGAATCCTTTTTATGATATTATACAGTGAAATTGTGATTTTATACATAAATGTGATTTTATACTGAGTATGAATTTTATAATGAGTTATGATTATACACAGAGAATGTGGTTTTATACTGATTAATGGAAATATTGAGAATATTGTGGAATTGTGAGAAATGACTGTTTTATACCAAGTTGTGAAAATGAGATCATGCTACTATTTTTACCATGAAAATTACAATATAACGTTGATAGGATATGAGAAGGTTGTTATATTGTTATTATATAATATTATATAAATTGCAATATAACGTTGGTAGGATATGAGGAGGTTGTTATATTTTTATTATATAATATTTTATAAATTGCATTATATGGTTTAAGAACCCTGATGGATAGAGATAAGCTTGGTACCATAACTGTAGAGATATGTCAGTGCAACAACACTTCCCTCATGTACATTGACGTCCCTTTATGTCAACGGTTTGAACATTTCGACCTTTATTTGGCTGGTGCAGTGTAGTTTGAATATTGAACAATCCTTTTTCAATATTAAAGTTGATAAGCTTTGTAACGACCTGCTTAATTTTCAAATTTTTTTATTATAATAAATTCAGTATAACATATCTGGCAAATCATGATCAAGTTGAACCCGTGGGTATCAGGGATACAATAGAGATATAATAAGAAAGCCTAAGCAGTAGGAAACATAAAATCATAAAATATCACATACCCATCATTACTCATTACAATGCCAAAGTTACTACATCCATTGTTTCTATATATTCATAATACACAACCCAAAAGAAACCTAGGGTCACTTTTCACAAAATCCATTTGACCCTACCAAAACACTTACCCTTCAGAAAGGGTAGACTAGCTGTAACTACTTCAGCGGAGCTTTATACGCTCTCCTATCAGGGGCTCTTAAAATGACCATGTAATTTTGGGGCGAGACACCTCTAAGTAAGGGAAATAAATTAATACTAGTGTGTGGTAACATGAGCTTTTCTGTGATATACATATAATCATATACATAAATATAACCAGTAAAACTGTAGGTATCATTTTTGGGGAAAACATGTATAATCATAGTATAGCAAAACATACAGGATTTCTTTAAGCACAATCCATTTCATACAATAATAATAATAAGAAAATAGCCCTAGTAGGTTAGCTAGCTGTTGTTATATATTACTCCCACATAACTAGGTTGCGTGGCCCAAAGGCGGAACCTGACAATGGTTGGCCGACCACTGCTAAGTCAAAAGTATAGTCTGTAAATCTGATGGGTCTGCCAAACCTGGTCCGTACACCAGAGGTGTCCACACTTCTTAAAACCACATCGACTATCCATCCTCATGCTACTCCGTGCAGCAACGTTAATACAATATCATGATAATCATGAAAACATAGCAGCGGTATCGTGCAAGTGCTAGCATAGACCAAGTCAACTTGGTTCTGATAGCATATAATCATATAATAAAACTATTATACATGAATATTTCATACTAGCAATTGCCAAGTTAATCATTACATCACTTTTCATTTATATACATCATGAAAATTATTGGCGCATACGCCGGCAAAATATATCCATAGCTCAGCCCATACGCCGGAAAAACATATACATAGCTCAACCCGTATGCCAGAAAAACATATCCATAGCTCGGCCCGTACGCCAGCAAATCATATACATAGCTCGCCCCATACGCCGAAAAAACATATCCATAACTCAGCCCGTACGCCGCCAAATCATATACAAAATTCTCGGCTCGTACGCCGATTTTTCATTATAAAAATCCATATTATTATCATTTTCTCATAAAATAGTAACTCATTATAAATTCTACTCATGCCACACAAAATGGGTATTACGTATATTCAGAATATATCGTCATTTTCAACAGTATTTTCCAACATAATGCATAATCATATATATATATATATATATATATATAAACATATATTTCCCTGAAATCAAATGCTATAAAATTATACTTATTTTTCATAAAACATCTAACTTAGTTTTTCCTCTTACCTGATTCCTGAGAAGCCCCTAAAATAAACAGTCCTGCACCCGTAGGGTTCCCCATTCAACACTCTAAAAATGATATTCCCCAAAACTAAACTTCAGTATTTCTATGCATACTACGCTTTCTCCAACTGTTGAAAAGTCAAATAGTGAGTAGAAAGCCTTACCCTGAATCTGGGATGAATTTCGAACTCGACCCACCGACGATCCACTCCAACAAATATGCAAAGAACTTCCCTAAGAGTGTTGTGGTGGCTTCGGATCATCAATTTGGTGGCAAACGGACGCAGAAATTGAGAGAGAAGGAAGGAGAACCGAAGAGGAGAGAGAAGGAAGGTTATGCGCAGAAATTTTGGCAAAAAATGGAGTTTAGGCCTATTTATACACTAGCCTTCGTCGACGAGCCACATCACCTCGTCGACGAGGTCTAGAAGGCAACTCGTCCACGAACTCCCCCCCTTGTCGATGAAATTTATAGCCGCCCAAATATCCTTTCAATATCTTCTCGTCAATGAAGCACACCCTCGTTGACGAGCCCAAAGTGCCATGTCATCGACGAGCGCTTCGCGTTTGTTGACAAAGTATGCTATTGCCTCTTTCACTATTTCTATTTTCTTCTCTCTTTATTATTATTATTTAAATATTACAATTCCGGGTCACTACATTCTCCCCTTCTTATAAAATTTCGTCCTCGAAATTTACTGTTCGTGTAACTCATCATCCCTTAAAAAAAAGGGTCTACTTATCTTATTACTTACCCTCACTTATGGCGGAGGAATACCGTGGTTACATTCCTAGTTCTTGGGGATTACATACACAAAGAAAATTCCCCCAAAACTAAAATCCTACTTACTAACTATTAGATGTACCTGCGAAAGAAATATTACCTAACTACTTAAGCTTCTTGAAATAATTGCGGATACTTCTTCTTTATTTGCTCCTTGGATTCCCAAGAAGCCTCTTCCACTGCATGATTCCTCCACAAAACTTTTACCTGAGGAATCTTTTTGTTACGTAACTCCTGCACTTTCCTCTCCAGAAGCTGTACTGCCACCTCCTCATACTCTAGTGAGTCACTGAGCTCTAATTCTCCCTAACTAATTACATGAGAAGGGTTTTGGATGTATTTCCTCAACATGGAAACGTGGAATACGTCGTGCATCCTGGATAACATAGGTGGCAAAGCTAGCCTGTAGGCAACCAGCCCTACTTTCTCTAGAATCTCGAACTGACCGATAATCCTAGTGCTAAGTTTACCCTTCTTCCCGAATCTCATAACTCCTTTCATCGGAGCTATCTTCAAAAATACATAATCACCAATGTCAAATTCCAATTTCCCGCGGCAAGTATCAGCATAACTTTTTTTTCGGCTCTGAGCTGCACTGATTCTGTCTTTGATAAGCTAAACCTTATCATACACTTGCTGCACCAACTCTGGGCCCAACACACACCGCTCACCCATTTCATCCCAGAATAAAGGAGAAAGACATCTCCTACCATACAGTGCTTCAAATGGTGCCATGCCAATGCCGGTCTAATAACTGTTATTATACGCGAATTCCACCAGCGGCATTAACTGAGTCCAATTACCCCTAAAATATAATATGCATGCTCAGAGCATGTCTTCTAATATCTGTATCATCCTTCTAGTATGCCCATCTAACTGAGGATTGAATGTTGTGCTAAATGATAATTGAGACCCTAGAGTTTCCTGCAAGCTCCTCCAAAAATGTGACGTAAAGCGTGGGTCTTGATCTGACACAATAGATACTGGCACCCCGTGAAAATGAATTATCTCCTGAACGTAGATCTCTGCCAATCAATTAAGAGAGTAGATGATCTTGATAGGTAAGAAATGGGTGGTCTTGGTCAAACAATCCACTATCACCCAAATTGCATTCTGACCATGCAATGTTGTCGGCAGCCCTGACACAAAATCCATAGATATATGATCCCACTTCCACTCTAGGATAAATAACGGCTGCAACTGCCCTGCCGGCCTCTGGTGCTCAGCTTTTACCTACTGGCACGTCAAACACTAGGTTACATACTCAGCAATCTCTTTCTTCATACCACTCCACCAGTACATCTCTCGCAGATCCCTATACATCTTCGCACTACTAGGATGAACCGTATACAAAGATCTGTGGGCCTCCTCTAAAATAGTCTTCCTGATCTCAGTATCAGCAGGAATGCATAATCTAGAACGGAACCGAAAAGCTCCATCATCCACAATACTGAATTCCTCCCCCTAACCACTATGCACTCTATCCATCACCTCTACTAATTTTGGATCTTTTTCCTGAGCAACTTTAATTCTTTCCTGCAGAGTAGGTTGCACTATTAAACTGATGATACATACTTGAGAATCACTCTCAACTAATTCGTTGCTGAGTCTCTCCAAATTCATCATGATCGGATACTGAATCTCCATAGCCGCCAACACTGATTCCCTGGACTTCCTGCTTAATGCATCAATTACCACGTTAGCCTTCCCTGGGTGATAACTGATAGTGCAGTAAAAATCCTTAGTAAGCTCCAATCACCTTCTCTGCCTCATATTCAGTTCCCTCTGAGTGAAAAAGTACATTAAACTCTCGTGGTCAGAAAAGATCTCACATCGCTCGCCATACAGGTAATGCCTCCAAATCTTCAACGCGTGCACTACTGCAGCCAATTCAAGATCATAAGTGGGGTAGTTCTTTTCATATTCTTTCAATTGTCTGGAAGCATACGCCACCACCCTGCCATGTTGCATCAATACACAGCCAAGTCCTTTCAAGGGCGCATCACTGTAAATGACATAACCCTCACCCCTTGACGGGATGATCAATACTGGTGTTGTGACTAGCCTCTACTTCAATTCTTGAAAACTCTGCTCACAACTATCGTCCCACTCAAATTTGACATTCTTCCTAGTCAGTTGTGTTAAAGGCCTTGTTAATGCTGAGAATCCCTCAACGAAACGACGGTAATACCCAGCTAGCCCCAAGAAACTCCTGATTTCCTGGACATTCCTCGGTCTAGCCCAATTCACTACCGCCTCAACTTTACTAGGACCCAATGAAATACCATCTCCAGAAATAACATGCCCCAAAAACACGACCTTCTCATGCCAGAAGTCACATTTACTAAATTTAGCGTACAACTTATTTTCTTATAGCGTCAGTAGAACCTGCCTCAAGTGTGACTTATGCTCCTCATAGCTCCTCGAATAGATCAGTACATCATCAATTAAAATAACAACAAACTAATCTAAATATGGATGAAAAATCCTATTCATCAAATCCATAAATATAGTAGGAGCATTCATCAGACCAAATGGCATAACAAGGAACTCGTAATGCCCGTACCTGGTCCTGAAGGCCATCTTCGAGACGTCTTCTGCTTTGACTTTCACTTGATGATAGTCTAATCTTAGGTTAATCTTAGAATGCACCCGTATACCATAGAGCTGGTCAAACAAATCATCTATACGGGATAGAGGATATTTGTTCTTGATCGTCACTTTATTAATCTCCCTGTAATCTATGCACATCCTCATAGACCCGTCTTTATTCTTCACAAATAGTATTGAAGCTCCCCACGGAGATACACTAGGTCGTATAAAGCCCTTATCAAGCAAATCTTGCAACTGATTCTTCAATTCTGCCAATTCTACTGGCGCTATCCGATAAGGTACTTTAGAAATTGGCGCTGTACTAAGAAGTAGGTCAATAGGAAAATCTACCTCCTAATTAGGTGGCAATCCTAATAATTCATCGAGAAAAACATCTGTAAACTCTTTTACTATAGGCATGCTAACAAGTTTCAATTCATTCTCTGACATCTCCTTCACAAAAGCCACAAACCCCTGACAACCACTCAACAGTATTCTCCTCGCTTGAATAGCTGAAACTAATTGGGGTAAAGATTGCACTCGCGACCCTACGAACCTGAATTCTATTCTTTTTGGAGGTTTGAATTTCACTTCTCATGAATGGCAATCTATACTAGAAAAATTAGATACTAACCAATCCATTTCGAAGATTACATTGAACCCATGCATGTCTAGCACTATCAGATCAGCAGACAAAATTTTCCCTTGAATATCATCTGGCCATTCCCGGAGTACCCTACTACACCTCACTACTGACCCAGTCGGTGTAGATACCAACAACTTAGTGTCTAACAACTGTGTTTCTACCCTATATAGTCTAGTGCACTCCAAAGACATAAACGAGTGTGTGGCTTCTGAATCTAACAATGCAATAACTTTAAAAGAAAGCATACTAACCATACTTGTCACCACGTCATCGGCTGTCTCAGCATCATCTGACATCAGAGTGAACACTCTGGCTGGAGCCAAATTCCTCTGCTGACCCCCATGTGGCACTTGGTAGCCTTCTTGGTACGGTCTAGGAGTAGGATCTGCATCTGGTGGTGTAGGACAGTCTCACACCATATGACCTAGTCTGCCACAGCGATAGCAAACAGCTCCGCTTGCTCAACACTCTTCCCAGTGTCTCCTCCCACAAGTCTAACAGATAGGAGGACCCTGCACTGGCTGAACCTCGCATCCTCTGGTCTCCTGACTCTATCCTCTGCCATGGTTTCATCTCCTCTACTGATTCTATTTAGGACCCTGTTGGTAGCCCAAAGATGCATATCTCTTCCTCTGTCCATGCTCCTTTACATCCAGACGCTCACCAACCTCTGCCAAGGCTGCTTTATCGACTAACTCAGCAAAATCCTGGATCCGTAGCACTACCACCTACTTAAATATGCTTCACCTCAGACCTCTTTCAAACTATCTCGCTTTCTTCACCTCATTAGGGACAATATACGGAGTAAAACGAGAGAGCCCAATAAAATGCGCCTCATACTGCTGGATTGATAACTGTCCCTACTTCAAACTTAGGACTCTTCCACTTTAGACTCCCTGACAGTAGCCGGAAAATATCTATAAAAAAACAATTCCTTAAACCGATCTCAAGTCATGGCTATCGGCATAGTCCTTTGCTGCTCCAGAAACCTCACAGTAGTCCACCACCTCTCGGCCTCTCCTATCAGTTTATAAGTGGCGAAGAGGACCCTCTGTTCTTCTGTACACTATAGCACCGCCAAAACTTTCTCGGTCTCCTGCATCCAGTTCTCAGCGGCTGTAGGATCGACTCCTCTTGAGAATGCTAGAGGATTCATCTTAGTAAACTTTTCTATAGTGCACCCATGGCCTGCCGACGAACCACCCTACTCCCTGGAGCTCCTAGAAATCTCAACCATAACCTGTTGAGCCACGCTACGTAATACTGCATCAGAGTCATTCCAGCCTGCACTCGTAGGCCCTGTCCTATCACTGCCACTTGCATAGGCGCTACCTCCTCCTGGATCCATCCTGAAAGACAATTAACGTAACTCAGAAATCCTATCCTTACAGTTTACCCACTTAACCTAGCCTCTTATCTTAACATTCTCCACTTTTTCAACCCTAGTCTTACATTCTAGGAACATAACTCGACAATAGTTTACTATGGTTTTCCTGAAATTGTAACCCTAGGAAAAAAAAAAACCTCTATGGAAGTCTTGCCTCTAGACTATAGAACAACATCTCAAATCATATACCTATACTCTAGTATTGTTTCCATTGCATTTTAAAGTCTACAGAACCTAGCAACCTTGACTCTAATACCAAACTATAACAACCTACTTAATTTCCAATTTTTTTAATATAATAAAACAGTATAACATATCCGGCAGATCATGATCAACCTGAACCCGTGGGTATCAGGGATACAATAGAGATATAATACGGAAGCCTAAGTAGTAGGAAACATAAAATTATAAAATATCATATACCCATCATTACTCATGACAATACCAGAATTACTACATCTATTGTATCTATATATTTATAATACACAACCCAAAAGAAACCTAGGGTCACTTTTCAAGAAATCCATCTGACCCTACCAAAACACTTACCCTTCAGAAAAGGGCAACCCAACTGTAACTACCTCAGTGGAGCTTTATCCGCTCTCCTATTAGGGGCTCCTAAAATGATCATGTAATTTTGGAGTGAGACACCTCTAAGTAAGGGAAATAAACTAATACTAGTATGTGGAAACATGAGCTTTTCTGTAATATACATATAATCATATACATAAACATAACCAGTAAAACTGTATGTATCATCTTTGGGAAAAACATCTATTATCATAGCATAGCAGAACCTACATGATTTCTTTAAACATAATCCATCTCACACAATAATAATAATAAGAAAACAACCTTGGTAGGTTAGCTGACTGTTGTCATGTATTACCCTTACATGATTGGGTTGTGTGGCCTGAAGGTGGAACTTGACAATGGTTGGCCAACAACTGCCAAGTCAAAAGTACAGTTTGTAAGTCCGATGGGTCTGTCAGACTTGGTCCGTACTCTAGGGGTGTCCACACTTCTTAAAACCACATCGACTATCTATTCTCACGCTACTCCGTACAGCAACGTTAACACAATATCACGATAATCATGAACACATAGCAGCGGTACCGTACAAGTGCTAGCCTAGACCAAGCCAATTAGGTTCTGATAACATATAATCATATAATCAAACTGTGATACATGAATATTTCATACTAGCAATTGCCAAGTTAATCATTACATCATTTTGCATTTATATACATCATGAAAATCATCGGCCCGTACGCCGACATTTCATATTTTACCATAGCTCGGCCCGTATGTCAGCAAAACATATCCATAGCTCAGCCCGTACATCGACAAAACATATACATAGCTCAAACCGTACGTTGGAAAAACATATCCATAGCTCGGCCCGTACGCCGGTAAATCATATACATAGCTCGGCCCATACGCCGAAAAAACATATCCATAGCTCGGCCCATACATCGGAAAATCATATAAAAAATTCTCTGCTCGTACGCCGGTTTTTCATTATAAAAATCCATATCGTTATCATATTCTTAGAAAACAGTAACTCATTATAACTACTCATGCCACACAAAATGGGTATTACGTATATTCAGAACATATCGTCATTTTCAACAGTATTTTCCAACATAATGCATAATCATATATATATAAACATATATTTCCTTGAAATAAAATGCTATAAAATTATACTTATTTTTCATAAAACATCTAACTTAATTTTCCCCCTTACCTGATTCCTGAGAAGCCCTTAAAATAAACAGTCCTACACCCGCAGGGTTCCCTGTTCAATACCCTGAAAATGATATTCCCTAGAACTAAACTTCAGTATTTCTACGCGTACTACGCTTTCTATAACTGTCAAAAAGTCAAATAATGAGTAGAAAACCTTAGTCTGAATCTGGGATGAATTCCAAACTCGACCCACTGACGATCCACTCCAACAGATATGAAGAGAACTTTCCCAGGAGTGTCGTGGTGGCTTTGGATCATCAATACGACGGCATACGGGCCCAGAAATTGAGAAAGAAGGAAGGAGAACCGAAGAGGAGAGAGAAGGAAGGTTCTGCGCAGAAGATTTCGACCAAAAATGGAGTTTAGGCCTATTTATACACTGACCTTCGTCGATGAGCCACACCACCTCGTCAACGAGGTCTAGAAGGCAACTCGTCGATGAACTCCCCCCCTCATTGATGAAATTCAGAGCCACCCATATATCCTCTCGGTATCTTCTCATCGACGAAGCACACCCTCATCAACGAGCCAAAAGTCTGCTGCCGCCTCTTTTACTATTTCTATTTTCCTCTCTCTTTATTATTATTTAAATATTTTAATTTCTCAGGGTCACTACAAGCTCGTTTCCATCATACTCAATTTTCCTCCTCTGCATTTGCAACAACAAATGTGGGGTATAAGCATTCCCTAACTCCATTTCTTGGTGAGATGCCTCCTGGTGGGCACTAAAGTACTGTGCAACGTGATAAAACATCATTTGTATAATGGTAGTTATTAGTAAATTGCAAGTTCCTTTCAGGAAAAATTTAAAACATTCAACCAGATTTGTGGTCATGTTTCCATACCTTCGACCATCATCATGACATTTCGTCCATAAGTGAGGAAAGATCTCTTCAAAAAAAGATTTTGCAATTGGTTTGCCTTCTGTTAGGATCCTTTCCATTAGAATATTGAATTTCCTAACTTGGTGTTCCTTACCAACTATTTCAACCATCTGCTTTAGCATGGTATTGTGCACCCTCTTATTGAAGTTACTAATGACGTGATGCAAGCAAAACCTATGGTGTGCACGTGGTGATTACCAGTCAACATTATGACGATTGACACCAATAATACTGGGGTGTATATCTGATATAAAACACAAATTATCGCGGTCAGTCACTTCATCTCGGATGCACTGAAGAAACTAGGACCATGTTCGCAGACTTTCCTCCTCAACAATTGCGAATGCTATAGGAAATATTTGTTGGTTTGCATCAGGGGCTGTTGCAATTAGCAATTTGCCTTTATATTTCGTATATAAGTGTATTCCATCTACACAAATAACTAGAGGATAATGACGAAATCCCTCAATTGATGTTGCAAATGACCAAAAAACATAAGTTAAGATAACAGAGTTGTTAGCATAAGGAATTTCTCTCTATACCCATGTGACCTTTGTACTAGGATTTGATTCACACATAGCATGCATCAACTTTAGCAGCATTTGATATGAAAGACCCTAGTCTCCAAAAACCCTTGCAACTACCATTTTCTTCCCAAGCCATACCTTTCTATAGGATACATGTTATTTGTACTTTGACCTTAGGTGTGCTTACAAAGCTAAAATCGAAGCACCAACATCACTCTTATTAATTTCCATGATTTCATTTGCAACTAAAGTCGACTTCAATTTACAGGTGGTCTTGCGAGAGAGTCTCATTGATGCATGTATATGGCCTTCTGTACTATGTAATTTAAAAGAGCCCATGCTTTCTACATTGACAGGCATGCAACCTCCAAGCGTAGCTCTCGTATGTCTTACACCTAACCACCCATGTTGTTGGGATGGATTGCACCACCTTGAAGTTGTGGTGTGTTTGCGTATGGTGGACACACACAGAATGGATTAGATCATCATTTGTGTTGAAAATCATACCTTTACGAAATTCTGAGACACCATCCCATCGAGTACCCTCAAGGGAACTTTCAAATTGAGTTTTGATATGACTGACTTTGACATCGATCATATACGCTAATGGCGGCACGTTGCATACCTGTCCTTGGCTCACAACTATGGACATAGGAGGCATGGCAACTTCTTCCTACTGAACCCTATAATTATTCGGCCCACCGACCTCATTTACCTCTGTGTTTGTCTCTTCAAAATCCTCTTGTAAGTCATCTTCTTCCTCTAATTCTTAGTCACACTCTATATCAAATTGCATTGGCTAGGCCATGTATGCCCCCTTCTTGTGCATAACAAATGGATGGAACTGTTTGGAAGTTTGGTATAAACACAACTCCATCCGAACTTTGTTCATGCCTATACAAAGTCGATTGTTTTGGCTCGTGATGAAAACTATGTCACACATTGAATCCTTGCAAATTAGCCTCCTCACGTTCAAACTTTAATTAACATGAATTCTGACTGAAATAATGTACTGGGGATATCATTCAAATCTAAAGCTGTCATAATATGTGAAAGGTGATCAAATAGTCTGTTCGTCTTAGCAGTATTGTATTCATTATATAATTGAGGATGGAGAAATGCTTCCCTCTGCATAGTTAGAGCTCCACCCATACTCCTGCTTCGAGGAATGCGGTTCACAAAAATCTCAACTATGTACACGCTAGGACAAGAATTTTGTGGGTCTAATGCAATTAGAACATCTACACCATCTTTTATTGGGATGTTGATATACAATAAATTTTCACCACTCCCTCGTTGTGGATATCTTAAACTCAATTCTAACATGTACTCATTCGGATCAATATCTAATCCTTCATATATTTTTCATTTGAAACATTCTAACTTCATCCTCCTTCTAACTCCAATCGCCTTCATTGGCCTTTTGTTATACTTAATACTAGTTTACCCATGTATAATCTCACCATTGACATACAATAAAAATGTAACTTTGTTAGCTGACGAATTTGACGTCATTATGAATTTTCAACACAAATTAAGAAAGACAGAAGTTGCAAGAGTAAATCTATAAAAAATTCACGCAACACTTGAAGGTGGTGATGGAGGCTGGAGGAGAAAGGAAGAAGAAGGAAAAAGAAGAAGAAATAAGGTGAAAGTATGAATGGGAAGTGGGGGATGAAGGAGAATAAATAGGACGGGGTGTGGGGAGGTGGGGCAAGCAGGTGGCTAGGGTGGAGAGGGGGGGGGGGGTTAGGGAATATGTGCATTGGTTTACCTATACGTGCATGTCAAAATCGACTTTTGGAAAGTCAGTTTTGACTTGTATTTATTTTTTTTTTTTCTGCACAGGTTCTTTGGGAAGGAGCGAGGAGCGACCTTTGTTCATAGCCGATTTTTGGAAATTCTGTTACGCTCATTTTTTTTTGTCTTTTTCTTTTTCTGCGCAGGGGTAGGCGTTTCAGTGCCTTGGGAGGAGGACCATGCAGAACCAACTTTCCAAAAGTCAATTCTGCTAACTTTTTTTTTTTTTTTTAAATACTCAAAAAGTCGGTTGAGTTCAAAAGCGTAAATATACCCCCCCCCCCCGCCCCACCCACTTATATATGTGTTTTCCTTTTTTTCTTTCTTAATATTTCCATTAAAAAACTCATAACACAAGTGTGAACTAGTTATTCTTTTAAAATAAAGCAAGATGGACTTAAAAAAATATATAATTAATTGAAATTATACAAAGAAAGAACAATTTACCATAAATCGGTTAAACGCCATCTCTAATTAATTTGTCAAGAGTTGACTTAGACTTTATTTAATAATAATTCCTCACAAGTTTTGAGTTAGGCTGTACTTAATAATGCTTCCAGTCCCATCAACGCAATTGTTTTTGGACAACAAAATCACTGTTGTGAATGTGAATATGCTTTAGGGAAGCAATTACTGCCCAAACCAAAATTACCTTATTTTACTTCTACTAAACCACGAGCTTCTCTAATAAATTGGCAATTATTCCATACTTGGTTTTTTTTTTCCCTCTGTAGCATGAACATTGGACCCACTTGCCTATGTTGTGCCCTTTTATTTTCATGTGAATCCAAAATGTTGGAAAAGTTAGGTTCTAAGTTGAGCTATGCACAGTATTATTATTTAATTATTTATAATTTATAATGTGATGCACTTTAACTTATAAAATTTGCATCCCAAGAGTCTTATTTTTTCATCCCCATTCAAAGAATTTAGAAATTTTGAAAATTAGAAAGTTAAATACTTGTTTTTCATTCAAAAATTTAGAAAGTTAAATACTTTTATTATTGGAAAATAGTGGGTTTGATTAAGGAGAAGCAGTAGAAATTAAGGATGATGAGTTGTGTTGGAAATTTTCAAGATTTGGTTTTAGCTCGAGAGTATACTAGGGCTAGGAACTCAGTAGTTTCATATGTTCCGAAATTATTTGGTTAAAAAAAGAAGTTATCTTAAAGCATTTTATTTTTTTGTATGTTGACTAGTAATAAAAATTAAAATGTTTACTCTTGAGAGGCTGGTCCATGAAACTTGATGAATGATATAGGAACTCAGTAGTTTCATATGGTCCGAAATTATTTGGTTAAAAAAAGAAGTTATCTTAAAGCATTTTATTTTTTGTACGTTGACTAGTAATAAAAATTAAAATGTTTACTCTTGAGAGACTGGTCCATGAAAGTTGATGAATGATATTAATTGTAAGTTTATGGTTGTAATATTGAGGCTAGAAACCCTTTATTTTTTAAATGTGGAGCACAAAAGAAATATGTCGAGGGATCCTGCAGTCTTGGAAGTTTATTACTCCACAAGAAGCAGGAGGAAGACACGCAACGGCTATATGGTCTCGATGATTTTGATTCTAATGATTTAGCTATGCTAGCTTGGGCTTCTACTATCTATAGTTCTTGAAAGTGGATGGACTCTTATCATTTTTGCTAGAAGACCACAAAACTTAGAAGTGATTATAGAGCAAGTAATGTTGATGTTAAAATCAAATCTTGTACGATAGTTTCGTTTGGAGGTTTTGTGTTCGTATAAGGCTTTTGGCCTTTTTGCCCTCATTAGTTATATGGTGCTTAACATATATATTTTTTTAAAAAAATACAAAATAATGACACATGCATGATATAATTAAATTAAATAAACTAAAACTTGAACAATAAAGCAAAAAATAGAAAAGAAAAGTGACCACACTTTTTATTCTCGCGTTGACAGACGTTTTATATTATTTTCACATAGCGAATGCAATAATCTGCAAAATAATAGCTCATTTTTATGTATTTGATTTTAATTTTTGCTTTCCCCACCTCTTATGTCATGTTCATATTCTTCATTTGAATCATTGCTATCCATCTTTGAAGTAATAATTTTTTCTTGATGTTGACTCTGGTATTTCACATAATATAAGGTAGGTCGGATGTTATTTTGTAATACTTTAGTCAGTTGATTTTTCTTCGTCTCACTCATTATTTGTAGCATTTAGATTGAAAATTTTACTAAGACTATAACTTTTCAACTATCTTTTACATTATAGCAATTTCAAAGGCAGGTGAAAAGTATATTTTCTATCTTTTATTTTTATTAACTAGTTTGGAGCCCTCTTGATTGATGCCTTCCACCTGTAGACACATAAAACAAATACATCACATTAACTTATTTATTTATTTCATCTATCTCTTGAAAGTTTTTTGGTGACATGTATTTTTATTGCATCACCTTTGATTCTATATTACAAATTTTTGCAGTACCATCATCCTTGTTTTCTTATCAAAGACTTTATCTTCAACCTCAATTTGTAATCTAAACCTATGTTCATTTATTAAATAAACTCATTATTTGATTCATTAAGGAAAGATAACAAAACATTTTATGACAATCTTACTTGAGCACTAGAAATTCTACATTTCCTTTTTGTATAGTACCATCCTCTTGCATTTCTTTCATTTCTAATATTCTTCTCATAGTTCTATTTATCTTTTTTGAATCTATGAAGGTCATTGCAATTTCACTAGGTATATTAAAGTAATATGTTTTTGTCTGACATTAAATTTATATGGTTTCGAGCATGTGCCAAGAATTGATGACGATATCAAAGGAAAAACGCAAAGGAAAGGATGCCAGTCGACCACTCTAGGAGGACTAGTTGATTGGACCGCCATTCTATCAAAGTTGGTTGCCCGGCCCCTTTATGGTGATCATCCGCCTGTGTTTTTTTTTGCTTTTTTTTTTTTTTAAGAAAAAAATTGGATGTAGTCCTCACAATTTTATTTATTTTAAAATTTTTAAAAAATAAAAAAAAAATCCTAAGGAGGAATTTGAGTTCAGGAGTGTAGTTGTGCAGGGAAGATAATTAAATAAATTTTTGAAAGAAAAGTCTATTCTTGGGAAAACCTTGAACATTTATTTTCTAAGTTATGAAAAACAGTACTTTGAAATCACTAATTTTAGAAAACAATTTAAAAAAAAAAATGCAGTACATTAAACAACACGATTAACTTAGGATCATATAAACATAAATAAATTTTACAAAGATAGAAACATAATTTATCCAAAAACACATAGAAAATCAGATAAAAGATTAAGTGTCTCCCTCTCTTTGCAATAGCCGATTGACCCTTAATTAATGGGCAGTCAATTGCTCAAACATGACTCCCCCATAAGTACTGGGTGCACGATCGACTGCCTAAATGCAAAAATAAAATATTGCAACTTAACACACATTGATTTGCTTTCTTACATGTATACAAACATTTTACCGACTTTTTAGATAACATGCAAGACTCTATTTGCAAATGTGAAAACTTATAAAAACAAACATATCATTATTTCTTAAAACATGCTCTCACCGTGAATTGAATGTACATACATACGCTAAACTATTTGATCACATACACATTCTTACACATACTAAGACATGAACAATATATTATTCAAACCCTAAAAATAACCAACATGATTTCCTATTAACACATTAACACATTAATATCTCAATAAATAATAAAGCAATCCATGCATGAAATAAATAAACAAGACACACATATTTAAAAAGAATTGGTTTGCAGTACTAACTTGAAAGTGGCCCAAAATGAATAATGGGAAGTATGAACGAATATAAACAAAATATAATAAGAGAATGCCTGAATGATACAATGGTAAAGAAAAATGAATGTTTGTGATTTGGTAAGATGAAAACGAATATGTGAGATCTCTTTTGCATCATGCGTGCTCTTGACCCCCTATGGGCACATCTATTTATAGACATGAGAGAGAGAGAGAGAGAGAGAGAGAGAGAGAGAGAGAGAGAGAGAGAGAGAGAGAGAGAGAGAGAGAGAGAGAGAGCGAAAAACCCCTTTGAAAATTTCAAAAAACGTCAATTACCTTGTGCGAGATAAGATAGTTATAGATGTCCTAACCATTAAAAGACACTTGGCAATAGTTGAGAACACGTGGCAAGCTCAAAAGCATTGGTCAGTGCATGAAAGGAACCTATTTGTAATATTCACACCAGACCGATCGACCGCCTCGAGGGACTGGTCGATTGTTCTAAAGGTTGTAGACAATCACTTTGCACATGTGGGCATGATCATATGTGTAAATGAAGGACCGATTGACTGCCCATTAGCAAAAGTCAACTAGGTACAAAATTTTAGCCTTTTCTTTTCTTTTCTTTTATTTTCTTTTCCTTTTTTTATAAAAAAAAACAAACTTCAATTGCTTCAGTTGAGTGCTTTCGAGTGTTCAGTCAAAAAAAAAAAAATGATTATCAACAATAGTCATAACAATAAATAATTCAACCATTTAAATTTTCCTATATTAATGCATAGATATGTTATATTTATAAAATTATTGTTGATTTTGGTATTTCAAAATTGATGAAAACTTTTGTTATTGTTGTTGAATAAATGTAATAGCCAGTTGTCAAAAATTAAGTTCATAAGAACTCTATTAAATTAAAAAATATTTTATTTTATAATTTAACTCACTCTTGAATGCTTTTACTAATATTTATATAATTATGATAGTAAAAGATTCGTGACTTTTGATAAAAATTTCATTATCTATTTGTTCTATAAATACAATCAACAATGCGACCTTTATTTTTGTCACCTCTATGAAAATATTTATTCAATAAATTACAACTTCTTATAAAATATCATATACACATTAAGAAAACATATCCAATAAACAAACTCAATCAACTAAAATTTCAAAGTTCTAAATTTTTCAATGAATCATCCAATTTGACTTTCCTCAACAGCTCCCATTCAAGTTACTTTTCCAATGTCATCTACATGATATGTGAATATATTATACTAGTACACAATTATTAAATTGTATATTTGAATAAAATCAATTGAAAGATTATAAGAGAGCACTTTTTCACCTGTTAGGTAATGTTATCATTCAATATACTCTTCACCACTTCATATGTAGTAATCTCTAACTTATCTTTCTAATTTTGTTTCGGAACAATCAGGGTCGGCCTAACCTTAAGGCAATTAAGGTGCTTGCCTAGGGTCCCAAAAATTTTAGGACCTCAAATTTTTTTTAATGTAATAATGTTAACATTATTTATGATACTCTATTCCCATACATTGACTTTCCCACTATCTAAGTAAATAAAATTGTATTTTAAAATATAAAGAAAGTACAATTTAATTCTTTCTTTTTCAAGTAAATTTTGGGGCCCCCAAATTTTTTTTAATTTAACATTATTTATGATGCTCTCTTCCCATACATTGACTTTCCCATTATCAAGTAAATGAAATATAAGTTGAATATAAAACTTTAATTACTGATTTTGCATCTCAAAAAGTTAGAAAATTTAATTTTAAATAAAAATAAAAATTAAACAAAATATTAAAGGTCCTTAATTAAATTATTCGCCTAAGACCCCATATTGTGAAGAGCCGGCCCTGAGAACAATAAACTAGTTTAATACACAATGTCACAAAAAAAAAACCTATCTCTTTTGCATTTGATACTAATCCGTGTGCATTAATGCACGATTTACCTCTAAAGTTTGTCAGTGTATATGGCTTCTTCAGAGATCATTGATTGGAATATTTTTAATTGAAATTTGTTTGCTATAGCATGGATGCTTGTATCCTACACCATAATAATTTATTTTTTTAAAAGAGAGTATATTGCATGAAAATAATTTATTTAAAGAGATTACATTTTGTTTTGCCTCTTCATCTAACGAAATGGCATTCAAACTGATCAGTTGGTCTATTTTTGTTTTTATTGTTGTCCATAGTCGACATACTTTTACCTTTATCTTCCAATTCCCCCCTTGATATTTGAAACCTCTTTAAAGGAATTATATTTTTTTTCCCCATTGCATCGTAAATTGACTACAATGAATATATTTAAATATTTTAAATTAATTTGTACAAGATTTGCAAAGCAATTAATAATGAAGAACTGAAATAAAGTTGTTATTTAATACCTTCATACAATTGAAAAAATTTCTTTGTAAACAACATTCTTTTTTTGTCTCCTTCAATTTATAATCTTTATTTGCTATCATTATCTGAGGTCCAACTTTGCTTGTCACTCTTGATGTTGCAACATAGAATTGTCCAAGAAAAATAGTGGCTTAGACAAGAAAACTCCCACATACTTTAATGATTGTCCTTGACTTTTGTTAATTGTCATTACAAAACAAATTGCCACCAGATACTATCTTCTTCTTATTATATATGCCTGTTTGGACCCACTTGGAGACATGATTGTTCTCAAGGGATACCTTAACACCAATATTTGTTCATGTTATTATCTCAACTTCTATTAACCAGGTAGCAAGTTGCTGGATTTTCTCAACCAGACTAATCTCATGCCTACACCAGCTGTACCCTCAGCCAACACATAGAAGGTAAATCGAGGATGTGCGCTGCAGGCGATAGAGTTTGAACCCCAGACTTTATTTTTGTCGAAGACTATTTGGTGAACCTCCTTATCACCTGAGCTTATGCCTGAGGTTTTTTTTTAAAAGTCTAGCTAAGCTTTCTAACTGTTTTAAGAGTGTAGAGAAAACAATAATTGGAATTGTAGAGAACAACCAAGAAGTGAGATGCCGGGAGGGAGGGCGTGGCTCAGGTGGTCGAGCGGATGCTGGGAGTGCCTTTCACTTGGTCAGGGATTTCTCCCCTCTCGGGTTCGATTCCTCCCCTGGGCTCTTGCTTTACCCTCCTCGTGGTGATGTGGGGCCGGATCAACGGGGCGTGGGATTAGTCACGACTAGTGCGGCGGACTGTAAAACGGACGTCGTTGATGGTTGTGGACACCTAGCGATATTCAAAAAAAAAAAAAAGAAAAAAAGAAGTGAGATTTTCCATTAGATGGGTTGGCTACTTTTTGTTTTTTTTTTTAAAAGAAGCCACTTATTTTGACTTTCCAATCATTGTTCTTACGTACATTGAATTTTTAAATAAATTTCAACAATAGATTTGGAAAAATGAATGCCTAGGTTGGAAAAATCCAACATAATTTGGGTGGATGGTCAAGAGGTTCAAAACTTTGACTGATGATGGATGTTATAAAATATAAATATAAATATAATTATCCTATGCTTAAGAGTAGTGGATCTAATCTTGAATGTGAACTTATATGATTTTATATATATATATGTATATGGATGTTATAAAATATAAATATAAATATAATTATCCTATGCTTAAGAGTAGTGGATCTAATCTTGAATGTGAACTTATATGATTTTACATATATATATATATATATATATATATATTTTATAACTAATAAAGGAGATAGATATGGTTCGCGCCATTAAAATCTAAACAATATAAACTAGGTGACAATTGGATTTGTCATAAATTAAAATATAGGAAGCACAATTATTCTTTTTAAGATAAGATAGGTGTGCTTTAATGTTGCGCTTGGAAGTATGAATTTCAGGTCTTAAATTTAGATTTAAATAGATTTTGATAAAATTTAATACAATATTTTTGTTCAAATCCGTACATCCAAATTCAAAACCTCTTATAAAAAAGGTAATTATGCTTTAGAATATTTGCCTAGATTAAAATCTTGTGGTTAATCGTGTTTCCCTGCACTTGACAAACATTCCAACTTTAAACTTTAATTCGTGGTTAGGAATTCCTAGAAATTTCAAGATCCCCACAGGATATTGAACGTTCACATCTTTTACATTCGTGAATGCTTTGCAGATAGAGTCTGCGCTTAAATATATTGGGAAATTAACACGAAATTCTCAAATCCTGTGAGAAAACAAAATAGAGAAAACACAATCACGTCAAAGAAAAACAATCACACGCACAACAACCATAAAGTACTATTCACACCTTTACACATCATGTAATGTTTGATCAACTGCTTCAAAACAATTTCAATGCGCCATGGGTGCTTCATCCCATATGACTATACTTGTTTTCTTTAGTAATTTAGACAACTATGTTCTTGGTTTTAGTCAGTCCTAATAGATTGGTCATTAATACTGATTAAAATTTGGAATTTGGAGCATTCTATCCTTCCTCTAAGCAATAGAAGAGTTGTTATTCCTATATGATGTTACAGTAAGTACTATTTTTCCCTTAGAATCTCAGCCATGCGATTATTACTTTGTATAGAGATGTTTTCCCAGTACCTCCATGTGCATACACAAAAAAAATAATTGCCCTTTGTTTTGTTCTACAACTTGGATAACATATTTGAATATTTGAATATGATCATCCGTTTGTTTAATCAATTCTTCTCTATCATATAACAACTCCTCTTGTAACAAGCTACTGCAGGATTAATTTATACGTTTATGCTTGGCATTTGATGATAGTTTTTCAATGTTCTACCATTCTTTATCAAATAGAATATAACTTTTCAACTGATTTCCTAGTAGCTGTAATTCTTTAGATTATGTTATTTGCTTTTGTTTATAAAAAGAATCTTCTGACAATAATTTCTAATTAGATTCTTATCGACACTAGTTTGGTGACCATTTTGAAGACCAGGTAAGTGTAGATAATCAAACCATTAATTATCTAACTCGTCCCTTTTATTTTAAAAAAATAGAGGCGCCACTTTATTTTAGTTTTGAAAAGACAAAATAAAGAAAAATCTTTTAAAAGAGATTTAGGATTGGAAGTACAATTGTGAATAGGGAAGGTAGGTGCTTTAATTCCTTTCTGATGGAATTTAAAGGACTAACACCCTAAAGCATCCGTTCTATGAATGATTATCATACTTACCTTGTGTGTGTGTGTGTGTCTCCCTCAAGAAAAAAACTAATTTTCTATGAAAAAAAATACTATTTCAAAATCATGGAGAATGGGTTACAGCGGAGGTTGGTTGATCATGTGCAGTAATCACAATCCAGCACATGAGTTTCTGCCAGTACAAAATCCACTACGTGTCTGTAACTCATGGCTGTCTTGAGGATATTCCCATCTCATTGTCATGTTTCCCCCCATGACTAGATTGTGCGGCTTGAAGGCTAGACCTAATCGCGGTTGACATACCCAGTTAGATCAAGGGGAAATGTGTCTGTAGTACGAATGACCTACCCAATCTTGGTCCGGACCCTAGGAGGGCATCACAACCCTTCACAGACCCATTTTCTTGCCACACTCTCCATGAGATTGTGTGGTTGCACAATCACCTCGCTAGCAACGGTACCGTGCTCTCTATCAACAACAGTCCATCAAGGTACTCATTTCTACATTTCCATATTCACATTTCAATATTCTCAATTCAGTATTTACATTTCAATATTTACAATTCAATATTCACATTCCAGTATTCACATTTCAATATTCACATTTCAGTATTCACAATTTAGTATTCACATTCATCTCCTCACATCAGTAGTATTCCCATCATTTTTTTGTTTCATTCTCCTTATAATATATATATATATATATATATATATATATATATATATATATATATATATATATATATTTCATTTCTCGTATTTCAGCATTTCTCAGTTAAACATATCAATACCACATTTCATTATTTTCCAATAAATTGCACACACACACACACACACACACACACACACACACACACACACACACACACACATATATATATATATATATATATATATATATATATCACATTTCTTCGTTTTTTTTTCTTCTATCAGATCATTCTATATGCCACTTTTCATCATTTCCATTTGACAATCTCATTTCATCACAGTTATGTATATAAAACATAATTAAATTTCCATAACTTCATTTCTATATAAAACATATATATATATTACTATTTTTTTCATAATCTCATTTTCCTAAGCTCAAATCATAAATCCCAATTTCAATTACCTTCCTAGTAGAAACCTGTCATCTCATTTTCTCAAGCCACACAATTTTTATCTAATATTTATAACATAATAACCAAAGGAAAAATATCATATTTCATTTTCACATACTTTAAATCACAATTCATTTCCCAAAAATAGCTGTAATAATTTATTCCCCTTACCCGACTTATTGAAAGGCCCGTAAAAGAGGGCGGCATTTCCTATACTCGTGGCGTTCGAAACTAAAAACCCTGAAATTCACATTTTTCCCAAATCAATCTACTCATTTCCCAGAATATTTTTTTTTTTTTTGGTAAAAGAGGGCGGCACCTCTATTTATTTATTAATAAACCCTTACTTTTGGCGGAGGAAAACCATGGTTACAAGTTAAAACCAACCAACCAACCAAATTAGGACAAACAAAATTAAACATAAATAACAAAGGAGATAAAAACATTAAAACTACCAAAAACAAAACGAAATACATAAAAAAAAACTCTAGAGATGAACTAACGACGAACGGAAACAAGACCCCACCTATCCATCTGAAGGATACCTTTCAGATAACGTGGTAGAAGATGTTGTTCTTCGTAGATTACATTGTTTCCTATTTCTCCTTCTTTAGCAAGAAAATCAGCCGCACTATTGCCTTCCTTATATTGATGCATCACCATGACATTCACTCCTTCTAACTCTGCCACGAACTCCTCCCAAAATTCCAAAAGATACCATAATCTACCTTTCCAAAGCCAATCAACTACAATTCATGAGTCACTTTCAATAATCATATTAACATAATGCAAACATTTACACAAACGAATTCCTTCCCTGATTGCTTTTAATTCTGCACTATTATTCGTACCATTACCAAAATAACTTGAAAAAGCCGCTTTTACCATGCCATGGCAATCCCGAATGATTCCTCCACCTCCTGAAGTACCCGGATTATCCATACAACTCCCATCACAATTAAGTTTTATCCACCCTACTAGAGATTTAACCCATGAAATAATTTTTCCAGGCCTATCGCAAACTCCCTGATGCTTAATTTGAAACTCATTCAAAATCTTAATGTTCGACTTCTTCAATTTTTTAAAAGAAATGGTGCTCTTAGCAATAAAACTAACCCAGAATTGAACACTTCTCCACATCTGATCTGTACTTTGATAAACTCCTTCCATTCTCGCTTTACATCTTCGATTCCAGAGGCACCACGTAATCAAACATGGAATCAGCCCGATTAAAATACCTTTAATAGACGATTTTTTTGCATAGTGGAACCAATTTGCCATTTTATTTTTCCAAGGAAGAGATCGTTGGAAAGGAATCCCCAATGCCACACTAGCCCGATGCCAAACCTCTGAAGCCACCTCTCCTAAAGAAATAATATGATCAATGTTTTCCTAGCTTCTCTGAACGCAGCAATCACAAGCCGAAGCCATCGATATTCTTTTGGTCTGAATTCTATCATCTACAACCAAACATCTAAACCAGGCTCTCCATAAACACCTTGATATTTTTTTGGGCAATAAAGAATGCTAAAACCAGTCATTCCACAAAAAATTATCACTTCTGCTCCTCACTGCCTCCCAAGCCATTTTTGTAAAAAAATTACCGTTCGGGGTAGGCTTCCAAACAAAAATATCCTGCCCACTTTTACCCGCCGGCACCTGTTGCAAAATTTCCCTTGTTTTATCAGCACCAACCAATTCTCGTACTAAATTAGAGTTCCAATTATTATTTAGCCAGCAATCCTTAATACACAGTTTCTTGTTTAAAATATCCTCAGTGCTCACAGATAACGGGCCTAATGACAACCATTTGTCGAACCAAAAGGAAGAGTTCCCACCTCCCACCAAAATTTTAACATTATCCATAACTTCTGGAATTGTGGCCATAATTGATTTCCAAAACCGAGAGTCATTTGGTCTCCCCTTCTTTACTAGTAAATGATCATTTCTGCAATATTTAGCTTTGAAAAAATATGCCCACAGATTGTTAGAAGTGAGCAATCTAAAGGCAAATTTCATGAGAAGAGATTTATGAACTTCTTTAAGATCTCTCAGGCCCAGACCCCCTTCCGAGGTAGGTTTACAAATTTTCCCCCAAGAGCGCCAATGAATCTTCCTTTTATCTTTCATCTCTCCCCATAAAAAAATTGAAAGAAGAGAGTTAATGCGAGAATATGTGACCTGTGAAATCTTAATAACTAGGGGTGAGCATAATTCGGGGAAAACCGAATTAACCGACTGAAATTGGTTGGTTCGGTTCGGTTATGCATTTCAATTTTTT
Organism: Malania oleifera; assembly: GCF_029873635.1. NCBI lineage: Eukaryota > Viridiplantae > Streptophyta > Magnoliopsida > Santalales > Ximeniaceae > Malania > Malania oleifera. The sequence continues at coordinate 32,128,977 of NC_080424.1, forward strand.
GGGAATCGGGTTTCGGTTCGGTGAATAGAAAACATTAATTCGGTTAACCGATTAACTGAATTAATAATTAATTAAATTTTAAATTTAAATTAGTAAATGAAAATCCTGTTATTCTATTATCTATATTTCTAATTTTCTATTCCCTCTCATAGTCTCAGACTCTCACTCCCAATCTCACACTCTCAGACTCTCAGTGCTCTCAGAAGTCAGAAGGCCCTCCCTCTGTCCCTCATTGCCTCTCCCTCGCAGCCTCGCTCTCCCGAGCTCAATTCACCACAGTTCACACCACCATCTTCACGCGACGGCGATGCTATCGCCTGCGCCCATCACCATCGTCGTCGCTGGCAGAGCAGTTCGCGCACAGAGCAGTTCACCGAGAACCACCCCAGCTCCTCCTCATTGGCATCAAGCTTGCCTAACTGCCCGAGCCCAATCGTCTCCCTAAGCAACCACCTTTCCTCCACATCAATCTCCACTTCTCAGTACTTTGGTTCTCCCTCTTCGGGAATCGCCTTTTCTTGGCTTCGCGGCTTCGCCTGAGCCCCTCTTCCAGTCTTCCCGGTTCATGACCCGTCCCGATCCCGAATCCCTCTTCGATCGGCTCTTCCCTCGCGTGGGTGTGGTGATGGATCTACACTCAGTGACTCAGGACTTCAAGGCTTCAACCTTCCCCCCACCTTCCCTTGTTTCAGTTTGGATACACATACAGTGATACACCTTCCCTCCTTCCTAGTTTCGGTTAAAATGGTTAACCGAATTACCCGAAAAATAATTTCGGTCAGGTTCGATTCGGTTTAGCCAAATGGTTTGGTCGGTTCGGTTAACAGTATTTTTTAACCAAAATTTTCGGTTAATTCGGTTAATTAACAAAATTTGGCCGAACCGACCATTTGCTCACCCCTATTAATAACAGATATCAAATGAATAGGCATGCTAGACAACACATGTCTTAATAAAATCAATCTTCCACCTTGCGAGAGAAACTTAGATTTCCACCCTACAATTTTCTTTCTAATCTTCTCCACAAGAGGCTCCAATGTCCTGGAAGACAATTTTCCAGACACCAAAGGCACACCCAAATATGAAATAGGAAATTTACCTTCCATGAAACTCGTGATTCTCAATAAACCAAGCTTCCTAGCGGGAGTGATGTATTTTGAGAGGAATAATGCTGACTTAGTCTTACTGATTTTTTGACCCGACCAATTCTCATACCTTTCCAGAGCGTAAACTAAATTTCTTATAGACCTCTTCCCACCATTCGCAAAAATAAGAATATCATTCCGTATATAACAAATGCGAAACCAATGGGGTCCCAATCGGATGATTAAATTTACCAATCCGGCCAATCTCATAGTTTTTCCTAAGCAACCTTGTCAAAACCTCCTCCATAATGATGAATAAATAAGGGGATAATGGATCCCCTTGCCGCAAGCCTCTCGTTGATTGAAAAAACCGCTTAAAGGTTCCGTTCATCAAAACAGAAAACCAAGGAGATTCCATACAATTTTTTATGAGCTTGCAAAACCTCTCAGAGAGAAACCAAAAGCCTTAAGTACCTCCAAAAGAAAATTCCAATTCACTCTATCGTAAGCCTTAGCCATATCAAGTTTTATCATCACATTGCAGCCGACTGTTTTTTTGTGCAAAGACTGAACCATTTCTTGAGCCAGTGTAATATTTTCAAAAATACTTCGCCCAAGAATAAAAGCGTCGTGGTAGCTTCTGATAGTCAAAACAAGCTTTAACAAAGCAAGAATCGAAGAGAGAGAGAGAGAGAGAGAGAGAGAGAGAGAGAGAGAGAGAGAGAGAGAGAGAGAGAGAGTGTGTGTGTGTGTGTGTGTGTGTTAGGGCCGTAGGGTAGAGAGATAAAGAGCGAGAGGAGAGAAAAATCACGTTGAAAAATGACGGATTGCCTATTTATAGGCCAGATTTCGTCGACAAGTTAAAGTGATTCGTTGACAAGCTAATGAAGACACTTCGTTGACGAGGAGGCTGGTTCGTTAACAAACCTTGAATTCTCTGAAATTCCCTGACTCTCGGTATCTTCTTGTTGATGAGACATGTGTACTTCGTCGATGAGACTAAGGAGGACATTTGTCGACAAAGACTCTGGGTTCATCAACGAACCCCTGTTGATGCCCCTTTTAAACTTCTTTTCCCCTTTCTTATTCTTTTCTTTTCTTTTTCTTTTTTTTTTATTACTTTCATAAATTAAAATTTCTAGGTCTCTATATGCGCTATGGCCACCAGACTCTGACTCTGACTTTGACTCCAAGTCTTTTTGTTGGTGACCTCACCAATCTGAATGTGCGCGTTAGGGTCGCTGAAAGTGATCTTCTTCATCATCAGGATGGACATGATCAACTGGGCATAAGGGATGAGGGGCCTCTTGGCCTCCTTGGCTGGTTGGCTGGCCTCTCACAGGCTTCGACAAGGGCTTCTTCAATTGGGGGTGCTCCACGTTCTTCTCGTAGAACATGAGCATGTCCTCTAATATCAACTAAGGGATATTTATGTCCATATCCCTATGCACCGCATATAGAACTTGTAGATGGACGCCCTATCTCTCCGAGTGATGCCCAAAAGTGCAAATGTTGTGCTGCAGAAGAAGATCCAGTAACAATAGATAGTTCGGTAGGCGGTTGCGAGATGTACACGTCCCTCTCTCATAACTAGAATCGTCTAAATAAGAGCCATAAAATATATAGCGGATAATGTGATGCACGTCGATGGAATCAATAGGTTGCCATAGAATATCATCAATCTCATCATGCGACCAGGCCCTATCGATCAAGTTGGTCGTTAGCTCAAACGTAATCCCCTGAAACTCAGTGGTCCAAATGCTGGTGTCAGGATTATGTTGCATGTTCACGTAATAAGCCCGAACCAACTCTAGATGATATGAATTGGTTGGTGGGGTCATGTAGTGATCAAGCTTCCTCTTTTCCAGGACCTCGATGTAGAATTTTTTTCCTGGGATGGGTTCGGGTCTCCTTAAGCTGAAAGGTGTACATTGGCTTAAAATTATAATTGTCTAGGGTCATTTGCTGGACCCTTTTCCCTTTTCCCTTCTTCTCTTGTTCTCTCTGTGCAGCCCAACCCCTTTTCTTGGGTTGTATGGGCGGATTTCGATCAGAATTGGAAGTAGACTCATCGCTGGGTTGATCTTAACCCTCTTTCACTTGGTGGCGGCACGGGAAGACTGGGGCTGCTTAAAAGCAACCTAAGAATTTGTGCAACGAGTCATGGTAGCCAAGCCTCCTAGAAGAAGAGATGCGAAGGTGTAGTGAGGGGGGAAGATTAAGAGACAAGAACCCTAGATGCGCAAGTGGATCATAGCAAAAATGGAGGAGGAAGGCTAGAGAAGTCTTTGGAGATTGGAGAGACGTCGGTGAGGGTTGCGAGAGGTGATTGGAGATGGAGAAGGGTTGGGGGACCAGGTCTAGGGTGGCGCAACGAGGTGGAGTGCGAAGGAAGCAAGGAAGAAAGGTGTAGGGCTTCACAGGTGAAAGGGGATTTCAAACATTTTTAACGGTCTCAACCAGTTTGCACTAGCTTGAAGCTGGTCGCACCCTTCGTTGACCCCCAACTTAAGATGGAAAATGAGTTGTCGACCAGGTCGCACTAGAGTGGAGTGCTGGTCGTGCCTTGGTTGAACCCTTATGGAATTTTAATGGTCACATGTGCGCACAAAATCAACCAGGTTGCACCTTGTAGAGGTGATGGTTGCACCCTGGTCGAACCCTTCTGGAAAAGCTTGGGATTTTTTAGTGTTTAGGGGCCAAAATGGAGACCTAGTCGCACTTGGTGGACTTGTTGGTTGAGCCATGGTCGACCTATTCTGTAGAGAAGGCTATATTTCTCTAATTAAAGATCATGAGGGGTGGACTTGTTCGCACCTAGTGAAGCCGTAGTCACACCTTTGATTGAGACACTAACCTAAGACCTACTCTAAGGACTCTAGCCTCTGACATACCCTACAATGTACAACCTAAAGACTCGAAGACTAAAGAAAACAAGAAAAAACAACATAGAAGTGTTAAGTCTATCGTCTTCAGCCAGACGCAATGAATTCTCATGTCGAACTCATCTGAATTCAACAATAAGAATCTCCTCCACTAGTCCCTTACTAACCCTCTTCTCACATCTCCAATGCTTACTCTCTAGGCTAGAGACCAACTCATAAACAATAGAGATATGCTTATACTGGTCCTATAGACCTAATAAGCAGGGGCGATCAAGCTGCAACATAGCCCCAAGGGGATCTTTCAGAAGAATCGATGGGACAACCTCCTTGACACATTTTTCGATCATATCCACATCTAAATATTGGACGTCATAGGATGAGTGTTGAGAGGCATGAAACACATTCAAAAGGAGCTTCATGTTACTAAAGGATACATCCATGATCCCGATCCAACACTAAATACAAGAATTAGCCATAGTTAAGAATGGTAAACCTAAGAGGACAGGGATCGGATATTTTTCTAGGTCGGTAGGTTCCATATCCAATACAACGAAGTCGGCTGGGTAATAAAACTTATCAACCTTTACTAGGACATTCTCAACAACACCTTGGGGCCTTTTTACTGATCAATGAAACTTAAATTGATCGGGGTAGGCTTAAGCTCTCCTAAACCAAATTGTTTGTAGACCGAGTAGGGAGTAGGTTCACACTCGCTCCTAAATCTAAAAGAGTCCTATCAATAGTGTAATCACTGATTATATATGAGATGGTGGTAGCATCGGGGTCCTTAAGTTTTGGGGGAATGTGACCTAAAAGAATTGAGCTCACATGCTCGGTTAACTTGACTCTTTCATTCACATGCACCTGATATTTACGCTTTTGGGCGCAAAGGTCCTTGAGAAATTTGGCATAAATAGACACTTGCTTAATGACATCTAAGAAAGGAAGATTGAGCTTTACTTGTCTAAATGTGTCCATTATGGACTCTTCATTTGCTTCCTTTTTAGACTTAGAATGTGCTTGAAGAGTTGCAAGATATAACACTGCAGGGACATAGTAGGGCAATGCTTCTTCATCGGAGGAGGTGGGCATCACGGGATTACTCACCGAATTGGAAGAGGAGGGGATGCATGGTTCAACACTAGGCTCTACCCTTGATTTCTCCTTACCCTTACCTTGGTCCAACTTCTCTCCGACCTTGTTGTCTACATCCCTACCATTCCTAAGGGTGATCACAACTTGGGCTTTCTTATGATATGTCGAATGACTACCCGCCAGCTCACTCTCTACCTTGTATTGGCCTTTTGGGTTAACGAGGGGCTAACTCAACAACTTACCCTCATCCCGCCTACTCAAAGATGTAGCTAGTTAGCCCATGGTGGCCTCTAGCCTTGCTATTGACTAAGAGTGAGAATGGATTAATTGCCAACCAACCTGATGATGAGCCTCAATACCCTTAAGGGATTTCAACATCGTCTCTTGAAAAGAGCGATCATATTGAGGCTGCTGAGGAGGTGGTGGTTGACAAGCTAGTTGATGAGGTGCAGGCATGGGAGGATTTTAAGGATTTGAATTTTGAAATGGTCAAGGAGGTGGAGCATTTGGTGATTTTAGAGGTTTTTAGGTTGGAAAACCAGGAGTTTGTGGCCTCTAGGAGAAGTTAGGATGCCTACTCCACTCAGGATTGTACTTATTAGAGTATGGATCATTGGTCGGCATGTCATACCAATTGTGGGTGGATTTAACTTTCTCTAGCACAAAATTAGGCTTGGGAGGTGCATGGGGGCAAGTATAGCAGGTATGAGAGGGATCAAAGCATATGGCACACAACTCTGCACACGCCACCGGCTTAGGTGGTTGTCCTAAGGACAAAAACTGATCAAGTTTCTTCACAATGGTGTGCAAAGTCGGTGCGAGGTCATGGCCGGCTGCTAACTCGTAGACTCACTTAAAATGGGAAGAAGAAGGTTGGGACGGTCTACGAGTAGCAACAATGTGTTGTTGAGAATTCTCGGTGAGGGTCTTAAAGAGAGTCCAAGGCTCATTCTCATGCTTTGTGAGGAAAGTATCTCTACATGATGTGTCAACCGTGGATCTATCGCACTCAGCTAACCCCTCATAGAATATTTGAACTAATTGCCACCTAGGGACTTGATGATGTGGGCATTTATGAAAAAGGTCCCTAAAACCCTCCTATGTCTCGAAAAATTGCTCACCATCTATTTGTGAGAAACTGGTGATAGCCTTCCTAAGTTGGTTAGTTATCCTAATAGGGAAGTACTTTTTGAGAAATTCGTGTTGCATGGTGGCCCAGGTGGTCACCGATTTCGGCTCTAAAGAATTCAACTAATATTTTTCTTTGTCTTTCAGAGAGAATAGAAATAACCTAAGGCGGAGGGCATCATCACTAAAGTTGGATATGCGTATGGTGGAGCAACTTTCAAGGAACTCATCAAGATGCTCATATAGATTTTCAGTTGAATTTCCAAAGAAGTTGGGAAGATACTATTGGGTTCCTATCTCCGTTACGGACATTCCAACCATAGTGGATTTGTTGTAGGAGCGTTGTAGGCACCACTCCTGGGGTAAGGTAACCTCTTCCTCTCTCTTCAATTTTTCCTTAAATCTTTAGCTAAATCAACGATCAGGCACCACTAAGGGGTCCTAGTCTCGATCGTTGACTTTTTGGTCGGAGCAAATTTTCAATTTGGGGGGTTCTAGGCACCACTCCAAAGCGAGAGTGAGATTTAGGGAATTAAGCAAATTACTTATTTTTGGGAGTTTAATTGCTTATTTGGAGTTTATGGACCTAGGAAATTTTAAAATAGTATTTTATTTGAGACGAAATTGATTGCTTGGGTTATTGAATTCAGGGTTTGGGTGAGTGCCGCGGGTATAATTTCGAGATCCCTACAGGCGTAGTTTAGGAAACTAGGTAAGGGAATAGATTAAGTTAGGTTTTTTAGGAAATTAAATGTTTATTTTTATTCAGTATATGTTTCAGAAATGATATGTATGATATAATTAGTTTTGAGAAATATTGATGTTAAATTGAGAAAATCATGATTTTGTAAATCATAATATTTCATTAGTACATTATGTTTTGTAGGCCAGATAATATTATGTAGAATTACTTACTTGTGTGGCATGAGTTTAAATTAAATGTATTTACAGTATGCCAGAGAATGCTTTTATTTCATGGAACAAACATGATTTTATAGTGATTTTAGAAAAATGATAATTAGTACAAAAACTCAGATATTTTTTAGTATAGTATGATATGATAGTCAGCGCAGATGCCGAGATATGATAGTTGGAGCAGATGCTAAGATATGATAGTCGGCGCAGATGCTGAGATATAATAGCCAGCGCAGATGCCGTGAAAAGTATTATTATTATGATGATATGATTCATAAATTATGAAAAGACAAATTTTATTTAGAAATATGTAAAAGTCAGGTTCTATTATAGGAATATGAAAATGTTGTTTATGAACAGAAATATATATTATGTGAAATGTATTATATAGTATTAGAACCCGGATGGTTACTTACGTTTAGAGCACAGTACCGTAGCTAGCTAGTCAGATCGGTGTAGTAGGTATACCCACTAAGTGCCGACCCCAGTGGTTTTGACGGTGTAGTAGGTTGGGCGGACCAGATTGGGTATAGTCGACAGTGCAACTACACTAGTAAGGAAGTGTGGGTCGGTAGCTGATTAGCCTAGAAGTGTGTTGGTGTAGTAGGATACCCATTGTGTTACTGACCCACTAGAAGTGCGTGACGGTGTAGAAGGATGGGCAGGCCAGGTTGGGCGATCGTGCATAGTATGTTATGTTTGACTTAACCTAGTAGGCCAGCTAGTTTAGGTCCAGCCTTCGAACTGCACAACCCAGATCATAAGGGGTGGAGTCATGATACACGGACATCCAAGGTATAAATTCAGTATTATACTGATTTAGCAGATGATTTAAATTTTATGAAAATTCATTATGATATAGTAAGATTATGTGTAGGAGTACAAATTTTCATGTAATATCAGTTATAGCTTAAGTTATATTACAATTATATTATTTGCAGTATATGCTTGTAATATGACAAACTCACGTTGCCACACATTGATATTAGTCTATTTCCCTTACTGAGAGGTGTCTCGCCCTAACATTACAAATATTTCAAGAAATCTCGACAAATGAGTGGAGTGAGCTCCATGATAGAGGAGTTCATAGGTACTACCCAGTTGCAAGGTAAGTAGTCGAGTCAAAATCATGATGGATTTTTGGGGTATATATGTGTATAGGTAGTAACAATGAAACTTTGGTATTGTACATATGTAAAGTGTATTTTAGTTCCACTGCTTAGGCAATATGTATGTATAAATAGGTAAATGCTTAGTACCTGTGAGTCCGGGTTGACTTTGACTGCGTATTATGGTATTAGAGTATTATTAGAGTAATAATATTTTATGAGAAAAAAAATGGTTCGAAAGTCAGAGCATTACATTTTGGTATCAGAGTCAAGTTGCTAGGTTTTACAAACTTTAGTAAACAGCGGAATACAATACCAGAGTATAGGAATGGATTGTGAGGAGAGTAGGAGATGGGTGGATTGAGATATGCAGTTGTTCTTGTTAGAGGATGAGATTGAGGAAGTTAGGGTTCTATCTTGCGGCTTGGAGGCAGGAGTTCCATGGTTGTTGCTGTGTTTTTCCTGAGGTGACGACTTCAGAAAAACCATAGTAAACTATCGTCAGTTCTTGTTTTTGAGTGGTAGGAATGAATCTTAAATTGGGATTGAAGATATTATGATGAATGGTTATAGAAGAATGTTTCATGAGTTATAATTTGATAAGTGTATTGGTTGCGTGATAGTAATTGAGTTCTGAGACTGGTTGTTTCCTTTTCAAGATAGACCTCAGGCATAACAATGTAAATACTGGAAGTAGTGGTAACATGGGGGGATTCCAGCATAGGTGGCTGTGACCTTGAATAACTGTTGTGTAGTGTAGGCCAACAGGTCATGGCAGGGATTGTGTGGAACTATGGGGGACAAAATTACCCACCAGTTGACCCGAGCTGCACTATCAAGCAATTTATCCACATGAATTCCCTGACTTTTGCAGGGAGAGCCGACCAAATTATTGTGAAGGAATGGATCCAAGAGATGGAAGATATATTAGCAAGTCTACGCTGTGCAAACGAGCCGAAAGTATTGTATGTTGTTTTGAAAATAATTGGGGAGGCCAAACATTTGTGGATGTCAGTAATGTTACTTGAAGAACAAAGGTTAGAACTAGCAACCCTAACATGGAACCATTTTAAGGAAATTTTCTATGATCAATACATTCACTCTTCTACTAGAGATGCCCAGGCGGAGGAGTTTATGAATATGAACCAGAGGAAGAGATCTATGCCTCCTGAATTTCATGCAGGTACCAGTCAGAGGACTTGGAGAAGACATGATGGCAGTGTAGGCCAGAGACAAGGAATAGGAGACCGGGTAGTACAGGGCAGGCCGATGCCCCCTCTTTTAATTCCAGATGCTATAAGAAACACCCAGGGGAGTGTTGGGTCAGAGAGGAGATATGCTACCGATGCCACCAGTTGGGCCATATGGTGAGAGATTGTCGTGAACCGCCAGTTTGTGCGCCTACTCTTAAACCATACCAAGGAAGTCATCAAGCACCTTGAGTTGGCTAGCAGAGGAACACCACTTAAGCGTGGGTGTATACGCTTACACCAGAAGAGGTAGAGACTATAGGTGACATGGTGAGAGGTAGTATAGTTATAATTTCAGTTAAATTTATTGTTTTAAGTGATTTAGAAGCAATATGTTCGTTTATTTCTTGGGAATATATCAGACTGTGTAATATGGAAAGTTAACTATTAGACATCAAATTATTTGTAGCCATACCAATAGGAATAATGGTAAAATGTAGAAAGGTGTTTAAGGATTGTCTAGTGGATGGTCAGGGAAGGATATTGTCCACTGGTCTTGTAGTGCTTTATAGGCACTAGTTTATTCTGATCTTGGCAATGGACTGGCTAGCTATCAGTTATGCCAGTATTGACTGTTATAAGAAAAAGGTAGTGTTCAGACCTCCAAGAGGACGAGAGTATAGATTTGTGGGTCATGTGTGTGTGCCCTGCCATAATTGTTATTTGCCATTCAGGGGAGGAGGTTATTGCTGGAGGGTTGTCAGGGATTTGTGGCCTGTGTAAAGTATTAGAAGGGGAGTTGGGGGTTGAGGATATCTTAGTAGTGAGGGATTCTCCTGATGTATTTCCCAATGGTTTGCCAGGATTACCTTCTGATCGTCAGGTAGAATTTGTTATTGATCTAGTTTTGGGGACAGCGCCAATATCGAAAGCATCATACAAAATAGTATTGACGGTATTGAAAGAATTGAAGGAACAGTTGTAGAAACTATTAGATAAGGGGTTTATCGGGCCCAGAGCGTCACCCTGGGGAGCACCGATATTGTTTAGGGAAAAGAAAGATGGGTCGATGAGAGTGTGCATCGATTACATATTTTCATATTTTCATAAGTCGGCCAAAATAGTGGGGACAGTGTAATCCTAAAATTAAGATGCCCAAAAAAATGTAAGATACTAAGTGGGAAACGATTGGACTTCTATATTTTGTGGGAATTCTTTATTCCCAAGGAAGTGATGTTATCACCATAACCTGAAAACAAGCATGAGAATAAGATGTCATGGGCATCACATTCCCAAGTAACCCGAAGGATCATGTGAACCAAATAACACCTAAAAAAATCATTTTTAGCAACTTACTTGGAAGGAAAATTATAATGATACTCGGACCTTTAACAATATGCTATCTAGAAGGAAAACCATGCATGCTAGGATCTAGAGCTTTATCTTTACGCTCTATCCTGTGCGAATCCTACTTAGCAATGGGACACCAATCCTACTTGGCTCGATTAGGATTTGATTTATATATAGCCTAGTGTGAAATCTTCTGTTGTTGTCTGCAATTGATTGTGGCTTTTGAAGCCATCTTCAGAAACTGATTCTTCTACCATTAGCAACTCTCTAGTACAAATGAATATCACTCTTTTCCTTTTTGGTCCATTTCACACAAGATTTATGTTGCCAAACAATGTCCAATCATTGATCATAGCCGACTAAACAACTTCATCTGTATTGTATTTAATATTAAAAAAAATCTATTTGAAAAAAAAAATTCCAAAAACCAATTTGGTAGGAAAATGATACTTTACCCTGATTTGAAAGTGTAAGCATGTGCATTAGTTTGACATTGAAAAGAAATTAGGTGATTATAATTTCAGGGAATGTTTGGGATTTATATAATTTTTACTCAAACGAATTACAAAGTTATGGTGAGAGTTTTGAAGTGCCTTTTATACAATTGATCTAACGGGTAAATGATTACACATCCTGGTCTAAGATGTCTCAGCAGGTATGGTTCTTAATGAGTATGAGTCATTATTGCAACTTCTCTGTTTAAAGATGAGGCTAACCATTGATGGTTATCTATTGATCATATACCTAGTTGTTTGTTTGTTTTTTTTTTATAAAGAAAATGGTATTCAGAAATCCAAATGGAGTGAGGGTTTCTTTCCAACTAACAAGCTCTCATATTTGACATCTTGAGTGCTTATGAAAGGATAGAATTTGGGCACATGTCTGGGGTTTGTAGTAGCAATGAAAGAAATATACGAGTTAACGCATTCCAAACTTCTTTACCCATAGGTGATGAATTTTTATATATTCTTCCGAGATGATTTATTAGGGTTACCTCCAAGAGGAGATTAAATTTAATTTTGATTTGGTTCTAGGAACAGAGCCTATGTCAACTGCTTCATATAGAATGACACTAATTGAACTAAGGCAACCTAGGGTGCATCTAGAAGATTTCCTTGACAAGGAATCTATTCGACCTAGTATATCATTATAGGTTGCACCTGTGTTATTCACTAAGAGGCATAATGAGACCTTGAGGTTATGCATTAATCATTGAAAGTTGAATCACGTTACATTAAGAATTGGTATCAACTTCGAGGGATTGGTGGATTATTTGATTAATTGATAAAACCCCAAAATTTTTGAAGATTGATTTGAAATTAAATTATCACTAATTAATATTTGGGAAATTACACATCTCAAAGATAGAATTGAGTACATAGTAAGATCATTATAAGTTTCTGGTGTTACCAATTGAAGTTATCAATGCACCTTACATTTTCATAGATATAATGAATCAAGTCATTCAACCATACCTGGAACAGTTTATTGTAATTTTCATGGATGACTTTTGGAGTATTCAAACACTCAAGAAGAGCACGAACAATATTTGGGATTAATTTTTCAAACATTATGAAAACATCAGTAATATGCTAAATAGGAAATGTTGGTGTTAGATCTTTGGAAGACTGGAGATGGGAATTGAAGTTGTTAAGTGTTGGTGCTGAAGCAAGGTGTATTAGGACAGGATATATAATCCATCGACTTATGTTAGTTCCCAGTTCTAATAGGGTGGTTTACAAGATTAACTCAAAACTTGTTAGGTTAATGATGGATTTTACTTGAGGTTGTATTCAACAAATTTCGAGGACGAAATTTTTATAAGGAGGGGAGAATGTAACGTCCTAGAAAATGATATGCTTGGGAATGTAAAATAAATAAATAAATAAATTAAATTAAAGTAAATTAAATTAAGTTAAAAGAAATTAATTAATTAATTAGTTAATTGATTAAATAAATAAATAAGAGTATCATGATATATATATATATATATATATATATATACATAAAATAATTTTATATTATAAACATATGGATATATACATATATAAAAGAATCCTCAGGTCACACTGCGCACACCTTGAAGCCTTTCTCTCTTTCAACGTTTCTCTTGTCTCTCACTCCTCCGTTCCTCCTTCCCTCTCTCCTCAATTTCTTCTCCAATATTTAGCCGATCAGTAAACGAAAGATACCGTTGGGTTCCTATCTCCACCACCGACATTCCTACAAAAGTGGATTTGTCATAAGAGCGACATAAATACCACTCCTGGGGTAAGGTAACCTCTCACTTTTTCTTCAAATTTTTCTTAAATCTTCAGCTAAATTGACGATCGGGCACCACCACAGGGCAATAATCTCAATTATTGACATTTTGGCCAAAGCAAATTTTCAATTTGGGGGTCCTAGGCACCACTCCAAAGTGAGAGTGGGATTTAGTGAATTAAGCAAATTGGTTATTTTTGGGAGTTTAATTGTTTATTTGGAGTTTACGAACCTACGAAATTTTAAAATAGTATTTTATTTGAGATGAAATTAATTGAATTAGGGTTATTGAATCCACGGTTTGGGTGAGCGCCACGGGTATAATTTCGAGATCCTTGCAGGTGTAGTTCAGGAAACCAGGTAAGGAAATAGATTAAGTAAGTGTTGACCTGATTGGTCACACCTAGTTTTGATCATGACAAATACTCTTGGTACTGATGGTTGTACTAAGGTTTGCATGCAGGTTCGCCTTAGGCGCGTATTCGGACTGAAAGACATACCATGATGGCGTGCGGTGTTCGTGCCGATGAATGAAGAAGTTGTGTGTTGTATTTGCATTTTCTATTCATCTTCTTCATTTTGGGATGTAATATTATTATGGATTATACACTCATATGACTTGTAATAATTTGCATCATGCATGATAGGTAGGTATGCTCAGAAATGCCGTAGATTGACCTTAGGGACCGAATGACCTTAGGGCACCCTACGGTCGATTGACGCCAGGTTTTTGGGCCTACTTGAAAGACCTCAGGTCCCAATACATATGCACTAATCAATCCCCATATCACTTACATAATCAGGAGAATCAATTCAGGAAAAAATGGACTTAAATTGAAAAGGTCGAGAGGGTTCGGTCGTGTAAGACGGCTCGAGCGACCAAACAAGTCAAAATATTGACTTTCTATTCGGGCACCCGAACTTGATTTGAGCGCATCTTCCTCAGGCATTTGAACCTGTGTCAGAGCACTTTTCAATACTCGAGCAACCGAACAATCATGCTCAAATTGGGCTCGGGCGACCGAATTGGTTGGTTCGGTTAACCGAACTTGGAACTGGGCACCCGAATTTACAAACAAAATGCTACTGACTTTGTTTCAGCCACCCGAGCATAATTTTGGGCACCCGAACTCTTTTAAAATGATTTTCTAAGTGAGTCTGTTTGGGCATCCAAACCTTAGACCGAGCACCCGAACCTCGCGAGTTAAAATATTTTTTACCAATTTTTTAATGGGGTAAACCGGGTTAATTTTATTAATGATTTTTAAAATAAATTTAATTATTCCCATTGAGTCCCCAATGATAAAAAATCCTTCCTTGCCTATAAATACCTATTCATTTGTCAAGGATTAAAAAAAAAATCATTAGGGCCAAATTCTCTCAAAATTTAAAAATCTTATTTTAGCCTATACTACTCTCATACACTCAAAAGTTTCATTTTCCTTGATTATCCAAGAGTTGTGTGTGTATTTAAAGTGCTTATGCTTCATTCTCTATTTTCTTAAATGCTCTCATTTGCTTGATAGTTGATTGATCTTAACTTTTAGAGTATAGCATTAAGTTCTTCCACCGATTTTATTTGATAAATATTGAGTGGGAAGACTTAGAAGGTTGTGGTTCTTGCATTGTCATTGCAAGATACCTAAGCCTATATTTTTTTGTTCAAAAAACATTTTCAAAGCTTGCATTCAAACTCATTGCGTATAGTGTATTAAAAACTTCTTGTTGAGTTTGTTTGATTTAACTTGCTAGCACATTTGAAACTTTGATCTAATATTGTGATATTCAAATATTGTGTTTCAAATCTTACTTAGATATACACTCTCGATCTAGATTAATTATTATACTTGATTGAGTGTTTAGCACACATTAGAGCACTGAGCATATTTACTTATCATTCGTGCTTGCAATGTCGATTGAGCTGTACTGGTGCACATATCTGTATGTGTAGAAGCATATTTCCGTGTACAAATTTTATACACATTGGTTGTATTCCAGGTGCAGGCTTGAAAAGGGAGACTAGCCCTATTGAATAGTCCCGAACTGGCTTAGACCTGATTAGGAAAGTTAGGTGCGTCATTTTGGTAAAACGTGTTGATTGAGGTTAGCCCCTTAAATTGACGTGGTTGTAATGAGTGTCACTCCACCCGTTAAGTGAGCAGTAGTGGAATCCTTATGTTGGTGTAGCCAAGGAGGGGACGTAGGCAATTTGGCCAAACCTCGACAACATATTGTGTGTATTGTTTACTTTTCGCACTTTACTTTTACTATACGTGTATGTTTATTTGTTAATTGTGTAGACTGACCCTAGGTTGTACTACACTATTGATAAAACCAGTAAACCTAGGCGATAGATTTTAAATACCTAATTCACCCCCGCTCTTTGGGTTGCACCAAAACTAAAAATTGGTATCAGAGCCTCATAACTTAGACTTAAATGTCATTTAGTAAAAGATCATGATGGCTCATGTTAGTGCATCCCATTCATGTGGGGGTAGGTTAGTCACGAACCCTCCAGTATTTTCTAATTGGAAACTTAGAATGACTATATTTATAAAAGCTTTAAATTGGAGATTTTGGAAAATTATTGCTCAGGGAAATGTTGTGCCTATGAAAAACATTAATTATGTTGATGTTCCTAAATTAGAGAATGAGTTGAATGATGATGACATGTATTTATTGCAAATAAATTTTGACGCCATGAATACTTTGTTGTATGCTTTAGATTCTAACATTGTTTATGAAGTTATGACATGTCATAGTGCAAAAGAAATTTGGGAAGGGTTGGACAGGAGATATGGAGAAAGCAAAGAGGAGGAATCTACTACTCCAAGTACTATAACTCCATATGATCAGGAGGAGGTATATGATTCTAACTCCATCTATACTAATGATTCTTATGCTGAATGTCGTATTGTATCATGTGTTGAATCATTTGTTGAATCTTGTGATGATATTGGAAATGTTGCATGCAATGATTCGTGTGTTATTAAGTTTGATAAACCTTGTGATGAATCATTTGATGAGATGCTTTCATGTGGAAAATTGAAAAAGACATCATTTAAAATGCATAGGATTCTAGTTGAGATATCAAAGAAGAAAACATTTTTGAAAAATGAGAATGAAATAGTGGCAAAGCATTTAAATGAATTAAAAGAATTTCATGCCACTCTAGAGAAGAAAAAGGTTAGAAGAATTTTGAAAATCATTTGCTTAGAAAGAAAGATTGAAGATAACTATGGAATGATTTTCAAATCCAAAGACGGGAAGTATAGTTCAAATAAACCCTTACGAGTTAAAAAGAAAAACATTTTCAAAAAGGGTTCATCCTTCAAATCCCATAAGCATCCTTATGCCTCATCAAGTAATGACAGAAGAAATAAGCATAACCATTCACGTATATACAAAACGTGCTTATCTAATGAAAGAAAAGGGCACACACAATATAACTACACATCTAGAGGTGTCAAAGGCATAGATAAAGAAATGAAGTGGGTTGTCATGAAAGCAAACCCCTAAGGACCAAAGGAAGATCATATTCACATTGAAATTGCATAATTATCAAATTCTTCCTTAGTGTATAAGATTAGCTATAGGGGGTAGTGATGACTGTAGGCTTGGGAAGTAGTTGGTGCTTAAAATGAAAACTCTTAGTAGATGCATTCACTATACACTATATTGAATACTAACATCATTAGAAATTCAAGTAAATATGCAAATTCGAGCAAGAGATCCATTTTGAACTTAATTCATTTATATCACAATAATTGGATAAAGTATGAAAACATCGGCTATAACATACTCAAATAAAATCCACTTCCAAATGAACAAGACAACTGTGTTTGACATATTATTCTCAATGCTTAATTCATGTTTGAATATACAAATCTTAAGTTAAGCATATCTTGTCCATTGCACATATTTGTGATTTAGGGAATCCATCTCACTATATATCATTTAATCCTAAACCCATCATTGAACTTAAAAGTCTAAATCATATTCAAGTCATCACTCTAGGACATATTAACTAGCATGAATACTTTTTGAAAAATGTCCTACTTCTAAATACTCTCTTCAACTTAAATAAAATGTTTAATCTTTAAGAGTATTCATTCTTTACTTCTCACACAAAGCTCTCAAAACACTAAGTCAAACCCATTAGAACTTTATATACTTAGAGATGAGTTGAATGGCTAATAAAATTGCCTAGGTCTCAGTCTAAATGAGAATATAAAATTCAAGTAGACCTATGCATATGCAGTTTAAATCGAAAGTCATTCCAACTTGGTGCCTCTCATACGCATTAAAATTCATATCAATAGAGGAAATATAGGCTTAGAACTCTTAATGAAATAATCATTGTGACTTTTTGGTCCGTTAAGCCTAAGAACTCAAAGCCAAGCTAGAATCATTGAAAATATTATAACTCTTGGTTATTGAACTTGAAGATGAAAGAAAAGGCATAAAAAGAGTTGAGCGCATAACTCAGGGGGAGCATATATTTTTTCATGATTATATACATTAAAATGCTCTCATTTTTTATTTATGGTTATATGTCTGTATGCCTTTGTGAAAACAACTCTGCCCTAATCTCATAACTATCCATTGTTAGTTATTGTTCATATCATCTATTGGATAGTTCAATTCTTTTATGAGTTGTTGATTGAACTACCAGAAAGCATGCTTGTGTTGAAAGCCTCCTACATGGTGGATGCAGTGACATAATTTGCATGCTAGTTGTGGATATTAGGTTGTTGCTTGCTTTATATGATTTATCTGTTGAAAACAACCCATTATTAGGTACAAGTTTTATAGGAAAACGTCCAATTTACAGATGGAATGCTGCCAAAATTTCGATAGATTTTTCCCAAAATAAAACTTTTTACAAAGATGATTATGATAATAAAAATGTTAAAATGTTTTTGAAAGGATGAGTGAAAATCAATTAAGCAAATTAAACTTCATCCTAATATAATCATCAAATATTTAGAAAGGCTAAGATTCATCCCTTGAAAAGGAACATAAAGAATTCATTTGCATCATGCTTTGAATTTTGATTATTGAGGCTCTTCTAAGAATCTTAAACATCATATCCAGCTCTTAAAGCTATATATTTAGATATGGATTGTTCTCAGTTATATGCTTTATTTCATGCCTTAATATATATTCTCTGATGCATTTTGAAGATTCTAAGGAGACTATATTGGTTGCCATGTTTGAAATAAATCAGCTAATATCTAGTGTAGTTATGTTAAAAGTTTTAAAATGATGGCTTATATAACTAGGCATGATGAAACAACTCTCTATTTAGTATAAGCAGCTTATTGCATCTAAGCTATAATTCAAATTGATAGGGGGAGCTTTTAAAATTAAAATGCCTATCATATTATGCTCACAAACTTTTTAGCTTAGATATGGTGTTGAATCAAATGTGCATGTGCTTGAACAAAATGGTTATATTGAAAATTTTTAAGTTGAAATATGTTGTTTTGGCACAGTCAGTTGTGGGGTCATATGATCCTTGTTTTGAATTTCCTGATATCTTTAGGATCTTTATAGTTGACTTTCTGGTTGTATTTTAGTATGTGTTTCATTGTCAAACTAGAAAATTATTAATTGCTTATTTAAAATTAAAGTTTCTTTTTCAGCAAACACCCCCTAGCACCATTTTGCAAACATCATAAGGGGGATATATATTTATTGTAATACTGTATGACAGGAACTAATTTCAAAACTAAATTTTTTTTCTCTTGCCTTATTATTATTATTATTATTATTATTGTTATTATTAGTATATACATATATGGTTTTAAAATCGCATAACTGGTTCTGTAACTACACATAAAAATGCATGCGAACTAGTTAGACTGTGTTTATGCTCAAACCTTCTTTTTGGCATCATATGCCGTGTGCCTTTAACTCAAATCTTTCACGGGTGTTATGATATGTTTCAATTGTAATGGTTTGTATATGTTTATGGTCTAACCTTGTTTTCATGTCATTTAAATCATTTAAATGACCAGTTATATAGTTTGTGTGATCAAATTGTTGTACTTCATACTTTGTCATTCATTATGCATTGTATGATTATATTATCTTTTTGGATGCTAAAAGTCATAATTCTTGATAATACAGTACTGGTTGAGTTGATTGATGAATATGTGCTATATACTATTGATTGAAACTCAACACAGGTCACTTAGGTACAAAGCTATGATTGGGAATGGTTTACTTTCAAACGACATGTTGTCAATTTTTTTTTTCCTCCCAATATACGTTTTGTATCTAAATGATGTCCTTTGCCTTCATGCTTGATTGTTTAGCCCTTTTTTCTGTTGCCAAAAGGGGGAGAAAATGCAAAACTTGATACTTTGCTAAATCTAAATTTAACTACCCACTAATCATTTAATTTGAGCTTAAATTGTCTTTATACATAAAGTCAAGAGGAGCCTTTCTTTGCTATACCCACTTTTGCATAAAGTATTTGTCATCATAAAAAAAGGGGAGATTGTTGACTTAATTGGTCACACCCAGTTTTGATCATGACAAATACTCTTTGTACTGATGGTTGTATTAAGGTTTGCATGTAGGTTCACCTTGGGCGCGTATTCAGACTGAAAGACATGCCATGATGGATGGCGTGCGGTGTTCGTGCCGATAAATGAAGAAGTTTTGTGTTGTATTTGCATTTTCTATTCATCTTCTTCATTATGGGACGTAATATTATTATGGATTGTACACTCATATGACATGTAATAATTGCATCATGCATGATAGGTAGGTATGCTCAGAAATGCCGTAGATTGACCTTAGGGACCGAATGACCTTAGGGCACCCTTCGGTCGACCGACGCCAGGTTTTTGGGCGTACTTAAAAAGACCTCAGGTCCCAAGACATATGCACTAATCAGTCCCCAAATCACTTACATAATCAGGGGAATCAATTCAGGCAAAAATGGACTAAAATTGAAAAGGTTGAGAGGGTTCAAGCGATCGAACCCAAGCATTGTAAGATGGCTCGGGCGACCGAACAAGTCAAAATATTGACTTTCTATTCGGGCACCCGAACCTGATTTGAGCGTATCTTCCTCGAGCATCCGAACCTATGTCAGAGCACTTTTCAACTACTCGGGCGACCGAACGATCACGTTCAAATTGGGCTCGGGCGACCGAATTTGTTTATTCGGTTAAACAAACTTGGAACCGGGCACCCGAATTTACGAACAAAATGCTACTAACTTTGTTTCAGCCACCCGAGCATAATTTTGGGCACCTGAACTCTTTTAAAATGATTTTCTGAGTGAGTTTGTTCGGGCACCTGAACCTCAGACCGGGCACCCGAACCTCGCGAGTTAAAATATTTTTTACCAATTTTTTAATGGGGTAAATTGGGTTAATTTTCTTAATGGCTTTTAAAACAAATTTAATTATTCCCATTGAGTCCCCAACGGTAAAAAATCCTTCGTTGCCTATAAATACTTGTTCATTTGTCAAGGATTAAAAAAAATCATTAAAGCCAAATTCTCTCAAAATTTCAAAATCTTATTTTAGCTTATACTACTCTCATACACTCAAAAGCTTCATTTTCCTTGATTATCCTAGAGTTGTGAGTGTATTTAGAGTGCTTGTGCTTCATTCTCTATTTGCTTAAATGCTCTCATTTGCTTGATTGTTGATTGATTTTAACTTTAATAGTATAACATTAAGTTCTTCCACCGATTTTATTTGATAAATATTGAGTGGGAAGACTTAGAAGGTTGCGGTTCTTGCCTTGTCATTGCAAGATACCTAAGCCTATATTTTTGTGTGCAAAAATCATTTTCAAAGCTTGCATTCAAACTCACTGTGCGTAGTATATTGAAAACTTCTTGTTGAGTTTGTTTGATTCAACTTGCTAGCATATTTGAAACTTTGATCTGATATTGTGATATTCGAATATTGTGTTTCAAATCTTGCTTAGATATACACTCTTGATCTAGATTGATTATTATACTTGATTGAGTGTTTAGCACATATTAGAGCACTGAACATATTTACTTATCATTCGTGCTTGCAGTATTGATTGAGTTGTACTGGTGCACGTATCTTTTTGTGTAGAAGCATATTTCCGTGTACAAATTTTATACACATTGATTGTGTTCCAGGCGCGGGACTGGAGAGGGAGACTAGCCTTGTTGAATAGTCTCGGACTGGCTTAGACCCGGTTAGGAAAGTTAGGTGCGCCATCCTGGTAAGGCATGTTGGTTGAGGTCAGCCCCTTGAATTGACCTGGTTGTAATCAATGTCGCTACACCCATTAAGTGAGCAGTAGTGGAATCCTTGTACTAGTGTAGCCAAGGTGGAGACGTATGCAATTTGGCCAAACCTTGATAACATATTGCGTGTATTGTTTACTTTTCACACTATACTTTTACTGCACGTGTATGTTTATTTATTGATTGTGAAGATTGACGCTAGGCTGTACTACACTATTGATAAAACCAGTAAACCTAGGCGATAAATTTTAAATACCCAATTAACCCCCCTCTTGGGGTTGTACCAAAACTAACAGTCAGGTTTTTAAGGAAATTCAATGTTTATTTTTATTCAGTATATGTTTTAGAAATAATATGTATAATATAATTAGTTTTGAGAAATACTGATGTTAAATTGAGAAAATCATGATTTTATAAATCATAATATTTTATTAGTACATTATGTTTTGCAGGCCAGATAATATTATGTAGAATTACTTACTTGTGTGACATGAGTTTAAATTAAATGTATTTACAGTATGCCAGAGAATGCTTATATTTCATGGAACAAACATGATTTTATAGTGATTTTAGAAAAATGATAATCAGTACAGAAACTCAGATATTTTTCAGTATATTATGATATGATAGTCAGCGCATATGCCAAGATATAATAGCCGGCGCAGATGCCATGAAAAGTATTATTATTATGATGACATGATTCATAAATTATGAAATGACAGATTTTATTTAGAAATATGTAAAAGTATCAGAAATACTTGATTCAGGAATATGAAAATGTTGTTTATGAACAGAAATATATATTATGTGAAATGTATTATATAGTATTATAGTATCAGAACCCGAATGGTTACTTACGTTAAGAGCACGGTATCGTAGCTCGCTAGTCAGATTAGTGTAGTAGTTATACCCACTGAGTGTCGACCCCAGTGGTTTTGACTGTGTACTAGGTTGGGCGGACCAGATTGGGTATATCCGACAGTGCAACCACACTAGTAAGGAAGTGTGGGTTGGTAGCCAATTAGCCTAGAAGTGTGTCAGTGTAGTAGGATACCCACTGTGTTACTGACCCGCTAGAAGTGCATGACGGTGTAGAAGGATGGGCAGGCCAGGTTAGGTGGGCGATCGTGCATAGTATGTTATGTTTGACTTAACCTAGTAGGCCAGCCAGTTTAGGTCCAACCTTTAGGCCGCACAACCCAGATCATAAAGGGTGGAGTCATGATACACGGACATCCAAGGTATAAATTTAGTATTATACAGATTTAGCAGATGATTTAAATGTTATGGAAATTCGTTATGATATAGTAAGATTATGTTTAAAAGTATAGATTTTCATGTAATATCAGTTACAACTTAAGTTATATTATAATTATATTATTTGCAGTATATGCTTATAATATGACAAACTCACGTTGCCATGTACTGATATTAGTCTATTTCTCTTACTGAGAGGTGTCGCGCCCTAATATTACAAATATTTTAGGAAATCCCGATAGACGAGTGGTGCGAGCTCAATGATAGAAGAGTTCGTAGGTACTACCCAGTTGCAAGGTAAGTAGTCGAGTCAGACTTATGATGGATTTTTGGGGTATATATGTATATAGGTAGCAATACTGAAACTCTGGTATTGTACATATGTAAAGTGTATTTTGGTTCCGCTGCTTAGGTAATATGTATGTATAAACAGGTAAATTCTCGGTACCTATGGGTCCGAGTTGACTTTGACCGTATATTATGGTATCAGAGTAATAATATTTTATGAGAAAGAAAAAAAAAATGGTTCTAGAGTCAAGGCATTACAACTAGTTTGGGACCTAGAGATCTCAAACACTGCATACACAATTTGGCACAGAAAATCAAGTCTTCAAATAGAAAAAAATAAAAAATAAAAAATAAAAACAAAAGAAATTAAAAAAAAAAATCACGTAGTAAACTACACTAAGATTTGGCTCACTACCGTAACTAAGTCCCCGACAACAGTGCCAAAATTTGGTAGGTTTGGTAAGGCTTGGGTCCTTAACTATCAAAGATAAAATTTATAACCTAACTACTCCCAAGTTTAGTAAAATAGTAAGTCGGGTGTTGATCCTCAGGGACTACAATGCAACAATGTACCAAGTTAACCTAGTTTACTACGTTGAAACAAGAAGAAAAAGATTGGATTTTAGTTTTTCTATTAAACTACAAAAGCAATTAAAATTGAATTGAAGTATTTAGGGAAAAACAATTCCGTGGTTATGAATCCACCCTAGGGCTTTAATGAGCAATAATTAGGTTCGGTCAATTATCCATACTAGGATTTTAAAGATAAGTAATTCGCTCGAGTAGCATAGGGTAGCCAAATTCACACTAATCGTCTGGAGCACGATCGAGAGAAAGGGATATACCCTACCTAGCGAACACGAATTCCTGTTTAACGTGCTCCAGAGGATTGGTGTGAACCTGACTACCCTATGCTACTCGAGCGAATTACTTATCTTTGAAACCCTAGTATAGATAATTGACCGAACCTAGTTATTGCTCATTAAAGGCCTAGGGTGGATTCATAACCAGGGAATTACTTTTCCATAAGTACTAAAATTGCTTTCATAGTTTAATCGAAAAACCAAAATTCAATCATTTTCTTTTTGTTTCAACGTAGTAAGTTAGGTTAACTTGGTATACCGCTGCACTGTAGTCCTTAAGAATTGACACCCAACTTACTCATTGTTCTATTAAACTTGGGAATAGTTAAGTTTTATAAATTTTATTTTTGTTAGTTAAGGATCCAAGTCTTACTGAACCTAAGAAATTTTGAGAGAGTGAAGTAGAATGTATTGCCGAACCATTATAAAACCATTTGCATCTCTCTTTACTTGCTCATTTACTTAATTGCCTTAATATTCGTGTAGTTATTTGGTTTGTTCAATTTTTATTTTTATTTTTTAAAATCGAGTAATCAATCACTTAGTTTTTATTAAACCCAATTCAATCCCTCTTGGTTGTCTTTGGGCCAATGATTACATTGTGTAAAAAATTTGTAGACAAAAATTTGATGTGTTAAAATATGAAGCCAAAGGCAATAATTTCAATCTCCAATTATGAATAGGTGCAACTATGTCTCATGGCTCTCTCTCTCTCTCTCTTTCTCTCTCTCTCTCTCATGAACAAACTGTTGATCAGTCGATTCACATAGTCAATCTGATCATGAAAGCAGAACCAAATGTTTTTATTCAAACTCACAATAACCCATAAAATACTTAAAAATTTGTCATATATTCTACTAAAAATTGAAAATTCTGGTGTTAGGATATCAGCATTTTAAGTTTCCCTAATTTTTTTTATGATTACAACAAAAAAAATATAAAATTACAACAGCTACAACAATGATAAAATCACAAAAAGGGAGGATGGGAGGTTAAATTCCAATTTTTTTAGAAATATTTTAGAATAATTATGAATAGTTATAATGATAAATTTGACATAATCATAAAGATATTTTGAGATAGTTGTGCATAATTAAATAAGTACTTTGAAATAATCATTGCTAGTTATAAACATAAATTTGACATCTTTGAAGAGAAGACACTAAAGAAAGAATCCCCTTTATAGTGTTGGATATGATATGAACATGCGAACAACTACCAGAACTAGCATATCTTATTGACAAGTTGAAGAGTTCCAAATATCAAATGACTTCAAAACATGAACGGCAGCCTGACTTCAATTTTAACAAAGCAACAACAAAGAATGATGAGAATAATAATAAAAATAATAATACACTTTCTACAATTTAAAATGGGAAAGAGGAAAATTTAATTTCCTCTGCAAAAGAAGAAATCTCACTAGTGTGGCAAGACTCCAGCACATTTTCCTATCAACTTCAAGTGCAAGCAACCAGATCTAAGTCAGCTTTCGCCATAGATATCCCTTGGAAGCCGAAAGTGATTTCACCCTTGAAAAAACAAAACCTGCCTTCGGGGGGTTTCCATCAACAAGAGAATGCTCATATATTTCTTTGCATTCTTGCACGACCTGTCCAATAACACAAAAACAAAATGCGGCGAGTAAGTGCTTTCTGTCTTTTATGCTCGTTAATAATATTGTGAGCAAGACGAGGAAACAAAATAACAATTTTTCTTCAAGAAAATATCATATTTTAAAGAGCAATCTGCACAATTCTAATTCTTGGGAACCTATCACTAATTTATAAAGATTTGAACAAATGTACCAATTTGATGTAAAAACTAAAGGGCATTAGATCTTCCATATCAATTTTTTCTATTGTATACAGAGTTTAAATTCAGGGATGTACACTTTTGTATTTTCACATTGATTTTCTTTGCACTAATATTAAGACCCTCATTATGAGCTGCAGGAAGGTGCGCCCATGTATGGGATTCAAATCCACCGAAATGTTTATGCTATTATCATACTACTTATTTGCGCTTTAGATGCCAGGCAGAAGCACCCGCAGAATGCTTGTGATCCTCGGCGCTCAAATAACGTACCATGATTAAAAGAAATTAAATTGCATCAAACACATGTTTAGTATGCGCAAACTGGGAAGCACTCGCTCGGTCTTATGAAGTATGAAAGCTAGGGGCCAAGCATATGACATATTTGCCATTGATAACAGTCACAAGTACAGGCACAGAGAGAGAGAGAGATGACGCAGGTGGCCTGTTGGACCTGGCCTGAACGCAAGCTCGACGCCCCCACGAATCTAGCCTAGGTACAACAATTATATATATGCTGGGTACTATACTATAAATCATTTTATATACAAAAATATACTTAATCTTTCAAGGAAAAAGACATTTTAAACACAAAATCCTTCTATCTTTTAAAAGTAGGACATTTGTGTGTGGTGCATGTGCTGAGTGCAATAGTAGAAACTATTTTATATACAAAAATACTCTATCTTTTAAACATAAGATAAAATGTCTATACTATATGTAAAAGTACAAATATTATAGATCATTTTATGAACAAAAATATTTTTGCTTTATAAAAAAAATATTCATAAAATACACACCCTCAATCACAATTTAACAAATTTATTTGTAATCAAAATAATAAACTTACAAATTAACCATTAAGTAAACAAAAAAATAGTAGCTGTAAATACTTTTAGTTATTGACTGTTAATTAATATAAACATTTAGCTAGTAATTCCTATAGACTGGTCTCAACACTAATGGATTCTGCTGATATGTCCTTTGTACTACTTTAGCGTGTAGACAAAACATTATTTCAATACTTTTAAAATCAATAGCATGTCACAAACATATAATATATATATTCATACTGTTCCTAACTTCTAATAAACATTTAAATTAAAAAGAAAAAAATTAAACGTCAGTTTATCCATGTAAAAAAATAAAAATCAATTTTCCTATATTGAAACTTTCACATGCATCTATGAAATTAAATAACTAAAAAAATCTCAATAAATACAAATATGCCAAATATTTTGTCAAAATCATTCTTTTAGATAACAATACCTCGACTCAAAATTATTTCACATCTCTATACATGTATTTTAGAACATTGTATCTACACTACCTATATTTATACATCATGTTATATAATACCCCATATTAACTTTATTTGACAGTTTTGATATTGAAAGGGACAGTCCCATATGATATCTCCATCTAAATCATATACCTTTTATTTAGTTTTTTTTTTATAGAATTTTAATTTTGAAATATATATGTGCATTAGGTGTAAATTTTCACTATATGATAATTAATTTTTAACTTTTATACATTTGTAGTTTTAACTTTCAACATGAAATTTAAATTTTTTATAGCAACAGTTTTACTTGTTTGTATTGTGTTTTCATGTAGTGTTTCTTATTTGCAAAATATTAAAATAATGCTCAATTTACACAATAAAGTGGTACAAGATGACTTAGCAGCACAATTCAATAGTCTTCATCCACAATTCATTTTCTTTGGAAAAAATAACACAACACACTAAGAATAATATGCTTGGGGGCAGAGGCACACGTCTCAAAACGCAGGTACCACTAGGTAATGCGGAGGTTGTAGGCTCAAGTTGTGTTGGTTGCTCTTCACGTGCTTGCCCTATACAACTAGCCTAGAGCATGTTTTAGTGTGGAACCAACCCTATCACATGCTTATGACCTGGTAACTAACTTGTTATAGGCTGTAACATCGCTGCTCCCCGGTTTGGTGCTACCGGAGAGTGTCTGAAGGGCTTGTCAAGGATCTGGTGCGCCAGGTTACCCAAAATTTTTATAAAAAAAAAAAAAGAAAAAACTACGAATAATTTATTAAAGACAGGCAAAATATTCATAAAAATAAATAAGACCAACTAAGAATAGATTCAATTGCATTTAGAAAGTTTATTTTATACACCCTAAGATTTGACCAAAAATAAGTTCTTTCCATAAATGAAACAAAGAAGGTATATCGTAAAAAAATATGTATAAATATTTTATAAACCAAAAGCATGACTTGCAAACCCAAAAGAGTGCAACACAAAAGCTCATACCGCTGCAATAAAAATTTATATATCTTCTTTAAAGAAATGTACTCACTCATACCAAAAAGAATTGTATATTATTGTCGTAAACTTCACATGCATCTTATAAAATTCAATAACAGCAAAATCTCTAAACCAAAAAAATCCTAATATGTTAAATATGTCAATAAACATCCCTGTGAGTAATACCCTAAAATTTTCAAAATATCCTACACATCTTCATACATGTATTTTAAAACATTTTATCTAGACATCCATTCTAACAGATTACAGCATTCACATAAACTGTTACTAATAAGTTATACCAACTTTATTTGACTTTTTACATCGATATGATATTTTTGTCCATACTATGTACCTTTTTCTTTTAAATTTTTAGTTTAGAACTATGTGATTTATTAGTAAATAAAAATTATAAATATTAAATCAAAATAAGTATAATTTATTATCAATAAATCTAAAGTGTATATATGGACTAACACTAGAAAGCTATATTACAATAATAAGAATTAAAGACTTTCTCGTAAAGTTAGGTAAATAGAAATATTTTTTTTTCCGCTTGGAGGTAAATAGAGATTTAGCCTTTTCTAAACGTCATATTTTTAGTTATTGAAAAATATGAAATATTGGCACTTCTATAAAGGGTGTAATGTTTGGATAATATCAACATATTTTGGACAGCCCTACAACATGCACATGGCAATTCATAAATGTTTCCATAATTTTATAAATATAATGTTAATGTCTGACATTTCTCTAACAATTCTTAAGTACCATTTGGACAGTTGAATACTTTTTAAACATGTTTTAAATATATAATGACACATTGTAATTTGACCTTATTTTATTTTATATATAAAAATTATAATTACAAAATAAGAACACTACACCTTTGAGTTTTTTTAAAGATTTGCACATAGCAAAGGTGCATCTCATGAAATTTCTAAAAGAATGCAACAATGTTAAATCTTTAGTCCAAGAGCATCTCTCTTGAATTTTTTCAAAAGGATAGGAGGCACAGATACTTCTTACAATATGACCCCCATATTCCATGCTTCTCACTAAACTCGAATTCGTCTCACCATTAGTCCCACCCTTCCAAAATGATTTCCAATTTGCCCCATCATTAGTATTTGGGGATTTTGAATGGAACTAAATGTTGACAGATACCAAGTCCAACTAGATTGCACTAGTAACCCTAAACTATTGATTGAGTTTCATACTCCTTTTCCAACCAATGACTGTTTCATACTTGTACCCAAACTATTGACTAATCCCAAAATTTGGGGACGAGTGTGAAACTTAATAGTTTAGACAATATTGGTGCAGTAGTTTGGGTTCCATGTAAATTCCGCTATTGAGAGTAATGGTAGGTTGAAACTGAAACCAGTTTGAGAGTTTGGCAGTAAAGAAGAAGGAACAGAAGTTTAGGAATGAGCATAAGACACAAGTTATAATTTGAGGACTATTAGTGTAATTTACCCTTTTCAAAACCTTCTTTTCTTTATAGTGAAATCACGTAGCACTGATAATTCTATAAGGGTGTTGTATTCCATGTTTTATTCGTAACATTGACACTCTTTGGACACTTCTCCAACATATATCTAACACTTCATTAAAGTGTCCATAATTTTAAATATGCATTTTTAATGTCTAAAACTTATCTAACATTTTTCTAACATTGCTTACACTTATCCAACACTACTACTTAACATATAAATCCTTCTCTACCAATATTCATGATCTTAAAAAATAAACCGTAACTCTCTACCTCATTCTAAGATATTCTAGGTCTACCCCTGCTCCTACTACCACTAACATTAGTTAGCCACTCATCACTAGTGCATAATTAGGTGCACGTTGCATGTGCCCAAACCTTTCAACTGTCACCCCATTAAATGGAATAAGTCATTATACTACATAGTTTACAAAAATAAAAAAGAAGAATATGAATATGTATTTATTAAATATTTTTTTATTGAGTAATATATAAATTTTAATGTAGGTCACAAATAATATATTAAAATATAATATTACATAATTTTAATCTATGTGCACAATTTATCATTTTGTGTCCCAATATTTTTAAAATTTGTCATGTCTTTGTATCAATATTATATTGTAGAATTCAATCATAACAAATACATAAATTACTATAAAGAACTTCAAGCAACCATACTTTGACTTCCAAGCTTGATTATGCTATTGTGTCATCAATTTCCTTTAAAAAGCCCCTTAAATTTCTAAGAAAAATTATCAAAATAAATTATTTAACATCACTGAATTGGAATCACATGCAACGAATGTGACATGTTTACAAGTACAATATATAAAGTAAGAATAGTGTAAATCATTTCATAAACAAAAATATCCTTATCTTTTAAAAGTAAGATAATATAATTTTACAAAGAATCTTAAACTCAACCAAAATTATATAAAGTTGCATTTAAAAAGTTTATTTTAAATATAATAATGTTCAAACTTGAAAAAGAAGAATTTTGTTAATAAATAAAAATAAGATATTACAATATTTAATAAAGAAGATATATGACAGAAAAAAAAAATGCTAGGTAAACCTCTTAGACATCTTCTAATACTATTACAAAGTGTCTAATATCATTTAAATGAACAATATTTAACTTCTAAAAATAACTATTAGGAATAAAACCATATACCTAAAAGTACCATCTGGCCAAATTTATTTGAAATCTAGAGAACCCCAACAATTGGCATTAAGTAAATAAAAACTAGTAATTATAAAATTTTAGCTAACAAAAAATTTATATAAGTGTTAAAGTACTAATGCATATGGAATTCTGTATCAAAACTATTGAATTTCACTCATTAGGCCCCTTGTAGCACTTTAGCATGTAAATCAAATATTATTTTAATATTTTATAAATAAAGTATTGACTCACAGATACAATAAACAAAAATTTAATATTATTTATATGAAGAAATTAAATTTCGTGGACAGATTAAATTTCATCATCCCCATAAAAATTTAAAACTAATTCTTATGTATTAAAGTTTTTATATACATCACACATGCATCTTAAAAAATTAAAGAATAACCCTGGTTTTTTTCAAAATACCTTACACATATCTATGACCTACAAATGGATTTTAAAATATTTTGTCAGTATAATTATTTTAATTGGCTACTATATGAACAGATACTTCGATGCTCTCATTTTCAAGTTGACAAGAATGTGTGATCTTCGTTTATATTATTTAGCTTTTTCCTTTTTAACATGAAATTCGAGCAACAATTTGATCTATTAGTAGATTTATTAATATCAAATCCAAATATGTATGATGAAAACAAGGTATTATCAATATATTTAAAATGTAATATACATCAAATTAGCAGTAGTAACTATTCTACAACTTCATAAAACAAGAACTATTTTTTTTTCTAAGCCTAGATAAACAAATGTTTAATGGTTTTGAGATTTTAAACCTAAAAATATAACTCTAGGTATCATATTTTAGTTATTGCGAACCATGAAGCAGCAATTCAGTAACAGTGTCGTGCCTTTGTCATATCTATAATACTGGCATTCTTTATAGTTTATACACTTTGAACCCCTTCATAAATGTGTTTATAGCCTTAAAAGTATAATCTTAATATCTAATACTTCAACACTTCTCTTACAATCTTTGGAACTTCTCTAAAAGTTTGTTTAAACATGCTTAAAAAATATAATAATGCATTGGAATGATATATTATTCAACTTACAAAAACAGCAATACAACTTTCAGAAAACCATAATCAACTTATGAACATTTTCAATGGAAGAAATCATATATTGAGAGTTTAGTGTCATGTAAATATTAGAAATTAATATCTTTAATAAGAAACATATTCAAATATAATATTATATAACTTGAATTTATGTGTTCTTGTTATATCATGTTTTATATTTTTAAGATTTGTCATGCCCTTATATTAGGGATGAGCAAATGGTCAGCTCTACAAATTCATTTAGAAGTAAAGGAATTTTTTTTTTTTAAAAGTTCTCACCACCAAACTGAAAGAATTATTCAATCTATCATTACCAAATTGATAAGTTTTTTGGTTAATTTGGATTTAACCCAATAAGGCATACTGTTGTATCAATATTGTATCATACCAGTATCCCATGTTTGTGTACGTATTTTAATTTCAAACAGAATACAGTTTTTCATATATACTCTAAGTTTTCTATTCAAATTTACAAACTTGATTATGACATTGCATATCAATTTGTTTTAAAAAACAGGAAACTTGTATTTAAATTATCAAAATATATCAACCAATGTTATTCATTTGCAATCACACACAACATGCATACCATACTATATAGGTTTATCTTGTTTGTAGACCATCAAAAAATAATTTAATATGTAAAATAAATGTTCTATATATCCTATATATTTATATTTTTATAGAAATATTATATGTGTGTGTGTGTGTGTGTACGCTTGATTTTTAGATATATTTTATATTTGGAATATTTCAAATCTTTAAGGGCAGGCCTAGCAGAGCATGTTCAAGTCCATTCAAACTCTAAAAAAATAAAATAAAATAAAATAAAATAAAAAAATCTTGGTTTAGCCAGAGGTAGAGCCAGCCTGCCTAGTGCTCTCCTCTATTCTCGATGTCACTAAAGGAGTTGCTTAAATTTGAAGTTGTATTAAAAATCCCAGTCTAATGCTTGAGATTGGTATTGAGGAAAGTAGTGTGCATACCTCTTTAGCATCCTTCCGTGGTATGCCTTCTCGCAGTCCCACAAGTTTCTCAACCACCTCTGGCTGAAAAAAAGTAGAAATCAGAGACTCAGAATTGAGGAATTCAGGAATTTTGAACGATATACAAATTCTAAAACCTCAGCCATTTCATGACAGTAGGACAAAATAAACTGAAATTGCAGAAGATAAATAGATGTTATTCCACCATACTCAAATCAGCATGTGAAGACCACAAAATACAAAACTACGATAAAGGATGGCAAAATTAAGACCAAAAGAAATTTTTTGGCCAGATGAGCATACATTAATCAATATTACTTACAGGACAATCGGGTTGATGTTCAAGTATATTCGTGTAGACGAGCGTGAAGGAATCCAAGCTTTCAGCAGAAGCAAGCTCCCTCAAATCGCTTAGTATTCTAACCCTGGTTTCAACTTTCTGTAGATCATAAAAATCTAATTGAAGGAACATTATGTTGATAAATTAATTCAAAGAAAAGTGCATAAAATCATTAGTGTACTGGAAATTTCTTTAATTGAATTTTGAAGTAACTGAAGGAAACCTTACAGGGTAACTAAATTTAATACACAAAAAAGAAATCTAAAACTATATGTGGACTAGCCACTAAACAAGAAGTGGCACTTACAGAAACACTTATGTACTCCCTGAAGAAATCCAAGAGAACCTCTTCATCTAACCTCATTCGTTCAATTGTTTCTTCCTTAATATAGTTTCTCTACAATCAAAAGCACCATTAAGACACTAAAGTAATGCAAAGATAAATTATAAAGCAAAATATGTGTCCAATAAACATAACAAAAACTCCCTTTATAAGGATAACACCTGTGTGAGAAGATGATCAACATAAACCACCACACTTTCCTCCAGGCAAGCTTCAACAAATCTCCTAAATGATCTTTCTTCAATGTACCTTACACAAACACAAGTAAAAGCAAAATGCTACGAGTGTTTAGCTCACTACAAAGATAAGCTAGAGCCATGACTAGAGCTCTGAAAAATGATAACGACATTAATTTTCTGCATAATATAACTTGAGTTCCAGTTCAAGCTGTAGTCAGCAAATGGTGATAATAAAACATGTCCCCAAAGAATAAAACTAATTGCTTTCATCTTTGACGAAAGAAAACAGCAAGATGAATAGGAGAAGTCAAGTAGCAAAACCATTAACCAATAGAGGACCCTGTTCCCAATCTTGTGTGAACCTAAACATAGAGTATGTATCTTCCAAAATTGTCCATTATACCTAATAGACGCGTCTGTAAAATGTCCACAATGAATAATGTATATGCACATGAGAGAGAGAGAGAGTATTCACAGCATGGCCTCCTGCATCCTATTAGTATTATATGATGCAGTAATAGATCATATCATATGCCTGTAGTCCACTAGAAATGAAGATTATGGACATAAATTATAAATAAATAAAAAAAAAGTTTGGGGGGAGGGCAACTCACGAACAGGGAAAGAGATAAGGGACGACATTATATTCTGCTGGAAAATGATAGCATACCAACTTTTTGACAAACAATCTGTCCAAGAAAAAGAAAGAAAAAGAGAAAGAAAAAACTATTCACCTATAAATTCTTATTTACCAGATAAAAGAATATTGCACCTCTAATTTTGTTTGTTTCTCCAAGAAGATGTGGTAAAAGCAACAGATATATCATCCCATGTTCCCAGCCATTATCTTACCTATTTAAGAGGGAAGGGAAGGGAAGGGAAGGAGTAGGCTGAAGATTAAAACAAGTATAAATTTCCGATCCCAAAGATGTGCAACAAAGTGTTAGGCCCCAGACAGCTCAACAGTTTCCATTCTATACATAGAAGTTATTCATTCTTGCAACATAGAAACCATAGAATTGATGTTCCATGCTCTCCTGATGCATATGCAGGACTGCTACCCACCCAGCAAGCTGTCTACCCGCATTTTATTTTTGGCATCAAAGGTTAGAGGCATTCTCAAGCTCAACTTTCATATGTCCTCATGCAGAAGGGATGCAAACCAGGAATGACATGTTAAATATTAATGCATGCATAATATTTTAAAATTAGGGATAAGAAACTTACATCTTCACATCTGTAAAATAATCACCAAATGTGGCGACTAGGTATTCAGTGACCTGCCCTTCACACCATTCTGCTCCAAAACAAAAAAAAACAAAAAAAGAAAACTCAATTCAGATGGAGATAAATAAGAAACTTGATCAAATACCTTTGTAACTAGAACAAACCCGGGGAAAAAAAATTCCCTAACGAGTTGAAATTATGGCAACACGAAGGCTAAGAAATTCAACCAAATATTTGGTGTGGTCACAGATAGCTTGAAAAGCTACAAGAACTGTTTACAATTTCCTAATAGGTTTTGAAGAAATATTATTTGATTACATTATGCCAGATCGCCTCCATGATTTTCCACAAAATATACCCTGTTGTCACGGTCCGAATATACCACACCTTTGTGAAGGTCCGTGTGCCGCTAGCTAAAGCACTCTTTTTTAATGAGCAAGACTAGCATTTACCATGATTGACCAATAGAACACTTCCATAGTCATTCAAAGAAGTATAAGCAAAAGCAGTAAGCAACTTACAAAAGCAATGACACACAAGCAATAAACATTGAAGCAATGTAATTCATTAATTAACACCTCCGTTAACAATGTGTGTCTAGCAAGGAAGGCAACTAAGGTAAACATTTTACAATAGCTAGTGAGTTTTACAAGTTGATGAATACTCACCCTCCCCTAAAGAGCTTTCCATGCTATTCTCATTCTGGCACTAGGGAGCATCAATATGACCTAAGAGTCATACTCCCCTTCTTAGCCCAGGTAAAAACCATCTCTGAAAAATAACCTTGCATTAGTATTTACATGATGGAAACCCATCCCAAGCGCATGAGATAAGCAGTCGTAGGCAAGCATAATGCCCATAACTTATGTGGTCGACGTCCTTGTAGACTTTGACACTAGGTAGACTTCAAATTTTTCCACGAAATGTTGCATATCTTCAGCAAAAACCCAGTTGATTTCTTCGTCGCAAAGGCCTTCCCACTTCACTAAGAACTCTTGCCACTTTTCCCTTAAGGATGTGAACTCTCTATTTGCATGGATGTCTTCAATTTCTTGTTTGTAGGCTTGCACTGTCTTCATTTCTGCTCTGGTTGACTGATTTCTGCTTGCATCTTCAGTGTCAGTGTTGAACAGTTCGAGGCAGCTGATGTGAAACACGAGATGCACTTTCATCTAAGCCGGAGGGTCAATTCTGTAAGAAGCCTTCTTGACAATGGCGAAGATGGGGTCTGGTCCTTTATATTTACGAAGTAGTCTCCCACCTCATCCTCATGGGGACATGATTTGTTCAGGATTGAGCTTTCAGACTGGTTGGTCATGGTTCTAGTCCAAGGAAATAGCTTCTTTTCATAAAATTAGGGATAAGGCTGCATACACTGTGATGACCCTCCCCTTACCCTTGCAAAGCGAGGAGCCTAATAGCTTGGGGATGCCCTTTTATGCTTCTTAAAGGAAATTAAACCATCCATAATACAAGGGTCTAATGCTTGACCAACTCTCCATGATAATAATGCTTTTATGAGAGTCAACCTTTTGGAAAATATGTTGTTCATACATGAAAGGCCATTCCCTAAAAAATTTCATAGATTCAAGGCAGACAAATTTAAAACTACTAAAAATATTAAACTTCAAGTGCTCTTGTTCTTCATATAAATTAGTATAAGGGTGGACCTAGGGGTGGCATTCCCCTCCATAAGTTCCAAAACTTTAGATACATATATACACATAGATGCATGTGCTTTTTGTTGCATTATTGTCCATTTCGTCTTTTCTAGTGGTTCATTGAAAGGCCTAGCGTACCGAAGGTTGCCTGTGCTCAACTTGATAGTTCCTAGAATTCTCTAGAGTGGGACAACACACATGGTGCATCTATGAAAAACTCAAGCATAGATCAGACTAGACCGGGAGGTCAAACCTATATAGATGGTGAGCAAACTAAGATAATTCAAAAACTTGGCTTCATGGGCGTTTACATGATCACTTTTATAGTTCATTTTCCTATAGATATTTCATGCAAGGAAAGTTGAAAGTTGATGTTCAATTTGCTGACTAGCGAGAGTTCACCATGTGCACACAGGAGGTGACTTCTCTGTTGTAGAACTTAGTGACAGAATGCAAGAGTTAGTTAAATAAATTAGGGAGTTGGTTAATAGTCTCTTGTGTTAGCCTCAAGGTTTCATGGCCTAATTTTGATGATAACAAACTACTTAAAAACTAACAACTTTGACCTTGAGTGGTGGTAAACAAGTTTTAATGAATTCAAGTTGGAAGAAATGGACAAAGTTTGAAAAATCATTCAAGACTTTCATATTATGTATTTGTTGTATTTTCTGAATTTAGTGAATGTAAATCTCCTAGAATGTAGTGATCACAACACAAAAAGTAACAAAACCAGGAAAAAGAAGCAAATTGGAAACTGTTCTGGACTGTCAACCTGGGGCTGTCGATCGGGCCCCATGAGCTGGTCGATAAGCCTTTTCAAAATGGCCGGGTGGTCAACCACCCTCCTTGGGCTGGTTGACTGGCTTTGGCAAAAGGCCTGGGCCCTTGACTAGTCCAAGGAACAAGTTGAACGGCCCTACTTTTTAGAGACACTAATAGTCTAATTTTTACTCCAATGGCTAGTGCCAAGTCGATTAGCCTCTAGAAGCAATTGACCAGTCTGATAAAAAACAAGACTCTAACAAGCAAAAACAACTAGTGTGACCAAGATTTCTATAAATATGCCCTCTAAAGCCCAATGAGCAGTACCTATGCCATCTATACTAATATTTGAAAGTCATAAACACTCTCATCTCTGCATAACTCTTTTTTGTTCAAGAGATTTGGCATAGATGAAGCAAAGGAGATAGGCACTCCTATGAGTACCATAATCGAGCTTGACAACAATGAGCAAGATAAATGCATAGATGTTAAGCAATATAGGTATGATTGGTAATCTTTTATATTTAACTGCAAGTAGACTAGATGTCATGTTTAGTGTTTATATGCGTGTTAAACTTCAAGCTAATCCTAAGGAGTCACACTTAGTTGCCATAAAATGTATTTTTCGATATCTTGTTGGCACTCAAGACCTAGGACTTCGGTATCCGAAAGGCACATTTTTTATGCTGATTTTGCCAATTGCAAAATGAACTATAGGAGTAATAGTGGGACTTGTCACTTCCTAACACTCACTTATAGCACAGTTTAGCAAGAAATGAAATTCCGTTGCATATTATAACTATTATTATTAATATATATATTATAAGCAATTATTATAACACAAAAAGTAATAGAATAGTATTAAATTATAAAATACTATGATGTAATTGTGGTATGATTATTTATTTATCATATTATTATGTATAACCTTAAAATAAGATAAAATTTAATATTATTAATATCATTAAAACTAATATATAACAGTAAATTTTACAAGTTATATAATATACAAAAATAGAATAAAATACTATTGTGTAGTAAAATATAATGCTATGGTGGTGTTTTAATATATTATTATTTTATATTAAATAATAAATTATGTTATAGTATAAATGATTTTTTTTAAATTTAAAAAATGACATATTAAAATAGAATACTTATAAAAATAAGATAAAATATAATATTAATGATATAACTCAAACAAAATATAAAAAATATGATAAAATATAATATGTCAATTAAAATCAAGTACATGATTATCAAAAATATTTTATTGTATATAGCTTAATAAAATAATATTATATAATAATTATATATTTATAATATTATTTTATATTAAATTAATTGAATAAAATTTTTTATACTAATTAGACACATTTCCAATTCCTGTCTATATAAATATCAAATGCTATAATATAATTTTGATTCCAATCTTTTGTCAAACCAAACATGAGAGAGGAATCTAACATTCCGTTTTTGATTCTTGTGAATTCTGATTGTAATTCCAATTTCAATTGTGAACCAAACGCTACCTTAAGTTTAAGTAACCCAATCCCCCCCCCCCCCCTTTTTTTTGGGTTGCCTTTGGGACAACATCTTGAAGAAGGGTTAGGTTCAATAGTCTCATTTTCGTTTTCTGCAACGGCATGGACATCCTTTTAAGTTTCCAATGGTCATAAGGAAAGAAATAAATGACAAGCAAACAATATATGTTGATATCAGAATCAAGACAACTCAAACAAGGACAATATACACCACTAATGATGTTCACAATAAGAATGCGTAATAAATAAAGTGCCTATGTATGGGTGCACATGGCTAGGTGTCATGAGCTGAAAATTTTACTCCGTGGGAAGGGGGATATAAGGCACTAGTTCTAGCACACAAGCTTAATTAGTCATCTGAAAATAAATCATAATCACCTCATGAACAATTTCACAAGCATCGCATACAAATTAAGAGACAATAGTAAGCAAGCATGAAAGTAAACAAGTCAAGCATTAAATTGTAAAGCAATGCAATTCATATGATTGCACCTCCATAGGCAACTG
Source organism: Malania oleifera (assembly GCF_029873635.1). NCBI lineage: Eukaryota > Viridiplantae > Streptophyta > Magnoliopsida > Santalales > Ximeniaceae > Malania > Malania oleifera. The sequence goes on from NC_080424.1 coordinate 32,168,045, forward strand.
TTTTTAATGAGGGAGGCAAGTAGGCAAAATATGTCCACAATTTCTATTGAGTTACAAACTTGATGAAAACTCACCATCAATATAACTGAGTCATACTCCTCTTTTTCTCTAAGGCATTACTCTTCCAAAGAATAAACCCAGCACTAGAATTTACATTATGGCTAACCACCTAATCAACACAAGAGATGTGGTCATAGGCAAGAGCTTTGTACAAGCTTAGCTCATAATGTTCTCTCCCACTTATGGGATCGACGTCCTTGTAGACTTTGATGCTAAATACTCATTTAACTTTATCCCCAAATAGTTGTGTCTTCCTTGACATCCAACTAATTTCTTCATCTCCAATGCATTTCCACTTCACTAAGAACTCGTGTCATTATGGCCTTGATGATGTTAACTCTGAGTATTTCAACTTCATGTCTTAGGTTGTAAGGTCTTGAGGCAACTAATATGAAACACACACACAAAATGCACTCTCATCCAAGCCAAAGCATCAACTTTGCAAAAGGCTTTCTTGACTTTGGCCAATATGGAAATTGGTCGTCTATATTTACAAAATAGTCTCCTATCTAACTTCGCATTGACTTTATCTATTCTAGATAAAGCTTAACAAGCACAAAGTCTCCCATGTTGAAGTGCAACAATCTTTTCCCTTGATCAATCTGCTTCTTCATCTGCCTAGAATCATTCTCCAAGTAGACTTAGCCAATCTCCGCATTCCATCTCCATTCTTTGGCGAAGATGTATATTTTCAAACTTTTTCCTGTGTACATTCTCAGTTTCTTTAGCTAGTAACAAGCTAAAAAAGACTTTAGTTGATTATTAAGTTCTTTTCATCATTAAAACAAATTTGAGCAACATTGAGTCACTACACCCAATTCTTCTGGTAGGCAGTGATGAAATGGCGCAACTCTTGTAGGAGCCCATTGGACCTCTTCATCTAGCCATCAGTCTACAAAGGATATCTGGTATAGATGTCAAGTAGTAAACCGAGAGTTTTGAAAAGTTCTAAGCAGAATTTTCCTACCTTGTGTCACTAGAAGTTCCACCTCCTTAATACCCCTCAACGAGCTTGCAACAGTAGTTGGCAAGCTTAAGAAAGGCATGCAAGTTCTTGAATGTCATTAAGATCTTCCAATATTGAATAGCTCTCACTTTCTTCATATCCATTCCAATATAGACTTGTTCAATCATATGGCCACGGAACTTAACAATCTTCTAAGAAAAAGAACATTTCCCATTTTCACATGTAAGTTATTATCTTTCAACAAACACTTTTTGTAGATTAACTTAATGTTTTTCGATAGTAGAATTGTAGACATCAATGTCATCAATGTATACCATGACAAAATTGTCAAGGTAATCATGAAACACCTAATTCATTAATGTGCACAAAGTCGTTGGCACAATCATTAACATGAAAGGCCTCATTAAGAACTCATAAGCCACACATTGCATCATGCAAGTAGTCTTCGGCATGGTCTTAAATTTCCACGAAATTGTCAAAATTTCCGATTTCCGTCACCCTCGAAATCGAAATGGCAATTGATTTCCGTCTTTCATAATTTCCGTCGAAATCTCAACGAATTATCCGAAATTTATAGAAACCTCGAAATTTTAGCAAAATTTGTCAAAATTTTAACTATACAATAAAATTTCGTCGAAATTCAAACGAGAGATTCGAGAGTGAAGTGAAATTTCTCTTTTAATTTATTTTATTGAAACAAAAGGTTACCACGAGTGCTTTTGAAATTATATGAAAAAAATAAACTAATGGTAATATTTTATTTAACCATTCATGTCTAAATTATCAATATTTGTATAATAAATAATATTTAAATGAATTATGAATTTCATTTGCATTAACTGAATTTGTTTAATGTACATTATCTTACAAACATGTTTGATGCACATACTATTTTACAACTTTTCACCCTACACAAAACATAGATGTATTTAATTTGCAATATATTAGTCTTAAAACTTATATTTGTTAACCATTTCTAAAGTTTCACAAAGAATTCCATGCTTTACTACTAGTTTCCGTTATTTTTTCAAATCGAAATCGAAATTTCCATCGAAATTTCCGTTCTTTTGGAGCTTCGAAATTTGAGTCGAAACCGAAATTTAAGACCTTGGTCTTCGGCTCATCATCTCTTGCTATCCTCACCTGATACTAGTCTATCTGCAAGTCAAGTTTGGTGAAACACTTGGCATGACTTACACAATCAAAAAAATTAGCACTTAATGGAATAAGATACTTGTCGTGCAAAATCATTATGTTGAGTTCGAGATAATCCACACATGCCCACATGTTCCCAACAACACTAGTGCTCCAAACAATGCTTTGGAAAGTCTATATAAACTACTTCCAATAACTCATCTCAAGTTAATTCGGTAATTCTCCTAACAATGAAACACCATCCAATATGACCCTTTAGCAAGAGGCTTGGTCACAATCTGTTCTCATGCTCCACCTTGTTGTGGAGGCAAGTTGTTCATAAACTTATTCGACAAGTTGTTCATAAACTTATTCGACATAACAACCTAGTACTCTTTAACAAATCCTCGATGGCAGTAAGCACCGATTCTTTTCCTACATCTTTATCCACCAGCAATGATATGACATTAGTTCGTTCATTCCTTCTCAGTCACTTCTTGAGTTGCACGACATATGGGAATGTCTCATTGACTTCTTTCTTCACTACAAGTTGAACCATGAAATAACAATAACTCATTAAACAAAGAAAACCAATGCATGGTCCAAGTAGTGCAAAAGGAAGGATCTACATAAGATTGATAACATTCACCTTCCCCTAAAGAGTTTTCTTTGCAATTCCTACACTAGCACGAGGAAACATCAATAGGACCGAGGAGTTGTACTCTCCTTTTTCTCTAAGGCATTACTCTACACAAAGAATAAACCCTACATTAGTATTCACTTAATGGTTACCCACCCAACATGCACAAGGTGGTCACGGACATGCATAAGGCCCTAGACAAGCTTGTCTTGAGACATTAGGTTAGGTGCAGACAAGCATAGCAATGCAAAGGGCGCCCCTGGGCCATAAGGCTCCCTGCTTCGCAAGGGTTAGGGGACAGTAGTCACAATGTACGTAGCCTTACCCCTACTTTTATGTAGAGAGGTTGTTTCCTTGGACTCGAACCTATCCCACAAGCATAGCAATGTGAGATTCCAAAATTCAAGATTTTCAAAAGTTTCTAAGCCTAATGTGTAACAGCAGAATAAATTACACTGATATATTTTTACCATCAAACAATCAATTTTTGAACCGTTGACAAGCTCACTAAGAAGCTAGCATGAACAAATGAGCCAATAAAGGTCAAATTAAATAGAATAGCATTAGAGTTGGCTAAGCAAGGTTGATATGGGCTTTATCTTTGTAGGGTCTCAATTCATTGCATAAAGGTTAAATTAAATAGAATAGCAATAGAGTTGGGTCAAATGCATGTGTATCTGGTCTAGTTTTAAGAGAAAAAAGGAGAAATTAGGGATTTCGTGATGACACGAAAAATTTTCAAAATCAGCAAGGGGAAGAGCCATTGGAAGTTGGTGGTGATGATGGGAATAGTTCGCCCTTGTCAAGGATTAGGTTGGCTCTGGCGAGGACTAATTTCCAATGATGGTTTTTGCACTAACAAAGGGTCGCACAACCTTTGTCAATGATGATGCCCATTTTTGAATTAGGGGTCTTTTACAGTAATCATTGGGCTTAAAAGAGGTTTAAGCCCCTTTAAGGGGATTTAACTACATTTAGGGTCTCTCAGTGCAACAATTGTGCCTCAGGACTTCTTAAGGGCCGCTTAATATTCCTTAAGGCCTCTCAAGGGCCTCTCTAGACTTCCCTGGACCTCTCTGAGCCTCAATGAGGGTCATAAGAGGCCTCCTTGCTAATTAAATGAGCCCAATTAGGCCCCCAAGGGCCCAAGAGCACTCTTTTTAGCTTTGAGGGGGCAAGGAAGTAATTAACCTTGCCTCCGAGGGACACTCTTGGCATTTTTATTTTTTAAAAGGAGTCCTAGCTCCATCTTGTCTATAAATAGGAAGGGGAGCTAGGGGAGAAAATAGGGGGGATGGACGTACAACACTAGCACAAGAAGAGAGTAAGATAAGAGAGAGAACACGAGAGAGAGAGAGAGAGAGAGAGAGAGAGAGAGAGCTTCATAAATACAAGGAAAAACCCTAAAGAAGGGAGAGAAAAGAAAAGAAAGAAATGAGAAAAGGAAAAGGCTTGCACGGCCAACCTAAGAGGAAAACACAAAATCTAGAAGAGACACTACACAAGCACTAAGAAAAGGGCTTACGACCAAGGGGAAACAAGGACAAAAAGGAAGTGAGAGAGAGAAGAAGGGGGAGGAGAATAAGGGAACTCATCGACCCTATAAGACTTGCATGACCAACCTAAAGGAAGAGAGGAGAGCGACGACCAACAAAGAAAAGAAGAGAAAAAGGAGAGAAGAAAGAAGAAGAGATCATTTTCCTTGGTAGAGATTTTGAAAGGGAACATCGTGGTAAGTCTCATCATTTTTTAAGGTTTGATATGTCTTATTTTCAGCCTTGATGAGGGATTTTCTATAAGCACTCTTTGGATATACTTTTAAGTAACATCTCCCTTGATTACACACATGCACACTCACACGCCAATATGTATAATATGGTCATTGCATGATTTATCATAGTTCTACGGCTGCCATTATTTTGTTTGAAAGTAACATACAGTAGCTGTGTTGTATGGGTCAGATTTGGGGTATGGAGGCAGCTAGGAACATTACCCTTAGTAGTGTTTAGAAGTTAAAACAAAAGTTAGGGGCTGTAGGGAGTTGTCCACTACACTGAATAATGGTATGGCTAGCAGCAACATAAGATGCAAACTCCAGCTGCAGCAGCAGCTGCAAACAGCAGCTAAGGCTGCTGTTTTTCGGGTTTCCATAGGGACATATGGCTTGATTTGGGAGGAGAAGGCGGCATCTAGGGTTTCCAAAGAAAACCTAGCTGTGTGAATGAGGTTGGAAGAGTAGGTAGGCTGTGAGGAGGCTAGAAAGGGAAGCTGCCAAGCTATACTCACAGTAGCAGCAGCAGCAGCAGCTGCTGCAATAGATTGGTTAGGGCTGTTTTTGGCTATCCAATGGTAAGAAGAGAGGCTGGGGAGAAGGCTATAATGGGCTGCTAGAGTTTCCAAGGAAACCCTAGCTGTGAGCATGTGTGAAGGGAAGAAGAAGAAGGAGGCTGCAGCAGCAGCTGCACATGGCAGCAGCTGTGTGTTTTCGGCCATGGCTTGGGTGGCAGCTAGGGTTTCATGTAAACCCTAGCATGGTGAGGACTAAGGCTGTGGGACATGCCAACAAAGCCTTTTGGGGCTGTTTCAATGGACTCCTTTCATTGGATCATTTAGAATGCCATTTGTTTACCTTAATGATTCTTTCTTCCATCTCCTTAAAATTAGTTTCATGGGATTGTCTTTTAAGTTCTTATATGAATGCTTGGAAGAAGAGTGTTAATCTTCTAATTTAAATAGGTTTGCTTATTTTTCTTGGTTCTCTTACAAAGATCCCTTTTTCTTCCAAATTTTGGTCTAATTGGTATTTCTTTTGATCTTTAGGAATGCATAACAAAGAGTTGGCTAGAAAAGGGTAAGCCAATTAAGCAGATTTCTTGCTTCAATGTCTTGGATTGAAGCCTCATTGAGCTTGGAACCAAGATATACATTAATGTTTACTTCGCATGGCTTAAGTATGATTTGTGTGCTTGTATGGTTGATGGTTGATAGGTTCAGTTGGATTACTTAGAGTTGATTCATCATAGTCGTCCACATGTTTGCTGCTTTGAACATCTTAACCCGGCTAATGAAGGGATGATAGGGGAGATATCACCATGTGGTGACCTCTTCCCTCTCAACCCTAGGCAGGGACAAGCACTCTCCCTTAAGCCCGTATGGGTGAATGGGAGCCGATGCTTGCACTAGGGGACTAAGTTCCTAGGGGCAAATATGGAATTTCCATTCTCAAAATACTCCTTTTTCAAAAGATCCTTCTAATTGTTTCACTCTATGGCTGATGATGAGTTTAGTAAGTTTTCAAAAATCTTCCTTTGTTTTTGGTCAAGCATCTCTTCTCGAAAGGGAAACTTCCCCGTTTTCAAAAACGTAAAACCTCTTTCATAAATGTTGATTGCCTCAATGAAAGAGTTGACTCAATCAATTATTAAAACCCTAATTGGCAATTAGGGATTTTCAAATCTCTCAATTAAAGAGTTGACTCAATCAGTTATTAAAACCATGATTGGCAATCAGGGATTTTCAAATCTCTTAATTAAAGAGTTGATTTAATCAGTTATCAAAACCCTAATTGACAATCAGGGATTTTCAAAACTCTTAATTAAAGATTTGACTCTAATTAGTTATTAAAGCCCATATTGACAATCACGGATTTTCAAATCTTCAATTAGAGAGCGGACTTCAATCAGATATTAAAACTGTGATTGTTAATTAAGGATTTTCACATCTTTAATTAAAGAGTTGACTCAGTTATTAAAACCCTGATCCACAATTGGATGACTTTCAAATCTCCAATTTAAGAGTCAACTTTGGTCGTTAAAACCCTAATTGTCAATTAGGAGGCTTTCAAATCTTCATTAATGATTTGACTTCAACCACACACAACTCTTGCTTGCCAACCAAAATACTTTTTAAAACCGATTAATGATTGATTGACTTTAACTCTTCATTAAAACCTGATGTCAATCAAGGGATTTTCAATCATATCAATATTGAATCTCTAATTTTAATCATGGGACTAGGACCACGTTTTCATTTAATTCAAAATTCAATCAACAATCCCATCTACCTCATACAATCCCTGATTGAAATGAGACATTTTGATGTCTTATGTTCAAAAGAAAAAAGTCATCTTTGATTTTACCCGTGGCAATCAATCAATCAAAACTTTTTTTTTAAATTTAATCTTTTACTTCATATTTTCAAAATGTAGGATTATCTGTGACCAAATTCCCCTTCCCAAACAAGAACATGTTAAGGCTTTCAGCTCTATTGTTTGGACTCTTGGACAATGATACTTCACTAAATGACTCAAAAGGGAAATTTCCTTCCTTTCTTTATTTCTTAGTTAGGAGACACACACACATAGTGGTAACCATTCTTAGAATGGGTGTTGATAGGGTGTTGGTTGGATAATCTCCCTTATAATGGTTTGTCTACCACTCTCCTTACACACGAATGTACTCCTTAATCCTTGTTCTCTGTATCGTAGACCTTTTTAGGGTTTTTTCCTTTGTTTTCCCTAATCAAAAAAATAATAAAGGTAGCGAATCCGCATTTTTAATCTTTACATCTTCTCATAGTCTATTCAGCACCTGTTTGACCTTCTTGTTTGGGGATTGCCATGCAAAAACAATCCCATCCATCAACACACCCCCCAAATTGAAATCTGGTGTTGTCAGTTAGTCTTCTAAAGCAACAAAGACTATAAAGTTCAAGTTGCTCTTTCTATTCTTCTTCTTCTTCTTGCTCTACTAAAACATTTTTTTTCCTAGCTAGAACATGTTTTTGTTTTCGCTTTTATTTTTTCCCCTTTTTTCTTCCTTCGCAGCTTTGTGAATCAAAAGCACATTATGGATTTGTGGGATTAGTTGAAGAGTTATAGCTTTTGCATTGCAAATTAGAGAAGAATGATTAGGGCTTCATTGTTGTGTCCAATGTCCACAATGGAATAGGGTTTCCAACTTGGAGATATTAGGAGATGGGTAGTGATTGTGATTGGGATGGCCGGCATTGACGGTGGGTGGTGGTCGTCCATTTTGATGATTGTGAGATCAAATGGTAGATGGACAAAGGTACAGCTGCAAATGAACTAAACTGCTCACTAGCGGTTCAGAAGCTCGGCTTGGTAAGATCTTGTTCATTATATAAACAAGGGACTCCCAAGCCCAATTTTGCGGCTCGTTTAATAAACAAGATGAGCCGAGAATGAACATGAATGAGCTCGGCTCATTTTGACTCATGAACAACTCGGTTATAGGCTCAGTTTGGGCTCATTTAATAAGATTGAATTAGAATCATTATAGGCTAGTTTAATAAGGTCGAATTAGATTTGATAGACTATAATTGGCTTAAAAGTAAGGACTGCTTGTGCATAGAGTGATTTAGTTCAAGCTCCATAATCTGAATTTAAACATAAGGCTAATGCTCAAGGCCAATAGACTAGCTTGGTGGGGCAAAAAACCTCTAAGATAATATTAGTAAGAGCCACTTTTCACCTTTTACCTAACAAAATCTCTTGTCTCTCAAAATGAGAGGTTTCAAAAAAACTAAACTGTCAGTGAACATCTTAGTAGCTCGGTTCAGTAAGGGCTTGTGAGCTCGTTCATTTACATAATAAACAAGCTTAAACAAAGTATATTAAAGCTTGGTTTGAGCTTTGCTTGAGCTCGAGCTCAACTTGAGCTTGGTTAAAAATTTAACGAACAAGGTAGAGTATATGAAAGCTCGGCTCAGCTCGGTTCACTTGCAGCCCAAGACAAAGGATTAAGGTGAGGCTCCAATACAAATTGATGCAGGACCAATTCGCAACCAAGGTCTTAAATTTCGATTTCGACTCAAATTTCGAAGCTCCAAAAGAACAGAAATTTCAATGGAAATTTCGATTTTGATGTCAATTTCAATTTCGATTTAAAAAAATAACGGAAACTAGTAGTAAAGCATGGAATTCTTTGTGAAACTTTAGAAATGGTTAACAAATATAAGTTTTAAGACTAATATATTAAAAATTAAATACATCTATGTTTTGTATAGGGTGGAAAAGTTGTAAAATAGTATGTGTATCAAACATGTTTGTAAGATAATGTACATTAAACAAATTCAGTTAATGCAAATGAAATTCATAATTCATTTAAATTTTATTTATTATACAAACATTGATAATTTAGACATGAATGGTTAAATAAAATATTACTATAAGTTTATTTTTTCATATAATTTCAAAAGCACTCGTGGTAACCTTTTGTTTCAATAAAATAAATTAAAAGAGAAATTTCACTTCACTCTTGAATCTCTCGTTTGAATTTCGACGAAATTTTATTGTATAGTTAAAATTTCGACAAATTTCGGTAAAATTTCAAGGTTTCGATAAATTTCGGATAATTTGTTGAGATTTCGATGGAAATTATGAAAGACGGAAATCGACTGCCATTTCGATTTCGAGGGTGACGGAAATCGGAAATTTTGACAATTTCATGGAAATTTAAGACCATGTTGACAACAATATCAACAACAACAACAAGTCTTAAGTCCCACTAGGTGGGGTCGGCTACATGAATCCTTTTCTGCCAATACATCCAACAAAAGCATTTTCCTCTTTTAAATTAAGAACTATTAAATCCTTTGTCACTACCTCATTCCTAGGTTATTTTAGGTCAACCTATACCCCTTCTAATACCAAAAACAATAATTAACTCATTCTTTACAGGTGCGCGATTAGGCTTATGTTTCAAATGCTCAAATCATCTAAGCCGCCCCTCGTTTATCTTATCCTCGAGTAGTGCTATGCCTAGTTTAAATTTATAATATTATAACGATAAAATTAATCATTAAATAAAGTATTAGCAACTTGAACATGATAAAAACCAAAAAAGAAAATAAGGTTGAAATTGAACAGTATAGAAAAGAAATATCAAATTACTAGTATTATCAAAATAAATAATTTTTAATGAAGTAGTAATTTAATCAAATTTCTATTAAGGCATCTCTTGTGAATATTACAAAACATAAATAATTTTGTATAGCTATCATCCTTATAATGTAGTTCTCCCTTTCTTCACAAAGCTTATGAAGATTGATTTTTGAAACGGAAAATGAGGGGAAAAAAAAGAGAAGCAAAAAATTTAGAAATATATTGCTTTTTTGTTGCAATAGATTTGTAGAGGTTCTGCAATGATCATAGGAACCGTTATTTTAACAATGGCCATGGTTGCTACTGCTGTCATTTTTATTCCCACTAATTTTTTGTGATGTGCAACAGTATCAAGAACTCAAAAAATCCATAACAGTCACAAGAGTGACCATATGTCCAAGCTTTCTCCAAAGGTTATGCAATAGAGCATTTATATAATCTTTCCCCTTGAGAACTAAATAAGCAAGCAAAAATAGGAATGTCCCACTAAAATTACACAGAGCATAATACTCATCATTTTTATTTCTGTCACGGCGATTTTTTTTTTCTCTCTAATTTTTACAATGTATACACATCGGCAAGTCTCCTTTAAATATAGAATTTATTTTTGGCATATTTTTAATTTTTCACAATTACATCTTATATTTAAATTTAATGTTGCCTATTTTAGTACTTTGATCATAATTTGACTATTAGAATGTCCCATAAAATGGTGAAATTAAAAAATTTAGTGTACATTAGTAGAAAAAATAGTATAACACATATCTATAAGACTATCTACAATCAGTATTTAATTTTTTTGATATTTATATTTTAGTAAGGAAAATGTAAAACTAAAAATTTTTTAGCATAAAAATTTTAATTATGGTTTAACTCCAATAAAATATCAATTAACTCAACAAATTGTAAATATATAAATTTAATTGTTAGATTACCATTTGTCTAAAAGCTTAAGTTGCTATGTTGTGAGCCAGCACTGTATATTAGGCCTTAACACTCCGCTGCACATGCAATCTGGCAGCATGTGGAGGGACTAAAAAAATGGTAAACAACACCTATTATAGTACAACAAAAACAAAACCAAGCCTTAGTCCCACTAAGTGAGGTCGGCTATATGAATCCTTTTCCACCAATTTATGCGATCATGGACCATTTCTTTCGATAAATTCAAGGATATTAAATCCTTACTCACTATCTTCTCCCAAGTTATTTTAGGTCTACCCCTATCCCTTCTACTGCCCCCCACAGTAATTAAGTCACTCTTCCTCATAGGTGCACTATAAGGCCTACGTTGCAAGTGTCCATACCATCTGAGTCGTCCCTCCTTTATCTTATCTTCTATAGGAGCTACTCCTAACTTACAACAAATATGTTCATTCCTTAATTTATCTTTCAATGTTATACCACTCATCCATCTAAGCATTCTCATCTCGGCAACTTTTACTTTTTGGATGTTATGTTTCTTCGTCGCCCAATATTCCGATCTATATAGTATGGCTGGTCTTATAGCTGTCCTATAAAACTTTCCTTTCAATTTTAAGGATATTCTATGATCACATAGCACACTTGAAGCACTTCTCCATTTTACCCAACCTGCTTTAACTCTATGCATTACATCATCTTCAATTTATCCTTCAGCTTGCATAATAGATCCAAGGTATCGAAATCTACAAGTGCCATTTATTTCTTTACCATCAATTTTAACTTTGTCTCCAATATTCCTCCTATTATTACTAAAATTACATTTCATATTTTCTGTTTTATTTCTACTTATCCTAAAGCCCTCTAGATTCCAAAGCTTCTCTCCATAATTCTAACTCAGCCTCTACTTCGTCCCTAATTTCGTCAATTCATACAATATCATCTGCAAACAACATACACCATGGAACCTCCTTTTGAATACTCTTAGTCAATTGGTCCATCACTAAAGCAAAAAGATAAGGACTCAAAGCAGATCCTTGATGTACACCTATGGTAATTGGAAATTCTTTAGTTTTTCCATCTATAGTCCTTACACTAGCCATTACTCCATTGTACATATCATTAATGACATCGGTATACCTACAACATACACCCTTTTTTTTCTAAAACCCACCATAGAACTTCCCTAGGTATCCTATCATATGCTTTCTCAAGGTCAATAAATATCATATGCAAGTCTCTCTTCTTTTCCTTAAACTTTTCCATTAATCTTCTTAAAAGATAAATAGCTTCTATGGTAGATCTCCTAGGCATAAAACCAAATTGATTTTCTACGAACTTCGTTTCTAACCTTAAACAACACCTATTATAGTGAATAAGATAATTCTTAACAAAGAAACAATAAACGTAGAAAATAAGACTAGAATCTAGGACCTACTGGCAGCCTGGCTTTGATACCATGTTAGATTATTACTTTACCTAAAAGCTTAAGTTGTTAGGTTGTGGACCAACAATGTATATTAGGCCTTAACAGTAAGACAAGAGTGCAACAATGACTGATACAATTTTTTCACTGAATTTTGTCCAGTCCTGCCACTCAAAAATTCTAGCTTTGTCATTCAATAGATACAAATAGATCCATATGCTATATTTAAAGAATAGCACAAATCATTAGTGGATAAAAATATCCTTATACAAGTACAAAAAATATCCCTAAAAAAAATCCATTAAATTTGGATAAAAATTTCATATTGTTGAAATAAGCAATCAACTTAACTTCCAAAAGATAAACAATAATAAATAAATAAATAATCATAGATCTTAAAATACTTTTCGGATAGCAAAAGTCAGATTTATTTTGAATTAGAAAAAACGAATCAACCATGAATTAAACAAAAACTAGCACCCATAAAGATGTTAGTTAAAAAAACAAAATTTAAATAAATGACTAGTATTGACACACAAAGGATTTGGGTATCCAATCTATTCAACTTTATTTAAGGGCCCCTTTATACCAAGTTAGTGTCTAAATTCAACAATTTTTTAGAAAGTAGTCATTCCAAATTTTCTGGAAAATAATCGTTTTAAACTTTAACACTATATATAGAAGTAGGAATACTATAAACCATTTTGTGGATGTAAATCTAGATAAATTTCTAATATCATTCACATAAAAAACAGAACTAATTTCAAAATGATAAATATGAATAATAAAATCTTAGATATAGAAATACCTTCGACAAAACAAAAGTCAAAATTATTTTGAATTAAAAGAACTTCACCAATAAACATTAAGTAAAAAAAAAATAACAGTACAAAGAGGTGAGTTAATGAATCACAGTTTAGTTTAGTTGTTGATACATAAGGAATTGTGTATCGGAAGTATTGAATTCAACTTATGGGTCCTTCATACCATAGGAGGATATAAAGTTATTTCATAATTGTATAAATCATAAGGATGACCCACAAACATGCAAAAAAAGGTCCTTTAGAAAATAATACTTTTGTTATTTCCAAAAGACCTTACTACATCATTATTAGATAACCACCTATTTCCGAAAGAGGTTCTTTCAATCATAGAAGTTATTCATTGAGAATTTACAGAATTTAAAAAAAAAAAAGAAAGAGGAAGATGAGTATATTTTTATTTTCTAATATTATTTCTACTTTTATGCCCAAAAAATAAAGGGTATGAATAATGTTAATGTTTATTTACTTTTTAAACTGTATTTTTAATGTGTGACATTTCTTCAACACTTTCTAGGAACCCCTAGACACCCCATCAACAATTTTTTTTTTAAATACGCTTTAGACATATTATAAATGTTGCAAGATCACTCCACTGTACTTTGCTCACTAAAAAATTATAATTATGGGAAAAAAAAATACAATTCAATTTATTTTTAAAATATATGATAAGCTTGTTGATGTTTTCACAAAAAGAATTTACATATTAAGAATTTTTACAAAATAAAAAGAAAGAAGAAAATGCACACCTATTTACCAGATCCTTGGTAAATTTTTATAAAAAAAAAAATTAATATTAAACATTTTCCATGTATAATAAAGTTAAATACAATATTACAGGATTTCAAGTACTGCGTCCCTATGATGTCATACCCTAATTTGTTGGAATCTGTCATGTCCCCCTATCAATGTTGTGCCATAATTAGGCATCATGTTCATTAGTTCATTGTGTCCACATTTTATAGTTGTAAAAAGAAATACAATATTTGTACATCAATTTATAAACTTTATTATGACAAACATCAAAACTTTGTCAAAAATTACTAAATATATTACTAGAGATTATTCACTAGAAATCATGTGCAATGCACATGAACTAGTTACCTAAACAAATATGGCAAAATCTAATGCAACGGAAACAGTGAGAACAAAAGGACTCATAGGGCAACATTGAAAAGAACATAGATGAACAGAGTAGGTGGAAAGAATTTGTTTTAAATTGAGATAAGCATCTGAAAGAGATTGGCACTACAGCATAGAAATGCTTCAAATCAATGTTTAAAAGAGCAAGGATGGCAGAGGGAAAATGAATTAATATCACTTAGTTTCACTTGAGAAGCTAGCTTTCCTTTAATAGGGAAAAAAGAAATTCATAAGAAAGAAGACTGTACAAAGAGGATGAGAAAAGAAAATCAAAATAAAAAAATTTAGTTAATACAGCCAATCAATCATGCTGGATATCAGAGGCCATACTATAAAAAAAAAAAAAAAAAAACCAGTAGAGAACTTCCACAAGGAAGCCAAAAACCAGAAAAGCTGGTTTCAGAATGAAAACTTCTCTCTATAACCTCTAAAATATAGAACTGGTACCATAGTTTCTTCAAACTGCCTAAAGTTCATAATCAGTGTAGCAAACCAAAAGAAACTAATGAAAAGTAAAACAGTATTTAACATATCTGCCCATAGGTACAACCATGTACCCCCATTATTACGACATTCAAGGAAATAGAATATGATTTTGAGGCACAAAAAAATATGAAAAGCATAGACTAGATCACTTACAGAAATAAAGAGGAAAAAAATAGTATGTGAGTGGGGTATAATTCAAGTTAGGTTAAGGAAATTGATGGGCTTGGACCCACAAGGTCAGACACTGCATTGCCAATATGCAAATAACAACCCCCTCAGTTAGGGTCAGCCAGCCAACTCAATATAAAGTAAAATAATTTTAAAAAAAACGTAAAATGAATTTAATACAATCAAGCAACTGGCACAGATTGGGTCAAGTTCAGGTCGAGGTTTAGGAGGTCTAACCCCACCCTAACCAATTGATAATCAAATCATGTTGTCCCCCAAAATCACACTTCTCCAAAAGTCAGATAATAGAAACAACAATCTCCAGAATCAAAGAAAAAAATTAAGGAACTGAAGAACGTCATAGAAGTGATTTAGCAAAATAATGATGAGAAGCAAAATAGCAATGTCATATGCTAAATCCCTTCATGAATGACCCGGCACTCCAATTATCACAACAATGAGTGGGTTTGGAAATGTTAAACTCCCAAGTTCGTTAGAAATGCCATAATTACCAATTCATAGCAAAATAGAAGACACCACAAGCAAAAAATATAAACAGAATAATGAAAAAAATAGGTCACCTTTCTGGTAAAGCTTTACAAGTAACTCATGTACTCCTGGGTCTTCAAATATAACACTGACAGTTTGATGCACGGCTTCCTAGCATCAAGGAGCAATTTAGATGAGAGTTAAATGCATTAATTCCTTTTGAAATAGAAAATGCACTCCAGGATATATGCTAAAGGCAATAGGATCACCAACATAATTCTGCTAGTGCTACATTGTATATATAGCCATTTCAGGATTCTGAAAAATAAGACAAGAAAAATTCAAAGATATATAAAGGTTGTAGGGACTAAAATCCATCAAGCTTGGCTCAGTTCATACATATTTATACAGACCTCTGCAGTAATAAACTTATAAGACAAGATCCAGCAAAATTTTCAATAGGCATCATTTGAATGACATGGACAAGTTGCACTTACTTAGCTGTGATCATGTTTGCCACACAAAAGAGACTTGGGAACTTTGGAGTCCAAAATTGGGATTTGTAAGCTAATCTACACTCTCAAAACTTAATTACAAAGTTCTTCAAGAACAGGACTATTATGAGAGAGAGAGAGAGAGAGAGAGAGAGAGAGAGAGAGAGAGAGAGAGTGTAATTGTAAAAGGAACTACTAAATAAGTGGGAAATGGCAGATCTACTCAGTTTGTGACTGATAGATGGTTAGAAAAGGAAAGCTTCATTGAATGAGGAGACATGAACACTAGATTTTCACTAAATGTATCAGAATTTCTCATCAATAGGAATTAAGATGTGGGAAAATTTCAAACACGCCCTCTTGCCACTCTGGTTGACAAGATCATAAACCCTCCCGCAGGAGTCAACAGATCACTGGAATATAAGTATATCTGAGCATCACATCAAATGAAAAATTTCAGTCAAATCGGCTTATAAGCTTATTAATCAACTCAAGCTCAAATAGAATTCATGGGGAGCAGAAGAGCATACAGTTACTGAGAATGTTTCCAAGAATTCAGTAATTCTTATGGATTAGCAAGATCAAATAGATTCCCAAATCTGGTTTTCAATTACCATGAAACTGTCAGAATTACCACCATGATTTGCCCTCTCTGCCACCTTTGAAATTGAAACAGCAGATCATTCTTTGTGAGATTTCCTTCAAATTTCCACAAATCATCCAGAATTTATTGAAATCTTGAAATTTCAACCAAATGTTCTGTAAATTTGGCCATGGAACAAATTTTATTTGAAATTGAAACTTAAACTTCCAAAAACTTGCCATATTAAAACTCAATATTGAACCCCCTTTGTAAGACGGATGAAAATTTTGGGAGTTCATAGTTCTCAAATGAAATTCAAACCAATTCAAAAATTCAGTAAATCAATATCTTGATGTAAATGGAGCTATGAGCTTCAACGTTGAAAGAAGCATTAAGAAATTGGCAAATCCTCAACTGTACTGTAAGACATCCTGAACAAATTAATGACCTTCAAGTCCTGGGTTCCTTGAAACATTTTAATTCATTTAACACCATGCACGAATTTAGCAAAAACTTCTATTCTATAATTTGTGCATATATAATTTTTCAATCATTGTTCATAATTCTTTTCACAAATAATTCTTAGCTTGGTTATTCATATTAATGTTTATAATAACTATAACTAAATTTATATTAAATAATATGATTTTTTTATCTTATTAATAAAGGGAGAAGGATAGGAACCACAGATTTGTGCCATTTTGAATTTATGTAAAATTAAACTTATAGATCAACCACAAAATTTTACTCAGGCCTTTTTATTTATTTATTTATTTATCAGCAAAGAGAAAATACAAACAAAACGACTGTTAGAACAAGGATAGAAAGAGAATACGAGGTTATCACCCATATGAGTATCAATAAAATCAAGCATCATGCAAGTGTCCAAAGCATACAATCCATAAAACCAACTAGCAAGGAAAGTAAGCCATCTATCCTAAAATGTTGTAAAGGGATGTAGCTTTCCCTTAATAAGGGTCTTGCCTTCTCTCCTTAATAGTGAGAGGGGTTCAAGGTCAAGGCTTTTTACCCACTTAAATCTATGTGAATGCCTTTACAAGCACCTATCTCTTTCTCCAGAGACTCATTCGCGAATCAAGACTCACACCCAGAGCAGTAGCCAAGTTCTAGAGATTTCTAGCTTAAGGGTGTGTAAGGGTAGGATCTCCACAGACTCAGTTTCTTCACACAAAAATCAACTATTCACCATAATGTATACCATTTCTGTAAACACAGCAGTGAGGATACTTCCCAGAGCTGCTTCCCTGAGCTAAAAAAAAAAAACTTTACTTGGGCCGGTGTTTTCCAAATAGCCTTGCAGGGGAAGTAACACTGCCAGCATCATTACTTTGATGGTCCAGATCCTTGTAAAAGCCGCTAAACTTGAAACAGCCATCTCTGCTTGGCTTCCAGTAAATTTCATTTTAATTAGTCCAACAGCCAACATTTCTGTATAAGTAGATGAACAATTCAGCAAAATCTTCAAGATCACAGTCTGGTGCATTTCTTTCAAGGGGAGGAGACCAAACTGCAACACATTTATAGCAATCAATGTGCATACTCACTACAGCATTTTCAACAGGCCAAGATGAAAACAGCAGAGAATGTGGGAGGAGACCACACAGAGTATTGTGCCAAAAGAAGATATTGTCGCAATTTCTAACTTCAAAATGGATGATGGGAAGAATGTTCTCTCATCCCTTCCAACATATCGGGACGTCTAGTCCATAGAGCTCCATAACCCTCTCAGAGGTCCACTCATTGTGGTCGAGACCATATTTTGGAACAAAACTTTCCACCACAAGTGTTCCCTCCCAATCAATGTTTAAAAGGCGAAGGCATAAGTTGAGGCCTTTTACCCTAGTGAGGTGAGGCGTAAGCCACAAGGTGTTGAGGTGCAAGCCTCTTGAGAATTCTTTTTTTTAATTTAAAAAATGCATGAATAAATTATACATACTGAATTATATAAATTATATTAAAATACGTGGGAAAACCGTGTATAATTAGTTAGCTATTTTAGGATATTCTTTTATTAATTTACTTTTTAGGAATGATAGGAATGTTGTATATATATTCACATGTAATGTTCAGATCAAACATAACTCTTTTCAATTTTCGACATGGTATCAGAGCCAAATTAGGCTCCTTAGGGTTTCAATTTTTTTTCAGCCTTCATCACTGATATTTCCAGCCTTCATTGCTGGTTTCTTCCCGTATTTGCAGACCTCTGTTCTACTCTATTTTTTGAGCTCGTGCACCTCTGTTTCTGCCAAACAGGGCTTGTTTCGTCAAAGCCTTAAAAACTTCTATTTGCCTTCATTGCCAATTTTTCTCTTCTGTGGGTTTCACTTTTGCCCAGTCGTCATCTTCATTTCTGCTTCCGGCTGACATCATTGATTAGCTGATTGTTCAAGCCCTCAAGATGTCAAAAATCATGGAGACTACTACTACAGCCCAATCAGAAGAGGTAATCTGACCCCAACAAGCAGGAGAATTGCAGAATATTCATGCCTCCTACAGGTTAGATGGAAAGAACTACCTTAAGTGGTCTCAACTCATTCGCACAGTGTTGAAAGGCAAGGGAAAGATTAGCCATCTCACGGGTACAGGTCCTAAACTAGGGGATCCTAAGTTTGAAGCATGGGATGATGAGGACTCTTTGATCATGGCGTGGTTGTGGAATTCCATGATTCCAGAAATAAGTGACACATGCATGTTTTTGGCTACTGCAAAGGACATTTGGGATGCGATTCAGCAAACCTATTCAAAAGCTAATGATGCAACACAAGTGTAAGAGGTCAAGGTAAAAATTATGGCTGCAAAACAAGGGAATAAAACAGTCACTGAATATGCAAATCAACTGAAATCCTTGTGGCAGGAATTGGATCACTACTGGGTGATAAAAACAAAATGCTCCGATGATGCAGCGGTTCTAAAGGCCTTTATTGAACAAGATAGGGTGTATGATTTTCTGGTTGGACTTAATCCAGAATTTGATCAAGTGAGGATACAGATTCTTGGGAAGCCGGAGGTTCCAAGCTTTAACAAAGTAGTGGCTATAATCCGAAGTGAAGAAAGTAGAAGAGGGTGGATGCTTGAACTACAAATCACTGATAGTTCGGCTATGGAGGCTTAGTGGTAACAATAAATCAGCCACAAACATGGAGAGAGGAGCAACACTTAAAGGAGAAAAAAGTGGCCAGCTGAAAACCCAAAATCGTGACGGATTATGGTGCATTTACTGCAAGAAGTCTCGTCACACCCATGAAAAATGCTGGAAACTTCATGGAAAGCCTCCAAGCCAAGAATGGGGCCAAAAAGGAGGACAACCACAGATCAATGGACAAGTCCACATTGCTGCAGGACCACAAGGTGAATCGACATCGCAGGAGCTGAGTAGTTTCAACCAAGAAGAGATTGAGAGGCTGAGATCACTTATCAAGAGTCTTCGAAAACCTGAAGGATCTCCAGATACTTGTTCTTTGGCATATTCAGGTGAGCTTCCATCTTCTACTGGAAGAAGACCTTTGAAACATAACGTGGCACCAAAGCAACCTCCAGACCCCTAGCTTTTGTTCATCATCCACTGCTACAATTCAGTCAGTGTCCATCATGTACTGTTCGCTACTGCTCAGTCAGCTCCTTTGTGTGCCACAGCAACAGCACAGATCCGTGTGCGCCCCTTGGGCATACAAAGTCCCTCAACAAACACGAGGACTTGATGTCTTTTGGGCTGTCAATTTGGAATTTTCTGGACTGGAACTTTCAGAATTATTTGGTTTCCTCCAAATCTGCAGCAGTAAACTGCCTGCTTGCTGAAACTCTTTTCCTGATTGATGTCATCTGGACTCTGGGGGAATTCATTGTATCTCCAGCAGCATTTTGAAAATTTGAATTAATTCAATCAACAATGTAACATAAGTCCAAATGGAAAATCTGGGTCAGCTGGTAAGGTTGGCTAATCAGGTCTGTGTTAGTCTTCTGTTTAGTGCAATATCAGTTTGCTTTTATCCGGTCCTTTTTGTTTGGGTTTCCCATGGACTCCAGCAATGATTAAAGCCGTTAAAATCTCTCTTGCTGGGCAGGGAAAGCAATGTTATCTAATGATAAAGCATCAATTGATACGGACAAACTGGATGTATGTATCCAGGACAAAGGACGAAGCCTGAAATGTTGGTTTGTTGTGGAACTCAATGGAGCCTCATACTGGTGATCTATGAACAGACTTAGATATATGTAAGGAGATATTGGATTAAGTTGATGTTTTCCATGTACCAGTAATTTGTCAAGGATGTATGATCTCTATTTCAAATTCTTTGAGTTGTGTGAAGAACATATGTCAGTTGCATAATATTTTGCAGATGTGTAATGGGTCTATAGGGAGTTGAATGTTCTTTAAGCATGTTAGAGAGATGCAAGAACAAAGGGAACAGATAGTGGGACTCAAAGTGTTCATCTGGTTTGAAACCCAAATTCGATCTAGTGAAATCTCAGATATTGGAGGAGCCAAACTTCATTTGCTCAAGTGAAAGAGGTAAAGAAATAGGAAATGACAGATCAAATCCTTCCATTCAAAATGCTACTTGAAAGCTCCATATCCAAAGGTTCAACCTGCCTTCTTCAGTATGATTTTAAAGTGCATCTACAGCAAGCTGTGAAAATACTCCTTTGCGCTTAAACTTAAAAAAATGAACAGGCACGACTTTCAATGACAGTTTCTGCCAGTGTAGGATTGCTTCGCTCTATCCTCCATAAGCTCATATGCTAAACGCCCAATCATTACAATGGGAGTCATTGGTGACTGCTCTCATTTATGAGTGACTAAACAACTGAAACCTTAACCTCTAGTGACTAACTGGCAACCGCAACCAAAGAGTTTATTCTCGGGCGGGTACTTTGTGCTTCTAGAGAGATTTTGTCTAGAGACCATTTTTTGCATGATCCTAGTTCTAACTTCTAATGACACAGTCATCATATAAAGGTGACCAATCTGGTGGCAGTAGAGGCTTCAATCTTGGAAGAGGTAATGGTTGTGGAAGAAGTGGATGTAGTAGAGGCCCACCTCACAAGTTCACTCACTGTGCATACCAGAATGACGCAAATGATTAGGCTGGAATCGATTGGTAGACCATCTCAGCTTGTTAACGTTGTGGCATCTGACTGCTTCAGATCCAGTTCACCTCCTGCTGCTGCTGTGAAACCAAAGACTAATGGATTCCAACAGATTGAGCAACACAACAAGCATCTCCCTGCTGCATTGTTGACCCAGCTAGGTAAACCCATAGCTGGTCTCTCATCCAGTTCTCCTTCTAGACCCTGGCTTATAGATTCAGCAGCTACTGATCTTATGTCAAGTACTTCTCATATATTTTTGAACTTCAATAAAATAACTTCCACAATCACTTCCCAATGTCATTCTTGGCAGTCGCCAATGGACCTTCTACTTTTGTTAGTCGCATTGGGACTGTGAAACCTAGATTTTCTTCCTCTCCTCTGTTTTGTAGATTGCTTTTCCATTTGACCTCATGTTTGTTAGTAGACTAACCAATTTACATTGCTCAGTCACTTTCTTTTCTCATTCTGTTGTGATACAGGATTGAAAGACCAGGGGATGATTGGGGGAGCACATGAATCCAGTGGTCTTCGTTATTTTACTCGTTTACCTTCCCTTGCGGCTCATTCTACTTCAATTTCAGTTTCACCATTGCACACTGTTGTCTTTGCCATCCTTCCTTGGGGAATAGAATTAGTTAGTCCCTAGTTAGAGTCACCTTTTGAGTTGACTGATATCAATTTTTTGCATTCCTTTTGTATTCTCAGTTAATAAACGAGCATGCCCTTTTCTGCAGTTCATTCTGCTGTTCAGGATCATAATCACGTTACTTCCAAACTGGGTTTCAGTATTGCCATATTCGTAGATGATTATTTGAGAACTGAGTGGCTTTATTTATCGTTCAGAGTTATATTCAGTCTGCTGTGCTTTTGTGCTTAAATTAAGACTCAGTTCAAATCATTTGTTTGTACACTTCACAATGATAATGTCCAGCAGAATTTCTCATTGCTTTTCATACTTTCACAATGAATTCCAGGCTTCCAGCATGGTTTTCCAATCAACTTATCGTCACAACAACAAAATGGAATTGCTGAAAGAAAAAATGAGCAGTCTCCCACCCATAGGCACAATATGTGCTGTGGTACAGAAGGAAATAGGACACTAAACCTTCACAAGATATTGGAAGAGGTTGTATAGTAGCCATGAGATCCCTCCTGTATAATGCTAAATATGCCCAAAAAGTTGAATGCAACTAGAGAAGCCAGTGACTCTGGAAACCAAGAGGATGACGAATCAAAGTGCAGCAAACACATCTACTTAATTACGGTCAGCTCAGGCAAGTTGCTGACTACAATGCAAATGGCAGTTGAATAAAAATTTGAAGCAAGTGCTAAGAGAATGTCTCCTCAGATACAGTGATAGCAATAAGTCAATAATACAAGAGTTGGTATATGGCCTTGCCAAAATTGGAAGGAAAGATAAAGAGATTGAAGCAACCATCAACATACCTTTGCAACCTCTAAAAAGCCTTTGCAAGTATCTTCAAAATTTACCTGCGTTATGAAAAAAAAAAAACTAATTTAAAAAAAAAAAATAAAAAAGCTAATCGTATGTAATGCCGCAAAAATTTGGCAATGCACTACCCAAAGAGCCTCAAAAACTTAGTTTTTTTATTGTCTGGGGGAGGGAAAAAATACCAGCTTGACAAGATCTTAGTTCTCATTTCCAGCTACATTTTTGGAAGCCTGCGATCTGTCAATTCTTAAATAAAGAAAGGTCTAGGTATGTTGTAGGCAGCTTGTTTTTGATAAACATCATAATAATTATTATTGTCATTTTGAGAAAAAATAACAGAGAAATTGATATAATTTTATCAAAAGTTTATCCAAGTGAGGAAATTAATGCGGCATCATTTAATCAATCCACACATAGTTTGACAACTGGAAATGAAACTAAGATAAAAGCTCACAATCATGCATTATACTGCCCAATGCCAATGCATTTCCTGCAGGTTTGTCATTATTGTCAGTGTCCAATTAGTCTTCCGAAAAAAAATGAAGATAAATAATACTTAATTCATGAAATATGATTATACCAGCATGTGCGCAAGTTTGTGGAATATTCATTAATCTTTATTGTGAAGCTTTAACATTATAGATGGCAACATTATAAATGGCATTAATGACAAACTAAGAAAACGAAACATCATGGATTCACAGCTATTATTTTTGTCAATACGAAGCATCCCAGATCCTCATGATGACTACGCAAACCTGAATTAGATGTTTGCTAGGGATATCCTACTCAGGCTTCGTTTGGACCCTGGCTCCCTGTAGCTATTGAAAAAGAGCTGAGAAAAGGAGTGATTAAGGTAGCTGTAAAAATTGTATGCCTCTCATTATAAAAGGAAGTAGGAACCATTAAAAATTAGTATTCTTTTAAGTTTTTGGTAAAGAATGTTAACGGTTATTTTGGTCATTTAGCAATATTATTGTGTGTTAGTTCTGTTAGTAAGTGTGAGTTAGTAGGGGTATTATAGTCATTGGCACTGTGCTTGACATATATGATAAATAGAGGGAGAGACTTATCATTCAGGTTAGGTCATCCATTTTATCCAAGTATTCAACATGGTACCAAAGCATGATTCCGAGACCTAAACCCTAATTGTTACAACCACAATCAAAACTGAAGCCCAAAACCCTAAATCCGCTGCATGTCTACCATCATAGAAGAATTTCCAGCAACAATATAGCCCTAGAAAACAGCCAGCAGCTGCCAGACCAGCTGCTGGAAATTTCCTGGGTGACGCTGCCAGTTCAGGAACACAATCTACTATAGAATTTGCAAAAACAACACCATAGTCACTCACAGACACTGCCAATCTGCCCCCTCCCCCCCCCCCCCCCAAAACCGAAATCCCATTTTCAGACAGTTCCACACACATCCTCGTGTGCCGGTCGAAGGCTCCCAGGGCCGACCCCATGTGCCGGCACATGAAGCCACTTTCAGGCATGTTTTTGGCCTGAATTCATCCAGCAGTGCTCGAAACCCTTTATAAACATATTAACGAAGTTTTTCATGATGCTTTTTTGTCCAAAGATCTCACTTTTTTTAATTGGTCATGTGCGGTGCCCGAGGAATGGTTGCTTAATGCTTCCTGAAGCTGTTTGTCAATGGTTATTGAGTTTATTGGGCCTGAAACAGTGGTATTTGCTGTGTTTTTTATTCGATGTAATTCCTTCCATAGACCATTAGTTTATTGGGCCTGAAACAGAGGTATTTGCTGTGTTTTTTATTCAATGTAATTCCTTCCATAGACCATTATATCAAACTGTTGGGCATGTGTTTTGCTAAAAGATCCAATTTTTCAACCATGCAATCGTGGTAATCCGTTAGTTTGTATTCTGTGTTATCAAAGGCCATTGGTGAGTCTCTTGGAGCAGTGGCAGTGTTCATAAGCTGTTTTTGTGAGGCTGTGACAGTGTTATATAAGTTTGTTGGTGACTTGTCTGAGGTAGTTTTGGTGGTTCACCTTGTTTGTTGTTGCTCCAATTGTTCCAACGCTAACAGTTGGTTTCTTGGGGCAGTGTCCAAGTTTCTTGGTGCTGTGGCAGCCTTGCACTGATTACTTTGTGAATCATTCATGGTGGGTCACCTTGTCTGTGATAGTTCCAATTGTTCCAGCAATTAATCCTGTTACCATTGGTCTAAGTTTGTGGATGTTGGAATGGAGTTTGCAAATCTCGAAAGTATGGTTCCCTCGGTTGTGACTTGTTTGAGTGAATCACTTACTATGACTATATCCAAGGAGGGGTATTCAAGGTTTCTATAGTATCAATCATCTCAACAAGCATCTTATTACATTGCATATTTTGCCCTGAAAGGTAATCCTACAGTCCTTATGCCATCTGGTATCTTTCCCACTAGTCCTTGGGTTATCAATTCTGCTGACACTGACCATATAACATGTGCAATCAACTTCTTTTTCTGCCCTCTAGTATCCTAAAGTCTACTTCAAGTTACCCTTGCTGATGGGTCCCCTAATGCCATTAAGGGGATAAGAACAGTAAATCCTACTCCTTCCATCTCTCTTTCTTCTATTTTATGCATCCCAAAATCCCCTTTCAATCTCATGTTAATTAGAAAGCTTACAAAGTCACTGAATTGTTCTCTCACCTTCTTTCCAAATTCTGTGGTTACTCAGGATCTGATGACAAGGAAAAAAATTGCATAGGACGTGAGGCTCATGGGTTTATTACTTTGAGTCGCTTTCTCCTCCTATTTCTTGCGTAGGCACTGCTACACCACTTCAAATCCATTGTCGCATTGGTCTTCCATCCTTAGACAAGTTGAAATAGCTAGTTCCTACATTGAGTTTTGTGTCTAATATTGAGTGTGAATCTTGTCAATTAAGAAAACATCATCGTGTTCCCGTTGCTTCTTGGGTCGACAAACCGTTGGTTAGTCATTTCATGCTAGTCCATCCAATGCCTGGGGTCCTAGTCATGTCATGTCAAAGTTGGGGTTTCAATACTTCGTTACATTTGTTGATTAATACTCCAGGATGACTTGGTTGTGTTTAATGAAAGACCGTTCTGAGTTATTTAATATCTTTTGTGAATTATGTTCTCAAATAAAGACTCAATTTGATATGCCAATCAAGATACTTCGTAGTACTTCAGTACCCAATTCACTGCCTATATAACTTATTCTAGAATAATCCATCAGCTCTCTTATGCCCACGCTCCACAATAAAATAGAGTTGCAGAGCAGAAAAACAGACATTCCTCAAGCCACTCATACCTTATCGTATCAAATTAATGTCCTCAAAGCTTTTTGGAGTGATGTTGTGCTTACAGGTTGCTCCTCATTAATAAAATGCCATCTTTTGTCCTTAGTGGTAAAATCCAATATTCAGTAATTTTCCTTATGGCTTCTTTGTTCTCCCTTCCTCCTCGTATATTTAGTTGTCTGTCCTTTGTCCATTAGTTAACTCCACGAATAGATAAGTTGGATCCACATGCCATCAAATGTATTTTTCTAGGCTATTCCTATACTCAAAAGGGATACAGATGTTATATCCCTACTTTACATCAATTATTTGTCTCTATTGATGTCACCTTTTTAAGCCTACACTATACTACTATAATTCCTTTAGTTCTGTTGATCTTGCCGAGTCCCTTCCTCTGCTTTGCCTTCCAGATTCTAACCTATTATCTATGCCCAATCCTCCAACATCTTCATCCTTTTTGAGTCCTTCTCGTCACTGAGATCATTCCAATTTGGAGGTCTACACACAATGACTCAAGGGAGGAGAGCCTCCTCTAGCTTTTAGTCCTATGCCTCTAGTTCCCTCGTCAAATGATCTTATTTCCCATGATGTTGATCCTCCTATAGCTATTTGGAAAGGTAAACGTACTTGTACCCAACATCCAATCTCTAATTTTATTTTTTATGATTTCTTGTCACCCTCGTAGTACTGTTTCATTAGTACTCTATCTTCTGTTGCTCTTCTAAAATCTATTTTTGAAGCACTATCCCATTTTGGGTGGAGGACTACAATGGTTGAAGAGATGCATGTGCTACATATTCCTCTTGATTAGTCTACGGTTGTCATTGGGTGTACAATGTGAGTGTGAATCCTGATGGTTATGTGGCTCGTTTGAAGGCCTGCCTTGTTGCTAGGGGATATACTCAAGTGTACGACTTGGATTATTCAGACACATTCTCTCAGTTCGCTAAACATGTCTCAGTACATTTGTTCATCTCTTTAGTCACTACTTACCATTGGCCTCTACATCCGTCAAATATGAAGAATGCTTTCCTAGATGGTGATCCTCAGAAGGAGGTCGATATGGAGCACCAACTAGGTTTGTTGCTCAAGGGGAGTCAAGCTTAGTGTGTTGGCTTAAGAAATCATTATATGGATCAAAACAATCTCCCAAAGCATGGTTTGGCCAATTTGTGACGTAGTGCATGAGTTTGGCCGGTGACGATGTGCAGTAGATCACTCTGCATTTTATCATCATACTCCATCTAATAAAATTTTGCTTATTGTGTATGTGGATGAGATTGTGATCTGACAATGATAAATGCATCCACGACCTAAAGCTTTTCCTACAGAGTAAGTTTCAGACCAAGGACTTGGGACCATTGAAGTACTTTTTGGGTATAGAAGTATCAAGATCTCGAATAGGAACCATCTTGTGAAAGAGGAAGTATGTTCTTGATCTTTTAGATGAGATTAGGCTGTTGGGATCTAAACCTGTTGATACATCTATGGATCCCAATAGTAAGTTAGTGGCAGATATGAGTGATTTGTTGCCTAACCCAGAACGATACCTAAGACTTGATGGAGTTTGAATTATCTCACACTCACTCGACTAGATATATCCTTCAAAACAAGTGTTGTGAGTTAGTTTCTCGATATCCCGACAAGAAGTCACTGGAATGCAATGATTCGCATTTTGAGATATCTCAAAGGTGCACCAAGGAGGGGGTATTTATATCGGGATTAGGGTCACATTCATCTTCAAGGATATACAAATGTAGATTGGGCTCGCCTTCCAACAAAAGATCCACAATCGGGTAGTGTATTTTTGTTGGTGGTAATTTGGTGACTTGGAAAAGTGTATATATATATATATATATATATATATATATATCTCTACGGTGGCCAAGTCAAGTTCTAAGTCAGAGTATAGGGCTATGGAGTGCACTACATGTGAACTTGGTTGATAAAAGAACATGTTGGAAGAAATAGGTTTTCCACATTCTTAACCTATGGAGTTAATGTGTGATAATCAAGTTGCTATTCATATTGCCTCCGACTCAATCTTCCATGAGCGGAAAAAGCACATTGAAGTTGTTTGACACTTTAATTGGGAGAAACTTGTACAGAAGCTCATTGCAACCATCTAAGTTAAGTCTAGGTTTCAGCTTGTTAATTTGTTCACTAAATAATTGGGAGGTGCTTGCATGAAATTCATTTGTAACAAGCTAGGAGCATATGATATAGATGCTCTAGTTTGTGTTAGAGCTATGTTAGTAAGTGTGAGTTAGTAAGAGTATTATGGCCATCGGTATTGTACTTGACATATATTATAAATAAAGGAAGAGACTTATCATTTTGGTTAGGTCTTCCATTTTACCCAATTATTCAAAAAAAGAACAGTGAACTTACCAAAATGTTTTAGAGGATCAAAGTCAATTCCATAAATCTAACTGAACACCTACTAAGCAACTAGGAAGTGTTTGTAAAAGTTGACATAAATGGAATATAAAAACCTTTAAAAATTTCCCTCTAAAAGCTTCAAATTCCTGGCTTTTAATAGCTCTACAAAATGGATGAAATCAATATTTTTCAAAAGCTCGAATAGTAATTTACTAAATGCCTCCAACCAAGCGATTTGAGAAAAAGAAGAAAGAGTAGGTAGCACAAGTAAGAACTAGAGACAACAGTTTGCATCAAGAATCAACCCCTCCTTTTGAAATTAGCATTCAACTTCGGCAAACTTCTCTACATTGAGCCGCAATCCAAGAGTCATGGTAGGTCAAACAGTCCATGCAACAGTATTTTTTATTGCAAAAGAAATATATTAAGAAAGAGAAGAGAAACTTACAATCTAGGAGGGGACAAGAGATCCTCATAGCAAGGAAAACAATAAATAAAATAAAAAGACAATGTGCCAACCCCTAGATCTCTAACATGGCATTGGAAGCATGTGCAATGGGGGTAGTGTTTTATCCAGAAACTGATTTTACTTTAAAGGTCCAATAAAACATAAA
Source organism: Malania oleifera (assembly GCF_029873635.1). Lineage (NCBI taxonomy): Eukaryota > Viridiplantae > Streptophyta > Magnoliopsida > Santalales > Ximeniaceae > Malania > Malania oleifera. The sequence goes on from NC_080424.1 coordinate 32,197,122, forward strand.
GTTACTATATATTAAGTATAGTCTTCGAAACTTGCAACTGCTTTGATTTGGGAATAAACTATATTTATTTCTGAACTGCTTGCATACTTGACCAAAGTTTATCTTTAAAAGTTGTTTTCAAACTTAAAACTGTCTTCCTTTTTAACAAAAATTTTTTCCATCCCCTCTCCAATATTCAGACAAAGTAAATCCATGACTTAAAACTTCAAGTATTTCCAAAGTATGAAACTAATGCACATTAATTTTTGCATTGTACTGTTTTCTTGGGCACTTGAGGCAGGCTTTCTGGTATGTTTGGAGGTTTTTTCCTTCAGATATTTATGGAGGTCAAAAGGAGAGGAAGATACTTTGGATGTATGCTACTTTCCATGTAGTGTGTATATTTGGTTAGATCACTAATATAGAATTGTCAATGAAAGGATTCGCTTTTGAGCATAATTTCAGTGTTCGGCTTTTGTCTCCTGGGATACAGCTGCTTGATGTGCATGAAAATTGGAGGGTTTTTCTTTTTTAGCAGTCTTCTGCTATTTTCATGCTTTTGTTTTATAATTTTTGGAAGATCTCAAGTTCTCCATTTCTTGAAATTTCTGCTTTGTCTTGATAACATTACTTCCTTACATTGAAAAAACAAAAAAAAACCAAAAAAATTTGAGAATATGATATAAAGAAGCTGTACACACTTGAAAAACCCAGAAAATCTGCATCTTATTTTATATTTGCTGTTTGGATAATAGATGCACACCAATATTTAATTGAGCAGGAGGCAAGCGTGCATTTTATGTTAAGAAATAGGAAGAGAAGACAAAAAACCCATCCATAGCAAACAAAATCTACAAAGACATAAGTAATGCAATGAAACAGAGCAAAACTCAAAATACAAATCAATATGGCAAAGATCTCCAATGCCCTTGGATATGACACAAACAAACTCCTTAGACAGCACCTAAATCACAAAGGCATGAAAGACCACCCTATCCTAGAAGAAGTGATGAGAGAGAATCTTGTCCAAAAAAGACCCTAAAATATCCTCTTAACCAAATTTACCACCAGTCATCAAAACACAATCCCACAAAATACTACATCTTTCCTTCACCCAAAAACCCCAAAATCTCATGAGACCACAGTATTTGGTGATACCCAACACTCCCCGTTACTGTAGAAGAGAAGATTCCGCAGCTTTCAAACGTAGGGACTGTTAATAGTTATTTTAGTCTTTTATTATTAATATTAAGAGTGTTACCATGTTAATTAGTGAGAGTTAGAAGGGGTATTATGGTCATTAGAACGTTTTGTTTTGTATTATAAATAGAGGGAGAGACCTATCTTCGAGTTAGGTCATTCACTTAATCAAAATCTCAAAATGGTATCAGAGCGTGATCCAACCTAAACCCTATCACACTCGACCACTTCCAGAAAACACCCTCCCATTGCTGCCCTTCTCAGAACCACGACAACCCTTCATTATTTCACAAAAAATAACCATCTAACCAAAAACAGAACCCTATGAAAGATAACCTTACATAATCCCATTGCCAGAAACCTCCCTATGCGCCATCATGTGCTGGCCGACTATCAGCAGTCCCAACCCATGCACTGGCACATGAGAGAGATTCCTACTACCTTTTTCTAATTTTTCCCCCTTTCATGTTTAAATTCCCTCCCTAAACCATATTATCAAGTTGTTGGGCCTTTTTTTACTCAACATCCAACCTTTTTCGACCATGCACTTGTGGTAATCTGTCAGTTGTTGTTCAGTGCTCATAATGGCTTTTTGTGAGTTTCTTGGAGCAGTGGCAGTGTTCATAAGTTAATTTGTGAGGCCGCCGTGGCAGTGTTATATCAGTTTATAGGTGGTTCACCTCGCCCGTGGTTGTTTCGGTGCTTCACCTCATTTGTGGTTGTCCCAATTAGTTTTGATTGTTCTTCTTGTTTGACATTGGTGTGGCTGCTAGTTTGTGAATGTTGGGATGGAGTCTATGAATCCCAAAAACATGTTTCCTTCATCGCTGCCACAGAAAACAACTAAAAAGTTCGATGGAAAGAATTATGTTCAGTGGCCTAAGGCTGTCCGGGTTTATTTATCAAGATTAGGAAAATCTGACCACTTGCTGCAATCTGATCCTTCTGATGAGAAGAGAAAATAAGTGTGGATTTAGGAAGATGCCTTGATTGTTTCCCTCTTGTGGAATCTAATGGAGCCCCAGATTGCACAGATGTGCAAGCATCTAGATACATGTAGAGATTTGGGATTATGACAAGCTTTTGTATTCTACTTAGTAGTGCAGAGTTGCCATTATTTGTTGATGTTTATTCTTGTGCCCTTTATGCTTCCTGTAGCATACATTCTCCTTCTCTTGAATCTGGCTCTGAGAGGACAGCCTCTGCTACACATGGTGATTCTAGTTCCTCACCAAACAACCGCAGAAGTTATTGAGGTGGTTCAAGCGGTCGTGGTGGTAGAGATGAATGAGGTAGAGGCACTCCTCACAAGTGCACTCATTGTGAACAAGGTAATCATACTATTGAACAGTGTTGGGACTTGGGATCTCCACTATAGACCTTCACGTGTTGCCAGTACAGCCACAACAGATTCCACATCTTGAGGGTAACCAATGCAGCCACCACTGACTCCACACCTTTGAGGCCAAGTGGAGGGCAACGTACTATATCTATCTAAGAGGAAAAGTATTCCAAGTTCTAGCAGAATCAAGTGTCATGACAAGCTTCTCTTCCGACACTAAACATATCACAGGCATACCTAATTTCTTCTCCACTCTTTAGTATCCTAAAAATTTACCTTGTGCTGCTCTTGCTGATGGATCCACCACTGTCATTAAGGGAATTGGGACTTTAAATCCCACTTCTTCTATTTCTCTTTCTTCAGTTTTGTATATTCCCAAATTTCTTTTCAATCTTATGTCTGTTAGCAAGATTACCAAATCCATGAATTGTTCAGTATCGCTCTTCCCTAATTCTATGGTTATTTAGGATTTGAAGATGAGAAAAACAATTGGCGAAGGGAATGCAGCTAGTGGACTTTATCACTTTGAGCCACTATCTCCTTCTATCGCTTGCACTGCCACACCTCTCCAAATTCATCATCACTTTGGTCATCCTTCACTAGAAAAATTGGAACGTCTAGTTCCTGATTTGAGTTATGTGTCTACCCTTGATTGTGAGCTTGTCAATTGGGAAAGCATCATCATGTCCCTTTTGCTTCCCAAGTCAATAAATGGGTTGCAATCCCGTTCATGTTAGTCCATTCTAATGTTCGAGTTCCTAGTAGAGTTGTATCCAAGTTGGGTTTCTAGTATTTTGTAACTTTTGTAGATGTTTATTCAAGATTGACTTGGCCATATTTAATAAAAGATCATTCCAAGTTATTTCATATATTTTGGCCCTATTGTTCTATTATAAAGACTCAATGTGGTTTTCTAGTTCGAATACTTCAGAGTGATAATGCTAAAGAATATTTCAGTACTCAATTCACTACTTATATGACTCAGTTTGGTATTGTTCATCAATCATCTTGTGCCCATACTCCTCAACAAAATGAAATCGCAAAGAGGAAAAACAAACACATCCTTAAAATCACTTGCACCTTTATCAAATGCATGTACCTAAAATTTTTTGCAATGATGTTGTACTTACTGCTTGCTATCTTATCAATAGGATGACCTGTTTTAGTGGTAAAATTCCTTATTTCATTCTCTTTCCTAATTCACTTATACTCTCTCTACCTCCTCGTATATTCGGATTTGTGTCCTTTATTCATCAACTAACTCCCAGTTCGGATAAGTTGGATCTTTGTGATATAAAATGTGTCTTTTTGGGCTACTCATATACTCATAAAGGGACAACATTATTACGGTCTACGCTGCATCGCTTCTTTGTTTCTACAGATGTTACCTTCTTTGAGTCCACATCTTACTACGCTCAATCCCTTAGTGCTTCTGATCTCAATGAGTCTCTTCCTCTACCTAATCTTCCAAATTCTAGTTCCATGTCCTTACCCTATCAACCAGTTGTGCCTCCATGTAGTTTATGTCCTTCTCATCGTCTTGATCATCCTAATTTGAAGGTGCATCCACGACAGCAACACCAAGGAAGAGAGTCCCCTTTAGCTTCTACTACCATGCCTTTGGTTTCCTCGTCTGATGACATATTCCCCACAATGTTGATCATCCCATTGCTATCCAGAAAGGAAAACGCACATTTACACAACATCCTATTTCCAACTATGTTTGCTATAACTTCTTATCACCCTCATATGATTGTCTTATTACGACTCTATTATCTGCTACCCTTCTCAAATCTCTTTCAGAAGGCTTAGCCCACTCTGGGTGGAGGAATGCCACGAAGAGATGAACGCTTTACAGGACAATGATACTTGGGACTTGGTATCTCCTCCTCCTAACGAGTCTGTAGTTAGCTTTCGACTTGTCGCTAGGTATGCACCATGAAAGTCAACCCTGATGGTTTTGTGCCTCATCTGAAGGCCTGTTTGTTGCTAAGGGGTACTCAAGTTTATGGTTTAGATTATTCAGACACTTTTTCTCCAGTTGCCAAATTTACATCAGTACGACTATTCATCTCCTTGGCTACCACTTGTCATTGGACTTTGCATCAGTTAGATGTGAATAATGTCTTCTTGTATGGTGATCTTGAGGAGGAGGTCTATATGGAGCAACCACATAGGTTTGTTGCTTGGGGGGAGTCAGGCTTAGTGTCTCAGCTCACGAAGGATATATGGTTTAAAATAGTTCCCTAGAGCATGGCTTGGTCAATTCGATGTTGTAATACTTGAGCTTGGCCTTCGACTGTGTGCAATAGATCACTCTGTGTTTTATCATCATACTTCATCGAGTAGAGTCCTTATTGTGTATGTGGATGATATTGTTATTATAGCCTTATAGGTGATGATGATAAAGGTATTTAGAATCTTAAACATTTTCTTCAAACTAAGTTTCAAACCAAAGATTTGAGACCGTTAAAGTACTTCTTGGCCATAGAAGTATCTAGATCTCGTATGGGAATTGTTTTGTCACAGAGGAAGTATGTTCTTGATTTGTTGGATGAGATTGAACTGTTCGGATCCAAACCGGTTAATACACCCATAGATCCTAACAAGAAGTTATTGTCGGATATGGGTGATTTTTTGCCTAATCTTTGATGATACTGAAGACTTGTTTGAAAGTTGAATTATCACACAGTCACTCGACTAGACATATATTTTGCAACAAGAATTGTGAGTCAATTTTTGGATTCTCCAAGCACAAGCCATTGGGACATAGTAATTCACATCTTGAGATATCTTAATGGTACACCTAGGAGAGGTCTCTTATATTGAGATCAGGATCATACTTGTATTAAAAGATGCACCTAGGAGAGGTCTTTTATATTAAAATTAGGGCCACACTTGTATTCAGGGATATACAAATGTAGAGTGAGCTAGGTTGCCATCTGAACGAAGATCCACAACTGGGTACCATATCTTGATTGGTGGTAATTTGGTTTCTTGGATGAGTAAGAAACAAACTATGGTGGCCACGTCAAGTGCTGAATTGGAGTATTGAGCTATGGCGCACACTACTTGTAAACTTCTTTGGTTGAAGAACATGTTGCAAGAATTCAGTTTTCCACATTCTCAGTCTATGGAGCTAATGCGTGATAATCAAGTTGATCTTCATATTGCCTCCAACCTAGTCTCCACAAGTAAGCGAAACCCATTCAAGTTGATTGCCATTTTGTTCAAGAGAAACTTGTGTAGAAGCTCTTGCTAGCACTTAAGTAAAGTCCAATATGCAGCATGCTGATTTGTTTACCAAAGCTTTCGGGGGGTGCTCATGTTAAATTTATTTGTAACAAGCTAGGAGCAAGAGCATATGATATTTATGCTCAGCTTGAGGGGGAGGGTAAATGGTTAATTTAGTCTTCTAGTATTATTATTAAGTGTGCTAGTAAGTTAATTAGTGAGAGTTAGTAAGGGTATTATGATCATTAGAATGTATTTATTTTGTATTATAAATAGAGGGAGAAACCTATATTCAAGTTAGGTCATTCACTTAATCAAAATCTCAACAGAGAGAATGCAGAAAAAGACTAGCAATGGCCTGACTACTCTGCTTGCACAGAACACACATCAATTGACAAAACTTCTTTAGGCATCCTCTTCTACAAATAATCATTAGTACATCCCTTCTTCTTCTTTTTTGATTGAAAAATAAGATTTCATCAAGAAGAAGTACAACAAGGAGCATAAGTAATCCTCCTTAAAAAATACAAAGCAAAATTAAAACAAATCAAAACAACACAGCCAACCAATCATGCTGAAAATAAGAAAACAAAAACCCTTCAAAACACCCCGCTGCAAAAGCCCACAAAAAGGCCAAATACTGAATGCTATACCAATGCATAACCAAAGACATCTTCTTCCCTGCAAAAATATGAGCATTCTGTTTCAACCAAATCTCCCACTGCAAAAGTTGCACCTCTCCAGGAGGCCAAAATCTTTACCCATTCCAAAAACTAAAAAATGGATAGCCAACAAATCTTCCACCGACACCGGACACATCCAATTCTCTCCAAATAAACCAAAAAGGTTGTTTCACACCCTCCAAGAAAAAAGAGCAATGCAGGAAAAGGAGAGAAGCGGATTCTGAATTCTGAAAACAAAAAGAAGCCCCTTGAAGGCAGTTTGAAAGACAGTTAACACTACCTCTTATTTATTGACTTCACTACATTTGTAAAACATCCAGTGATAAAGCCTTAAAAGACCTCTTCCTCTACGAAAGATTGCTAGTATTAACTTTATTAAGGACAACCCACCAAATGAAAGCCTTAATCTTAACAGGGACCATGGTCTTAAATTTCCACGAAATTTCCATTAAAATTTCCAATTTCCGTCACCCTCGAAATCGAAATGGCAGTCGATTTCTGTCTTTCATAATTTCCGTCGAAATCTCAACGAATTATCCGAAATTTATCAAAACCTCGAAACTTTAGGAAAATTTGTCGAAATTTTAACTATACAATAAAATTTCGTCGAAATTCAAACGAGAGATTCGAGAGTGAAGTGAAATTTCTCTTTTAATTTATTTTATTGAAACAAAAGGTTACCACGAGTGCTTTTGAAATTATATGAAAAAATAAACTTATAGTAATATTTTATTTAACCATTCATGTCTAAATTATCAATATTTGTATAATAAATAATATTTAAATGAATTATGAATTTCATTTGCATTAACTGAATTTGTTTAATGTACATTATCTTACAAACATGTGTGATACACATACTATTTTACAACTTTTCCACCCTATACAAAACATAGATGTAATTAATTTGTAATATATTAGTCTTAAAACTTATATTTGTTAACCATTTCTAAAGTTTCACAAAGAATTCCATGCTTTACTACTAGTTTCCGTTATTTTTTCAAATCGAAATCGAAATCGAAATTTCCGTTCTTTTGGAGCTTCGAAATTTGAGTCGAAATCGAAATTTAAGACCTTGACGGGGACTTTAGCCTTCCAAATGGATCTATGAAGCGGGGAAGACAATATTTTATTGGTTAAATGCTCAAAAAACGATATACAAGAATACTCCCCCAGAAGAATCAAGAATGCAAGAACGATACTCTCTCCTTTAGGGACGGAGCCTACACTCCAACAAAACTATTAAGGAGTCAAACTCCAAAACTCCATATCATTTAAGAGCCCTACGAAAATGCAAATTCCAATAGAAACCAGCTCTATTTGAAATAAAGAAAGAAGAAATTGGTTCATAGTGCAAAGAAGACAATCTAAACAAACGGGGAAAATATGACCAAAGCTAAGAACTCCCCGCCCAAATGTCTTCCCAAAACCAAACATGATACCCACTTCTCGAAATAAAATATGTATATGGAATAAAATGAGGATATAACTGTGAAATACCCTTTCAAGAACTATTACAAGAACATCTTAAACCCAAATTAGCATCCCACCCATTATCCTACGAGCCAAATTCACTCTTAGTAACTTTGTGCCAAAGGGAAGGCTCCTCTAAAGGAAATCACCACAATTGTTTACCCATTACGCAATGTTCTTGGACACTAACTTACTAAGACCCAAACCACCCTCCATTTCAGACCTATAGAAAACTTCCCAACTAACCAAATGATCTTTATTCTCCCCAACACAGAACTGAAGAAAGTCTCTCATGATCTTCTCAATACTACAGGGTACCCTCATAGGTATTCTAAAGATGGACAAGAAATCAAGAGGAATACTAGCAAGGCAAGCTTGAATGAGTGTAACACACTCATCTAGAGAAAATAAACCACTCTTCCACCCATCTAACCTCTCACACACCTTCTCCACCACAAGATCCCAAAACCCAAGTGATCTAGGAGTACAACCTGGAGGCACACCTAGATGACTCAAAGCCCAATCAAGAATACCAAACCCAACTAAAGAGGACAATTCCAAACATCTAGAAATACCCAAATTAATACAAGCTAACCCACTCTTCCCAAGAAAACTACAAACAAAACCATTGATACATCCCATTCAAAATCATGCATCAAACAAAAGCTGACTTTAAAAGGAACCTTGGCCTTCCAAATAAACTTGTTCAAAAAGAAAAGACCATGTGTCGTGATCAACATAAAGAATCAAAGAATTAACAATAAATGAACTATAACTATCAAAAGATCAGAATCTTGGAAAAGAGAATCAAGAATAGAGCTCAAATAACTAAATTCATACACCTCCCTCTCACTAAGATTATGAGAGAATTAAAGATTACAAGGAATATGAGAATCACCTGATAGTATTAGATTATTATAGGAGCATCAAGCATACAAAAAAGATTATGCAACCACAGAAATGCATTGCAAATAGGACTATCCTGTATCCAGTAGTCCTCCCAAACTATATTTTACAACCATCCCCCATCTTGCACCGAGTCAAAGAAATAATGGTGGGATAAAATTGAGAAAAAAAATATATCAAGGACTAGCTAGCACCAACCCCTCCACCCCCAACATTTACTTTTATTACCTTATGCCAGGGGATTCAATTTAAAGGAAAAAATTACAATCAATTTCCCCTTAACGAAATATTCTCGTAAACTAGGATCCCTATCTGCAATCCTCCTTTAGGTTTAGTGCTCATTATAACCTCCCAACTAACTAAATGACCTTTCCTATTCTCCCCCAATTGAACCAGATATTTATGCAATGTGCTTAGCTTCTGCAATGAATGAGCACTCATTCCTTCATTGTCAGGTGGCTCGGCAGCTTCAGTGCAAGATATTTGCAGCCAGATACATCAAAATTATTGTCGCCCTACTTAACATAAATTTGCAGCCACCAAAGATATTTCCAACAGAAGGAGAAAGCAAAGAAGAAGAGGAAGAAGAAATAAGAAATAATAAGAAATGTGAGGTGAAGGAGGCAGAATCAGAGGTACGAGACAGAGAGAGACTGCCATGAGGAAGGGAGTAATGTGAGACTCAATTAATCATTCAAGAATTAATGACCCTAGCGTCATAAGCCTATTTTATTGGCAACTAAGAAATACTGAAAATAAAAGTATACAAAATTTCAAAATAACCCAAAAACAATAAAAAAAATATTATAGAAGAATACCAATGAAAGTAAAAAATCACTGTTTTGATGTTTTTTTCTTTTAATGCTTTCTGGTTTTCTCTCTTCTAAGAAGGATTTCTTACGCTCCCTGTAGTATTTTCTCTTTCACTTCAATAAATTTTCTTTTTTGATCCAAAAAAAGAAATACTGGAATAAACTAATATAAATCCATAATATCTTAATTCTACGCCTTTTGTATAACTGTTTAAAAAGCAGCAGTCCTCCTCACTACAATACCAAATGAAAAATATTAGGACCTCATCAACACCCAGAGTATAGAGAATATATAAAGAATACGTAATTAATGTCCTAATCAAAAGAATTGAATAATTATTGTAATATGATAATGATTAATTTCTTTTTTGCTGTTGAAAAGTCATGGCAACTAGATGAAGACAGAGAATTTGAGTTTACTAATAGACATCTGCACCCATATTAACATTATAGAGTAGATAAACCAGAATCAATCACCTTAAAGACAACTATACAAAGGAAAAGATATGGTGCAAAAGTCATTTGTTCAGACAAAAGCATGAGATTCCTACAATAATAATGTAAATGGAAAAAGGTAGCATGTCTACCAAAAGGGGAAACATGTTGTCAAAGCTTGATATACATTGTTGGCCCAAAACCTAATTACTTAAGCTTTTAGGTTAGAGGTCCTAGGTTCTAGTCACGCTGCTCAAGTTCACCGTGTTTTGTTTAAAAATTATTGTATTCCCTGTAATGGGTGCAAGTGCTATCAAGCTGCACATGGGGAGTGTTAAAGTTTGTTATACATTGTTGGTCCACAACCTTATAGTTCAAGCATTTAGGCAAAGTGGTTGCTTAACACATGTAACTTGCCGCTTTAAAGCTCAGAAAATGTCAATAATGATGAAAGAACTGTGTCTGCCATAAGCAATCTTCATAAAATAAAAACCAAACGAAAAAGAACAAAAAAATAAAGGAAGAATATGAAGGCCGCAAAAATAGAACAGTAAAAAGGCATAACCTGCTCAGCATAGTTCCGTGGAAGAGCTTCTAGTGTGCTATTACTAAGCTCAGTTGCAAGATCATAGCAGCGTAGATTATTGTTGATCTGGTTACAATATTTTGATAGTATAGTAAATCACTCCGAGCAAGCATCAAGAAATAACAGAACTTGCTACACATTTAAAAGATTCACAAACCATTGCACATAAAGGTTCTAGACCAATTTCAGATGCAGGTTCTTCGAGTCTCTGCCTTTCAGCTGCTTGAAAATCAATCATTACCTGATCAATACATGAAACACTACTAATCCGTTAGAATATGCACTAAGGCTCAGAGTTGGAACAACATAACATGGTCTTTAGAAATTAAACAGAAAATTATAACACAATTACAATTACTGCAAGAATGGTGTCTATACGCTATAGAAATACTATTATCAAGAAAAGTTGATTAAAAAAATATCAATATCATTTCAAACTACCTGCCAATTTACATTAATTTAAGAGGGGAGGGGGTTGAAGAACTGAATCGCAGCTCCAACATTTTCGGTCTTCTGGATTGTGTAATGCAACTGAATGTCTCTGTACTATCATGGCAGATACCTCAGCCTAAACATGATGGTACAGAACTTTTTTAACAACTCCTACTCAAAAGCATTACACCCAAAAATAGCAAGGGGAGACAGAGTAGACATAGGGTTGGTTGGTGGTGTCAATCCCCTTGAGTTCAAGTGTCATAACTATACCCCTTCGGCTACGGTAAATTTAAACTACTTCGTTAAATTATCATGACCCATGGTCTTAAATTTCCACAAAATTGTCGAAATTTCCATTGAAATTTCCGGTTTCTGTCACCCTCGAAATCGAAATGGTAGTCAATTTCCTTTTTGCATAATTTCCAACGAAATCTCAACAAATCATCCTGAAATTTATCGAAATCTCGAAATTTCAGCGAAATTAGTCGAAATTTTAGCTATACAATGAAATTTCCTTGAAATTCAAATAAGAGATTTAGGAGTGAAGTGAAATTTCCTCTTCATTTATTTTATTTATTTTTATCGAAAAAAAATATTATTACAAACGCTTGTGAAATTATATGAAAAAATAAACTTACAGCAGAATTTCATTTAACCATTTATGTCTAAATTATAATTATTTGTATAATAAATAATATTTAAATGATTTATGAATTTCATTTGTATTAGCTGAATATGTTTACAGTACATTATCTTACAACTATGTTTGATACACATACTATATTACAACTTTTCCATCTCATACACAACATAGATGCATTTAACTTGTAAAATATTAGTCCTAAAACTTACATTATTATGTTTGTTAACCATTTCTAAAGTTTCACAAAGAATTCCATGCTTTAATACTGATTTCCATCATTTTTTTCAAATCGAAATCAAAATTTCCGTACTTATGGAGCTTCGAAATTTGAGTCAAAATCGAAATTTAAGACCTTTTCATGACCTTGCTTTGTTTTACATTAAACAAGTTCATACTAGCCATGTTATTCATTAATTGATTTGTGAAACTGATGTTGGAAATTCCATTTGACTTGTTACTTAGTACTGATAGGAGGGGGCTTAGATGAAAGGAAATTGTGAGGGATACGCTAGAACATAAACAAAATAACAGTTAGGGTACCAAAAAAAAGAAAAAAAAAAAAAAAGGACGGGGCATGCTAAAACCAGGTGTGACACCTGGCAGCACTACAAACTAGCAGCAGCCACCTGGCAGCTCTGCAGACCAACAGCTGGCACCTAGCGCACAGATGGCAGCACTGCAGGACCCTTGTTTCCACCGGCTGCTGCAATCCTGTCATGTTTCCAGCCTAGAAGGAGACACTTAGCAAGCAGCTGACCAGCCCTGCAGAACAGCCCCAACAAGAATACCATAAAATCTTGCTGTAAAGCCTAGTGAGAGAGAGAGAGAGAGAACTCTACAGAAAATCAAGGAAATTCAGAAGAAATCAGAAGAAACTACAGGAAATTCACAGGGAAACTTAAACTAAGTTTGAAGAAGCTGAAAATTCAGCGTAGGTGTTCCTAATTCTCATTTATTCACCAAGGATTTTGGGTATTCAAAGGAAATAGGGGGTAGAAACTTGCATAGAATTGAATCCTAATACAGGGTTTAGCCTTGTATTTCCTAATTGCTTGATATGGCCACATATATGTTCTCTTTGGTTATCATAACTGCACATTTTGTCTCGTTGGGAAATTTTCATGTGATAGGTATTCATCTCATAAGTATGATGGTTTTACTTGCTATGGCATCAGTTGTGTATGCGTATGTTGAATTTCTAATTGTGAAATAGTTGGCACCATGTGTTTTTAGTGGCTGTGATATTGTGGGACCTGAGCAAGTAGGGATTGTCTCCCTAGGGTGAAAGGCCCTAAACCTCTAGAGGGTACTTCCGCAATAAGAAGCGCTTGCCAAAGCTGGAATTTGGCGCTTGTTGGTATTTCCGCATTAAGTGATGGTTGGCCAAGCTGGAATTCAGCACTTGTTTGAGATGAAATCTGCACTTAGTTGGGACACTGCTGCTATGTTGAAAAAAAATGTATAAATGCATACTATTGGGATGTTTTGTGATGCTTATTTTAGATGAAGAGATTTCTTAAGAGTAAAGAGTGTGTTCATGCATTTTGCCTACAATAAAGAGTGTATTCTTGCACCTTAAAATTGTGCATGCATGTGAGAAATCACGTGTTAAGTATTGAAATCCTTATTTGAATAAGAGGGAATTAAGAATGTCTACTGAGCTTGTGGTTACTCACGCTATTCCTTAATAGTTTCAGGTTCGAATTGATGGAGAGCTCCACTTGTTTAGTTCTCCAAGAAACTGCCATTTTTGACACGTATTACAGGATACTAAGCATGTATTCAGTGGCGGTTAGGTATGTAGACTAGTAAGTGTAAAAAATGTTTTATGTAAAGTACAGCCCAATGTAAAGAGCTTGTCACTGAAAGTAAAACGTTAGTTGCTTTATCAAATATATGTATATATCTTGTGTTTTCAACAAATATTCACTCTTAAATTGATTTTTAACTTGTTTTCAAATGACGGATTTGCAAAACAAATTCTTGCCTAGGCCTAATGACACCACTGGATTTTACAGAGTCATGGCCAGTCACAAGCCAAAAAACAGGGAGTGACATCTAGTCCCATGGTGATCTAGTTTTAGGGTAGTCTATGCTTATATTTATAGGTGTAACCACCTGATATGTTCATGTTGCCAAGGATTTCTCTTCCTTCCTACATTGTTACTGACTCCATTTTTCTCTATTATTACATTTTTCTCTACAAAATGAGAGAGATTGCAAACCCCGAGGATGAGTCATCCTCTTAAAAAATAAAAAAGCAAGAAAAAGTAAAGCATCAAGCCAACAAAGCTCTCCACTGATGCTTAAAACAGTGAAGCCAAATACCAGTAAAACACTGGAAGCAAGAGCCCACAAAGCAGCAAGAAATCTTAGGCCCATTTAGTTGTGGAAAACAGTTTTAATTTTCTATTTTAATTTTCCAAAGAATTACAAAAGCAAGTCACCTAATTTTTCAATTTTACAACATTGTATAAAAACAATGAAAAACAATAAAAAGTTTTGGCTCTCTTTGCATGTGGAAATAGTTTTATTTTCTATTACTAGCTATTCAAATAATTACAAAAATGCCATCTTGTTTCCAATTTTCTAAATTTATATAGGAAAGTTGGAAAGCTTTTTTTTTTTTTTCAAGATTTCTGATTTCTTACCTTGCATTTGGGAGGATGGAATTCAGATCTAGGATTGGGATTTGTGTACACTAAGCAAAATATAGTATAAAAGTGTATTGACTTTCTTCCAAATTCACACACTCATGCTTACAAACAAGCTAGAACTTCTATAATTATTTGAAAAATTAAAAATGAAAAATAAAAACTGTTTTCCACATTTACACGGGCCCTTATTCTCTCCCATTGTAACTACAAAGATAAAAATCCTGAAAAATCCAAGTGTTACTATCGATTAACAAACACCAAAGTTGCCACAAAAAGAAATATCTCTGCAATCCTTTGACTACCTTCTCCCTCCTAAAACCCCTACAAAGGAAATGATCAAGAAAGCCTGCAATGCACCCAGAAAAACCCAATGCTCTAAAAAAAATGCAAACAACTTAATTCAAATGCCCCAAGCAGTAGGGCAGTGCAATAGGGCAGTGCAAGAAAGGTTAGAATTAGTCTAATCACTACAATAACAAACTTTCCACATATATAGTAGGAGAAATTGACCAATTTGCTTTTCTAGCTTGCAAAATAAATATTGCTGGCATGGCATGAACTTGGTCAAGAATACCTACCAAAAAGATTTGGACTCAACTAGAACTTCCAGACAGAATAACTAAAATAAAAAGCCCAAGAAAAAAACCCAAAGCAGGCCCATTACTCAAATTACCAAAATACCTGTGGTATGAAAAAGTTAAAATTAACAACAAAAAAAAACAAAAGAACAAAAACAAAATGTTTAACTTCATATGCAAGTTCTAACTATAATGCCCCCAGGGGTTGGCTCATTTGGTTGGTTGGTGGCGTCTCAAAACTCTGCGCACACCCAAAGGGTGGTGCCAGATTCAATTCTGTGCACATCCAATTTTGTGAGCTTTCCTTGCGACCTACCCAGACGTGCCTTGGGGCACACCACTGTCCTCCAGGTTTGGTGCCGCTCGCGCAGGTGGGGATGGCGTCCAAAAATGGACTTCTCTAAGGTTCGGAGTTCCTGGGCTCCGGAATTTGGTTTTCCCCTTCTTAGCACATAATTTGCATCAAATTAAGATGCCTAGAAGCCACAAATAACAAGGATACTACAACCACTTTTCAAAAGTCATAGGGTAAAGGAAGGGAGAAATTATATTTTAAGCAACCATATATATGCATTGGTCCCTCACTTCCATATTAGAGCCTAACTCTCAAAAAGAATACTCTTAGCATTTATTAAAACAAGCAAAAAATATAAAGCCACAGTTGAATAATTTGGTAAAATGGAAGACCTAGTCACAGTGATAGCTCTCTCCCTCTATTTATAATATATGTCGAGTACATACCAATGATAATAATACCCTTACTAACTCACGTTTACCAACATAATACTTAAGGTCTTAAATTTCGATTTCGACTCAAATTTTGAAGCTCCAAAAGTATGAAAATTTCTATGGAAATTTTGATTTTGACGTCAATTTCGATTTCAATTTGAAAAAATAACATAAATTAGTAATAAAGCATGCAATTCTTTGTGAAACTTTAGAAATGGTTAACATAATAATATAAGTTTTAGGACTAATATATTACAAATTAAATACATCTATTTTTTGTATGAGGTGGAAGAGTTGTAAAATAGTCTGTGTATCAAACATATTTGTAAGCTAATGTACATTAAACTTATTCAGTTAATACAAATGAAATTCATAAATCATTTAAATATTATTTATTATACAAATAACGATAAATTTGACATGAATTGTTAAATAAAATGTTACAGTAAGTTTAATTTTTCATATAATTTCAAAAGCACTTGTAATAATCTTTTGTTTTGAGAAAATATATAAAATAAATTAAGAGAGAAATTTCACTTCACTCCAAAATTTCTCATTTGAATTCTGACAAAATCTCATTCTATAGTTAAAATTTCAACAAGTTTCGCTAAAATTTTGAGATTTCAATAAATTTCGAATGATTCGTTGAGATTTTGACGAAAATTATGCAAGACGGAAATCGAATGCCATTACGATTTCAAGGGTGATGGAAATTTCAACAATTTCATGGAAATTTAAGACCAAGATAATATACTAGCACATACTAATAATGCTAAATGATCAAAATAACCATTAATACTCCCCTCAAGCAAGAGCATGGATATCATATGCTCCTAACTTTAACAAATGAATTTCCATGATCCACCCCCCCCCCCCCAAAAAAGCATTTGTAAACAAGTCAGCATGCTATAAATCAAATTTCACGTAAGTGGTTACAATAAGCTTCTATACAAGTTTCTTCCGAACAAAGTGTTTTATCCGCTCATAAAAGACCAGGTTGGAGGCAATATAAATAGCAGCTCGATTATTACACACCAACTCCATAGACCAAAAATGCGGAAAACTTAGTTCTTCCAACATGTTCATCAACCATGTAATGTGAGCCATGGCCCAATACTCTCAGTCAACCCTTGAACTGCTTGTCACAATTTGTTTATTACACTTCCAAGAAACCAAATTACCACCAACAAATATATAGTACCTGGTATTGGATCTTCTATCGAAAGATGACCCAACCCAATATGCATCTGTATCTCCCTTAATATGAGTGTGACCTTGATCTAGATATAAAAGACTTCACCCAGTTGCACCTTTGAGATATCTCGACATTCGAATTACTCCATCCAACGACTTGTTTTGGAAGAATCAAGAAACTAACTCACAACTTGTTGTAAAAGATATATCCAATCAAGATCAGACAACAAATCACGCACTAGCACTAGTTTACTGCTAGGATCCATAGGTGTATAAATACATTCGGATTCCAAAAGTCCATTCTGATCGGAAAAATCAGGATCATACTTCCTTTGTGAAAAGATTGTTCCCAAAAGAGATCTAAGTACTTCTATGCCCAAGAAGTACTTCAATGGTCCCAAATCTTTGCTTTAAAACTTAGTTTGTAAGAAATGCTTTAGGCCCTAGATACCTTGATCATCATCAACAGTAATCACAATATCATCCTCATACACAATAAGCAAAATCATGTCGGATGGAATATCATGAAAAAATACAGAGTGATCCACTACACATCAAGAAGGCCAAACTCAAGTACTACAACACTATATTGACCAAACCACACTTTGGGAGATTGTTTAAACCATATATTGATTACTTGAGCCAAAATTTCACCAAACCATGCTCTGGGAGATTGTTTAAACCATATAATGATTACTTGAGCCAACACACTAAACCTAACTTCCCCTGAGCAACAAACCAAGATGGTTGCTCCATATAGAATTCCTCCTAAAGATCACCATTCAAGAAAGCATTCTTCACATCTAACTCGTGTACAGGCCAGTAACAAGTGGTACCTAAGGAGATGAACAAATGTATTGAGCCAAGTTTAGCAACAAGTGAGAATGTGTCTAAATAACCATACCATACACCTAAATATATCCCTCATCAACAAAGGGCCTGCAATCAAACCACAGAGTGATCTAGATTGACCTTCACAATATACACCCAACAACAACCAACCACAAACTTATTAAGAGGAGGAGGTACCAACTCTGAAGTTTCATTATCCTATAGTCCATGCATCTCTTCAATCATTGCATTCCTCCACCCAAAATGGGCAGGCTTAACAAATAGACATCGGATGAGCAATAGAAGACAGACTACTAACAAAACATTAATATGAGGGCGACATGAAATCATAACAAACAAAATTAGAGATTGGATGTTGGGAACAAGTTCTTACCTTTTCAAACAGCAATAGGCGGATCAACCACTTGGGAAATAGAATCATATGAAAAGGGAACTAGAGGCACAGAAGTGGAAGTTGGAGGAGGCTCCCCTCCCTTGAGTCAACGTGTCAACATGATCCAACTAACGATAAGAATTTAAACACAATAATGGTGAAGGAAGACAAGGCAGAGATAATAGGTTAGGAATTGGAAGCCTAGGCAGAGATGGGACTCACCAAGGTCAACAGGACTCAAGGAATCAGAATAGTAAGGTGTAGACTAAAAACAAGTGACATCAACATAGACAAAGAATCGATGTAAAGTAGGGTATAACATCGATATCCCTTTTATGTATAGGAATAGCCAATACTATTGATAGCATAAGGATCCAATTTATTTTTCCTAGATTTAACTCATTCACAAAAGACACATGACCAAATGTAAGGAGCACAATAAGGTTCGAGTGGCTTTAGGAATATGTCTATTTTTTTGTTTTGCAATTCCATTTTATTGTATAGTATGGGCACAAGATGACTAATGGATCATATTAGAGTACGTCACATAGGTAGCAATTGAGTATTAAAGTACTCCTTAGCATTATCACCACGAAGTATCAAGAATTGGCATATCAAATTGAGTCCTTACTCAAGAACAAAAGGCATAAAAGATATTAACAACTCAGAACGATCTTTCATTAAATACAACCAAGTCATTCTAGAGTAGTCATCAAAAAATATAATGAAATACCCCAATGCAACTTTGACGTGACACGATTAGGACCCAAACTTTGGAATTGACTAACATGAAAGGGCTAACTGCCCATTCAATAACTCGGGAAATAAAGGGAACACGATGATGCTTTCCTAAGTAGCAAGACTCACACTCAAGATTTTTTTGATAATAAACAAAGAATTCATTAATAGAATAAGACTGCACATCTAGGAGAATAGGACAACTCCTTAACAAAATCTGAAAAATACATAAAGGAAACTCTACAGACTAAACGAAAAAAGAGAAAAAATCATCACAAACTAGCACTCCAACACATAATGCCAATCACGCTGAATATCAAAAAAGCTCCCTCCCCCCCCCCCCCTCTTAAAAATCCCTTGTCCCACACATAAAAAAAAAACAAAGTAATGTATCTTTTCCCAAACCAGCACCTAAGCTGACTTCTTCCCTCGAAAATGCGCATGTTAAGCTCCATCCAAAATCCCCAAAAAACTGCAAAAAATAAAAATAAAAATAAAAATAAAAATAAATAAACAAAAAAAACACACATTTCCAAACCACTGCCCTTTCCTTTTTCCTACCAAATCTAGCAGAAGTCATTGATAAAAATCCTCCACTATCTTAGAACTCACCGAACATTCGCCTAAAATAACAAATAGCTTATTCCAAACACTTCAAGCATAGCTACAATGAATGAACAGAAGCAATGATGATTCTAAACCATTAAAGCAGAGAACATATATGTCTGGTGACATAGCTTTCAAAGGTCTCCTAACTTGCAGCAAGTTATTGGCATTAAATTCTATCAAGTGCAACCAACTAGATAAAAGCATTAATTTTGAAGGGGACTTCAGCCTTCCAAATGGAACTATAGAGATGAAAAGAAAAATTCGACCTATTCAAAAAATCACAAAAAATTTACACGAATAAACACCCCATAGGATCGAGAGACCAAGACCACCTATCCTCCTTTAAAGAAAAACGACAGTTCTTCAACAAGACTAGCAAAGAGGATAACTCTCCCATCTACCAACCATTTAACAATCTACATAAGTGGAAATCCCAAGCATGGTCTTAAATTTCCACGAAATTGTCGAAATTTCCGTTGAAATTTCCGATTTTCGTCACCCTCGAACTTGAAATGGCAGTCGATTTCCGTCTTTCATAATTTCCGTTGAAATCTCAACGAATTATCCAAAATTTATCGAAACCTCGAAATTTTAACTATACAATAAAATTTCATCGAAATTCAAACGAGAGATTCGAGAGTGAAGTGAAATTTCTCTCTTAATTTATTTCATTGAAACAAAAGGTTACCACGAGTGCTTTTGAAATTATATGAAAAAATAAACTTATCGTAATATTTTATTTAACCATTCATGTCTAAATTATCAATATTTGTATAATAAATAATATTTAAATGAATTATGAATTTCATTTGCATTAACTGAATTTGTTTAATGTACATTATCTTACAAACATGTTTGATACACATACTATTTTACAACTTTTCCACCCTATACAAAACATAGATGTATTCAATTTGTAATATATTAGTCTTAAAACTTATATTTGTTAACCATTTCTAAAGTTTCACAAAGAATTCCATGTTTTACTACTAGTTTCCGTTATTTTTTCAAATCAAAATCGAAATTGAAATTTCCGTTCTTTTGGAGCTTTGAAATTTGAGTCGAAATCGAAATTTAAGACCTTGATCCCAAGCAGGCAAAGGACCACCCGAATCAACAAAAAAAGAAGAAATAGACTCATCCTACCTTGAGCTTAGGCGAAAAGGCGTGGGAAAGAGGTGGATAAAACTACACTCCCCAACCAAGGATCTTTCCAAAACCGGATATTACTACCTTTACCCACCAAAAACATAATATGGGGAATGAAGAGGGAATGGCTCTGAGAGATAGCTTTCCACAAACTCTCCAAAGAACATCTATATCTCAAATAAGTATCTCACCCATTCTCATCTAACTCATACTTACTTTCAACAACAAAATGCCACAAAGAGGAATTCTCTAGTGAAGCTTTCAAAACCATTTAGCGAAAAGAGTTGTGTCTTTAGACACCAAATTTCCAATACCCAAACCACCCTCCTATTTAGACCTATCCACCACTCCCTAACTAACCAAATGATCCCTACTACTCCCTACACCCGACCAAAAAAAATCCCTCATAATCTTCTCAATCTTATTAGCAACCACCACCGTAATCTTAAAAATTGAGAGAAAATATAGAGGGATACTAGAAAGACAAACCTCGATAAGAGTAACTCTACCACCAAAAGAGAAAAGAGCGCCTTTCCACCCGTCCAATATCTTAGAAACCCTTTCCACGACAGAATCCCAAAAACTAGTAGATCTAGGGTTACCCCACAAAGGAAACCCAAGATAGGACAGTAGCCAATCCAGAACACTACACCCCACCTCCACAAAAAGCTCCTTAACATTCTCAATAGCCATATTGCAGTTCCACCCCCACAGAAAGCTCCCTAAAAGATGCAACAAGATGAGATGCTTGTTGAGAAGCCCGATACTACAAGAACCTTGAATACTCCTCCTCTAAGACAGTCATAGTATGTTATTTACCCAAACAAGTGACTAATGAGAGAAACACACTTTTAGGATTTGGGGACTTCATCCCAACACACACCCAACCCCAAAACAGAAGCATGTTATAAATACATAACGAACAACATGCTTTTGGAATTCATGGACTCCATCCCAACACACAACCCTTAACGACCAATGCAAACCACAAGCACAGAGAGAACAGTCACAAACACAGCAAATACCACTATTTTAGGCCCCAATGACCTTAATAAACATTGACAAACAGTTTTTGGAAGCATCAAACAATCACGCCCTAGGCGTCATAGGCCGAACACTTCACACCTTGTGAAGGACCGGCTGCCTAGCTAAAGCACTCTTCCTTAACTAGTCAACCACAGTATATTGTGGTTTAACCACAAGAACATATTGACAATAGACAAAAGCAAAGTAACCGAAAGTAATAAGCAATTAATGTAAGAAAGTGATGATTATGCGATAAATATTGAAGCAAATTAATTCATTAACACCTCCACAAGCATCATGTGTCTAGCAAGAGAGGCAAGTAGGCTAAACATGTTTACAAATGCTAGTGTGTTTTACAATGATTGATCAACACTCGCGCTCTCCTAAAGAGATTATATGTTATTCTCACTTTAACACTAGGAAATATCAAACTAACGGAGGAGTCATACTCCCACTTTATAATAAAGTGTAAACATACTCAATGAATAAAACTTATTGTATTATTTACATTATGGTAACCCATCCCATGCACACAAGACAAGCAGTCACAAGCAAGCATAACACCTTAAACAAGGTTGGCTCGTAACATTCTCCCCATTTATTCGGTCAACATCCTCGCAGACTTAGATGCTAAGTACTCTTTAACTTTATCCACAAATGGCTCCATGTCTCCAACTAACATCCAACTAATTTCTTCACCTCCAAGGCCTTTACACTTTTCTAAGAACTCATGTTGCTTCTTCCTTGATGAAGTGAACTCTCTGTCTACAAAGATAACTTCAACTTCTCTTCTGTCAAGTTATGCTGCCTTCAATGGTGCTCTGGTTGACCAACTCCTGCTTGGATCTTCAATGTCAGCATTGAATAGCTTGAGGTGGCTTAAGTAAAACATAGGATGCACCTTGATCCAACCCAAACAATCAACCTTGTAAGAAGTCTTCCCGACTTTAGCCAAGATAGGAATTGTTCCTTTATACATGCAAAGAAGTCTCCCATCTCGACCTAGTAGTCATTTGATCTATTCTGGATGGAGCTTAACAAGCACCAAATGACCCAGATTGAAGAGCAACGTCTTTGTCCCTTACTTGCCCACTTCTTCATCCACATGGAATCTTTCTCCAAATAAGATCAGGCGATCTCTACATTCTATTTCCATTCTTTGATGAATATGTATACTCTCTGACTCTTTCCTATGTACAACTCATCCACTATATAAGGTAATAGCAATTCTCGGCCTATTACTAGCTCAAAAGCATTCTCGTTGGTTGTGAGCTCTGTTGGCCATTGAAACATAATTAAGCCACGTCAAGTAAATGCACTCAATTCCTCTAGTTGACAGTGATGCAATGGAGTAATCCTCAAGTAGTATGTTGAATCTCTCCATTCATCCATCTGTTAGTGGGTGGTAGCTCGAAGAGACATCAATTTGTGAACCGAAGATTCTAAAAGTTTTGCTTAGAATCCTTATGAATCTCAAGTCTCGCTCACTGACAATGCACTGAGGAACACCCCAATAAAAACAATATGTTTGAAAAATAATTGTATTGCCTCCTCTCTCAAACAATACTTTGGTGTACGTATGAGAGCATCATACTTTAAAAACATACATATTACCATGAGCATAGACCCTACGTCTTTGACTCTATAAAGTCAAGCAAGACAATCTCCAAGGTCCCGTTGGTACTTGAAGAGGCTCCAACAGCCTTGTAATCTTCTTCCGCTCCACCGTGTCTTGCTAGTAGGCATGGTCTTAAATTTCTAAGAAGTTGTCAAAATTCTCGTAGAAATTTTTGGTTTCCATCACCCTCGAAATCGAAATGGAAGTTGATTTCCATTTTGCAAAATTTCCATTGAAATCTCAACAAATCAGCCGAAATTTATCGAAATCTTGAAATTTTAGCAAAACTTGTCGAAATTTTAATCATGCAATGAAATTTCCTCAGAATCCAAATTAGAGATTTAGGAGTGAAGTGAAATTTTTTTCTTAATTTATTTTATTTATTTTTATCAAACAAAAGATTACTACAAGTGCTTTGAAATTATATGAAAAAACAAATTTACAACAACATTTTATATAACCATTCATGACTAAATTACCATTATTTGTATAATAAACAATATTTTAATGATTTATGAATTTTATTTGTATCAACTAAATATGTTTAATGCACATTATCTTACAAATATGTTTGATACACATACTATATTACAACTCTTCCACCTCATACACAGCATAGGTGTACTTAACTTGTAATATATTAGTCCTAAAACTTACGTTATTATGTTTGTTAACCATTTCTAAAGTTGCACAAAGAATTCCATGCTTTACTACTAATTTCCGTCATTTTTTCAAATAGGAATTAAAATTGACATTCAATTTGAAATATTCATCGAAATTCCCATACTTTTGAAGATTCAAAATTTGAGTCAAAATTGAAATTTAAGACCTTGTTACTAGTGAGACATGTTCGCGTACAGTCAAATCGTATGATTGAGTCTTTTTTTGGAGGCTAAGGGATGAGACACACAAAAAAGCTCCTTTACTCTCGGGATAAGTATCAACAATTAGGCTCTTCAAGGCAATGTCACGTCAGGCAATAGTTTTGTTGATGTAGTTTCTTGGATTTGACTTCTTATCATCACCCAATTTGATTTATATCGTTATATCTGCTCTCTCTAAAAAAAAAAAATTGAACAGGGGCAGCAAGACCACCTCATCAAGCATGTGTGGCCAGAAATACCTCTACTTTAACAATGCCAAAGTGCGATGTCATCCTAGATGGCCTACCCACATGGTGTTATGACACTCTAAGAAATGTCTTCCTCAAGTCTCCAGCCTAAGGCACAAAGAGTTTGTTCTCTCTTCCACCAAATTCATGAAGTTTTAGGCAATTAGATCTTTGATAGGGTTCTCCTCAATGCGCTCTGGCATTATTTTGGTACCTTACTTCCATGCATGTTACCATCTTTAGGGCCACAAACTCATCCTTCTTACTCGGTGCATTTGCAACTTGATTCATCTACCCCACCTTGTGCTCCAATGAGAAATCACAATCCACCAAAAATTCTTGTCAACGGGCCAGCTTGGTTGATAACTTAGGTCGTGTGAAGAAGTGATTGACAGTCGAGTTATCTGTTTTAACCTCAAACTTCGACCCAAGGAGGTAATTCCACCGCACGCAAAGTCAATGTATCAGCGATTCACCGCTAGCATCTCCTTCTCTTAAGCTGCATACTTCCACTCTATTTCATTAATCTTATGGCTCTCACACGCAACAGAAGCCCACCCTATAACAAGACTCCACCAAGGGCATAGTTTCATGCATTTGTCTGTACCTCGAAGCGCTTCGCGATGTCTAGAAGAACCAAGTACCAAATCTCACATCATGGCTTCTTTCAAGTTGTCAAAGGCTGCCTAGCACTTCTAAGTCCAATTCCACCTATGATCCTTCTTCAACAGTTCTATCAATGGAGCAGTTCTCCTGAGTACTCCTCCACAAACTTGCAATAATAGTAAGCAAGCCAAGAAAATAATGTAGATCCTTCGCTATCATTGGGATCTTCTAGTATTGAATACTTCTGACCTTCTCCATATCCATCTGGATACAAACTAACTTAATCACATGACAGAGGAACTTGATGCTCGCTCACCTCTGAGCGAAAGCACACTTCTCTTTATTTACATATAGGTTGTTCTCTTTTAGCCTACCGAACACATTCTATAGATGCTTTCTTGTTCCTCCAAAGCGGTACTATAGACAACAATGTCATCCAAGTATACCACGACAAACCTGTCACATGGTTTTAAATAATTGTCATTACGTAGCGTAACAGCCGTCACATAACGTAAAGTCAGACCACCGAAATTATTACAGACCAATATTGTTAGGGGAGGAAAATTAATGGCAATAACAGCCGTTATGCTGCCGTAACGGTCCATGACATTTGTTACAGTCCATTATGGACCGTTACAGCAGTCGACAATGTATTTCAGCTCCTATCTTTCCAATTCACACATCCTTCTCACGATTCCCTTCTTTCTCCCTCTCCCAACCACTCATCCATGGCAAATATACCATTCCAAAGCTTTAAATAAAGAAATTTTACCTTTGATTTTTTGTTTGAACTTTGAAGCTAAAGAAGAAGAAGAAATCCTTCATTTGCAATAGGCTAGCACTTCCCCCCTCCTCTATTTCTCCAGTTTCTTGGAAATTTTCAGCCATCATTGATTATTTTGGGAAGAAATCGAGTTAGGAGGCTTCGATCTCCCCCCCTCCAGTGCTCAAAACCCTTGATGGAGCCTCCTGGCCTATATGGCAGTGGCAAGCAGCCCTGCAACAGCCCGCGAGTCATGCCAAGCCGCCACCCCTAGCTCCCTTTGCCAATTCTGCCCACTAGACCAGAGGCTATCGCTGACTAGTCCACGAGTCTTGGACTCTTTGACACTCCTCTTCTCCTCCAGGTGCACTCTTCTCCACTAGCTCACTCTTTAGGTATACTTCCTTTTTCTTTTTCTTTTTTTTCTCTCTTTTGTTTTGTTGTTTAGTTAATAGTTTGAGTATTTATTTAGATTATATTATTTATATATTAGTTAATAGTTATCTCGAGTAGTTATTGATATATTATATTAAGCTTAGGGATAGGATTAAGGACTTGGGCAGTTCAAGTAGGCTGAATAAGTATCTAGCTGCAAAGATTTGAGAAATAAATTTTAGGGTCTTCAAATAAATATATTATATACAAACAATTAACATTTTTTCTTATTTTATAACTCTATTTTATTAATAGATGAAATATCTAATATTTAAATTTTTAATTATTCAAATATTTTGAATAAATACCAGAGTCGCTCGTAATGAGCTCGAAATTTGGTCTTCAGTGATCAATATTAAATAGTCAATAACTGAGAAAGCTATAGAAAGCTCAAATAGCATTTGCCTGCTCTCTGTTATGTAAAAAACAATTAAAATTACAAAGCTATACAAAGTATATTTTATATGTTATGTAAAAAAATAATTAAAATTATAAGGTATTTAAAAAAATTATCTATTTTATTTAGTCATTACGTTGTTTTATTTTATTTAAACAGGGTGAAAAATGCTACGAGTAATTGAGTACTATTTTATTTAAGCAACTTAAAAAATATTAAATATTTAGTTAGTAAGTTGCTTTATTTTAAAAGAAAGTTAAAAAATACTATTGAGTACTTGAGTACTACTAGTCTACTAGACTATACTAATAATTTTTAACTAAAGAATATATTTTTTTATGTAATAAATATTAAAATTAGAAGGACTATTTAGTACTTACTAATTATACTATATCTTTCATTCTTCTATAAGGACTATTAACTTTGTATTTTCTGTGTCTTTTGTATAGAGATCATCAAATCAAGTATATCAAGATGCCACGTGAGAAGAAAGGAAATGAGGACTTACCTAGTGAGGACATTAGATAGCATTTTGGTACTTTGGTAGACGGTAACAAACATATTATTATGTGTAAGTTGTGAGGGAAGATAATTAATGGAGGTATTACATGCTTGAAATAACACTTGGCATATAAAAAAGGTCAAGTGGTTGGATGCTTGAATGTTACCACACAAGAGAACAAATAATGAAACATTTGCAACAATATGCTAAGAAGAAGTGGAAGCTCAAATTAGAGTGGATCTTGGGAATTTAAGCGATCAAGAAGACTCAAAAGAAAAAAGAATTGAGATTTGCTCGAGAAGAAAACATACGGTCATAACAACAATGGGAAGAGAGACAGAGATTTCAAGTAAGAACTACTACAGAAGGGTAATATTATAAGGGGAAGGCTCTGGTAGTGGTGGTGTCAGTGGTTTCAGTAAAGCTCAATCGCATAGCGTCCGAGAAGCAGGAGGTAGTGGACAACAATGGATCTATCCCGATGCCCCTAAAGCTAGACTAAGGGCAATGGATCTTATTTTATCAAGAAGCAAGAGTGCCAAACAACCAAAAATAAACTAAGCTACCGAAAGGTTTAAGAAGTAAATTACGAAAAGTAGTTGGAAAATTCCTAATTTATAATTGAATTCTAGCAAATGTAGTCGACTCTCCATTTATGCAACCTATGACAGATGTTGCTACAAAGGTAGGAAAGGAGGTGAAGGGTACATCACCCTATAAGATATCAAAAATTTATTCGGAGCAAGAGTATCGGAAAATGAAAGATTACATATCTTCTTTTGCTGGCATTTGGAAGGAGAAACATGTAACCATTATGTGTACTGGTTGTTCAGGACCAACCTAAAAACATATAATAAGCTTTTTAGTTCACCATTAGAGGCACCGTGTTTCATAAATTAGTTGATGCCGCTGATGTGCCAACCCAAACAATTGAATATTATTTATGATAATTTCTAATTTTAATCGTACATGTAAATAGTATTATAGACTTGTATGTTTTTAATTAGGTAGTAATAACAATAATTATTAAATGCATAATTTCATTTCAATTAATGGACGAGTTTGTTCAAAAGATTGGAAAGGAAAATGTCATTCAAGTAATGACTGATAATAAAGCTGCAATGAAAGCTGGAGAAAAATTATTAATGCAAAAGAGGCCAAATCTCTACTAGACAGCATGCGCAGCTCATTGTATAGACCTTATTCTTGAATACAGTGGTAAGAAAAGTAATGTGAAGAAAGTCTTAGAAGATGCAAAAGCAATAATCTCATTTAGTTACAATCACACATGGACAGTGAATTTCATGAAGAAATTCACAAACAATAGAGAATTTCTTCACCCTGCCATCACTCGATTTGGCACCAACTTTGTTGCCTTAGAGACTATTGTTAGACATAAACAAACATTCAGGGAAATGTTCACATCTAATGCTTGGAAAAAGTCAAGGTATGGGATGGCAAAATCAAGCCCAGCATATGACGCAAAAAATATTATCTTAGGGAAAGAGTTCCGGCAAAAAGCCTTTGACATAATTAAAGTATAAGAACCCTTAGTGAAAGTTCTTAAATTGGTCGATAGCGATAAAAAACCAACCATGCGTTTCATATACGATTCAAATGATAAAGCAAGGTTGGCCATTCAGAAAGACTGTCGGTTCTACAAAGATTATTGGAAAATTATTGATAACCGGTGAAGTTTTCAATTGCACCACGACTTGCAAGCAGCTAGTAAGTGAAATAAAATACAATTTCTTATTATTGCAACTATTAATTATGCAAAATATTATATGATCATAGGGACACTTATAGGTAAAAGCATGGAAATTGCGGACACAATGATTAGAAGAAAAATTAATATAATTTGCCTTCAAAAAACTAAGTGGGTGTGGAAGGAAGCTAGAAAAATTGATAAATCAAAATTAAAACTTTGGTACACTGGAAAATAAAAACATAAGAATATAGTAGGAATTATTGTAGACAAAAACTTAAAAGATAGTGTTATTGATGTAAACAGAATAGGGGATAATTATAAAAATCAAAATGGTATTAGGCCAAGAGATAATAAATATCATTAGTGTTTATTCTCCTCAAGTAGGTTTAGCAAAAAATCTTAGGAGACAATTTTGAGAAGATATGCATAGTATTATAAATGGCATACAAAGGATTAAGAAAATATTCATAAGAAGAGATCTGAATGGAAACGTTGGAAAGGATAACAAAGGTTATGAGAGGATACATAGAAGAAATGGATATGGAAACAAAAAAGAGCCTAAGGAGATGATCTTAAACTTCACTATGTCATATGATTATATTATAATGAATACTTGCTTTAAAAAGAGAGAATAACACTTAATAACCTTTAAAAATGGACAAAATAGAAGTCAAGTAGATTTTCTTTTAACTAGGAGGGTAGATTGTTTATCATGCAAGGATTGTAAAATTATTCCAAGTGAAAGCCTAACAACACAACATAGAGTCATAGTGTTGGATAGGAAGAAAAATGATAAAATAAACCAATGTAAGAGAAGTAGGTGGTGGAACCTAAAGGGAGAAAATATAATAAAATTGAAGGATAAAATGATCAAAGATGGGTATTGGACTATAGAGGATGAGGTAGATACAAATACTCTATGAAGTAGATTAGCTAGCTCTATTAAAAAGATAGCAAAAGAGAATCAATTTGGTTTTAGGCCTAGGAGATCTACCACAGAAGCTATATATCTTATAAGAAGATTAATGGAAAAGATTAGGGAAAAGAAGAGGGACTTGTTTATGGTATTTATTGACCTAGAGAAAGCATATGATAAGGTACCTAAAGAAGTTCTATGGTGGTTTTTGGAAAAAAAAGGCCGTATGCAGTAGGTATACTAATGTCATTAAGGATATGTACGATGGAGTAATGACTAGTGTGAGGACTATATATAGAGAAACTATAGAATTTCCAATCACCATAGGTGTACATCAAGAATCTACTTTGAGCCCTTATCTTTTTGCTTTAGTGATGGACCAACTGACTAAGAGTATTCAAAATGAGGTTCCATGGTGTATTTTGTTTGCAGATGATATAGAATTAATTGATGACACTAGGAGCGGAGTAGAGGCTAAGTTAGAATTATGGAGAGAAGGTTTGGAATCTAGAGGCTTTAGGGTAAGCAGAAATAAAACAGAATATATGAAATGTAATTTCAATAATGGTAGGAGGAATATTGGAAAGATAAAGTTAAACTTGATGATGAAGAAATAGATAGCACTTATAGATTTCGATACCTTGGATCTATTATGCAAGCTAAAGGAAAAATTGAAGATAATGTAATGCATAGAGTTAAAGCAGGTTGGGTAAAATGGAGAAGTGCTTCAAGTGTGCTTTGTGATCATAGAATAACTTTAAAATTAAAAGGGAAGTTTTATAGGACATCTATACAACCAGCTATGCTATATGGATCAGAATGTCGGGCAAAAAAGAAACAAAATATCTAAAAAGTAAAAGTTGCCAAGATGAGAATACTTAGATGGATGAGTAGTATAACATTGAAAGATAAATTAAGGAATGAACATATTTGCGGTAAGTTGGGTGTAGCTCCTATAGAAGATAAAATAAGGGAGGGACGACTCAGATGGTATGGACACTTGCAACGTAGGCCACATAGTGCGCCAATGAGGAAGAGTGAGTTAGTTACTGTGGAGGGCAATAGAAGGAGTAGGGGTAGACCTAAAATAACTTGGAAAGAGATAGTAAGGATTTAATATCCCTATATCTGTCAAAAGAAATGGTTTATGATCGCTTAAATTGGCAGAAGTGGATTCATATAGCCGACCCCACCTAGTGGGACTTTAGGCTTGACTTTTTTGTTATTTTTGTTGTTGTATGTTAGTAAATTGAATTTAGGATATTTTTTGAACCACCAATTTCTTTATGGTGCCCCACCCTCTTTTAAGTTTGCTATAAAAGTCATGGTTGGGGTTAAAAAAGTGATAACCAAGCTGGTTCCCGATATAGACACTAAAATTCGACTATTAGTCAAGTAAGTATTGGTACTATTGAATAATGTATTATTTTAGTATTCTGTAATACTTTCTATAATATATATACCTGATTAATTAATCATACTTTACAATCATCCTTTATAAGTTGGTTCTATATCAAGATAGGCAAGAGACATTTGGAACCCCCTTGGCAGAAAGGACGGTGAAACAAACAAATCCTGGTAAATGTAGCTAAATAGTTATCTATTTTGCCATTTTTATGTTCAAATTTGACTTTTCAAAAATACACCATATTGACATATCTTTTCTTCAATTATTCAATGCAGCTAAATGGTGGATTCAATACGGCATGTGTGCTCCTGAGCTCCAAAGAATAGCAATCAGAGTTCTTAGCAAGACCACATCAGCTTTTGAACTGTGAGCATGATGGGTGCACCTTTAGTCTCATCCATACAAACATAAGAAATAGACTGAAGTACATGGCACTACAAAACTTGTTTTCATGCATTACAACATGGGGTTAAAGTTTAGACACACAATGAGAAAAGCCAACAAGAAATTGAAGATAGTTTCCACCCCATCAATTTGGACTATATTTTCAAAGAAGGTGATCCTTTGAGTCCATGGTTAAGAGGAAAGAGAGAAACCATTACTCAACGCTCGGGACAACTCAAATTGGTAAGATGAAGAGGTTGGGCAGAAGGAGATCAAACACGAATAAATGTGCATGATTCAAGTTCAAGTCCTAAACGTATACAGAGTGATGATAATCTTGGTTTGGGTCCACCAAGTTATGATGATGGTCGTAGTGGTGCTTGGGCTAGGGCTGATGGTGGTGGTGATGGTGGTGCAAAATATGATTATGGGTATAACACAAGGGCATCATTTGTAGGGTATATATATCCTCCTAGTCGTTATGGACTACATGATACTCAAAAATTATGACTTGGGTATTCCTCCTAAGTACCAATCTTCAAAACCTAGGAGAAGTGCCACTAGTGGGGGGCCTAGTGGGATTCATGGTGCACAATCTAGACGAAGACACCAACAACGAGATCGTGACTCTACTGAAGATTCATATGGTATGCTTCATAGTTTTGGAGGCTTTGATTTTGATGATTCATCATCACAATCATATGGATCTCATGATAGCAATTATCATCCAACATATCCACAACCTCAACACTATGATCATATTAGGCATATCATCCTTATCCTAGTTGGTCAAGGTCTAGTGAGCCTTCTTTTACACACTACCCAGAGCCAGCCCTAGCCCCAACATATGGATATTATCTAGGAAATGGTCAAGGAGGAGATTATGCACCATCTATATCTATTGGATTTTCGCCACCGATAGATTTTTAGGAGCAACATCAAAATAACGTGAGCATGGGTATATTCAGCTATGTATTTCCACAAGGGTGGGGAGATAATTCACAATCCCAATCTCAAAATAGAGATGCAGATTATGAAGACCCTCCACGCCATTCGTTTTGCTGGTGACATGTGCTATATCGTAATATTGTATTCATGCATTCAACTACTGATGCTAATCAATTTTCAAATTCATGTATGTGTATATTGACTCATTTCTAGTAATTTTATGCCTCTAATTAATTAATTCTTCATTTTAATTACATTTCTACATTTTTTTCCAATTAAAGTAGTGTAAAGAAAAAAAATTTATGACTTTTTGTAAACAGCACACTAAAATTAATATAAAAATCATAATGCCTATTAAAAAGTATTTTTCGGTTGAATAAAAGCAGTCAAAATTCATTAAAAAACATGTATTAATGGATTTCATCCTTATTCTTCAATTTTGGCATGGTTGTGCATGCATGAAAAAAATTCATGACCGTTATGATCACTTCCCACTACGTAACACCCCCGTCTCCTGCATCTTACAACACCAGACCATTATGCAACGTTATTTGCGACTGCGATTTAAGACCATGACTTGTCAACATGCTTATAATACCTAGTTCATCAGTGTGCAGAATGCCTTTGGCATATTCTTCAACCCAAAGGGCATCACCAAGAATTCAACACGCCCAGTACCACATCACATGAGTAGTTTTCAACTCATCGCCATCTGCTATCCTTACCTGATAGTAGTCTGAACGCAAGTCAAGTTTGGTGTAGTACTTAGCATGACTTAGCTAATCGAACAAATCAGCAATAAGTGGAATGGAATACTTGTTGTGCACAGTCACCTTGTTAAGCATGCAGTAGTCCACACACATCTGCTTGCTCCCATCACATTTCCTCTAAAACAACACCAATGCTCAAAATGAAACTTTGGAAGGAAGTATATGGTACGCTTCCAATAACTCATCAAGTTGCTTCCTCAACACTTCTAACTTTTGAGGCACCATTCAACATAACCCTTTAACAGGAAGCTTCACCCCTAGTAACAACTTGATTTCATGCTCCACATCTTGCCATAGAGGCAAGATGTAATGCAACTTGTCTGGCATCACAACTTTATATTCATCCAACACAGCTTGGATGGCAGTACGCATTTTCCCTTGGCCCACCTCTTCATTCATGATGAATGTGGCGAGATATATTTGTTCACCCCTCCATAAACACTTCTTAAGTCACATGGCTGAGAGGAACTTCTCATTGACCCCTTTATTCGCACCTGCTTTCATCATGCAAGGGTATCTCCCATCAGAGAATGGGAACTAGAAAACGACATCAATTCTACCTTAAGTCTCCCTAAAAAATTCCAATCCAAGTATCCCTTAAAATCTACCATCAACACGGCTACAAAATTTGCATGTCTTGCCCACTAACCAAGCTTCACGGTCACTTGTTTGGCTACTAGTAAAGTAGGCTAAGTTGCGAAGTTAACTGCTTTCATGCATCCTAAGTCCTGTGATTTCAAGTTGAATCTATGCGATTCTGCCTGTGAGACAAAACTATGGGTAGCCCCAGTATCCATCATAGCAAGGTACTTTTCCCATTGATTCGCAGATCCACAAGCATTAACCCTTCCACTTGGGTAACTTCATATTAGTTTGCCTACCTCTCCAACACATTAAGTAAGCGCATTGCACCCGTCTTTGGGGTTTCCTCCTCATTCTCATCATCTCCTTGTGCCCCCTCTACAATGGAAGCTTGCAAGGCGTTGAGCAACAACTAGGGAGGGCAATAGCAACTCTGTGACGACCTAAACATAAGAAGCATGTCATCTTACCCCTTACCACTAGATGTGTTAAAATATCGAAACGAAGAAACTTCATTTGAAGTTGATGCCTTCGACTGCCCCCACTTTTGGGTTTGCCCTTCTTGAAAGGCTTTCTGCTATTTCCATCCATGCCACTCTCCTTGGACACTATGGAACTCTCTCCAACATAGTCAATCAAGCATTTAGCGACAACCTGTGTGGTAGGAAAGTTTTAAACTCTTTGTTAATGAAGTTCTTCTCATGCCCACGCTTTCAACCCCTCAAAAAATAGAATAGCTTGTCTTTCTATGACATGTCTCAGATATATGACATCAAAGTAGAGAATTTTCTCACATACTCCATGCTTGTACCAGTGTGTTTGAGGTCTCGTAGTTTAACATTCTTAGGAAAGAATTGGTCATTGAGCTCTCTGTTCAAGTCTGCCCAACAATCAATCACGCACCACTCATTCTATATCTCGTCGTACTACGTAACCCACCGTAGTTTAGTGTCACCACTCAAGTACATTGTCGCCATAGATACTTTCGTCTCTTCTAAATCGGTCCTCGCTACTAAAAAGTACTGTTCCATGTCAAACAAGAAGTTCCCCAACTCCTTAGCATCACAGGCACCCCCATATGCTCAAGGTTCTAACACCTTTGTTCTTCCACACTCTATCCTAATCCCTATAGAGTTGGAATTTCCTATAGAAAAAACCATCAAGTTCATCTTAGCAATTAAGTCCCCCAACTAGATCTATAAAGCTTCAAAAAAAGTATAGAAATCCCCTAACATCTCTAGAATAGAACCCTATTTAGGTTTTTATGATCCTCCAATGCATCACCATGATCAGCAAGTTTAGCCATCTCAAAGTCTACATCGTTGGTTGTCTCAGACTAAGCCTCTAGCACCTCAATTCTCTCAATATTGGTTGGCATGGCCCTTACCGATGCTTCACACAATCCCACTATACGAAGGTAACCTAATTCACGTATCAATTAACCAAGCTTTGATATCAACTGTCATGAGTTAAACACTTCACGCCTTGTGAAGGGTTGCGCGGCCTAAACTAAAGCACTCTTGCTTTACTAGTTACCCAAAGTATACCGCAGTTTGCCACAAGAACACATTCACAAGAATCAAACGCAAAGTAAGCAAAAGTAGTAAGCAATTCATTTAAGCAAATGACAATCACGCAGTAAACGTTGAAGCAACATAATAACACCAAATCCGTAGGCAACGTGTGTTTAGGAAGGGAGGCATGTAGGTTAAACCCGTTTACAAATGCTAGTGAGTTTTACAATGATTGGTGAACACTCACCCTCCCCCAAAAAAGCTTTATATGCTATTCTAACTCTAATACTACGAAACATCACACTGACCAAGGAGTCATACTCCCACTTTACACCAAGGCATAAACATAATGAACAAAACCTATGCTACTATTTACATTATGGTAACCCGTCTCATGCACACGACACGTGGTCACAGGCAAGCATAATGTCTTAAACAAACTTGCCTCATGGCACCAAGTGCCGCACATGAGCAACTAAAAAAGGTGAGATCTTTGGACAAAAAAAAACATCACAAAAAACTTCAATCATATGTTTATATAGGGATTCACACACTGCAGGATGAATTCAGGCCAGAAACATGCC
Organism: Malania oleifera; assembly: GCF_029873635.1. Lineage (NCBI taxonomy): Eukaryota > Viridiplantae > Streptophyta > Magnoliopsida > Santalales > Ximeniaceae > Malania > Malania oleifera. The sequence continues at coordinate 32,233,004 of NC_080424.1, forward strand.
TGAAATAACCTTCAGGCGCCAGCACATGGGATCGGCCCTGCCCACCTTCAACCAGCATGTGAGGGCACCTGGGAGGTGCTCCGGGGAGGGGATTCAGTGGGGGGCAGATCAGCAGTGTCAGTAGATGGCTATGGTGTTGGTTTTTCTAAATCTATAGGTGTTTTTGAGTTCCCAAACTGGCTGTGACGTCCAGGAAATTTCCTGCAACTGTGATGGCTTCTGGCAGCCGCTGGCTGTTTTTCAGGCCTTTGGTGGTGCTGGAAATTCTTCTATGATGGCAGACATGCAACAGAGTTAGGGTTTTAGGCTTCTGTCATCAAAGTGGCTGAGGCAATTAGGGTTTAGATTCAGAAATCATGCTCTAATACCATGTTGAATAATTGGGAAAAATGGAAGACCAAGTCAGGTGGCAGGTCTCTCCCTCCATTTATAATACATGTCAAGTCAATGACCATAATACCCTTACTAACTCACACTTACCAACATAATACTAGCAGATACTAATAATGCTAAATGACCAAAACAACCATTAACCGCTATGAAGTAGGTTGACTTTTTCCCTGAATCTTCTATTTGAAACTAGTAAGTTGGTGCATTAAATAATCTCTAAATCCTCTAATCTCCAACAAGAGGATTTAGGAATAAATAATGAACATTTGGATTTTGGATATCATATCATATTTTCAGAAATAATAAACTAGTAAGTACTGTGCATACTAGGCCCAAATTTCACCATAAACATCCACCTTTGAAGCTGTACTTGCCTGAATAATAGCCAAAGCAATTCTGTAGAGCATTACATCAGTGCTATTATCCCGAACAATTTGCACTTGCTCTCCGAGGATCCTAAATAAGTCAACAGCAGCAGGTGTATATAGCTTTCCATCGTCTGTTTTCTTTGGTGGCTGTACTTTATCAGCCTCCAGAATATTTAGATACCATTTCTAGAAAATATTAAAGAAGCAAAATGGGAAAAAAATTTATTAAGAAGCAGTGATAAGAGAAATAAGATCAGACCACCAAATTTTAACACAAGACAGTCATACATCCTTACCCTGGTCGTCGCTTGCATTCTTTCAACATATGCATTCATGAGGGGATCCATCGCACCACTCTCAGAACAAACTTGAGCCAAAGACTCGTCAACACCGAGTCCAATCAGATTATCTTGGTATTCAACAACCCACCCAGTTACCTATTTGCGAGCAGTAAGAATTCTATAATAACACAATTGCAAAGAGAGAAAAAGAAAGACAAGAAAATAATACAACCAAAATTAATTTCTAAGCTGAAATACTATGACCCGGTAAAAAAGGGAAAAAAAAAAAAACTGAGTAACAAAATATTTCTGGTCATAAATAACCAAAGTTGAAGGCAAAATGGTAAGATTATTTTGCAGTTTCATGAACCATTTGTAAGCTGAAATTTTGACACCAAAAACAAATTGTAAGTGACAGAATATAACTGATCATAAATAACTAATGTTGAAGGCAACATGCGAAAACTATTTTGCAGTTTTACGAACCCCTTTAGGTCTTTTTGAAATAAAGTTCCATGATTCTGTGTGTGTTTGAGTCAGGATATGTAAGGGGCTATTTGATATTAATTCTGTTTTCATTGATGTATAGTGAAGAAACACGTTATTACAACACATTTGATTGTGTTACTAGTTTTCTGTTTCTATTGTTAGTTTCACAAAAACTAAAAAACCGGATTTATGGTTTTCAGTTGGGGCAACTTGTTGCTCCAGTACTATAATAAGTATTGATTTTTGTAGATTAAATCATTCATTCTATAAAAAATTTTCAAAACTAAAACTAAATGACAATGTGAATTTAAAATTTACTTAGAATAACATTATCCATAAGATTTCTAAAATCTGAAAAAAAAAACAACAAAACACATTCAATTGTTCTACACAATAGGATTGTTCTTGAAGCACTAAAATTTGAAAAAGAAATTACAAAACACATTAAATAAAATAGTTACAATTGATTTCTGTTCTTATATTGAATTTATGTTCTTCTGCACTCCTGTAATTTTAACCATATTTATTAATTGTTATTCGATTCAAGGACAAAAATGAACATAAGTACTGGAAATAGTAACCCAATAGGTTGCTAGTTTTTCAGTTTTAGATTCAGTTCCTAGCTTTCCATATTTATTCCCATAATTTTTCACAATGACACCAAACAGCCCTAAGATCATCTTTGGAAACATGTAACCATCAATTAATAGCAACAATGGCACTTGTGCATAGAGGAAATGTAGAGGCCATGTAGAAGCAGGCACCATGATATAAATCCCAACAATCAAGCTTTTCAATTTAAGTGTGAATTTAGATGCTGACTCATCAAATGCAACAGGAAGCAACAAGACTAACAGTTGTTAAAGTGTGCATGTCTAATAACAAAACCAACTAATATCGCGCCTAAGGTAATGTAATCCAACCCAAATAGCATAAAACTCAGAAAGGAAGAGTGGTTCTAACACAGTTGATACTAGCTGAAAAGTTTACACTTGGCATACAATCATGTTATCTCTACACAGTGTACTTGCAAACAACATTTGCCTCTCTAAAGTAAAATGGCCTAGACATAAACCCACATGTTTGAAACTGTTGATGCTAACAAATTAAGAAACTGTAAGTGAATAAAAAAATTGAAAAAATATACCTTTAGAATCTCTATATTTGATAGTGCACTTCCCCTGTCACTGAGTAGTCTAAGCATCTGAATGAACCTCTCAGTGTATAGATTTACCATGAGTTGGAATATTTCATATCTGCCAGCATGCAAGATTGAATCAAATTGATGAACTGATTTCATTTGGGAAGAAAAGTATTTTCAGAACGGACACGCTCCCCCATTTTACACGTAACAGAGACCTAAGTACCAGAGGACTCGCACGCATAAAACAAGGCCCTTTTCTCTGCATGATGTCCTCAAGGTATAAAAAACAAAGATAGCAAGGAATATGACAATTTCATACAAATGACATCTAAATTCTATTACACATTTTTTCTATTAATAAAGAATATCGTGATGTACCTTATGTTAAAAGACAACAGTGATTGAAAAGGTAAAGTCCCTTGCATTTATCTAATTTCTGATACAAACTGCATAGACTGAGAGCCATTCAACTACTTGTCTATGGAAAGACCAATTTTTAATAGCTTAGTCATGTTGCACATTTCTTGCTGCAGACTAAACGATAAACTCCAAAAATTCAGATGCATCATTCCACAATTTTCATGCACATGTAACATATATCTGAGTAATGCATGAACTGTTCAAACATGACAGCACAAGGCAGTTAAACCATTAGGTGAACAACATAGCTCCAAGCACCAATATTCAGTTTATAACATGGGTCTAGTCCCTTCAAAAGCAAGGCGAAAAGATAAGCACTTGCAGATATATATTTGCATTATCTAATTTGAAAATTGAAACAATTGTCAACAAAATGGTGGTTTTTATCTCATGTTCTGATTCATGAATTTAACTTCCTAGCTTTCTATACTGATTTCCAGAAATTTAAAAAAAAAAAAGATTAAATTTACTCAATGCAGAGTTTAAGTTGTTAAGAAATGCCCCCCAATCTCAGGTAGAATGTTTTTTTAGATAATAAAAGAAGATATATTAAGAAAGGAAGAAGAGATTACAACATAAAAAAGGACAAATGAACCTCATTAAAAAAGAAAACAAGAAAAAGAAAAACAAAGAAAAAACTTAAAGAAAGAAATCAAACAAGAAAATCCCTCTTTAAAAATCGCCCGAGCACTTTAAATTTTCTGATTCCCAATGACCTTTCTTCACCCTCATCCAAATGAACTCCATTACCTCCAAGATCAGATTGCCACAAGCCCATCATATCCATGAATGTTTTAAGCATCAAAATCCTTTCCATTAACCTCATTTACATGAGAGAGCAATATCCCATCCTTACACTATAGCTCTTTACACATTCCATCCTCCTCGAATATAGAAATACTTTCTAAACCTTCCCGTAGAGATGGTAGCCGATATGATATATCCCTAAGTAAATTAGACAATTCAGAGACATACCCACATTTTTCCTAAATCTCATCAAAAAGCAAGTCGCCATTACATGCAAACCTAGGAAGCACTGATATCAACACAAGACCTGGACACAACATGATAATTACACAAGGATATGGCGATTTTTAAAAAAAAAAGGATATGACATGTTAGGGATATGTTAATTAATTATAATTATATATATACACACGTATTTCCTTTTGGATGACAAAATATAGGCATCACTCATGCACAATTATCGGTTGCACCTTTTATAAACTACAATTGTACAATCATCATCGACTACATTCACATTATAAAATACCAGTCCAATTGAAAAAAACAATTCAAGGGCATAGTTGACGATAGGCAATGCGCATGGCTCATCAAGAAATTTAAAATATATATATATATATTAACAGAGTGGCATACCAATGACAGCTTTAGAGAGAGGCAAGAATTTTGGGGGCTAGGAGGTCCCACAATGCTCTACAATGATGGCACAATGGCCCTAGGGCTACAAAGTCCAACCACTCTTATGTCAAAGAACATCTCAACCATCAGTCTCTTGGCTTCTACTCAAAATTTTTGGGTTTTATCAACAAAATTAAAGGGGCCAACAAAAAGCAGCATTTTGCTTCAAGAAGTGTCCTCGCCATGTTAGTGTCAAAAAGTATCTTACTTGTGTCCAAAACTAAAAATAAATAAATTAATTTCCAAGATGTGTAATATAAATGTTGGGGAGTGTCAGGCAGGTTTCAGCATCCAACAGGTATCAGACACTTCTAGAGGCAAACTCACATCATCGCTATCATTATCTAATACATCACCTCATTTTTCCTTCTCCGTACCCTTGCTAATCGTTTCATCTGTATCTCCCTTTTAAATAAACAAAAATTTGACAATACATAAATTCCTTTCAACATATCTCCGTAGAAGTTTTTCTATTATCGAACTTACCTCGCATGTTCACCCAACCTGCATAAACCATCTCTCTCTCATATTTCTTCCCCTTGTCATTAGACTTTTCCCTCGTATAGTCAATTTTCTTTGAATATCTCAACCCCCTTTCCCAGTATATTGATGAAACCCTCATCCACTAAGAACACAGAAGCATCGACCAAAGTCCCATAAATAGCTAAACAACTCTTGTCCCTTGCTCAAAACCTAACCATGAAGACCCACCATATCATTATTCCTGTTCTGCAGTGTGGTAGATGGTTCCACCTTCTCCAAATAAATTAATCGGGCTATACAAGCCTTTCCTAGCACATTTCTCAGCTGAGTATCAAGAGTACTCGGGCTAGAAGTTTGGGCCTCAATGGGAGCCCATTTGAATAGGAATCATTATTTTCAACTTCAAGTTTATTTCATCTTTAGCAACTAACTTGCAATCTCCCAACAGGAATGAAACTTGGGCCTCATATAGAAACAAAAACCCAGCCCACACTAGAACTAGCCAATTTAACCAATTGATCTAGGCCAAGACCAAACCATCGTCAACCCATGGATTGCCTCCTCTGAAACCCTAGTCACCTCTGCCCTAAGAAGATTGCCTTCCTATGCAACTCCTCATCATTTCTCACCATCACCAATTCTCGTCTACCGAAACTTCTAACCACACTTTGCACAAAGATAGTTCTCTAGTGATACAACTCCCTTCTAGGTTTGAGATCCTCGTTGCAACATAGAATCAGTTCCATTCACCATAAGAGGAACTTCCTTGCCAAGTTCTTCCACCATCAGTCAAAGCTCTCTGCAAAATTCAATCAACCATCATCGCAAGCACCTTGCAAATTTACCTTGTGTCACTTTGAGCCGCTATCTCCTCATACCACCTACATTGCTACTGCCACACCTCTCCAAATTCATTGTCACTTTGGTCATCCCTAGGAAAATTGAAACATCTTGTTCCGCATTTGATTTTTATGTCTAATATTGATTGTGAGTCTTGTCAACTGGGAAAGAATTGACACGTCCCTTTCACTTCCCGAGTCAACAAACGGGCTGCAAGCCCTTTCATGTTAGTTCATTCTAATGTTTGAGGTCCTAATAAAGTTGTGTCCAAGTTGGGTTTCAGGTACTTTGTAACCTTTGTGGAAGATTATCCAAGAATGACTTGGCTATATTTAATAAAAGATCATTCCAAAATATTTAATATATTCTGTGCTTTTTTTTTTTTAAATAAAACTCAATTTGGTTTGCTAGTTTCAATACTTCAAATTGAAAATGCTAAAGAGCATTTTAGTTCACAATTCACTACTATATGACTCAGTCAGGTATTGTCCCTTAATCGTCTTGTGTCCACGCTTAACAAAATGGGGTTGTAGAGAGGAAAAATAGACATATCCTTGAAATCACTCGCACCTTACTTTATCAAATGCACGTACCTAAAGTGTTTGCGAATGATGTTGTGCTTACTGCTTGCTATATGGCCAACACGATGCACCCCCTGTTCTTAGTCGTAAAATTCCCTACTCCATTCTCTTTCTGAATTCACCTTTATTCTCTCTCCCTTCTCGTACATTTGGGTGTGTCCTTTGTATATCAACTAACTCCTGGGGTGGATAAGTTGAATCCATTTGTTTAAATATGTCTTTCTAGGCTACTCATATACTCAAAAGGGATATTGTTGTTATAGTCCTATGTTGCATCGTTTCTTTGTTTCTACAAATGTTACCTCCTTTGAGTCTACACCTTACCACGCTCTGCCCATGCGTGCTTTGAGCTCAATGAGTCTCTTCCTTTGCCTCATCTTCCAGATTCTAGTTGGTTTTCCATGCCCAATCAACCATCGAGTCTCCATGTAGTTCGAGTCCTTTTCATTGCCTCAATCACCCTAATTTGCAGGTGTATTCACAATGGCAGCCCCAAGGAAGAGAGTCCCCTCTAGCTTCTACTACCACACTTTGGTTTCCTCGTCTAAAGATCATATTTCCCATGATGTTGATCCACCCATTGCTGTTCGTAAATGTAAACGCGCATGTACCAAACATCCCATTTCCAACTATGTTTGCTACGACTTCTTATCACCCTCTTGTTACTGTTTTGCTACTAATCTATCATCTAGTACCTTTCTAAATCTGTTTCGGAAGCCTTAGCCAACTCTGGGTGGAGGAATTCTATGGTTGAAAAGAAGAATTCTTTACAGAACAATGGCACTTGGGACTTGCTATTCCTTCCTCCTGACAAGTTTGTGGTTGGTTGTTGCATGGTATACATTGTGAAAGTCAATCCTAATGGTTTTGTGGCTCATCTGAAGGCATGTCTTGTTGCTAAGGAGTGTACTCAAGTATATGGTTTGGATTATTTTGACACATTTTTATCTAGTTGCGAAACTTACATCAGTACATCTATTCATCTCCTTGACAACCACTTGTCACTAGCCTCATCATCAAGGAAGAATGCCTTCTTGCATGGTGATCTTGAGGAGGAGGTCTATATGAAGCAACCACCTGGGTTTGTTGCTCAGGGGGAGTCATGTAATGATCCGGAAAATTAAAATAATTAGAAAATATAACGAATAAAAAGGATTAATGGATAATAAGGGAAAAAGGAAGGATTTTCAGAAGGAACAGTAGGTCTCGTCGATGAATGTCCTGTCCTCGTCCGCGAGTGTCCTTCTAAAGCTCGTCGATGAATCCAGTTCCTTGTCGACGAAGGAATCTCGAGAGAGTATATTTTGGAACTCTGAATTTCGTCGACGAAGGTATCTTCTTGTCGACAAAGCCTCAATAGTGCCTCGTCGAAGAATCCACGTGTCTCGTCGACGAAGCCCTACCTATAAATAGGTTGTTCTTCATTTTCAGTGTAAAAACTCGCAAATCCTCTTCCCTCTCTCTCTCTCTCTCTAATAGTTTTCCCACCTTCTCTCTTCGATTTCGAGCCAGATTTGACCCGATTTGACGATCTGGAGCCACCACGAGGTTCGTAGGATCATTCTCTACAAGACTGTAGGAGCTGATTGTTGGGTTGTGAGGTTTGGGAAACATCCCAAAATCAGGGTAAGTGAATTATTTTGGGATTTCCTTAATGAATAATGTTGTATGGAGCCTAGGAAATAGTAAATAAGTGTTTTCCCCAAGATTTGAGTTAGTTGGAATTTATTTTAATTTAGAATTTTTGATTCAGGGTCCAAGTGAACGTTGCAGGTATCGGTTCGGGGATCCTGCTAGCGTAGTTTGAAAGTCAGGTAAAGGGGAAATTTATATATTAAATTAGGTTTTCATGAATTAAAATGGATTATGTGTTATTTATATATATATATATATATATATATATATATTTAAATGGGTATAAAATGTCAACTATGTAAAATTATGATTTTTGAGCCTAGGACCACTTATTTAGTTATGTAATTGTGGAAATGAACTGAAGAAAGTGGAAGGAATTTTCCGGATAATTATGTAAGAAATGGAAATTGTATTTTCAGTAATTAAATGCTAAATGTGGGTTAGCTTATTTTACAAGGATATGTATGAATTTTTACTGTTAAATTGTGTGGCATGAGATTTTGTGCAAAATATATGTTAAATGTATGAGATGCAGGTTAAGTAAGTAAAGTATTGAGAATAAAATATGTTATGGACTATGTTACTTGTGTATGCTAAATGCAACCATGTAAATGTAAAACAGCTGAAAGACAGTCATGTTAGCAAATTCTAGCGCATTTCTATGTGGACTAACTGATGATGGCTAAAGACCAGTTGTAGTATGAAGGAATGAAATGAAAATGTTATGCAATGAAATGACAATGAAATGGCAATAAAATGAAATGACATGTGAACGATGTAAATGGGAAAGAGTCACTTAAAGTGAAATGAAATGCAATGTTTAAGCTATGAACATGAACAGATGTGTATGAATGAATAATGACAGAAAGGAATAATGTATAATGATAGTAGAAGTATCTATGTATGTAGAACATATTACGATTGGGCGAGGCAAACTCTTCGTTTGAGGGCTTGCTGAGAAAGGCGAGTGCACTAGTAGCTTCGAATGTGGCAGTAGCTGCATAACGTACTAGGGCAGAGGGAACCTATTTGTATGGGTGGGTAGATTTCCCTTTCCTTAAGGTTTTTGCCAGTAAACTATTGTTGAATGCGTGAGTACGAGATCAAGTTAACACTTGAGGGCTTACTGAGTAAGGTGAGTGCCCTGGTATGCTTTAGTTGTGACCAAGGTCTTAAATTTTGATTTCGACTCAAATTTCGAAGCTCCAAAAGAATGGAAATTTCGATTTCAATTTCGATTTGAAAAAATAACGGAAACTAGTAGTAAAGCATGGAATTCTTTGTGAAACTTTAGAAATGGTTAACAAATATAAGTTTAAAGACTAATATATTACAAATCAAATACATCTATGTTTTGTATAGGGTGGAAAAGTTGTAAAATAGTATGTGTATCAAACATGTTTGTAAGATAATGTACATTAAACAAATTCAGTTAATGCAAATGTAATTCATAATTCATTTAAATATTATTTATTATACAAATATTAATAATTTAGACATGAATGGTTAAATAAAATATTACTATAAGTTTATTTTTTCATATAATTTCAAAAGCACTCGTGGTAACCTTTTGTTTCAATAAAATAAATTAAAAGAGAAATTTCACTTCACTCTTGAATCTCTCGTTTGAATTTCGACGAAATTTTATTGTATAGTTAAAATTTCGACAAATTTCGCTAAAATTTCGAGGTTTCGATAAATTTCGGATAATTCGTTGAGATTTCGGCGGAAATTATTAAAGACGGAAATCGACTGCCATTTCGATTTCGAGGGTGACGGAAATCGGAAATTTCGACGGAAATTTCGACAATTTCGTGGAAATTTAAGACCATGGTTATGACCTTAGGGTTACCTAAGTATCAGCGCAGAGGGGTGCTACTTGTATGAACGGGTAATCACCCCTATCATTGGGTAATCTCGTGGGTTAAATATTTGCATGTGATTGTTTAGGTTCAGAACACAATTTCAATGTTATGAGATGATTTACAAATATAATTAAAATGATATCTATATACCTCATGTTGGTCACACGCTGTTTTAATATGTATGTTTCTTCCCTTACTGAGATGTGTCTCACCCGAATATGAATGTTTCTTTTTCAGGACATCCTCAAGGTCGGTCTTAGGGAGCTCAAGGGTACTTAGTTTTGAGGAATATAAAGAAACAGGGTATACGTTTTGGATGTAAATATTTATGTTTTATGTTTTATGTCTTTATGTTTTAAGTCTATTGAGAAGGGAATGATTGTGAAAATACTAAATTGTTTTGGAGATGTATGTATCTATGGAAAATGCAGGTGTTGGATGAATGATACGGAATCTAGATAGAGATAGTAAACTCTGGTATTACGGTTTTGTGGTATTACTGTATAAAAGATTATGGAGATTATGTTTTCCGCTACGTATGTTATGAATTATGATTTATCAGGATATTATTAGGTATAACGCACCGGACCCGGGTTTAAGGGTTCGAGGTGTTACAAGTCAAGCTTAGTGTGTTGGCTCAAAAAGGCCCCATATGGTTTAAAACAGTCTCCCAAAGCATGGTTTGGTCGTTTCAGTGTTGTAGTACTTGAGTTTGGTCTTCGACGGTGTACAGTGGATCATTCTATGTTTAATCGTCATACTTCACTAGGTAGGATCCTTCATGTTGTGTATGTGGATGATATTGCGATTACAAATGATGATGATAAAGGTATTCAGAGTCTCAAACTTTTTCTATAGACTAGTTTCAAACCAAAGATTTCGGATCGTTGGAATACTTCTTGGGCATAGAAGTATCTAGATCTTCTATGGGAACTATTTTGTCATACAGGAAGTGTGTTCTTGATCTGTTGGATGAAACTAGATTGTTGGGATCCAAATTGGTTGATACACCCATGGTTCCTAATAGCGAGCTAGTGTCGGATATGGGTGATTTTTTGTCTAACCTTGGACAATGCTGGAGACTACTTGGAAAGTTGAATTATATTACAATCACTTGGCCGAATATAGCTTTTGCAACAAGTGTTTCTAGATTCTTCGACGACAAGTCATTGGGACACTATAATTCGCATCTTGAGATATCTCAAAGGTGCACGTGGGAGAGGTCTTCTATATCGTGATTAGAGTCACACTTATATTCATGGATATACAAATGCAGAGTAGGTTTGGTCGCCTTCCGACCGAAGATCCACAACCGGGCACTATATCATGGTCAGTGGTAATTTGGTTTCTTTGGAAGAGTAAGAAATAAACGATGGTGGCCCGTCAAGTGCTAAATCAAAATATAGAGCTATGGCTCACACAACTTGTGAACTTGTCCAATTGAAGAACATATTGGACGAATTGGGGTTTTCACATTCTTAGCCCATGAAGTTGATGCGTGATAATCAAGCTGCTCTTTATATTGCCTTCAACCCGACTTTTATAAGCAGACGAAAAGAGAAACTTGTGCAGAAGCTCATTACTACCGCTCAAGTGAAGTTTGATATGCAGCTTGCTGATTTGTTTACCAAAGCTTTGGGGGGTGCTCGTGTTATATTTATTTGTAACAAGGCTAGGAGCATATGATATTTATGCTCAAGCTTGAGGGGGACTGTTAGAGGTTATTTATGTCTTTTAGTATTATTATTGAGTTTGTTAGTATGTTAATTAGGGAGAGTTAGTAAAGATTTTATTGTCATTAGAATGTATTTGATCTGTCTTATAAATAGAGGGAGAGACCTATCTGCAAGTTAGTTCATTCATTTTAATCAAAATCCAACAATTACTTAATTACTCTGTAGCATTATCACTCTAAAGTACCCAAACAAGCTAACCAAATTGAGTCTTTATTTCAGAACAAGGCACAGAAGCTATGAAATAACTCAGAATGTTCTTTTATTAAATAAAGCCAAGTCATCCTTGAATAATCATTCACAAAGGCTACAGAGTATTGAAAACCCAATTTGGTGTCATGAACACAGCCCAACTATGACCCCATACACCATAATGGACTAACACGAAAGGGCTTGCTGCCCATTTATTGACTCTGGACGCAAAAGGAACACAATGATGCTTTCCCAACTAACAAGACACAAACTCAAGACCAAACACAAGACTCAAAGTAGAAGCTAGTTGTTTTAGCTTTCCAAGATGACCAAAGTAACAATGGATTTGGAGTGGTGTGGCAGCAACAGTGCAGCCAAAGCTTCACATCCTATGCCAATGGTCTTCCTTGTCTTCAAATCCTGAATGACCACAAGATCAAGGAAGAATGTTATTGAACAATTAATGGATTTGGTAATTTTGCTACCTGATATAAGATTGAAAGGGAACTAGGGAATATACAAAAGCAAAGGAAAAGAAACAAAAGAAGTGGGATTTACAATCCATGTTCCCTTAACAGCAGTGATAGGCCCATCAGCAGGAATAAGAAGAGGTAAGTTTAAGAAAATTGGAGAGTATAAAAGAAATTAGGAACACCTATTATATGATTGGTGGCACCTGAATCTATAACCCAAAGGCTAGGAAAAGTACTAGATAACAAGCAAGTTGTAGGGTTACTGTCTAAGCAAGAGATGCAATGATAAGGGAAGCTTGTCGGGATGCTTGATATTGCTGGAATTTGGAATACTCTTCCTTTGACATAGACAAGGTATGCTGCTCCCCACATAGATATAGTGTGGTATCGGTGGCAACTGCATTGGCGACACGAGGTAGTTTACCTTGGAGATCCCAACACAGCTCAATAGTGCAGTATAACCTCCAAGTCCATAATGAGTGCACTTATGAGGAGGGCCTCTGCCTCGTCCATCTCTTCCACCACAGCCACTTGAACCACCTCAATAGCTTCTGCAGCTGCTTGGTTGAAAACCAAAATCACCCTATCTCATGAAACCAGTCCTCTCAAAAGCCATGGGTTGAAGCACTAGATGCAAGGGCTGATCAATGTCTGCTGGAGGAAGCACGAAGTATACAAGAATAAACATCGACAAAGGATGGCAGCTCTGCACTACTAAGAATCTAGGACCAGCCTGCCTCAAACTTGAGTTTCAAACCTTCTAGAACCCAAAGAACCATCATTTACTCCCTCTGTTTGGATGCCAGCTCTGCACTACCAAGAATCTAGGACCAGCCTGCCTCAAACTTGAGTTTCAAACCTGCTAGAACCCAAAGAACCATCATCTACTTCGTTGGTTTTTGCATCTCACAAACACCCTTGGTTATGGGTCACATGATGTTAAGCTCATCATGGATATGCTTCAAATCTATAGAGTACTCTGTGACACTCCTATCTTAACTGAAAATATTCCAAGGATGGATTGCACATGCGTACGATATCAGAGGAATACAGGAGCTTGACATAATCCGGATTCCAAAATCTACTCCCATACATCCAGATGCATGCACATCCATGCAATATGGGGTTCCATAGATGTCCATAAGAGGGAAACATCTTCCTGAATTCACGCTTCTTTGGGCCCAGATTGGAACTAGAGTTCAGATTTACCTAAAGGTCCCAAACTTGTCAAATAGATCTTAACAGCCTTAGATTACTGAACATAATTTTTTCCATCCAAATTTTCAGCTGTTAACTGCAGCAATAATGAAGGGAACATAATTCTGTGATTCATAGACTCCATCACAATACTCAAAACTGAAAGTATGAAAAACAATGTGAACTTCCATAAAAACCAGAACAACCACAAATAAGGTGAACCAAACCAACAACCTGACATAGTACTCCTAAAGCCCCCAAAAAGTTAACCTATACACACTGCCACAGCCTCAAGGAACCAAAAGATCACCTAAACAATACCTATCAACAGCTAACGAATTTCCATGAGCAGATGATCAAAAAAGGTCGGATCTTTGAACAAAATGCATGACCAATAGCTTGATATGGTTTATGGAAGGATTTAAGTCATTCTGGAGGAAATCGGGGCAAAAACTGGCCAGAAAGAGCTCTCGTGCACCAGCACATGGTGACAGACCTGCTGGCAGTTGGCTGGCGCATGGGAGCACATGGCTTATCCTCCAGCTATGAAATTTCACCCACTTACAGAACAGAGGGTTGTATGATTGGGTATGATGTTGGATTTGTTAATTATGGAAGGGTTCTTGAGATTCTGAAAAGTACAAAGATATCGAAGAAGTTTCCGGAGATTGCAATGTTTTCAGAAGACCTATGGACTTGCTTCTGATCACTATAGGTACGGCTAATCCTCCTATAATTGCATATTTGCATAGGATGATCAGTTTCAGGGTTGGTTTGGAGATAGGGTTTAGGTCAGATCTTGCACTAACACCATGTCCAATTATTGAGTAAAACAAAAGAACTAACCACAACAATAGGTCTTTCCCTCTATTTATAATATATCAAGTACATGCAAATGACCATAATAACCTTACTCTTATTAGCATAACACTAAGATACTGAATGATCAAAAGAACCATTAACAATTATATTACAGCTACTATATGTCTACACCTTATACACATGCCTAGTGTTCATGTATTAAATTTATAATATTTTAGCTCAAAAACTTGCATTGTTATGCCTATTGAGCATTTCTAAAGTTCCATAAAAGAATTCCATACTTTATTTCTAATTTCCCTCATTTTCTTAAATCAAAATTTCCATACTTTTGAAGTTTCAAAATTTTAGTCAAAATCAGAATTTAAGACCTTGGATAAACAAAGAAAGACCCACTAAACAAAGAAAATACCCCTCTAATCCCCCACCCTCCAACACCAAAAAGAGAATGAAGCACAAAATTATTATGTTTTTTTACAAGTTGAAAAAAAAATACGAGCAAAAATCTATGTCAAAATTCAAACTTAAGCCAAAGGAAAACTTTTGAATGTGCATGCGTATTAGCAAAAAGCAACAATAAGGTCAGATTTTACATGATACAAACCTTGGAGGAAAACAAGGAGCCACGTAATCATATATATCGCCAAGCTCTTCACCGATCTAAAAGAACAAGCAAAGCAAAGGTCATCATGAACAAAACGACAAGCCAGTTAATTTGTACAAAAAAACTAATGAAGGTTTGAAACTAATGCACTTAATAGAAAATATTAAGCAATTATTTGCATGCAGAAAAGATCAAGTAAAGTGACTCATTTAGATATTGCAGGAGATAAAAAGACTTTTGATAAGAATAGAACGCATCAGATAAGAAGAGGATTTACCAAAAAGAGGACAAAAAATCTTCCTAAAATGGGGAAAAAACAAAAACAAAAAGTAAAAGAACAAAATTACGACACAGCCTGCCAATCCTGCTGGAAGTCCAAGAAATGCGTTCCTTTAAAACAACCACCTGAATACACCCAAAGAGAATACAAAAATCTAATCCTATCCCAAAGCAATGATAAATGAATCTTTGGTGAATATACGAGCATTTCGTTCCAACCATAATCCTCACACCAAAGAAAAAACTGCAAATCCCCACAATCTACTTGCATATCTATTCCTTCCAAAGCCTCCGTGAAAAAGACATAAAACCTTCCCCCAACTCCATACAAGATCAATTCTCACCAGACAATCTATTCCGAACATCCTAATTGTGCCCAAAAAAAATAATAATAAATAAATAAACAAAGAGAGGAGCAATTTATCTTTTAAGAAAATTAATGGATAGGTATAGGGAAAAGAAGAGGGACTTGCATATGGTTTTTATTGACTTAGAAAAACTGTATATGGGCACCAAAGGAATCTTACTAGGAGTATCAAAATGAGGTTCCATGAAATAAGTTGTTTGTAGATGATATTGTCTTGATTGATGAAAGTTGAAACTAGGGGGTGGAGTAAGTAGAAACATTAGATTCTAAAGGTTTTAGGATAAGAAGAAAAAATACAAAATATATGAAATGTAATTTCAGTCATGATAGGGAAATCATTGGAGAAAATATTAAACATAATGGTCAATAAATTAATAGCACAAGTAGACTTCGAAGCTGAAGGACAAATTGAAGATGTAATACACAGAGTTAAAGTAAGTTGGGTCAAATGGAGAAGTGCTTCGAGTGTGTTGTGTGATCATAGAATGCCCTTAAAATTAAGAGATAAGTTCTAAAGGACGGCTGTAAGACTAGCTATGCAATATGGATCAAAATGTTGGGCAACTAAGAAACAACATATCCAGAAAGAAAAAGTTGTCAAAATGAGAATGCTAAGGTAGATGAGTGGTATAACATTAAAGATAAATTAAAGAATGATAATTTTCACATTAAGTTAAGCATATATCCTATAACATATAAGATAAAGGAGGGGCAACTCAAATGGTTTGAACATCTGCAATGTAGACCAAATAGTGCACCAATGAGGGGCATGAGCTAGTTGATGTAAGGGGCAATAGAAGCAGTATGAGTAGACCTAAAATAACTTGGAATGAGATAGAAAGGACTTAATAGCCCTGAATTTGACAGAGGAAATTTCCATGATTGTATAAATTAACAAAAAAGGATTCATTTAGCCCACCTAGTGGGACACATGGTTTGTTGTTGTTGGGAGATCAACTCAAAGCTATCAAGACATAAAGAACATATATCTAGAGATAATGCCTCCAATTTCACAACAAATTGTTGGTACTAACTTTATTAAGCACAAATAAACAAATAAACTCCTAAACCTTTAAGGGAATTTTAGTCTTCTAAGTACAACAATGAAGAGGAAAATCCCTATCGGAGCAAGTCAAATGATTAAAAAATGATTTAAAAGATATACCCAAGGAATCCAAAATGCACAATTAAATATTCCCCATGACAAAAGGGCAACAGCCCTCCAACAAGCAAAGCAATGAAGATAGAAATGCCAAGAGACTATATCACCATCAATGCTCAAACAAGAAGAAATAGACTCATTCTGAACCATGGAAAGACAAAACAGACGGGGGAAAGATTAAATACAGAAGTATCACCCACGCAAACATACCCCCTAAGCCACATATAAGAACCATGAACAAACTTATCTCACAAGAATGATTTATACATGTATTAGTATCCCACCCATTTTCCCACATTTATAACTTTGCGCCAAATGGAATTCATATCCAAGAAAAACTGCCATAACCATTTACCGCAAACTAAAATGCATTTTTCAGGCATTGAATTGCCAACCCAAACCCCCCTCACCATTTAGCCAACTAACCTGATGATTTCTCTTCCTCTACCCAACCCAAAAAAAAATCCCAAAATTAAAACAAATAGGCGCAAGACATGTTTCAATAAGAGCAATACAACATCCTAAAGAGAATAAAATTCCCTTTACGTTCACCCATCCAGTCACTTGGATACCTTTGCCACTACAAGATCCCAAAAACAGTTGCCTAATGGAACACATATATGGGTCAAAGGCCACCCTAAAACAACGCAACCAGCTAAAGAAGCTAAAATAAAAATACCAGTAAAGACAGATGCTTCAACCAGAGTAATATAACCTCCTAAAGAGAATAAATCCCCCCTTCACCCACCCAAATGCTTGGACAATTTTGGCACTCTAAGATCCCAAAAACTAAAAGATCTAGGGTTGCCAACTAAAGCAACAACTTTATAGGTCAACAGCCACTCTAAAACAACACGATCAGATAAAGAAGCTAAAAATAACCTATCAGAACTAAGTTTGTAGTAGCAATCCCATTCATTCCCATATTAGCTTTTTTAAGACCACAAACCTGCTCAAAAATCTGTAGGATCTTGACTAGGTAAAATTAAAAAATTAAAAAATTAAAAAAAAAAATACCCAAGTCTTGCCATGTGAGGAAGAAATACAAGATGTTCAATGACTCTAGCTGCCCTAGAGGGCAAAGACCTACTGGAGGAGAATGAATAGGTAAATAAAAATATCTAAATAGTAGTTGCAAATTCAATTAATTAGACTTATCTACAATTGAAAACTAAATTAACATTCCATTTCCTTAAAGTAAAAAAGAAAAAAAACGGAACCCTACTAATATTTCTCCCTATTTGATTGAACTGAACTGAAATTAAGAAGGGACGCCCCAATTTTTACATACAAAGAGACTTGAAGATTAAACAACAGAATAAACCTACAAAGAAACTTTTTGATTCATCATAATTTGTGCAAAAAGACAGAGTACTATATGACTCAAGTAAAATTTCAAAGTTTCCCAATTTGAAATACACAATTTTCCACTCGAATTTAAAACCGAGCATGATACAATAACGAAGGAAATGATATAGTTAGCCGTTACCTACCAAAAAGCAGTTAGTTCTGTCAAAATATATGCAAGGGAAATCGAAATCCTATCAAATGTTCTCAGATATATTATTTTGCCCTGCATTTCTGCTTAAGGGATACAAAGGATACTCTTTACCAGCTGATTCTGAATTTATTGATTCCTTTGCAAGATGCACACCTATTCTATCAGAAGCAGGCTCACCTCACTTCTTTTCAATGCAAACTAATGTAGTAACTCAACAAAAATTTATAGTGCACTATGTGACTTATGTCTTACCATTTTATAGTCATATTATTGTATTGGAATCAATCAAAGTGATTTTATTATACAAAACCAATACCTTTTCCACTGTTCAACAGTCCAAGTGAAACCAGTTTGTTTAATACAAAAAAAGAACAGATTTCATTGAAAAAAAATGGATATACAGAGGAGAATCAAAAATCCTCCTGAGATGAAATAGAAACCCGAAGAGAGAGAGAGAGAGAGAGAGAGAGAGAGAGAATAAAATGACAATAATAAAGCCTGCCAATCTGCTGCAAACCTGAAAAGCATATTCTTTTCAAACAACCAGCTGCAAAAGCCCAAAGCTAAGCCTATAAATAGAACCAATCTAGTTTGCAGCTCTCCAATTAACAATTAACAGTTTAACAAACCCTCCAAGCAAAATATCAATTCCACAAACAAAAACAAAAGAAAAATCCAAATCTCATTTTAAATTAAAAGATAACAAAATATTCTTGACAATTCTGGAAGTTTCCAAACTTCAAACCCTTCAGGGAAAGTCAGAAAAACATTAAGAGCTTATAAAGATCAGTTGCACAAACCATTCGAGCTTCCTCCAAAGCTGCTTTCAGGTCCTCAAAGACAAGCTGGTACAAAATTACAGTTACAATAAGATATGGAACAATAGCTGAAAATGTTTCCCTCCACCATGACAGAGTAACTAAAAAAGAAATACCTCGGTCAAAAGCTTGTTAAACCGTCCCTCAACGGACTTCCTTATTTGCTCATAGCACTTGTCCTTATAGCCTTTCCCTTGAACCTTTAGCTTTTGCTGTGTTAGATTTCTAGAAGAAGCTGTTGCATTGGTAGATTTTCTGCAGACCATCAAGAACTCATAATAAATATAATGTGCCAATGCATGCCTTTTAAAGAGCAGAAAGTGCAACAAAAAGCGACGATATATCCAGCATAGACAGACAGAACCACGTCATGAGGATCCAGTAAGATAGCAAAAACTGAAGCTAACCAAACGTGATTATAACTTATAAGAGCTAATGGTTAGAAGTAAAATAGTTTGAACAAATTTACTTGGCAGTTCTGCGGGGATTAGCGATTGATGCCATGGCTCCACCACCCTCTGCTTCAGCTGCTTCCTCAGCAAGTTGTTGATCAAATATCTCTTGCATTTCAACAACCCTATAAGGGCAAGAGATAAAAAGGCAAAAAAAGGAAAATTTAATAAATTAAACAATCACCGCTTGAATGGCACAGATAACAGAATCGCTTACGGCAACACAATGCTATACATTGCATGTTGCATGACTCAAGAAATTGGCAATGTGGAACACAATTCCACAAATTCCCTAATTATATTTCAACACTACATGGTATGAGGTTCATCTTACTGTGTATCTTATTGCTTTTTTTTTCCTGCAATATTTGTGATACTAATGAGAGGTGAATCCTCAGACTTAATACAAAAAAAAAAAAAAAAACCCGCATTCTTTGTTTCTCTTCAATCAAATGATTTTGAAGGCATCAAGGCACGCTCATGGAGGCTTAAATCTTTTGCAGGTTTAAGAAGATTAACTTCACGTTGCAACTGAAAAAACAAAGTTCCTATATTTTTGGTAATGGTAACCATCCATGAGAAGAAAACTGACATTCAAAGTTGCACCAACTACTATGGTACAGAATTTTTAATTTATTTTAGATGAACCAAGAGTAACAGAAAATTAAAGCAGCTCTGCACTGATGGAGATTAACCAGCTGCTGGTTTCTTATTATGAGGAGGCAAGTCAATACAGCCGCTACTGACTGAAGCAAATGGTCAGGTCCAAACAAGAATAATTCTCCTTTCCCCATGTCTCTAACCCTCTCTGATGGAGAACCACCAATGGTTTATATTGTAGCTTTTTATATTTTAGTTTGGCAAAACTTGGCTTATTTAAGAAGTTTAATTAATTTAGGTCTACTTTGTCTCTCTCACTGGTTCCTGCGGCTTCAGCTGCTTCTTCTTCCGCTTCTTCTACCTTCTCTGTTCTGTCTAATTTCTTTCTTCTGCTCTTCCTCTGTTCTGTTCTGTTCAACCCTTCTCCATTCTGTCTTTCTTTTCCTCTGTTCTTCTCTCCTTCTCTTCTTCTCATTCTTTCCCCTAATTCTTTCCATTCTCTCTCTATTTCAGAATTCTATTGCTTGCCCTACATCACTCTCTCTTTTTATTATCCTTTTTTCTTTCAAACACTCAATTCCATGACTGTAAGTTCAGAAATCTACTACAATCTCACCATCCTCCTCCTCCTCCTCTTTCATCTTCTAACTTTCCTTCTTCATTTTACGGTTCTGTTATATTTGTTTAAGGATTTTATTGGCAGCAACTTGTATTTATTTATGATTGATTACTAATGCAATGATTTTTTGCTTGTTTTTTTCTGGTGTGCTCATTTTCTAGAGGAGATGCTGCCCATTTTTTCTCGAAGTATCTTTGAAGAGGTCATTGAATATGATTAAATTAAAAAAATAAACATAGTTTTGAAGTTCTTTGCAGTGGATGCTGTATTAAAACACATAAAAAGGGCATAATTGAAGTTTTACTTCTTGAAAGAATGCAAAAAATATGTAATCCAGTTACAATGGTATATTTTTGTAGGGAAAAAAAGATTTATTGCCCAATCCAATCTAGCCATGAGTCGAGCTTAAGAAATGCTGAAACGGAATCAAATGTGTGATTCCATTCTACATGACTATCCAAGTATAGCAATCCCATTGTGACATCAATTTTGTTTCTACTTCAACTCCATTCTTTAAGCCACCCACCCCCACCCCAGTGCCGCTGATGCAGGGAGAGGGGGGTGCAGTGAACAGATGAAAGTTAGGGTTAGAGGTGTATGATTTTGAATTCAAAGAAAGCTCAGATGAGGGAAGTTCAATCTAGGATTCTTTTTAACACCAAATTCATCTTAATCAAATAAAATACTTCAGTAATGATAGAAGTTTTTCACTTGTGGACCATCAATCCAGTATTGAGAGTGGTCCTTGAGTGATGATTCATGAGCGAGAGTGTATTCAGCATAAAAAAAAATGGAATCACAAATTAGATGAGAATAATGATTTTGATAGCACTTTGGCATGTGATGATGGATTATTGGAGGATAAAATTAATGTTTAGTACAAGCTACAGATACGACTTTGATAGTTGGACATTTCTTCAGATAATGTTTTGTCTGTTGTGCCAAAAATGTATGTTTGGAAGGAATTCCTATCTTCAATAATGAAGGGGCTCACGTACAGTTAAGTGATCAGATTAGAAGTGAGATGGAAAATGATATCACATGGAACAGTGCTCTGCCAACTCCCATCCCCAGTTGGTGATAAATGTGTTAGATTACCACTTTACCTAAAAGCTTAAGCTGATAGGTTGTGTGCAAACCATGCTCTTAAATTTTCATGAAATTGTTGAAATTTCCATCAAATTTCCGGTTTTCGTCACCCTCGAAATCAAAATGGCAGTCGATTTCGCTCTTGCATAATTTCCGTTGAAAACCCAACGAATCATTCAAAATTTATTAAAATCTCAAAATTTTAGCGAAACTTGTTGAAATTTTAACAATACAATGAAATTTCTACCCCTACCCCCCACAATAACTAAGTCACTCTTCCTCACAGGTGCAATATGTGGCCTACATTGCAAATGTCCATACCATCTGAGTCATCACACCCTTATCTTATCTTCTATACGAGCTACACCTAGCTTACCACGAATATGTTCATTTCTTAATTTATCTTTCAATGTTATACAACTCAACCATCTAAGCATTCTCATCTCGGCAACTTTTACTTTTTGGATATTATGTTTCTTCGTCGCCCAACATTCCAATCCATATAGCATAGCTGGTCTTATTGCTGTCCTATAAAACTTCCCTTTCAATTTTAGGGGTATTCTATGATCACATAGCACACTTGAAGCACTTCTCCATTTTACCCAACCTGCTTTAACTCTATGCATTACATCATCTTCAATTTCTCCTTCAGCTTGCATAATAGATCCAAGGTATCGAAATCTACAAGTTCTATTTATTTCTTCATCATCAAGTTTAATTTTGTCTCCAATATTTCTCCTATCATTACTAAAATAACATTTCATATATTCTGTCTTATTTCTACTTATCCTAAAGCCTCTAGATTCCAAAACTTCTCTCCATAATTCTAACTTAGCCTCTACTCCGTCCCTAGTTTCGTCAATTAATACAATATCATCTGCAAACAACATACACTATGGAACCTCCTTTTGAATACTCTTAGTCAATTGGTCCATCACTAAAGCAAAGAGATAAGGACTCAAAGCAGACCTTGATGTACACCTATGGTGATTGGAAATTCTCTAGTTTCTCCATCTATAGTCCTTACACTAGTCATTACTCCATGGTACATATCCTTAATGACATCGGTATCTACTACATACACCCTTTTTTTCTAAAACCCACCATAGAACTTCCCTAGGTATCCTATCATATGCTTTCTCAAGGTCAATAAATATCATATGCAAGTCCCTCTTCTTTTCCCTAAACTTTTCCATTAATCTTCTTAGAAGATAAATAGCTTCTGTGGTAGATCTACCAGGCATAAAACCACATTGATTTTCTAAGATCTTCGTTTCTAACCTTAATCTTTGTTCAACTACCCTTTCCCATAGTTTCATCGTATGACTCATAGTTTCATCATATGACTCATGTCTAAATTATCATTATTTGTATAATAAATAATTATACAAATAATATTTAAATGATTTATGAATTTCATTTGTATTAGCTGAATATGTTTAATGTACATTATCTTACAAATATGTTTGATACACATACTATATTACAACTTTTCCACCTCATACACAACATAGATGTATTTAACTTGTAATATATTAGTCCTAAAACTTACATTATTATGTTAGTTAACCATTTCTAAAGTTTCACAAAAAATTCCATGCTTTACTATCAATTTATGTTATTTTTTCAAATCGAAATCGAAATTTCCATCAAAATTTCCGTACTTTTAGAGCTTCGAAATTAGAGTCGAAATCAAAATTTAAGACCTTGGTTGGCCAAAAATGTATATCAAGGCTTAATACTCCCCCACATGCAGCCCAATTGCACGTGGAGAGATAAACAAACAATGAATAATACCCATATTAGGAACATGATAACCTTTTTTAACTTCCATAAACGCAGACAACAAGACTAAAACCTAGGACCTCTTGCAACCATGGCTCTAATACCACGTCAAATTACCACTTTACCTTAAAGCTTAAGCTGTTAGGTTGGGGCCAACAATGCACATCAAGCCTGAACATAATGATGAGATTAAGGAAGTTTAAGATCTTTTTCAAATTTATTTTTTATTGCTTTCTTCTGGGATGCTCAATTTCCAGAGGACAGCCTGTCCACTGTTCTAAGAAAATTTTTTGAATAAGCCATTGAATAACATTGAATTTAAAAGATAACCATAATTTTGAAATTCTTTGCAGCAAAGGATGTATTATAATGTTAGAAATGGGGTAAATTAAAATTTTACTCTTGAATGATAGCAAAAATAAATAATTCGGTTCCAACAGAATTTTTGGGAGAAAAAGATGTAGTTTTCACTCCATACTAGTTACCACTCAAGGATACTAAATGCTGAAACAAAATCAAAACTATTATTCGGACAGTCATTCCCTCTGTGTATCAAATAGCATAATCACATTCCGACATTGATTCAATTCCTTCGCCAATTCCATTCTGCCAAAGGGCTAAAGATAAACAGATAATTTCTAATCTTGACACACATAAGAAATATTAGGGTGACCATGTTGAAGATGAACACCAAAAGATTAAGTGAGGCAGGTTGTCTCATAAGGGCTCCCCCGGCAGTTATAGAAGAGTTAACAGTCTATGGTTGTGAGTTCAATATGAGCTCAAATGAGGGCCATTCAATCTAGGATTGAATTTCAAAGATCTTTCAATATCAAATTCGTCATCCAGAGTACTGCACAAAGAAAATGCTTAAAAGGAGTAATTATGAAGCTTTTTGATTGTACAGTCAGTCCAGTACTCAGAGGGGATCTGAAGAGATGATTTGCGAGGATGGAGAGTGGAATAAAATTAAAAATGGGATAACAAATCAGATGAGGAAGGTTATTTTAGTAGTGCTTTTTGGTGTGAGATGCACTATTGTTGGATGACAACCATGCTTAGCATGGCTTTTGCTCTCTTTTTTTTCCTTTTTTTTTTTTTGATAAATTAGATAGAAAAAGAGAAGGTAAGGTGTGGGTACAAGGAGTCCACCATGTAAAAAGAACAAAAAAAAAACACAAGATTCCAAAATAAAACTAAACAAAATTAACCAAGAAACCCCCTTTTCAAACCTCTTGCATCATAACCAAAATCTTCAAATTCACAATTCCCTTTTGACCCTTAACCTTTCGGCTTCTGTCGCCAGCCAAACGCACTTCATTTCCTCCAATATCACTCAGCTTTAAATCTATTTTATCCATGAGATTTTGAGCTTCTAACTCCTCCTCCGGAATCTCCTCCACTGGTGCAGGCAAAATTCCATCCATACACTGATATTTATTCACCAAACAATCACTATCAAGAATAGAAACTCTCTGCAAACCTTCCAATGGGGGTGGATGGACATAAAACACATGCCCTATCTCATCACAGGAGTCAGAAATGTACCCATATGTTCTTGAATCTCATGCAACAACACCTCACCGCAATCAAAATCCCCCCATTTCTTACCTCCTTAACTTTTTTAAAACCCAATCTCTCTCTCAGCTTGTCCAGACCCTTCGCAATGAGATCCAAGATAGCATCCACATGGACACCAGTTTAAGCTTTTATTGTGTTGTTACTTTTCGTGCATTGTCATTTTCATAAAATGTCAGTTTTATCCAAAGCTGCCTTTCTAAAGTTACTTTAGGTAAAGAAAGTTTTAACTTTATCTTTGTAAGCTTTATGTAAAGGAGATATGGATTAAGAATATGTCAGAGCATATTCCAAGATGACATGGCATATTCCCTCGCTCCTCATCTATATAAGGAGGGTTTCAGCTACTAGTTAGGCAGAGCAAGTGAGAGCAAAGAATTCTTTTGTAAGAAGTAGTCTTATTAGAACCTCCAACATTCTTATAAACGTGAGGTGCTTCCACAATACTGAACTCTCCTTTATAATCTCTCCTTAGTAACTTTGTCATTGACTCACCAGAACTTTCTATCTTATCTCTGAACGTCTTCTTCATTTCGGCACCCAAACAAGCCGCTTTTCAACAAGCATACACCTTATGACCTTCAAATTTAGCAGTATAAAGACAACAATCACCAAATTTCTCCCCAACCCTGCTTCTTTGTTACTCTTTTTCACACCATCTTCTAATTCATCTTCAGAATTAGACACAATTTTATCACCACGATCCTGAATCAAATTCTTCTAGCATCCTGAGCTTTCTCTGACTCTTGATCAGTTCGATTCATAATTCTAATAACTGGAGGCTGAATAAAAATTCCATTTACCAGAGGGAATATCTTCCTCCTTCCCAATACTCATCTTCTGAGATGTAGGAGCAATATTTTGGGCCTGTCCATTATCCAGAACCAACATAGCACTACTTGGGTCCCTAATCTCTTAATCATGGGTCAGCTAATCACCAAGACCCTTTTGTGGGAACCCCATATGAGGAAAGCCTCCCTTTGGATCCGAACTGAAGCCTGAATCAACCTTTCTTTAACATTGGGCCTGTTCAAATAATTGGCCCAATTTAGTCAAAATGAAATACATCCTTTTTCAGTTACTTGTGGTAGGTCGAAAATGAGAAGCATGCAGCCCAGTGCAACTCTTAGACTGCCATCTTTCCAAACGCAATGCTTACCGCCTCTCTGATCCCCTTTGCTTCATCAAAACCCTAGCTTCCTTCTCGCTCCTGTCAATCGAATCCAACCAATTCATGACAGCCGCCTCATTCATCTGCAGCTCATCTCCACACTGATGACACAACTCTTGTTTCCCAACCTTCAGACCCTGCCTTACAGAATGGACTTGACTACTGCAGCCATCACCTTCACAACCTTCCGACACTACCTGACTCCACGATCTGTGTCGTGAAGAGTTATCTACACCTCCACTCCCAGTATCCTCTGAAAATCTTTAGCTATCTTGCAGAAAACACTTGTGAAGCTACCCAACGCCTTTTTCACCTCTAGGAATAAAAACTGAAAAATCCTTTCCTTTCCACCCCAATCCTAACTCAAAATACTTAACGCATCTTCATCCATCTATTTGACATCCAGAGCTTCATGATACCAATTGAACAGATTAAAGCCCCCTTTACATATGACTGAAAGTAGATATGCCATCAGTGAACCAACACAGCCCCTCTGGAAAACCTAACCCACCTGTTATAAGAGACGTTGTTCTCAACCAACCACAAGCAAGGACATGATCTTTATGTTTCAATCTGGATCGATCATTTGAACATCAGCAACTGCACGAAATTCCAGGGCATTGGATGCATGTTGAGGAGAGGAACTGCTCACAAGAGCGAAAGAGAGAAAGCAAGACATTTTAAGGTTGTCCCAATGTTTGGTTATTGCTTTAACATGGATTTATGTTTTTCATGTGCTTGAGACTGAAAAATGTAGATTTGGAAAAAGTTCCCATCTTCAATGATGACGGGTTTAAATTACACACTGTTGAGTGGCCAGATTAGTGATGAGAAGGACAATGATATCACACGGCAATTGACTCATCCTGGAAGTCAGGAGTTAAGGTTAAAATGCAAAAAGATTAAGAAAAAAGAAAACACATAGTATTTGAAATTTTGAAGTGCATCATAAGTTATGACAGGGAGTGGTGAAAGGAAGTTTCGTAAACTCTTCATTTCCTTTCTTTTTTCCAAATTTGAGAACCACTTGTCCTCTAGTTTGTACTTTTTCCTCTCTGTGTAAATAAATTTTCCGCTGCCACAAAAAACAAAAGATAGGGTCCTTCAAGAAATAATTTGGTAGGAACATAGAAACTAGAGCTTCCAAATAGGAATGCTATTTATATGATTATAGTCATGAATATTGGAGCAAATGCTTAGTGTAAGAACGATAATTAGGCGCATGCGTGCATTTCCAGCAATTATTAATGGCATTCTGAGTGTCTTACCTGTACATTTAACTCACTCAGCTAACACATCACACTCAAACACAAAAAAGTTACATGCATTTCCAACATTTTTTTCAAATTTTTATACTGCTTTAAATACCATTACACATCCATGATGCATGTATCCTAATTTTGATTCAATAACACAAAGATTTGATACTTCTACCATTTTTCCAAATGAGATTGACAAAAAAAAAAAAAAAATGTAAAATTAGAACTGCAACTGAGAATCTAACAGTCTACAACTAAGCAACCTGAAATTAAAACTAATAACAACATACCTCATAGCGCGAACCAGAGTTTGTGGGCTGCAACGAATGCACACATGACAAAATGATCAAAATAATCAAAGTAGACATTAAAAAAAAAAAACACACACACACACACACATAATTAAGGTTTATTGATGCATGAACGATCAACAAATGGAAAGTTTTATTGATGCATGAACAACCAAATCAACATAAACATGTGCATGCATGCACACATTCAGAAGCATTTCAATTTTGTGTTCAAATAAAAGTGCAGGATCCAATTTGTAAAATGAAGAATTAATACATCCTAGTATAAGCACTTGTTTAAAATAATAAACAACCATAGGCCCAGCACAAGTTTCTGATATTTCTTGCCCAAGAAATTAAATTAAAAATTTTCAAAAAAAAAAAAAAAAGCAAAGCTGTAAAATGATTTTTTTCTTTGTTCACAATCTCACTATCATCAAGAAAACAAACATATTATTGGTAAAGTATGGTTTCATTCCACTTTTTTTATAAGAAAGGATCCGTTAACGGCTCCAAAAGGATGCAAGCCAAAAACAAAAGAGTTCACATGAAGAAATAATCAACAAAATCAATGGCAGTTTGAGTATTAACAAAGTGCGACCTATTGAAGCAGAAATATTAAGTTTTGACCCAATAATCATTTGACTGTGTTAGTGGATAACTCTGTATTTTCAAGAGCCTTTCTATTTCTAACCCTCCAGACCAGCCAAAATATGGTTAGAGCTGTACAAGTAGTTTCCTCAATCCACATGCCCCTTAATAATATTCATTAATTAAAAGGATACAAAACAAGCATGCAAAATGTGCAAATTTGGCCCTCTTAAAGCATAATGCAAAAAATACATCCTTACAAAACTAAATTGTCCTTGCACTTAAGCTTATGAATCATTCTTATGCAACACACAAACCAAGAAAAAGGCACTCCCAACCAAATTCCATCTTTTAAAAACTCAATAAAATCCATTACACAATAGAATTTTTACGGTACTACCCATTGAGACCAATCTAGAAACGTTGGGAAACCAGAATTGAATTGAGTATCTATTTCCTAAAATGAACCATAATAGAGGATATTAGAATTTATATACTAGACTATATACAAAAGAAGGGGGAAAATGCATATTTAAACTTGCCAGAGCTATAGAAAGAAACAGCAAGGACTTAGGTAATAGTAATATCAAATGCATTAAAAAATAAGGATGATAGCATTTTGGTTAAAGAAGAAAAAATAAAAGAGAGACGGCAAAGTTACTTCAATAAACTCTTTAATGAAAACCAAGTATAGGCTTAAACTTAAAATTGATAAATGAGCAAAAGGCTAACAATTTGAGATTTATCTGCAAAATTGGAGTTAATGAAGTTAAGTTTGCACTAAAAAGGTGAAAAAATGGAAAAGGAACAACATCCCAATTGAAGTTTGGAAATACCTAAGTGATCATGGAAAAATTTGGTTAACTATTTAATTAACACAATTATAACAACAAGAAAATGTGCAACGGATGGAGGAAGAGCACTTTAATACCAATATACAAAAATGAAGGGGATACTCAAGAATTGTAATAAATATCATGGAATTAAACTTACAAGTCATACAATGAAAGGGGCAATTGAACAAAGAGGAAGGGTAGAAATGGGGGTTTTAGAAATCATGAAAGAAAGCTAGTGAAGTTACTTTAATAAGCTATTTAATGAAAACCATGTAGAAGGCTTAAACTTAAACTTAAAATTGAAAAATGAGCAAAAAGACAAATTTTGAGATTTATCAGCAAAATTAGAGTTAATAAAGTTAAATTTGCATTAAAAAATGAAAAAAAAAAATTTAAGTTTGGAAGTAACTAAGTGATAACAAAAGTATTTAGTTAACTAATTTATTTAACACAACTATAAGAACTCAAAAAATGTGAACCAGATGGAGGAAAAGTACATATAATAGCAATATACAAGAATAAAGGTGATATTCAATTGTGATAAATATCGTGGATTAGACTTATGAATCATAGAATGAAACACTAGGAAGAGGCAATTGAACAAAGATGAAGGGTTGAAACAAGGGATTCAGAAAATTAGTTCAGTTTTATGCCTGAGAGATCCACTACAAAAGCTATCTATTTAAGAAGATCAATGAAAAAGTTTAGAGAAACGAAGAGGGACTAGCACATGCTTTTTATTGACCTAGAGAAAGCTATGATAGAGACTTAGAGTACCTAAGTAAGTATTTTTTTGCTTTTTCTTTTTTCCAATGGCTTGAAACTCCAACCTAGACAACCCCTTCAGACCCACCGAGGTGGCACCAAGCTAGGGGAATGGAAACATTGCCACCCACCCATTGATGCATCACTAGTAATTCACTAAGCAAACCACAAGTGGGGAATCGAACCTGAGACCTTAAGGATACCTAAGGAAGTTTTAGCAAGGGTTTTAGAAAAGAAGTCAATATATAATAGATACATTGATGTTATTAGACATATGTACAATAGAATAATGACAAGTGTTAAGACTACATGTGGAGAGAAGGGAATTTCCAAATCACAATAGTTGTACAACAAGGGTCCAATTTGAGCCCTTTTATTTTTACATTAGTGATGGATGGAGATACTAAGAGTATCCAAAATGAGGTTCCATGAAAGAAGTAAAGTAGAATCTAAGTTAGAATTATATGGAAAGATGCTTTAGAATCTAGAAGTTTTAAGATTTTAAGACAAGTTGAAATAAGACAAAGCGTATGAAATGTAATTTTAGTCATGTTTGAAAGAATATTGGAGAAAAGATTAAACTTAACGATCATGAAATTTATAGCACTAGTAGATTTTGATACCTTGGATATATTATGCAAGCTAAATGAGAAATTGATGATGCAATACAGAGTTAAAGCATGGGTAAAATCGAGGACTGCCTGGGCGTGTTGTATGATCATAGAAAACCCTTAAAATTAACAGGAAAGTTCTATAGGACAGCTATAAGACCAGCTATGATACATAGATGAGCATGTTGTGCAATTAAGAAATAACATGTCCAAAAAGTAAAAGATGCCGAGAATGCTAAGGTAGATGATTGAATAACTCTAAAAGTTAAATTAAGGAAGGCATGAACCCGTGGTCGGTAAGGATTAGCAGCTATATTATAGGAAATGAGAGAAGGGAGGGATGGCTGAACTGCACACCACCAAAGTTTCCTTCCATCCTTACACTTCCTACATCCACTAGAATAAGTCAATACAAAATCCTTCAAAAGAAATAAGCCATACCCAACAATATCTTAATAGACTAGAAAGCTTGTTCCATTACAACTAAGCCACAAAAGAATAAAGACAGGCATGAGCATGTGACTCACAACTAGCATACAAATCACACAAAAATTTAGTGACAAAGCCTTATAAGGCCTTTAGGTTTGTAAAGATTGCTTGTACTAGGGACCTAGAAGCTAGTGTTAACAAAATTCAAGGGAAAAATTATGGTTCTAGGCAAAATCTTTTAGTATGGAAAGTAAGCTAGATAAGTTAGGTGCCAAAAGGTGAATGCTTGTGTTAGATTACCATACCATTTTACCTAATAGCTTAAGTTTTTAGGTTGTGAGCCAACAATGTATATCAAGCTTTAATACTCCCTCGCACATACAGCCTGACAGCAACGTGGAGAGATAAGCAAACAATAAAACAATGCCCACTATAGGGAATACTAGAATTCTTAACAAATATACAATAAACGCGGGAAAAAAGATTAAGACCAAGGAACTCTTAGTCTTAGCAACCTGGCTCTGATACCGTACTAAATTACTACTTTAACTAAAATCTTAAGCTGTTAGGTTGTGGGACAATAATGCATATCAGACCTTAATAGATCAAAAGGAAGTTCAGTTGTGCGTGGAAATGAGTGAGAGAATTGAGGAGAAAGGAAGGCCTTCGGCAGAACATTGTCAAAATTTTTAAGGATATTCAAAAGGAAAGTTATGTATTGTGGAAGATCCAAATGCTGAGGGAGTTGCAATGACAAGAGGGAAAGTAGAGGAAAGGAGAAGAAGAAACAAGGGGATCTCTAAGATATGGATGGTGAAGTCCTTAGTGCGTTTGATTGCGATGGGGGATTGTTTTTTGGATGAAATTTGAGAACAATAGGGATATGGTTTCAACTCTTCTAATTTACTAATGGATTTATCATATGTGCCTCCATCTCCATTAGGGTGGTGTTTGGTAATGGGGAATCAACTCTAGGAATCACATTCAAAATGGTTGATCTCATTCCTAACGTTTGTTTTATGGTAATCTCATTTTGATTCCCATTCCATGCACGAATGGGATTCCCCCTTTTGCCTGCATTTTGATTCCTGACTCTTACTCCAGAATCAAATTCTAATTCCTAGAAACACGGTATTTATTATAATTTCACAATTTATCTTAATATAATATAGTATATATTACAGAAATCTAAAAAATAATATTAATATTATGATATCATTAATAATATTTAAAATATTATAATATATTTTAATATAAATATTAAATCATCATTATTAATATTTTTATTTTATACAATAAAGTTATTACATATAAATTTAGAACAATATAAAATGTTAAATATTATGACATACTTGTGTACAATTATTGGTTTATTATATTATCATTTTTAATCTTAAAAATAAATAAAATAAAATAAAATATTTATTATCATCCATTATAAATATATAATAGTAAAATTTAATAATGATATGGTATAGGAAAATATATAATACTATTGTATATTACATATACGTAGGCATATATATATATATATATTGTAATCTAATATTATACATAATATAATAAGATATGTACTACATAAATATAAAAAATAATATTAATATAGTACAATATATAATATAATATAATATAATATATCACAAAAATATAAAAATAATATTAATATTATAACATCATTGGATATAAATATATAATAATTTTTTTAATATAAAATATTTTAATCATTATTATTAATATTTATATTATATATAATAATATTATAACCCATGAAAAGTAATATAAAAGTATTAAATTATAAAATACTATGATATATTTGTGGTTATTATTATGTATAACCTCAAATAATATAAAATAACATTCTGCAATAAAATATAATGCTATGGTGGCTCTTTTATTATCTTATTATTTTATATTAAATAATAAATTATGTTGTAGTGTTACAATATATGAGATTTTATTTACATTTAATAAATTACATATTAGAAAATAGTACTTATATATATAAGATAAAATAAAATATTAATAATATAGTTAGAACAAAATAATAATAATAAATATAATAAAATATAATATGCAAAGTATAATCAAGTACATAATTATCAAAATGATTTAAAATATTTATTATATAGTTTAATAAAATAATAGCATGTAATAATTACATATTTATAATGTTATTATTCCATACTAAATCAATTAAATAAATTTTTTATACTATAATGACATAATTGATAAATTAGACTCATTTCCGATTCCTATGTTTATATTTACCAAACAATAATACAATTTCGCTTCCGATTCTTTGTTGAACCAAGCATAAGAGAGGAATATGACATTCTGTTTCCAATTCCAATGAATTCCGATTCCAATTCCAATTCCAATTCTAATTGTGAACCAAACGCTACCTAGAAGATTTGGAGGGGATTCCTATTTTTGAGAATGGTGTTATGGATAATAACCTACAATATAAGGATGGAATTATTCCTACTCCCATGGAGGAGATTTCCGACAAGGATTTAAAAGCACAATAATTGATGGATAAGATGGGTTTATGACTCTCTAGTCCTAGAGGAAGCGAAATTCGTCTTGACAGTGGGTAGACACAACTAGCTAACTTAAAGTGCTCGATGAACTACAATGGAAAGGATTTAAAGGGGAATTTCCTTCATTAATTCCATTTTTTAAGAACTTCCTGTCCGCATCTAGGTTGTATTTTTTCCTTTCTCTATCTAATATATCTTCTTCTTTGATCAAAAAAGAAAAGGAAAAAATATATATATGTTATCCGCACAAAAGATTTAACCATTTAAGGAACCTTAGCTTTCACAAATGATTAGATAAGAGAGAAACGGTGCAAGGAATGAGTCAAATCTGAACAAAAGACTAGCAAAAGAAAAGACCAGAAGCATCCAAATCCCACACAATGACATCCTCATTACAGGAATAACAAAGTGAGAGGAAAAGAAATGTCTTCCGCTTCCTTCTCATTAAGATTTCAATAAAAATAGAAGGCCCAAGAAACAAGGTAACTACCAACAATAAAAAAAGAAGAAGAGACCAATGCATCATGACAATGGAAAGGAATGAGAGAAGGAAAAGCATCAAAAAGACACTAGATACTACTTCCATTGCTAAACATCCTCCAAAAAATAAACCCAACAACCATCTCCCACTTAAAATTTAGAACAAGGAACAAGAAAAATACCTGCGAAATGAACTTCAACAAGATTCCACAAGTAGCTCATAACTCCAATATTAGCATACCACCAACTTGCTTACGAGCCAAATTTGTTCTAGATTACTATTGAAGTATTGTGTAGATTGGAAAACCTAGTCACAATGATAGATCTATCCCTCAATTTATAACATATGCCAAGTACATGACAATGACCATAATACCCTTACTAACTCATGCTTGCTAACACAACAACACATTAAATAACTAAAAAAAAAAAAAACAGCCAATAATACTCCCTTTACAAATGGACTTAGCATGAGCAACCCCCAATGCTTTAGTGAATAAATCAGCAAGATGGAATCAGACTTCACATGATTGGTTGTAATGAGCTCTTGCACAAGTATTTCCTGCACAAAGACAATCAATGTGCTTTGGCCTCTCATGAGGCAATATGGATAGCAATTTGATTATCACACATCAAGTCCACAGGCCTAGAATGTGGAAAAAAAATTTCTTCTAACACGTTCTTTTTCCAAACAAGTTTGCATGTAGTGTGGGACATGGCCCAATACACTAATGCAGCACATGATCGGGCCACCATAGTTTGTTTCTTAATTTTGTAGAATACCAAGTTACCACCAACAAAAACATAGTACCTAGTTGTGGATCATGAAACGACAGCCAACTGCATTTGTATACCCTCAACAGAAGTCTGACCTAATCTTGTATAAGAGACCTCTCCTAGGGTGTACCTTTAAGGTATCTCAAGTATGAATGACTAAAACCTAGTGACTTTTTCTAGGAGAATCAAGACACTGTCTCATCCCATTTGTTGCGAAAGTTATATTTGGCCAAGTGATTGTGAGATAGCTCAACTTTCTAACTCGTCTGTAGTATCTTCCACGGTTAGCCAATAAATCACCCACACATCTGCCACTAACTAGCTGTTTGGATATATGTGTGCATCAACACATTTTGGTCCCAACAGCCCTATCTCATCTAAAAGGTCTAGAACATACTTCCACTATGAAAAAATGATCCCTAGACAAGATCTGGACACTTAATAGCCCTAAATCTTGGTCTGAAATTTAGTCTGGAAAATGCTTCAAGTGCTAGATGCCGTGATCATCATAAGCACAATATCATCCACATACACAACAAGCATAATCATACCAGAAGTAGAATGACAATAAACCTCACACTGCTAGAGAGCAAACTCAAACAATAGAACACTCAATCAACCAAACCATGTTCTAGGAGACTACTTCAGACAACACAAGGATTTATTAAGTAAACACACTTAATCTAACTCCCTAAGCAACAAATTGAGTTTGTTGCTCGCATAAACCTCCTCGTGAAAATCACCACGTAGAAAGCCATTCTTCACATCTAATAAAATTGAGGTTGTTTCTCAATTTGTGTTGGATGAACAAACAAATTGCGGTATGTTCAGAAATCAAGGAGAATGTGTCAGAATAACCCAAAGCGTACACTTGAGTATAAACCATTGCAAGGAGAGCCTTGAAACAAGCCACAAAAACACCTGCATTGACTTTCATAGTATATACCAGTGACAACCAACCACAAAGTTATTAGGAGGAAGAGGTACCAGTTCTAAAGTATCATCATCCTGTAATGCAGACATCTCTTCAAACATTGCAATCCTCCACTCAAAATGGGATAGGGCGTCAAGAGCAGGTTTAGGGTGGGCAATGAAAGATAGAGTACTTACAAAAATATGATGTAACAATAAATTAAAGCAAATGAAATTAGAGATTGGACCTCGGACCAAACTGCCCTGAACTCGAGTTTCAAACCTGCTAGGACCCAACAGGCTGTCATATGCACCCTCTGCATCTCATGGGATGTAATGATCCTCATGGATGCATTTCATCTTTGCAAATTACACTGTAATACTCGTGTCTCCCTGTTGTTACTGAAAGTACTCCAGGAATGTCACAAGAATATAAAATATAATCCAGAATATCCTTGCTTACATCCAAATGTATACACATTCATGCAATCTGAGATTCGAGGTTCATCGACCTCCACAACCTGGAGACAATCAATGCGACTTCTTGAATCCATACTTCCTTTTGTCAACATTAAGCACAGATTGAAACAACATCAAATAGGTCTTGACAGCCTTAGACCACTGCACATAATTCTTTCAATCCAACTTCTCGTTGTTTAGGTCTTTCAATTCACACAATACTTTAGCATGGTATTAGAGCATGATCTGACCTAAACCCTAAGTGTCATAGCCAGCGCCAAATTAAATCCTACGCAAATCATCCACTAGAGGAAGATCGTCCTCACCACCAAAGACTAGAAAAAGACCCAATGATTAGAGTAGCACTGAATAAAAACAAATGCAGATGTACCAGCACCACTATACTAAATTTGTCAAACAGAACTCAAGGAGATTGCTTAAGACCATAAATGCCTTTATGCAGCCTACACCCCTTGAGCAACATACTTAGGAGGTTGCTTCATGTATACCTCTTCTTACAAATCTCAATACAAGAAGGCATTCCTCACATCCAACTAGTAAGGTCAATCAAAATTAACTCAACAAGATCAATACACATGCAAAATTTAGTCTAGCAACAAGAGAGAAGGTCTTCAATACCATACGTTTTAAGTGCACCCCTCGGCATCCAATTGAGCTTGAATTCATTCAATATGAGTCAGTAGACCCATTGACACCTAATCAATTCCTCACCAACAGGAAGATCCACCACATCCCATGTCCCCCAAGTGGTCAAGGCAATCCATTTACTACATCCATTGCATGCTTTCACCAAAGGTTAGCAAGTGCCTCAACATGTGAGGAAGGGATAAATCCAAGGACTTAGAGAAGGCAAAAGAACCCATAGGGCTAGGAACATGAAGAACCGAAACAAAATGAGCAACAGGACAAGCAACTAAAGAACATTGAGTACATGTTCATGTACCTTTCCTGCGAGCAATTGGCAAACCCAAGTCACATCAAGACTGATCTCTAGAACTTGAGGTTGAAAGAGTGAAGGGCAGAAGAGGCAGCTGCATGGGGGTAGCAATGCCTGTGCTTGCTTTTTGTGTTCATAAACGCTTAATTTAGGTGAGTAGCTAATGGATTTGAAAGAGGGGCAAAAGTTTTGTCCAGAGGAATAAGAATAAGGACAAGAGGATAAACGCATAAGGGAGAACCAGAGGCAGAAACTATTCATGGACTCCAAACATATTCATCCAAGGAGGACCCAGCACCAGAAAAACCCCTTAAAAAAAGGTAACACCTACATTAACATAATTCCTATGAGTGTGGGATCATAACATTTATATCCTTTCTGAATTCCCTAGTATCCAACAAACACACATTTAAAAACACGAGAAGAGAACTTGTCTTGATCTAGTGAAACATGAACAAAACAAGTGTACTCAAAACGTGACACAACAAAAAACATGGATGTTTGTGGGTACATGATAGAGATGGAAATTTGTTCCCCCCCCCCCCCCTCTCTCTCTCTCTCTCTCTGAGGGCATTCTGTCAAGTAGAAAACAATCTGTAAGGAGAGCATCAATCCAAATTTCAAAGGGTTTCAGGAACATGCATATGAAAGAGTAGAGATCATGCTATGTTAGGTAAATGTCTATTTCCCATTCAACTACTCCATTCTAAGCTTCTGCATGCATGATTTTTGATGAATTTCCTTTGGTTCGCAAAAAAGACTAAATCTCATTTTGAATAAATTCAAGTGAATTATCAAATCAAAAAAATTGTATACTAATGCCAATTGGGTTTTTATTTTCTCGTAAAACTGAGCAAATACATTAAAAAATTCGGACATGTATTTTAACTCATAGAACCAGGTCACACATGAACAATCATCCACAAAGTACACCAAATATTGTTGACAAGTCAAATTCTTGACTCAACTCAAACCCCAAATACCTGAATGAGTAAAAGAAAACTATGATTTACTACTACAAGACAACTCAAGGCAAAAAAGATGACCAGGTATACACTAATTGACATACAAGGCAAAAACAAAAGATAGACTTCAACATAGGAAGAGCTGTTTTTCGAAAGGATGGATGGCTTAAACAAGAATGCCACCGATCCGAAGAAACATCATGAGAGGAAATTGAAGAAGTCATGTGACAAAAACTAGATCTACCACCACCACCATCAATATAATACAGACCATCCTTCCCAAGCCTTCTACCAATCCCCTTCTTTGTATAGAGATAACATAATGAGAAGGAGAGAAGGTCACTAGTTAATTGACTAACTGATAAGAGGCAGGAAAATTTAGGCACATATAAGTTATATAACACATAAGAAAGAGGAAGGAAATGAAAAATATTGCCACAGCCAGAGACCAATGTAATCAAACCATCAGCAAAACCAACCTTAGGGTGTAAAGTAGTGCATTTTATGGACTGAAATGAATTAGGACTACCTGTTATATGGAAGGAGGCACCAAAATCAATAACGCAAGGCAAGGAAGCTGAAGAAGTAAAAAGCCAACTTTACTAAATGGGCCACAATAACACTAGATGTAGAATATTGATTTTGAAGTTGTTGGATGACTCATGAGAGGGGGATTATATTTAAATTGGACTTTGAAAAAGCCTATGATAGGATTAGTTGGAATTCTTTGGATAATAATTTTATTACAAAGGGGTTTAGGGAGAAGTGGCATTCTTGGATAAGGGGTTGTCGAATGTTTTATTTTATGTTAGTGAATGGTGAACCTAAATTTTCTTTTAGTGCATCAATGGGTGTAAGACAAGGGAATCCACTATCTCCCTTTTTGTTTGTGTTAGTGGTTGACATCTCCAGTAGAATGGTCGATAAGGCAGTAGATAGAGGGCTGGTAAAATGGTTAGAAATGGGTAAAGAGAGAGTTGTTATGTATATCTTCAGTCTACTAATGATACTTGGTCCTTCTCAAGCGATATAGCTCTTTTTTTCTGAATATTCTGAGTCTACTTTGTATTTTGAGCAGGTGTCTAGGCTTCAATTAACTTGGGAAAGAGTGACATTGTTACAATTAATCTGAGTTCCAATATATCTAGGGAGTTGGCCTTGTTAGCAGGTCGTGGTATTTTGGATTGGTCCTCTCATTTTGGATTCCTTTTGGGTTGTAACCCTAGGTCAAGGAGCTTTTGGGATCCAATGGCGGAGAGGGTGTCCAAGCATTTGGATGGGTAGAAAGGTGTGTTATGTTCCTTAGAGGGTCACATTGCTCTTCTTCAATCTTGTCTTTTTAGCATCCCTTAATTCTTATGGGTATAGCAAGTAAGATGGAGCAAATTATGAGAGATTTTCTTTGTTTTGAGGTTGGGGAGAAAGAGGGATCATCAAGGATCATTTGATTAGTTGGGAAGTAGTGTATAGGCCGAAAATGGATGGGGGTTTGGGCCTTTGAGAGTTGGTGTCTGAAAACACTACACCTATGGCTAAATGGCTTTGGCACTTTTCTTAAAGAATTCCTCTATTTCGCATAAAGTCATCTAAAGTAAGTTTAAATGCATGACATTGGATGGGATACTAATTTGGGATCTAGATGTTCTTTGAAAATTCTGCGAAATGCAGAGGTCTATCTCTCAAATTTACCCCCTCTTCATTCCTCATACTAACTTTGTAGTAGTTGAGGGCTCTTGAATTCGTTTTTGGGAAGATACTATGGTGAGTAAGATAGCATTGTCTATTTTTTTTACTCGTTTTTATCGCTTGACTTTGGCGCATGCATTTAATTCTTCTTTTTTGGCCTCAAATGATCGTATTCCTTCTTGGGACTTCCACTTTCATAGATCTCTAAATGGTAGAGAGGTGGAGTTTCCTTCTTTGTTGATGATGTTGAAAAATTGCCATCCCTCCTTCGGGGCAGATAGTTGTTCTTGGCCCTTAGATTCTTCGAGTGTACACTCTTGTAAATCTTTTCTTTATTTTTTGACTAGTGCTAATTGCTCTTTTCCGCTCCATAAATAATTTGGAAGGCCAGAGTTCCCTAAAAAATTAAGGCTTTTATCTATTTGGTTGTTCTTAATAGAGTTAAACACCAACAAGTCATAGAGTAGGAGACCTTTGAAAGCACTTTCTCTTGATGTGTGCCTCATTATGTTTCAAGATTTCATAAACAGTTCCTAATCTGTTTTTGCACTGTAATTTTTCTTGGGATATGTGGAATAAGCTTTTCGGTCTTACTGGGAGAAAGTTGGGTTTCTCCAGATTTGGTGGAAAATTTGTTGGTTGTCTTTTTTTTTCCGCGCGCGCGGGGGTGGGGGGTGTTCGTGCTTTGGAAAAAGCAAAGATGTTATTGCTTTAAGGAGATGTGCAGTTTTCGCAATGCTGTGGGGATTATGGCTAGAACATAATGCCATATATTCACCCTTCTTGTTGACACCCTTAGTAGGATGCTTCTTCTCCACACTCAAGGTAGGGGAGGTATCAGAGGTTTGCACGTGAGGTGATAGGAAGTGGAGACCTAACACCTCCAGTTTGCTGACAACACCCTGCTCCTTCTTGAGGACAATTTGGTAAAATTCCAAAAAATCCTTTCACAGGCTTAAAAGCAAACATGTCCAAGAGCACAACAGCAGGCATCAATATATGGGGGAAAGAGTTCTTCAAAAATTCCACTTCGCTAGCAGGTTGAGTCCCTTGAGTGGCCCCTGTCCTATCTCAGTCTCCCTCTAAGAGGGAACCAAGCTCTGAATCCTTCCAACTCCGGTGTTGAAAAAGGTGGCTACAAGATTGGAGGGCTGGAAGAGGCCTTATTTCTCCATTGGGGGCCAAGCCACTTTAATTAATGCCTCACTATCTCCCCCTATTTAGTATTCCCTTGAAAGTAGCCAAATAGCCAAAGAGGTTGATGCATGATTTCCTTTGATCAGGTACTTGGGAGGATACAAAAGACCATCTAGTTAGTTGGGATTTAGTCAGCAAACCTAAAGTCTAAGGGGGGTTCTAGGCATCAGGAGTGTGGTATCCCTTGCAGGCAAATGGCTTTGGAGGTTCTCTGTGGATATTGACTCCCTAACGCATAAGGTAATTAAGAGCAAGTATGGGATCAAAAATTACCTTCACAGGAGCAAAAGGTGCTTATCAGTTTCAGCATCAAATTTGCAAAGAAACCATATGTTAAGTGTTAACCAAGGTGAAACCCTCTTCTAAATGCAGAATCTTCCTAAATTGTGGATGCTATTTTGACTCCCCCTAAAGAAATGTTTTCAGACACCAAATTACCTAGATCAAATCCTTCCTCCCTTTTGGACCTACTCACAATAGCCCACTCTACAACATGACCTCTATCCCTCTCTTGACCATAAATTTCTCTAATCTCCAATCAATCTCACTAGAATTCTAAAAACGGACAAATAATACATGGGAACAAAAGAAAGACAAGCATGCACAAAAGCAATACGATCTCCCAAAAAAGTGAAGAAAGCTCCTTTCCACCCATCCAACCTCCTAGAAACTCTCTCAAGACTAGGCCCAAGACGAATTTGCAATGGGATTACAACCAAAAAGGCACCTAAACAAGTAATAGACCAACTCATAACACCAAAACCTGCTAACCTAGAAAAAGAATTCAAATCAATGCCTATAACCACCAGAGTCTTGAATTTCCATAAAATTGTTGAAATTTCCACTATCCATCACCACCAAAATCGAAATGGCAATCGAGTTCCATCTTGCATAATTTCCTCCGAAATTTCAATTGATCATCCAAAATTTATCAAAATCTCCAAATTTCAATGGGACTTGCCGAAATTTTAACCATAGAATGAAATTTTTCTTGGAATTCAAATGTGAAATTTAGACACAAAGTGAAATTTCTCTCAATTTCTCTAACTTTTTGTTATTAAAACAAAATATTATTACAAGGGCATTTCAAAAACTATATGAAAAAATAAACTTACATCAACATTTATCTAATCATTCATGTCTAAATTATCTTTATCTATATATAAATAATATTTAATTGATTTACGAATTTCATTTATATTAACTGAATATGTTTTATACACATATTATATTACAAATGTTGTTAATAGTTAATACGCATGTTATTTTACAACTATTGCACCTCATACACAACATAAATGTATTTAAATTATAATATATTAGTCCTAAACTTATTATTATGCCTATTAACCATTTCTAAACTTTCAGAAGAGAATTCCATGCTTTACAATTAATTTCCATTTTTTTTCAAATCAAAATTGAAATTTCCATGGAATTTCCATACTTTTAGACCTTCAAAACTTTAGTCGAAATCAAAATTTAGGACCTTGATAACCACAATACCACTCTTGAGAGAAGTTTATTCTAAACCCCAACACCTTCCCAAATATCTGTAAAATGATTAGAATATCAGAGAAATTTCTAACAACATAGGATGTGGAATGTAAATTTAGTACTTGATGGTGAGAAAACCATGTAATAGTTTGACATTGATTACTAATAAGTATCTAAAATAGATCATTTTCGTTAATTAGGATCCATTACCCATATGGATAGAGATTTCAAAGAGTACAAAACACATAAAATTATATAAGGATGGCTACTTAAAATAAAAAAAAAAATTCTTTTAAACTTCCGTGCAATTGTGGAATGCCCATCATATTAGAGAACAATTCTATAACACAATTAGAGGACTGGTAGTACTAGACGGATTATAATGTTGGGCAGTTCTAAGAAAAAAAATGAGAACATATAAGGTACTGTGCTGAATGAGCCACAAGAATAAATAAATAATGACTTTGCACATTAATGGTTAGGAGTAGTATTTAT
The DNA here is from genome assembly GCF_029873635.1 of Malania oleifera. Lineage (NCBI taxonomy): Eukaryota > Viridiplantae > Streptophyta > Magnoliopsida > Santalales > Ximeniaceae > Malania > Malania oleifera. The sequence goes on from NC_080424.1 coordinate 32,276,105, forward strand.
CTATGGTACGATAATAAGCCAATCATTGATTGAGATGGCTCCAATAAATACAACAAAAGCAAGTAGTTGTGCTGATAGAAGTGACTTGACTTAAATGAAGGTTGCTGTACAGACAATAGGAAACCAAAGGAAAATGTAGCAAACGAAGTTATAAAACATTAAGTTATTTAACAAAATATAATTCAAAAAACATGAGATAATCCTAAATCAAGCTAAATGATAAAAAAAAAAAATTCACGTAGTATACCCTAAATAGTTGAAAAAAAAAAACCCAATAAGCATATGTGCATGTTCAGAAGGCTTGGAATACCTCACCTCAGGTACTTGCATCTGAATATCCTAGTTAATTATCATCAGGGTGCCTATCAAAGAGCACCTTTTTATTCCAATTAATTTATTATCCTTAATTCAATTAGAATCTAAGTTCTCTCCCAACTTTTCCTCCATAAGAAGAAAAATGGTACGATCAGATTAATTATTAGTGATCAACTAACAATCTGCCCCTAAAGGCATTAGCAACAGCAAAGAATGCTACAATATTCAACTCCCAACAAGTGGTCAAAGTCACAACCTTGGCATTTGTTCTGGTAATCCAAATAGTTTATACAGATGGAATCAGTGAGAAGGCATTGTCAGGTTACATCATGGTAGGGGAATAGGGTGAGGGGATTGAAGTATATACCTTTCTTTAGAAAGTTTAAAGAAATTGGAAATATGGCCCCATAAGGTCTTCTCAAATGTCTCCCAAGTGCGATCCACGTCTTCAAAATATTCTCTGAAAAATATTTCCCAAAAAAAAAATCCAATAGAAACAAGTTACAGCGTTATGCAACCTCACAACATATGTATTGTTATTTACAAACACCAAGAGACTTACATTATAAAGCAAAAATTTCATCACATAGATAGTGTATCAGTAGACCTTCTCAATTTATTTTTAAACTATTTAGGCAGTTATGCCGCAAAATGGATAATATTTTCACCATTTTAAATAAAAATAGAGGTTACATAAGTAGCTAACATAAGCATCAAGAACCACTAAGGCACTAACACTTGTTTCACTAATTCAACCGAGTATTATGATGCTCATTACAGTGAATAAATTGGCTGACACCAAAACTGAGTAATCCAGTGTCGAGTAATCTACATCATCCAATTTGTATCACTTGGCTGTTGGCATTACAGATAAGTGTCGAACAACAAAAACAAGTTTGTTCTTGATATTTACAAATAGTTAGGGATATTTAAATCTGCTTATCATGTTTAAGAGCTGTTGGATAACTGGTGGGAACTCATTGTTAACATTGAGCTTATTCTAAAAAGTAAAAACTAACAATGGCATGATAAATTTGAAATACTGACCTTAACCTGCCAACCTCTTCTTTGTGAGATGCAGCGGCTGCTAATGCAAACCTCCTTTTCCCATCAAGAGCTGATAATCTCTAAAATAAATTACAAAAATAAATAAATAAATAAAGATCACAAAATATGTATACTGCCTCAAATATATGAGTCTCACCAACTGAAAATTGGAATATGATAATTTAGCTCTACCTCATAAGTATTAATGAGTTCTTTATCATCGCTCAAAGAATCCCGTGCCTCAGCTGCTTCAACAGAAATAGACATCATTCCCTCCACATCCTAAGAAGATGAATAAATCAGCTAAGTAGCCACCAAATGACAAAAGAGGAGGTACAAAAATCACTGTGTTATATATATATTTATACACACACACTCTGTCCTGTATATACATATACGTGTGTGTTTTTCTTTATTTGGCCAATAGAAGCCAGTGCCACTCAAAAAACATTTAAGTCGGGCAACATGAATCACCAATGTCTATTTGGTCCAATGGTATATCCCCATCTCTTTTGGGAGTTTGCAGTATCAAGTCTTATAATTACCTATGATAAGAAAAAAGATTGTTGTAGGATTTTGGTGGGGATTTGAAGGAGGGAAAGAAACAGACAAACACAACAGCAGTTGGAGTATAATTCTTTTAAGAATTTCCAATTGCAGATATTCAATAGCACATGCATAAATGCAGTAATAAAAGTCCAAAGCACTGCACGTACCTTCAGAGTTGTATTTAAATTATTCCTTGCATTGCTCAGGAGTTTTATTTGATCATGGTTTTCAATCAAATTTTGGCATTCTTGACATAACCTGATTTACAAGGTAAAGAAAATACGTTAGCCTCCAAGTAGATCACATCAACGTTGTATAACAAACAAGAAAACTCTAGATACAAATGATAAACAAGAACAATTTCTAAAGAAAGTTGTAGTACTGTCTCATTCTGTCTTATCATTAACATACTTCTCAATAGAAACGAAGTTCTCGCGGAGCTGGGTTATTGTCCTTTGAGATAAAGAAAGTGATTCTAAGCCAGCCTGTGCCTGCTCCACCTGCAATCCAGGGTATCATTTTCAGAATAAATAAATAAATAAATAAAATAACATCAGAAATGGAAGCACATGTGAGTTAGTGTGTTTCCCCAGCTTTAAAGACTTTCAATGAGGGAAACAGGCAAGAGACCAAGCAGGATTCTTAAACAATATTCAAAACAGAATTTAATTATGTACCTGCTCTGCCACCATTGTACTAAGTTGTGCATCATTTGCCTGGGATTAGGAAGCAACAGCAGCGTTCAGCAGGTGACATAAATTCATTATTAGAAAGTTAATTAATGGTGTCAAAGTAGCAAAGCAACACATCACAGAGCCCTACATATCCATGGAAGCAGCAGAATGGACAAAATTTACACCAGACAGTACAGTGCAGGTGACATAGGCTATGGACAACATGGAGTAACCCAATGATAATGGGCTGATGGGGGGGCGGGGGTTCAAACCCCACCTCCTTTATCTATTTGGGGGAGGGTAAGTGACTTTGCCATCAAATCCTTGCATCCATTGCACCATCTTATATCAATATGGACCATCATCATGTGCTAACAAAGAAATTCCACAATTGGAGTTTTTTCGATATATAGATTTAATTTACATTGACCTCAATGAAATTGGAAGGTGATTTATTTTGATTGAATTTTCTCTTTTTATTTTATTTCATTTTATTTTTTTAGATAACAAAATATTTCATTAAAGCAAGAACAGAGAAGGTTACAGAGTACAGAGGTTGAGGATTCCACCAAAAAAAAAACAGATGAAAATAAAAAAGAGTTACATCAACTCTGCCTTCCAATCCCCGTTGATATTGGACATCACAGCACCCTCAAAAACCCTAAAAGCATGAGCCCAAATGTAATTTTCTCCAAAGCAAGTTCAGATCAGTCTTCTGGTCTTTAAAAAATTCCTTTCAATCCAAAGTGTTCAAATGTAGCAAAAACTGCACAATTCCAAAAAGTTCTCCTCCTTTTATCCTTTCAAACCCCCAAAATTTCACCGCTGTACAATCGTGAAGAGTCTGCAGAGCAACCCAAACCTCATCAAAGCAAGAGAACAGGCTGTTCCACAAAAACCTCACCACCCCACAACTCAGAAATAAATGACAATTAGTCTCCTTTTCCTCATGACACATCTCACTGGAGAACCTTATGTGGCCTCCAAAGAGTGAAGCAATTCATTTTTACTAGTCCTGCTCAAAACCAAAGTGCAAATGAAAGCTCAAATCTTAAAAGGGACTTTAGCCTTCCACACGACTTTGTCCAGATGGAATGTGTAACATCCCTGTTTTTGACTCATGACTGGCCGTGACTCCATCTAAAATCCAATGGAGTCATTAGGCCTAGGCAAGAATTTGCTTTACAAACCTATCATTTGGAAACAAGTTAGAAACCAATTGAGAGTGAACATTTGTTGAAAACACAAGACGCATACATATATTTCAAAAAGCAACTAAAAATGTTTTTCTTTCAGTGACAAGCTCTTTACATTTGGTTGCACTTTACATACAACATTTTTCACACTTTCTAATTAATATACACAACTGCCAACCCAATACATGCTTAGTATCATCTTCCTGCCAACCTGTAATACATGTCAAAAATAGCAGTCTCTTGGAGAACTTACAAGTGGAGCTCTCCTTGAGTTCGATCTTGAAATTATTAAGGAATAGGATGAACAACCACAAGCTCAGTAGACATTCTTAATTCCCCCTTATTCAAATAAGGATTACAATATTGAACACATGATTTCTTACATGAATGCACAATCATAAGGTGCAGGAATACACTCTTTATTCTAGGCAATATGCATGAACACTCTTCATTCTAAGCAATCTATTCATCTAAAATTATCATCCCAAAACATCCAAATAGCAAGCATTTACACATTTTTTTCAACATACAGCGTTTTCCCAACCAAGTGCACATTTTATCCCAAAAGTGCCAAATTCCAGCTTGGCCAACCATCACTTAATGCAGAAATACCAACAAGTGCCAAATTAAAACTTGGCCAACCACCGCTTAATGCGAAAATACCCTTTGGAGGTTTTGGGCTTTTCACCCAACAGAGACACAATCCCTCCTTGCTCAAATTCCACAATATCACAGCCACAACAACACATGGTGCCACCCATTTCACACAATAGCAATTCAACACATGCATACACAACCTATGCCATAGCAAGTAAAACCATCATACTTATGAGATGAATATCTACCACTTGAAAATTTCCCAACTCTTATCAAAATGAAAAGCGTGACTTTACTAAACAAGCAAGAAAAGCCCTTTCTATGTTATTAGTAAAGCTCCCACAAGGGAATCCTCCTTAATAGACGAAATATTCCTATTATGTCAATGCCAATTGAATCAATGTTATTAGCTATGAATTCAAACTACAAAGCAGGGAAAAAAAATAAGATAGATTGTAAAGACCCAAAAAATTATAATTATTTAAAAATTAGGAAAAATAATAAATAGCATAGATAAATAAATAATAAAGGGAAAAGAGAAAATTTTGAAAGAGAGAACAGAAGACCTCGTTGACGAATCTCTTGTCCTTGTCGATGAGTGTTCTACTAGGAATCGTCGACGAAGTTTAGTCCCTCGTCGACGAAGAGATCCTGAGTGAGCAAATTTCAGATTTTAAGCTTCGTCGACGAATGAATCCTCTCGTCGACAAAGTCCCTTCTGTAGTTCGTCAATGAATCCTGTCTTCTCGTCGACGAAGCCACATGGCAACATCGTGTATAAAAGGATCCAAAGTTGCTTCTTCGCGAAGAAACTCATTTTCCTCCATTTTTCTCTCTCTAGAAACGTTTCTCTGCCTTCTCTCTACAAATTCGGCCTGGATTCAGTCCAAATCAACAAACGGGAACCGCTACGGTGTTCTAGGGAAGATTCTCTACACATCTAGCGGAGCAGATTTCTAAATTGGGCTTTTCAAGAAACGCTCCAAGGTTGAGGTAAGGGTTCGGATTCTTAGTTTTGGGGTTTTAAATGTTTATTCGAGGTTTATGGGGTGAGAAAATGTTGAAATAATAGGTTATTTGCGGTTTATCTGATTAAACCAGGGTTTTTGATTTAGGGTTCAGGTGAGCGCCACATGCATCGTTTTGGGGTTCTTGTTGGCGTAGTTCAAGAAAGCAGGTAAGGGGAATATATTAAATCAAGATTTTTATGAAATTAACCGGTAAAAATAAAAAATTTATGTATATATGATTATGATTTTTATGTGAGTTCTGAAAAGCCAACCGTTTAAAATGTAAATTTCTGAGTCTAGGGTAGTGTTGCTACTTATTATTTGCGAAAAAGGAAGACTAAAATGGCAAATTTTCTGGATAATTGTGTAAGAAATTAAAGGTATATTTTCAGCATATTAACAAAGAATATGGGTTGGCTTATTTTACGATAAATGTATGAATTATGTTGATAAATTGTGTGGCATGAGTAAAATGAAATTTCTGTGTTGAACTATGATATATGTATGAGATGCAGGAAATACTGGAAATGTATTGAGAATAAAAATGTGATATGGTTTATTCTGCATGTGTTTGGAATTGTTAAATGACAATGTATGGTTCGAGAACTCTGGTAAACTGGACACTGGTAAACTGGAAAATGGGCACAGTATTGTTGCGGATATATTTAGCGGAACTAGTGCACCCACACGTCTTAGATAGAGTGTGGAGATGGGATGGTCGATTGTGCTAGGAAGGGTAGTGTCCCCCTGGAGTCTAGACCAGTGTGGGAGCAGTCAATCGGACCTACAAACAGTAGAATGTGGTTGATTTAGCTCTGGTGGGCCGACCAGAGTTAAGTCCAGCCTTCGGGTAGCACAACCCGTCATGGGGTGGAAGCTTGACTATGATATAGTTGGTAAAGAGAGTTCTAAACACATAATTGTTATTTTAACCATGGATGATATGGGAAATGGCATATAAGAGAACAACGGAAATGGAAATTGGCAAATTAAAATGATATGGACAAGAATGATATGGAAATAGATTACAAGAATATGGAATATGAATATGAATGTAATGAACGATACGGAGATAACAGATATAGGGTAAAGAAAGAAATATATTATATATTGTAATATTACATGCATTTGGGGCGAGGTATACTCTTTGCTTGAGGGCTTGCGGAGAAAGGCGAGTGCCCTGATAGGTATCAGGTGTAGCTGTGGGCTGCATAACATATTAGGGCAGAGGAAAGCTACTTGTATGGGCGGGTAATCTTCCCTATTCTCGAGAACTTCTGCCAGTAAACCTTTGTGTGAATGTGAGTACGAGATAAACTATCCACCTGAGGGCTTACTGAGTAAGGTAAGTGCCCTGATATGCTTCAAATGTGACCGTAGGTTGCATTAAGTATCAAAAAAGAGGGGTGCTACTTGTATGGGCGGGTAATCACCCCAATCCTAGGGAATTCTCGTTGGTAAAATACTGTACTTGTGTATGATTAGGAGCAGAGAATGGTTTTATAATTATGGTTTCATTTGAAAATAAAGAATATAAACGTATGCGTATCACTTTTGAGTTAGAGGGTATAAACTGTAGTTTTAATATTTGGGGTTGTCATATATTTATGTTTTCAATGTTGTGAATATTTGGGAATACTAGATGTTGGATTATGTTTTTGAGATGTATATAGATATAGAAACTCTAGTATATTTTGGAGGAATAGTCATTATTTCCACTACGTAATTGATTTAGAGCCCGGTACAATAATGGAACATGTGGCACCCGAGCCCCACTTGGCAGGTTCGGGGCGTCACGAGATGGTAGCAAAGAAATATTTCAATAACACTCCGGACCCTAGTTTCGGGTTCGGGGCGTTACATAGATGGGAAGTTGAGTAGAGCTTAGCGGTTAGAGGGTTACATCCTAATTCCAAGCACTAGATTAGCTAGTTGGTGAGGCAATGGCTTACCAAGGCGATGATCAGTAGTTGGTCTGCAGCTATTATTACCAAAGAGAACATATATGCAGTCATATCAAGTAACTAAGAAAAAAACAAGCTTAAACCTTCCCTATTTCAATTCTATTCCATGCAAGATTCAACCTCTATTTCCTTTGAATACTCAAAATCCCTAGGCGAATAAATGAAAATTAAGAAAACCTACCTTGATTTTCAGCTTCTTCAAACTTAGTCTAAGTTTCCCTCAGAATTTCTTGGATTTTCTCCTGATTTTCTCTGAATTTTCCTGATTTTCTGCAGAGTTATCTCTCTCTCTCTCTCTCTATAGAACTAAGGTTTACAGCAGGAGTTTGTGGTATTCTTTTGTGTTGAGGCTGATCTGCAGGGCCGGAAAGGTCAAGATAGCAGCTACTTGCTGCCAGCTGCTTGCCAAGTGTCTCCTTCAAGGCTGGAAACATGGCAGGACTGCAGCAGCTGGTGGCAACAAGGGTCCTGCAGTGCTGCCTTATGTGCGCTAGGTGTCGGCTGCTGGCTTTCAGAGCTACCAGGTGGCTGCTACTGGTTTGTAGTGCTGCCAGGCATTACACCCGGTTTTAGCATGTCCCATCTTGTTTTTTTTTTTTCTCTCTCTCTTTGCCCCAACTCTTCTTATGTTGTCTATGTTTTAGCATATCCCTCATAATTTCCTCTAATCTAAGCCCCCTCCTACCACTAATAAATCAAATGGAATTTCCAATATCAGTTAACACAACTCTATTAAAATGAATAACATGGCTAGTATGAACTTGTTTAATGCAAAACAAAGCAAAGTCATGCTAATTTATCGAAGTAGTTTAAATTACCATGGCCATGGGTATGATTATCACAGAATAAGCTGGGATTTAGAGATTTTTAAAGATGAATGAAAAAAAGATTGAATTAAAGGACCTTGAAGAGTCCGCTGTCCAAAACCTAACTCCCCCCCTCATATTAGGATTAAAAGAATAGAAAACATAGGCAAGTGAGCTCATCAACCTCTCTTACTGACACTCCTAAAGAAATGGAAGTCCCATGAAACAACCCCATCCCCCTCTCCAACAAAAGACTGGAAATCTGAAATTGGTGCATTATGGATGGAAGACAATATATACAAATGTGGCACTAAAAATTCCAACAAAGTCTCACCCACTCAAATATCCTCAAAAAAAACGAACTTGATCACCAGTACCCACAGTGAACTGAATGAGGAGAAAAAATAACAAGATACCTAGGAAAAAATTTTCCAAGGACTAGCATGTGTGACAATGCAACTCCCCTTGATAACCTACTCATTCCTATGAATACATTACTAGCTCTTAATTACATTGTGCCATAAGAAATTGGACTCCAAGGGCAACCTCCATAGCCATTTTCCGATTAAAAAGACGCTCTTAGAAACTATATTACCAAGCCCCAATCCCCACTTTCATTTAGGTCTCCAGACAAGGTGATCCCTCTTGACCTCCGCATAACCAAACCATAAAAAAGATCTCATTTACTTCTCCAAGTTCCCATCCACTTTTGTCGGAATTTCAAAAAGAAATAATAAATAAATGGGAATATTAGAGAGGGAAGCACTGATGAGAGGAGTCCCACCTCCCAAAGAGAAGCAAGCCTTTTCCCACCCCTTCTATATTTTCTCTACCTTTCAACCACGAGTCTCATAAAGCAATTGACAAAGGGTTACCCCCAAAGGAAGGTCAAAAGAAGCAAGTTAGGCCAAGCCAAAATGTCACACCCCACTAGAGATCTAAAGCCCATTAACTCCCTATTACTCCACACTTAGACAAATTTATCTCTAGCCCCAAAATCTTCCCAAAAATGCTAAGCAAAGTAAGAACCTTATGGAATTTCTCAACATTATCCTCTAAGAAAAAAAAAATATTAGTCTGCAAATTGCAAATGAGACACCTCCTCCACCCTACCAACCACAAGAACCTATCAAACCAGGATCTTGGGCACGAGGCATGAGCTTACTCAACCTATCTACCCCTAGCATGAACAAGGAGATGAAAGATATCCTTGTCTTGAACCCCTAGAAACCTAAACCATTCCCTATGTTGGTCATCAACAATCACTGACACATTAACAAAACTAAGACACCCTCTAACCCATCTACGCCACAGGCCCAAATCCCTTTTTAACCAACACCTTATCAAAGAAACCCCAATTGATCATATCATAAGCTTTTTCGAGATCTAATTTAAAAATGATAACCATTTTACCCATCCTTTTTACATCCTCAACCACCTCGTTTGCTGCCAAGATAGCATCTAATATTTGTTTCTCTTTGACCAAAGCAGGCTGAGCCATAGATACCGTTTCCCCCCAACACCTCCCTAAGCCTTGACAAAACCTTAGTGAGGATCTTATAGATGCTAGTCGCAAGACTTATCAGCCAAAAATCCTTCAGCCTCCTAGACCTCTCCTTTCTAGATATGAGAGCAGTAAAAGTAAAATTAATGCTCTTACACACTACTACATACCCATGGAAATCCCAAAAAAAACCCACATGACATTGTCTTTCAACACTTCCCAACTATACTGGAAAAAAGCCGTAGTTTTATATATACATATATATACATACATAATAAACGAAGGTATACTAGATAGGGAAGAAAGAAGGTAAAACGTGTAGGGACAAGAAATCCACCAAATAACAACAGAAAAATAGAAAATAATAAATAAAACAAGAACAAAAAGAAAAAGAAAAAAAAAATACGCACACACGCACAACATCAAAACATTCATATCAAGTACAGCCCTTCTAACCTCCTCCCTATTGAAAGGCCTTTCTAACCAATTTCCAGTCTCCTTCCCAATGGGTTTCTAGTCAATCCCCTCTAACATCACCCTATTTCTACATTTCTCAATATAAAGTATTTTATAGAAGTTAGTAATCCTCTCCCCAATCTGCACCTTATTCCTCACCACACTCCCTGAATCTAACTCCAATTCTTTAACCAAGCTCTTCCTCCTCCCACTAACCACCCTATGAAACAATCTAGTGTTACAATCCCCTTCCTTAACCCCACAATCCCTAGATTTATTATGTCAACTCCTTCCCCTCAACAACAGCACCTCCAACTCATTACAAAGGAGAGCTTTTCTCACTCTATCTTCCTCTCCTAATAAACCACACTCCTCCGATCTATCCAACCCAATCATATCATTTAAGATGTTATTTTTCTTCTCCTTGATATTCCCGAACTCCTTTTTGTTCCAAACCATAAGCCTATCTTTGACAAACTTCAACTTTCTCATCATCCTTAATCCTTCCCACCCTTGAACATGAGATTCCTTCCACCAATCACGAATCTAGGCACCATAGGACAGGGGGGTCAGCCACATATTTTCAAACATAAATGGACCAGGAAACCATTAAATGGGGCTAGAATTTAGAAGGATTGGACTAAGATCGGAAGTGGGCCTAACCAGCACCTCCTGTACAATATTCTGAACAACTCTTCCCAATCATTCATGAAGTGGAATCTATCTATATGGGACGAGGTTTGTCGTTCCTAAAAGCCATCCAAGTAAAAAAATCATTATTTAAGAGCATGTCCCTAAGACCACACTCCCAAATCAAATAACTGAATTTCTTTATACTACTTGTCAAACTGGAAACCCCTAACTTCTCACTTGAAATATGGGTACAATTGAATAATCCCCCAATGTAGATTACAAAAGTCCACACAAGCCAGCCAATTCTTCAAAAAGATATTGCCCTTAGAAGTATGAGTAGGACCATACACAAAAGTTAACTACAAGTCCCTAACCTCTAGCAGGATAGACGAGGAAAAAGATTTCAAAATATAATCCTTTAACAAGCCAAGTCTAGTATCCCAAGCCACTAATTGACTCCTCGAAGCCCCTAAAGCAAGAAAAACCACCGACTCTTTGATTCTCAAGTCCCAAACACTCCTAAAAAAATGAGTATTGATCACCTCTAAGTCCCTAACTTGACCTCCTACAAAAATAAAATATCAAAGCAGCCTCTATTAACCAAATCCTAACAACACTTCTCTTCCCAGACCCATCCCTGGGCCTCTTACATTCCACGATAAATCTTCACTTAAAAACATCCTTGACCAATAAAAAACTACCCACCTTTCTCATAGAGTCATACTTCATTGAGGAACTTGATTCCCTACACAATTTTTTTGTTTTTCTCCTTTCCCAACACCCTCATTACATGTTCTAAACTCATCTCCAAAAGGACTCATTAGTTCAATATCTAAATCATTTGGAAGATCCTACGCTGCCTTGTTTTCTCTCTCACCCCCAAAAAGGTTCATAGTTTAAGCATCCCTTTACTTCCTAACTCCTTATGGCACTTTGGTAATTCAGAAATAGTATGACAAGACATAGTTATGGGAGAGTTACTTTAGGTATTGCAATTTAACCCTGTTTGTTTCCCGGAGCATCCATTCCAAGGTCTCTAGTTATGGATGAGGAACTAAAGCAAGATTTGGCTAAACAAGAATAAGAATTAGTTGATGTGGAAGGACTGTTTCCCATTTAAATCCTAGCATTGTCCATGCTCAAGAGACTCTAAACCGAGATATGTGCCTTGGAATACTAGACACAAATTGAACAGCTATCAAATAGAACTAAAGATAGGTACAAAAGCCAACTCGTCGGTACTTTTATTAAAGGTCTCCTACCTAACATTCAGCATGGTGTCAAAGTGCATCAACCATAGACTATGACCACTGCAATTTCATTTAAATGATAGAAGAAAAGATTTTGGGAGAAGGACGTCAATCCAATAAGACCAATAGCAAGCTGATTGTCAACAGCACTGTCACACCATTTGCTCCTCACAATCCTCCCCACAAAAGATTGATTCAAGAAGGACTTATAGAGTAAATGACAAAGGATTCATGCTGGCATTGTGATGAGAAGTGACAAAAGGGATGCAATTGCAAACCAGGATGACTACTGATGATTGATCTAGTGAAGGATCCAAAAAGAGGTTGAGGATGACTGTTTCGATTCAAATCAGGAAGGTATGGAATCTAATGATAATGATGAATCTATCATGTCTTCAGCTCATGGTTTAGTTGGCTATGCTAATACTCAAACCATGAAAATTAATGGTTTCCTAAAACACCAAACTATCACTATCTCAATAGATATCAACAGCACTAATAATTTCACTGATACAAAAATTGCAAAAAGTTTGATGTGAAGGTTGCAAATGGAAGGACCTTGGCATGTTAGAGCATGTGTTCAAAACTCCAAAGGTTAGACTTACTGTGCTGAATCATGAGTTGTATGTTGATTTCTGCTGCCATTAAAAGATTATTAAGTGGTTTTGGGAATTAAATGGTTACAAACTTTGGGTGATATAGATTGGAATTTTTCTGAACTGGTTATGAAGTTCGTCATGAATGGCCAAAGAGTGACTCTTAAGAGGTAAAAAAGTGTGGTAATACAACAACAATTTCAAGCCTCGTACAGAGAAGCTTTTTAAGACATAGTTTCCTAGTTTAGCTTCGAGCACTAGAGGAGTTACAGCTTCAGTCTAGCCAAGATGAAAAGTTAGAATATCTTATTTCAGAATTTTCTTACTCGGAGATCAGGGATTGCCACATCAACGAACACATGATCACCACATTCCTCTATTGCTAGGTAGTGTCCCTACTAATGTCCATCTTTATTGCTATCCTCATTTTAAAAAGTAGAAATAGAAAAAATAGTGAAAGAGATGTTAGATGTTGGCATAATTTGACCAAGTGTCAATCCATATTCTTCCATTATCATATTGATGAAGAAGAAGGATGGTTCTTGGCAGATGTTAATTGATTATCAAGCACTGAACAAGAGCACTATAAAGGATTGAGTGCGATGGCTTCCATGCAAAATGGTGGTAAAATTACCACTAATCATTCCTCCATCAAATTGACTCCATTCCAGGCTGTCTATGGTTGAGTTCCACCTATCCTTGCTAGATATTCAGCTGGATCCTCCCAAATTGATCAAGTTGAAAAGGGGTTACATGATTGTGACAAAGTGTTTCAGTTCCTTAAGGAAAATCTTGCTGCAGCTCAAGCTCCTATGAAAGAGCAAGTTGATAAGAATCTTAGTGAAAGGGAATTCTTAGTGGGGGATTGGGTTTTTCTCAAGCTACAGCCCTATAGACAGACATCTGCGATTGCTCACCCTTCAATGAAGTTGTCTCCTTGATTCTATGAGTTGAGCATATAGGCCCTATTGCTTATCTTCTTGGCCTACCATCAGGTACAGCTAGTTTTTCACATCTCTTGCCTCAAGAAGTTAGGGGAGCAAGTTACTGTGCAGCACGACTTTCCTAAAATTGCACCTATAGATGAGGTTGAAGTGCATTTAAGATTTCTATTTACGTTTGGATTCCAAAATCAATTAGGATTTCTATTTAATGTTATGTTGCTTTTTCCTTATTTTCCTTGTTATTTTAGGAGTAGGTATTGGAGTCCATTAAGGACTTGGATTGGGATTTATACTCCTACTAGGAGTAGGATTCCCTACCCTTTATTCATATAGCCATATAGGGATTTTTCGTTCAAATAATAATATAACTCAGAGCCTTTGGCTAATTTGGAGGCAAATTCCCTCGAAGTCATCAACCCTATTTTCTCTTTTATTTTCCATCTTTTCAATTTCCCAATTTCCTTACGATAAAACCCAAGGGTCTTACCAAGATATAATTCTTGCCAGATAGTATAGCTTTTAAAATTATACCTTCATCAACCTTCTCAGCCTCCTTCATCCTTGAGCCACCTTTCTCACTCTTTTCTCCCCTTTCAACAACTTTGTCGCCTCAAAATTGTAGGAAGATAACGATACCTCCTCATCATTTTAGAAATCCAAGGGTCTCTGAACTTGGCTTTTCAAAGACATCAATTCCTTAACTTTTCTCATATTGCGCACCCCTTCTTTATCCGGCTTCCTTTTCAACCACAAACATCAAACAGCCTTCGTGAGGTTTGGGTTATTCCTTCTTGTGGTGATTGAGGGGATGAGTTTGGGAAGGGCAATCTTTTCAAAAAGGATCTTGGTCCATCTAGAACTAGTAAAGGTATCCTCCCTCCTCCTTCTCAACTCTCTCTTTATTTTAATACTTTATGCCAAAGGGAGGTTTCAAATAGAAGGGTCAAGGGAGGGCTGTGGGGTTTGCTTTGACAGCAGTAAGAGAGCCAACCTAGACCCATAAAAACTCCTTGGGGACTTAGGTTTGGAACTTTTAGACCATGCTGGAAATCTGGTGAGGGTGGCTTAAGTCCTAGGGCATATTAGAGGAGAAAAAATAAAGTCTAAAAAGAGCTAAAAAGCCTTGTTTCTTCGATTAACTATGAGAGAGGTAAAGGGTTAGGAAAGGGGGGTAAGTGTGTTAAGTTATGAAGATTGTTAGGTGGAATATGAGAGGGCTAGCAAGGAGTAGGAAAAGGATTTTGATTAAGGAAGTCTTGGTCAAGTACTCCCCGAACATTGTCCTCATCTAGGAAACCAAATTGGAAACAATAGAATCTAGGGGAAAGGGGGTTGTTGTTGGGATTGGGAATATCTACCCTCACATGGTGCCTCTTGTGGTATCCTTGTCATTTGTGATTCTCAGAATGTATGTAAAGTGGACACATTAGAGGGATGTCTTTCCCTTTCAGTGTCGTTTGAAGTGAAAGGGAGGTCAGTGGTGGGTTTCGTCAGCATAGGCCTTCTACACCATCTCTTAGGAGTACTTTTTTTCCTAGGATGAAATCTACTCTGTTTTTGGGTTCTACGCTCCTACGTGGATAGTGGGGGTGGGCTTTAATATGATCAGATTTCCCATAGAGAAGAAGGGGAGGCAGGGTTTCTACAAGTATGTAAAACTTCGACTCGTTAACTAAGGATTGTGGTTTAAGAGACCTCCCCTTGGGTAATGCTTCTTTTACCTAGTCTGTAGAGGGGATAAAGCGATTTCCAGTAGAATGGATAGATTCGTATTTTGCTAGGAATGTAGGACAAGTTTCGGAATCTCACTCAACATAGTCTCCCTAGGACCACATTTGATCATTTTCCTATCTTGTTGGAATTCAGTAGGGTGGCATGGGGCCCCACTCCCTTTAGGTTCAAGAACATGTGGCTAGACCACGTGACTTTCATGCCTTTAGTCAGGGAGTCTTGGGGGGAGGACATGGAAAGGAGTTGAGAAGGTTTAAGATCCATTAAAAAATTGAAACGTTTGAAAGAAAATCTAGAAGTTTGGAATAGGGAGGTCTTTGGTGATGTTAGAATTAGAAAATCTAGACTCTTAATAGAGTTGGCTTTTCTGGATAGGATGGAGTCGTCTATTCTCTCGAACAGTGAGGAGACTAAAAGTGTTTCTTTGAAGAATGAGTTGGAAGAGGTGATTTTTCAGGAATTAAGGAGTTGGAGACAAAAGAATAAATTCAAGTGGGTTAAAGAAGGTGATTGTAATTCTTCATTCTTTCACAAGTTCGCTAATGGCAAGGGGAGTACAAATTTGATTAGGGAGTTAGATGTGACGAGAGGGTAGTCAGTCGTGACCAAGATCAAATTGCATCTACTATTACCAACTTCTTTCAAAACTAGTATTTGGAGGAGGAATATTGTACACCTATACAAAGACGGGTTGGATTGGAATCCTATTTCTATTGATTGGAAGAGTTGGTCAGAGAGACCTTCTGAAGAGGAGCAAGTGAAATGGGTGGTTTTTGGTATGGATAGGAACAAGGCCCTAAGCCTATAGAGGTTTTACATAACTTTTCTCCGAGATTGTTAGGAGGTTGTTAAGGGCGATTTATTGAAAGTTTTAAATGAATTCTTTGGGAATGGAATTTTGAGCAAAAGCATCAACTCCTCTTTGATTGCCCTAGTGCCTAAAAAGTCCATATCTATTAAGGTTGACGATTTTAGGCCTATTAGCCTTGTTTCTAGTGTATATAAAATTTCACTAAAGTCTTAGCTAATAGGATAGTGAAGTGCTTGTTGATATCATTTCTACTACAGAAAAGGCATTCATAGGGGAAGACAAATATTGGATGCTATATTTGTGGCCAAGGAGGTGGTGGAGGATGTTCATAAGAATAAGAAAAGGGGTTTTGTAGGCCCCCAAGGCTTTCCTGGTTATTGCAAGGGTTCGAGTCTTGAGGGCTATGAATTTCCATTTGAAAGAATACCTTAGTATTTAAGTGAAGGGTAGAGGTGCAAGCCCATTATCCTGGTGGATCAGTCGAGTGTCCAAATGGCCTCGGACACAATCATTTCAAAAAAAAAATATAAGGGTTTTGTCTTTAAAACAGATTTCAAGAAAGCCTATGATAGAGTAAGTTGGAGCTTCTTGGATAAAGTCCTTTGAAAGAAAGGGTTTTGGCGAGCTTTGGTGCTGGTGGATTAGGGCCTGCTTGTTTAATGTGTGGTTCTCAGTGACCATAAATAGCGACCAAAAATCTTGGTTTTGAGCTTCTAGGGGCATTAGACAAGCGGACTCTTTATCCCCCTTTTTATTTTTCCTTCCAGTTGATGTGTTAAGTAGGATGGAGGATAGGGTTATGGAGAGGGGGTTGGTTAAAGGTCTAGAAGTAGGGAGATAGGGAGTGAAGGTTTCTCATCTTCAGTTACCATTTTCTTCCTTGACGATCATAGCCCTTCCTTTAGGAGAACTTGCGTATTATATAAATTTTTTATTATAGGGAAGAATGGATTAGCAGCTTTGAATGTGCCCATGGAGGGAGGGAAAGGACCACTAAAATGGTGTGGCATTCAGGATTGGCCTATGACCTACTTACGGGTTCCCTTGGGGGATAATCCTAAAGCAGCATATTTGTGGAATGCGGTAGTAGGACAGGTGACTACACGGTTAGACAGCTGGAAGGGGGCTTTTTTCTCTTTAGGGGGAAGGATAACCTTCATTTAGGCTTGTTTTTCTAGCATGTCGTAATATTTCCTATCTATCTTTAGGATTTCGATGGGGATAGAAAACTTGAAGAGAATCATGAGAGACTTCTCCCTGACACTACTAACAGGCATATTGGCAATACCGCTCTACTAATATTAATTTTAAGCCCAGAAACCTCAAAAACTTGAAGCAGACTCAAAATATTCATAAAGGAGGGCCTATGATCCTCTAAAAAGAAGATAGTATCATTGACAAACTAAAGGTGCGGCACCCTTACCCCCTCTCTCCCCACTTCCAATCCTTTCACTAAACCTCTAACCACTGCCCTATCCACCATCCTACTCAAAATATCAGCCACTAAAAAAAACAAAAACAAAAACAAGGAAGGGGTCCCTTGCCTAATCCTTCTCATAGTCTTAAAAAAAAAACACCGCTCTTTTAGCTAAATGGTTTTAAGTGTTTCCCTCTAAAAGAATCGCCCCTTTGGCATAAGTAATAATAAGTAAGTTCGAAATGGATGAGAATTGGTGGGAAACTAGCGTTAGTTTATGATGTTCTTTAGGTAGTCCACGGAGGTCCATTTCTTAAATATATCCTTCTTTCATCTCTCACACTAAATTTGAGGTGAGGAGGGGCTCTCGGTTTGGAAAGACTCTTTGTTGGGTAATGCATCCTTATCCACTTCATTCCCTTGTCTTTTTCAACTAAGCTCCAAGCAAAATAGAGCTATATCTTTCTTTCTTAGGGATTTGAGTAACCCATTGGTTTCTTGGAATCTCCATTTTAGGAGAGCTCTTAATGTTAGGGTGTTGGTGGAACTTTCTTTGGTATCCCTATTGAATGAGAGTGATATTTCTTCTAGGAGGGATGTTCAATCTTGGTCTTTGGATCAATCGGGAATATTTTCTTGTAAATCTTTTTTTAAATTAACTCACTCCAATTCTCTTTCCCACTATTGTTTCAACTGGAAGGCTAAGGCTCCTCCAAAGATTAAGGCTTTTAGTTGGTTGGTTGCACTCAAAAAAATTAATACTAATAACTTGACGCAAATTAGGAGACCTTTGAAGGCTCTCTCCCAATGTGTGTGTGCTCTGTTACAAAAATTCTAAGATGGCTTCTCATCTTCTTTTGCACTGATTTTTCTTGGAGGATTTGGAATATGTCTTTTGGTATTTCTAGAGAGAGCTGGGTTTGCCCTCCTTCGTTTGGTGAATTGTTAGCCATTTCTTTCACAAGCTTTGGTAGGGAGAAAGGATCAGGCAGTCCTATGGAAGTGTGGAATACTTGCAGTTTTATGTGGGTTATGGTTGAAGCGTAACGCAAGAATATTCACTGGGAAGAAATTAAATTGGATGCTGGTTTGGGATAAAATTCAGTATTTCGCCACACTGTGGTGCGCTGGTTTGGGTTTTTTCAAAGGAATTAGTTTCCATGAGTTACATAGAGATTGGAAGAGGAATTAGTTTCCACAAGTTACATAGAGATTGGAAGAGGAATTAGTTTCCACGAGTTATATAGAGATTGGAGGAACATTTTGGCAAGTTGATCTTTTATTTTTTGGTATTTATTAGTTTTTTTTTTTTTCTGGATTGTTCCAGGCCTTTTTTGGGAGATTTCTCATTCTCCCTTATGTAAATTCTCTTCCTATTAAAATGAAATATTCTTTTTCTATCCAAAAAAAAAAAAAAACCTATACCATGAATCCTCCGCAAGTTACTCCATTCCCAAAAACCATTGATCCTTCCATTTTCACAAACTTTCCCTACTTGACTTCCTTTGCTAGAATTCCCCCTTCTAGAGCCTCGCCTAGCACCAAGGCAATTTGTTTGCGTTGACACACATTCATCGAGCCGCAATCTGCAAAACATGAAAGCATATCTTATCTCCTGGATCATTATCAACAACCCCATGAGTTTGAGCGAGATATTTTGAGAGAGGAGGTGAGTTGGAGGCAAAAGACTACAATGAAATAGGGGGCATTGTATTACGAGGCTTTTTCATAGAGTGGCAAATGGAAGGAGGAGAAGGAATTTTATTAAGGAAATTAACAATGATAGCGGGGTTATTACTAATTTACTAGGGATTCTGGTTGCATTGCAAGGACAATTACTAACTTCTATAAAAACCTTATTACAAAAGAGGTTGATAGTTGGCCTATGATTAAGGGATTGGATTGATGCCCTATTTTAGCCAAAAAAAGCAGTGTGGCTTGAGAGGCCTTTCAAGGAAGATGAGTTAGAGGTGTGGTGTTCAGGATGGATAGAGAAAAGGCACCTCAGCCTTGAATCTTGATGAGTTATGATGGCTTTCTTTAAGGATGGTTGGGATTTTTGGAGGAAGATCATTTTAGAGTTTTTAACGAGTATTTTTGCTATTGGAGTGATGGATAAGAACACTAATTCAGTCTTCATTAAGCTTGTTCCTAAAAAAATATTGTTGTGCAAAGTCTGAGATTTTCAGCCTCTTAGTTTGGTGACAAGTGTTTGTAAGATCTTGACCAAAGTTGTATCCAAGAGATTGGCTGGAATTTTGATGGATACTACTTCCCATAATCAGAGTGCTTTTATTGATGAATGTCAAATTTTCGATGCAGTTTTCGTGGCGAATGAGGTTGTTGAAGATGCTGCAATGAGAAAAAAGAGGGGTCTAGTTTTGGAAACTTGATTTTAAAAAACATACAACGGTGTTAGTTGGGCCTTTGTGGACAAAGTTTTGGACAGGAAGGGTTTTGGGTGAGATGGGGGGAATGGATTTGAAGGTGTTACCCTTCTCTAGTTATTTTAGTTTCAATGGAGGGAGAGGCCAAATCTTGGTTTAGAGCTTCTAGGGGTCTTCGACAAGGAAATCCTTCATCCCTTTATTTATTTACTATTTTGGCAGAAAGATTTAATAGAATGATTGAAAAAAAGCATTGATTGAGGATCTGCGGGAGTGGTCAAGGTAGAAAATAAGGGAGTTGTGCATCTCACGTTTACAATTTGCAAATAATACCATTCTCTTTTTTTCATAAAAAGTGAGTAGCTTCTCCAATATGTTAACCATCTTGCAAGGTGTTTGATAAAGTGTCAAGGTTAAGAATTATTCTTCCAATAATGGAATTATGGGAATGGGTATCAATTCAAGCACTCTTACCTTGCTAGAATAGTGGGTTGTGGTGTTTTGAGTTGGCCCATTGCTTACTTGGGTGTCTCTTTAGATGGAGCCCTACTGCAGATTCTTTTTAGAACCCTATTTATGAGAGAGTTTCTAGGAGACTAGATGGGTGTACGGGAGCCTTTTTTATCTTAGGGGATCATATTAATCTTATCCATGCTTGCCTCTATGCCATTCCACTATTGTTTGTCCTTATTAAAGCTCTCCCTGAGTCCCTTTTAAAGATCCCTACGAGGGTTCCATGGAGATTAGAGATATTAGCAAGGGACTCCTTTTGGTCAAGAGTTGATGAGAGAGACAGAGGTGTTCTCGTAATGTGGGTGTTTTGAATAGTTTTAAGAGGGAGGGAGGTTTGGGTCTAGGAAATTAATGTCCAAAGACAATTCCTTGTTAGGAAAATGATTATGGTGATTTCTTTAGAATCTAACTCTCTTTGGCATAGTACATTCATAGTAAATTTGGATTTCAGATTACCACTTACCTTGAGTCCTTGGAAATTTACATAACAAATTGATCATATTTTTCTTCCCTAATATTTACTCTAGAGTTGGCAATGGGGAGAAATTTTTCCTTGGGAGGATCATTCGATTGGGGAGGCTCCATTGGCTAATAAGTATCCCCTTCTTTTTCAATTATCCACTCTTTTTGATACTCCTATTTCTGATTTCTTCTCTAAAAAAGGTTGGGCATTCTTGAGATTGTCATTTTACTGAGGAACCTCAATGTATATGTGTGTGTAGGAGAGAGACAGTGAGAGAGAGGAGGAGGGAGCAACTATCTTGTCCCTTTGATAAATGTGCTTGAATCTTTTCATATTCATTTGGGGAGTGATATAAGAATTTGGAAGCTACACAGTTCAAGGGATTTTTTTGGCAAGCCTTTCTTTAATCATGATTCATGCTCCTAATGTTACTCTTTTTGTGCCTTATTCTTCTCTTTGAAAAGCTATAGTCCCTACAAAGATGAAGACTATTACATGGACCATGACCCTTAGGAAAATCAATACCAGTAATGATTTGCTTCTTGTCTCGAGATGCTTGTGCCCTCTGCTTTTTGAATGGGGAGACTTGCTCTATTTGTTTGATTGCCCTTTTGCTTGGATTCTTTGGAATAATTTGTTCAATATCCTTGGCAAGAATTGGATTTGGTGGGAGAAGGAGAAGAAAGCGTTGTGGCAATATGGCATCCTTGCTATTATTGGTGTATTTGATTGGAGAGGAATGCCAAAATTTTAAAGGGTATTGGCGTATTGCCACGTCCCATAACTTGGTCTGAAATAGTTTAGTGTTTCTTGTGTCGCATTGGTGCTCATTAAATCGTTTCTTTAGGAATATTTCTCTAGAAGGCTAATAGCATGATTGTGATTGCTTTGCATTTCTAGGGTTGTTTTGCATTTTTCCTTAGTTTATTTTGTTCTTTTCCTTTCACTGCTAGAGGACACCTTGTTCCACTTATGATGTACTCTTCCACCATTCTTTAATACGTTGCTTTGTTTTTCTAAAAAAAATAAAGCCAAAAAGCCACTACACTTGTAGTGAATCATAGGATACCAAGTCATCAATTCATATTGGATATAACAAGTTGACAACCATTGTAACAGTTTATTAGCTGTTTCATGGCCTCAGCTAGCAGTCAACAGAGTAAATGACACAAGCTTGGGACAAAACTGCATGATGTAGATGTCTCAAGTACAGTTCCCTGAGAAGGGAGTGGTTACCTACCAGAGCTTCAACCAACCACCACCAATCAATTTCACTTTGAGGCCAACCCTTACATCTAATACCCCTTCAAATTTTTGTCATGGTTGACTGCCAGGATTCTTAAACCAACTTGATTACCATGTCCTTTCTATGAATGATATGTAAACTACAATATTATTAATGCTTCATTAGCACATACAGACTACATACAGGTGTAAATGCTAGTCTAATATGTTATCTAGCGTCAACTTCCATTGTGCATGCTAGGGACTTGATTCCAAAACGATTGTGTACCAAGCAGAAGTATGCCCCCATGCTATTGAACAAGGCAGAGTCTCTTCATAACCTAACCCAATGCCCAAAAAGATCAGAAAAAAATACAGCTAAGAACTCTCTTAACCAAAATCAAAAATTAAATTTCTAGTGAAGCAAAGTTCACTAAATAAATAGAATCTTACAGCACTTCAACTTTGAGCAACAAGCTGGACCAATTCAGTCCTTCAAAAGTAATACAAAGTGCTGGCAAATTAATTGCACTGGCATAAATTAAAACATGATTTTCAACTATTACATATGTTAAATGAACCAGAATAATGGAGGAAAAAAAAACAGTTCACAAACGTAAGTAGGACTCTTACCTGTTGGCGTGCAATGTAGTCAGCCTTGATTGATGCAATAGATTGCAAGAGATCTGGTAGTGGCAACAACTTGGCAACCTCACGAACTGCCGCTTCTTTAGCTTCAATGCCAAGATCCTCAACCATCATTTTGGCAGCTACACTCCAATCTCAGACCTCCAAATATGCATCACCAGTTAGACTACAATCAGAATAAAATTTGGGCCTAATTAAAATCCAAAGATCAATTAAGCAACATTTTATTATTATACTTCAAAGATTAATTAAATTTCAGTATCAAAAAGCTGGATAATTCACAAGAAATGTTATTCAACGGACAAATTGATTGACTAATGAAAAAAACCCTAGAACACTTTACTGAAAGACTGGTTAGTGGGGGAACGGTGTGGTAAGCATGATTTTTTGAGTTCAGGAATGAAACAGAATTGGCGAGCTGATGTAAAAAAGAGGGTGAAACAATAGAAAGATCAAAAAATCTTACACAGTTCTTGCAAGTGCAAACTATCTGTGGTTCATTCTCAGTTCAGAATGTTTTCAACCCTCATTCTCTCTCTCAAACTCATTTACCAGTATTTCTCAGAGGCAAGAGAGTGGGTTCCGCGAAGGTTGTTTCTCTGGACCAGGTTTGACAATTGTCTTCACTCTCCACCAAACAGTTCAGTTTCAATATGAATTAGTTGCTGACCCATGCAACAAACAAGATATTAGTTATTTTATGATTAAGATGCACATTTCAACGGTATTCATATGGACTGATTCAGTTCAACGAGAGACATTTTAACATTGGAAAAAAAACAAAAACAAAAACAACAAGCCTTACTTTTCAAGAGGGAAAGGAACACATTAGAGTCATCAAGGATTTTGCTTGGAAAAAGAAAAGGAAAGGAAAATAAGGAGGAAATTCATTTTCCCTTCAATTTTCCTCCTCTATTAAATACCATCAAAAATAAAAGTTTATTTAATATACTAAAGAATAAGAAAAATTAATGTTAATGAGGTGTAAAATCAAAATGTTGTTCATAAATTTAGTATTTTTAAAATTTTCTCACTTTCCCTTATAACCATATTTTACTTTCCTTTCCATAATATTTTCCAACTTCCAAACGGAGTCTTAAGGAATTTCATTTTTTGGAACTAAAATAAACTTACTTCAACTATTATAGGGAAAGAAAAATAATTCACACCCGAATAAACCAAATTAAAGAACAATTGTTCTGATCTAGCAGTAACAGTACAATTAATTTTACTAATCAATTAGCAGAACAAACTTTAACGATATGCTTACCAAACAATTAGAGACAGAGACCTGTGAATGCCACGACCAGCGGTCTTCTACGACGAGGGCTTCTCCGTCGGCGGTGGGCCTAGAGCTGGAACGGTTTTTTTCTGCTCGTTTTTTATTTTTTGTCAGAAAAGATCCGAGGATGATTCGACTGTTGGTACAGCAAGACTCTACGGAGATCGATGTGCGATGGCAGGAGGGTCTGGATAGTGCCAGAGAATATCACGATTTCACCCAGAGGGGAGAGACCGGAGACGGTGATGGGGCAGACGGAAGACCAGAAGCTGCCGTGGCGACCGGGACGGTGCGACGTGTAAGCTCGCGAACGAGGTGGTTCTCCACGAGGGCGTTGAGGGGCGCGGGAGAAAAAGAGGGACGTGAGCCGGTAACATGAAAGTAATAATAACCCACGCTTGTGAGTCTGCGTTCGTAAAATATATTTAGCAGAATATTATATCAATGTTATAAATGACGCAGAAATTAACAACAAAATAAATAGAGGTACACACGAAATAAATAGAGACGAGACAGAATTTTTTACGTGATTCGAATATACCTACTTTACGAGATAATGAGATCCTTATTTCACTATTTAGAAGGAATTATAAAATAATATATGACTGACCTTATAAAATATATATCCCTCAAACTTTCTTTTATCTCTCTTTGAATTTTTTCTATTCCTCTCCGTCCTTTTCTTTTAATTTGTACTTGCTCTACTTTTTTTCTACTCACAAATCTCTCGTAATCTTAACTCTTATATAGTGGAGGAGCAAGTAACTATTTTTTTTTTACTTTTCTTACATGTGACATCTTGAGTTGACATTTCCATTTTTACTTTTCTTACATGTGGCAGCCAACATTGGTACCTGGCAACCACCACTCAAGCTGTAATTACTCATAATACTTTCCTTTGACTGTCACTGATATATTAACTCCTTTTGTTAAGATTTTTAAAATGTCTCATTCCAATAAAATGAACCAATTTCTTAAATGTAGTAATTGGAAAAGCTTGGTTAACAAATCGGATAAATTATCACTTGATCAGATCTGTTGAACATATATATCACCATTCTTCCAGAGTTCATGTGTATAGAAGAATTTAAGAGAGATATACTTCATTCTGTCACCGTTTATGTATCCTCCTCTCACTTGAACTATACATGCGATGTTGTCTTCATATGAAACTGTTAGAATATCTTTAATTGATTGAATACCACAATTATCTTGGATATGGGAAATCATTTATCTGAACTACACGCATTCTCTAGTAGTTTCATTTATAGCTAGTATTTCAGAATGATTGGAGGATATTACTGTAATCGCCTGTTTCACTGATTTCCAAAATATGGCAGTTTTCCCATAAAGAAATGCATACGCAGTTTAAGATTTAGTATTGTGAGAATCAGATAGATATCCAGCATCTGCATATCCTATTAGTTGAGATTTGGTATCAAACGAGTATAATAGACCCAAATCAAATATACCTCTCAAATAGCGTAGAATGTGTTTAATTTCATTCCAGTGTCGCCGAATAAGAGCAGAGTTATATCTTACTAGTAGATTTACAGCAAATGCAATGTCGGGTCTTATACAATTGGCCAGATATATCAAAGAGCCGATAGCACTTAAACATGGTACCTTAGGACCAAGTAATTCCTCCTCCTCCCAAAGGATGAACTTTATCCATATTAAATTGTCTTAATACCTTTTCAATATATTTAGATTGATGAACAAGAATTCTGTCATTTGCATGTTTAATCTGTAGGCCGAAATAATATTTTGTCTTTCCCAAATCTTTCATCTCAAATTCATCCATTAAATATTTAGCAGTTTTAGTGAGCTATTTGAGAGTTCCAACTAAATTCAAATCATCAACATAAACAACAATTATAGCAAATCTGGGTTTTGATCTTTTAATAACAACGCATGGACAAATTAGATCATTTGTGATTACTTCTTTCACAAGATACTCACTTAATCGATTGTACCACATGCATCTAGATTGCTTTAATAAGGAACGTTGGAGTTTGACTGAACATAAATTACTGGGTTTGGCTTCAAGATATTCAAATCCTTTAGGAATTTTCATATAAATTTCACTATCCAACGATCCACATAAGTATGATGTTACTACGTCCATAAGACGCATGCTCAATCATTCAGCGAATGCTAGCCCAATTAGGAATCTGAAAGTGATTTCATCCATTACGAGAAAATATGTCTCCTAATAATCAATTCCGGATTTTTGTGAGAAACCTTGTGCCCCAAGCCTTGCTTTATATTAAGTAATTTCATTATTTTCATTTCTCTTGCGCACAAATACCCATTTATATCCAACAAGTTGGACATCTTCTGGTGCCTGGACTACAAGTCCAAAAACTTTTCTTTTTAATAGAGAGCTTATTTATGTTGTGATAGCCTCTTTCCATTTTGGCCAATCACTTCTATATTGACATTCATTAAAAAATTTAGGTTCAGGATCCTCATTACTTCTGGTAATGTCAGTAGCTACTATATATGCAAATGTATTATTGACAACAACTTTATTTCTATCCTACATTTCTCCTGTGTAATGTATTAAGATCTCATTATTATTTCCAGGTACCTGTCACTTTTCAAAGGATGTCTCTTTAGGAGTTCTCTCTTCAGGAGATTCCCTTTCAGGAGGTTCCTCTTCTGGAGGAGATTTATTTTTAGGAGATTCTATAATAGGGATTTCATTTTCAGGAGAAATGGGCTTGTGAATGTCAATTGGATTATTTACCTCTGTAACCTCTTCTGCAGTGTTTGCAGATATCAATTTTCTCCTTCTAGGAGTTTTATCTTTCGCACCAATAGGCCTGCCACATTTAAATTGCGACTTAGATTTATTAGCCGACTGTTGTCCTTCAGGGACATCAATACGTGTTGGAATATTTGCAACATGTATATAAGATTTTAGTATAGTATTGGTATCAGCAAAAGAATTAAGTAACTGATTTGCAATTCCTTACAAATGTACAATCTTCTGAACTTCAAGTTCACTTTGATTTGTATGAAAATCTAAATGAGATAAACTTATGGCACTCCATGTGATTTCATGTTGTGCTTTAGGCACAGATTTTGCTCCCCCTAATGAAAGGAATACTATTTCATCAAAATGATAATCTTGAAACCGTGTTTTAAACAAATCACCCGTTAAAGGTTCAAGATATCTAATAATAAAAGGAGAGGCAAAACTGACATAAATACCAAGCTTACGTTGAGGACCCATTTTAGTTATTTGAGAAGCGGCAATAGGAACATAAATAACACAACTAAAAGTTCTTAAATAAGAAATATCATGTTGTTGCCCAGAAACTAGTTGCCTAGGTGAAATATTATAGTAAGCAGTTGGCCTTTTATGGACTAAACATACAGCATGAAGAATAGCATGTCCCTAAACAGATAGAGGCAATTTGGTTCTCATAATCATAGGTCTAGCAATGAGTTGAAGCCTCTTAATAAAATATTCAACTAAACCATTTTGTGTATGGGTATTAGCAACAAGATGTTCAACATCTATTCCAAGTGATATGCAATAGTTATCAAATATTTGGGATGTAAATTCACTAGCATTATCCAAACGAATTGATTTAATTGGATAATCGAGAAAATGAGCTCGTAATCTGATTAATTAAGATAAAAGTCTAGCAAAAGCAATATTACGAGTAGAAAGCAAAGAAACATGTGACTATCTAGTAGATGCATCAATTAAAACCATGAAATATCTAAATGGCCAAGATGATGGATGTATTGTGTGAAATTAGGTGTAATCCAAAGAGGAGGGGGTGAATTGGGTATTTTAAATTTCTAAGTCTTGAAGTCCTAATTTAAAAATGGCACAACCACACAAACACAAGTTTGGAGATACATAGACTTCAAAATTGCACAACCTAATAGATTCACAAGTGTCAATCAATCACAAGTGCATGAAATATTTAAGACATACACAATAGGTATATATAAAATAAATAATCAAACACAAGTGAAAATAAAAATGAGATGAGGGAAGAGAGATGCACACTCCAGATTTTATGAGGTTCGGCCAACTCGGCCTACGTCCTCGCCTTGGGTAAACTACCCAAGGATTCCACTATACCGCTCCTTAACTTGGAACGGAGCTTCTTGTTACAATCCATTGTTTACAAGAGGCATAGCTTCCTCCTTACAATCTACTACTTACAAGAGGCGTAGCTTCCTCCTCCCTGGTTCACAATCCGAACTATAAATACAATGGATAAATAAAAATTTTCGAATACACTCAAATGTTTCTCAACAAGCTAACATGTACAAGTGAAATCCTAAACACTCTTTTAAGATATAACTTGAAACTCATTGGAGTAAAAGTGTTGATCTCAATATAATTTTTGTAATAAAATAATATATAACATTTGTTTATAAAAATATATATGATAAGTTTCTTCAAAGATCTAAACCCAATGCAATATTTCTCCAAAAATGATTTTCAAATAATATGTGTTGGAGATCCTAGGGTTTGCTCTCAAAAAATTTTGCAAAAAAAAAAAAAAAAATCTTTGAATAAAAATATGAAAGTAAATACTTTCAAAGATTCAAGCCCTAGTGTAACCTTTTTCCCAAAAGATTTATCAAACAATGAATATAACAACTAGGGTTCTTGCTCTCAGCAAAATTTTTAAATATAAGAATATAAGAGAAGAAAAAGTTTGAAGATAAAGATTGAATGCCCAAATAAAAAAATTGTTTATTAAACCTCAATACCAAAGATGCTTACAAGATATGTGTATGAATGTCCTTTGAAAATGAGAGAATGCCCAAAAGATATCTGAATGCGATAGAGTGTAGGCAAGAGGTCTCAAAAGTTGTTTCTAGGGTTTTTATGATTGATATTTATAAGTACTTTTGGCATCTAAACGTTTTCTAACCATTGGATCATTAAAAGATATTTTAATTTAAAAAAAATTGTCCATTAAGCACTGGAGCATCATTCTGCCCGACAAACTCGTCGATGAGTGTCCTTCACTTGATCATCGACGTGACTAGGGGATTAGTCGATGAGTGGCCTGTCTGAGAAAGTTAGGGACTTTATATTTTCTCATCGCCGAGAACATGCATTCATTGATGAGTGGCCTTCATGCATTCATTGACATTGCCAAAGGACTATTCAACGAGTTCCCTATTATTCAACCCTATTAACTTTCTAAAATGCATATCCAACCTAGAACAAGTGCATATCAATATTTCATTAAAAACATGCATCTAGGGTCTGCCGATTGGTCATTTTGAGCTTCCAAGTATATCTTATGAGACATGTAAATACAAATACGACTAAATGCACATTACAATTTAAAAACTGGATTATCTTCATCCTTTTGCTTTTCTACTTCCATGGAATGAGTCAAGCCATATGCGCTTCAAGGTCCTCATAACTTTCATAGCATTCTTACCATACGTGTGCGCTAAGTAATGATCCTGTTCAAAAGCTTAATGCACATGAAAGATACTAAGTGATTTGTCATTACCAAAACAGGATTGGACTCATAGAGTCAACAATCTTCTTCTCTTTGATGATGACAAATATACGAGCTAAAATGGATTAAGCCTAAAAGAGGCTCCCCCTAAGGATATGCATAATTTAAAATGCGCAATGTTTTCTTACCCAAAGTATGTCCAAATTTGCTAGAAAATATTTCTCCCCCTTTTGCTAGACTATATGCCCAATTTTGTTAGAAAATATTTCTCCCCCTTTTGACATCAACAAAAAGGGCCAAGGCAGAAAAAAAAGAGTATTTGAATAAATCCTTAGCTTAGAGAAATTTCCTATTTGACAAAAAATATATAACTTTTTGGGAAAAAAAATTTCATGTTGAGCACAAAACAGTATTTCAATCACCATTTATACAAACATGCAACCATTTAAGTTCAATATAGTCCAAAATTCATACTTTTATCAAGATGCATCAAATATCCATAAAAGAATTTAAATATATAGTTCACTATGAATAGCAATGGTATTCCTCACTAGATATGAAGTATATAAGTAAAAATAATTGTGAGAATGCGGAATGTTGTGTTAAGTTGCTCCCCCTCTGTTATGCACTCCAATATATCTTTATGCAACTTCTCTGCTATGCATCAAGTCTAATTCACGTCTAAGTTGGATAACCTATCCTCCTGAAGTGGTTTCGTGAATATATCGGCCCATTGCTCATCTGTGCACATAAACTCAAGTGTCACATCCCCCTTTTGCATAGGATCACGAATAAAGTGATGTCTAATTTTTATGTGCTTAGTTCATGAGTGTGATATAGGGTTCTTTGAGATATATATTGCACTAGTATTATCACATTTTATGGGAATAGTTTCATAGTGCAATCCATAGTCCATAAGTTGTTACTTTATGTAAAGTGTTTGAGCACAACAACTTCCAGCCGTTATGTATTCAGCCTCAGTTGTGGACAATGCAACTGAGTTATGTTTCTTGGAGAACCAAGAAATGAGAGATTGTCCTAAAAGGTAACAAGTGTTGCTCGTGCCTTTTCTATTCACTTTACTACCGGCAAAGTCAACATTAGAATAACTGACAATCTCGAAAGAGGTGTACTTAGGATACCATAATCCTAATTTAGTAGTCCCAATAAGGTATTTAAGTATTCTTTTAACAGCTAATAGATGTGACTCTTTAGGTGCAGTTTGAAATCTTACGCATAAACATACACTAAACATAATATTAGGCCTACAAGTAGTCAAGTTTAACAGGCTACCAATCATGCCACGATAGAGTTTAACATCTACCGGTATACCTTGCTCATCTTTATCTAATTTTGTGCAAGAACTCATAGGTGTTCCTAAAAATTTGCTATCTTACATATTGAACTTCTTGAGCAAATCTCTAATATATTTCGATTGGTTTATAAAAATTTCATGTTTGGCCTGTTTTATCCGAAGTCCTAGGAAGAAATTAAGTTTGCCCATCATGCTCATTTCGAATTCATTTTGCATGCAACTAGCAAACTCATTACACAACTCTTCGTTTGTTGCTCCAAAAATGATGTCATCTACGTATATTTGTACTAGGAGCATATTATCATTTTTAGATTTTATAAATAATGTTGTTTCTATTTTCCCTGTGAAAAACCCATTATCTACTAGAAAACCACTAAGCCTTTCATACCAAGCTCTAGGAGCTTGCTTCAATCCATACAAGTCTTTAGTTAATCTATAAACATGGTTTGGAAGTTTATGGTTTTCAAATTCTGGAGGTTGTTCAACATATACCTCCTCATTTATATAGCCATTTAGAAATACGCTTTTAATATCCATTTGATATAATTTGAAGTTCTTAAAAGCAGCATATACTAACGGAATTTGAATGGCTTCCATTCTAGCTATAGGAGTAAAGGTTTCAAAATCTATACCTTCTTCTTAGTTATACCCTTGAGCTACTATTTTGACTTTGTTTCTTATTACTATCTCATTTTCATCTTTCTTGTTCCTATAGACCCATTTAGTTCCGATAACAGTGTGATCATTAGGTTTAGGAACCAAGGTCCACACTTTGTTCCTCTCAAATTGGTTTAACTCTTGAAAGTGAAGTAGTGATCCCAAGAGGGGGGGTGAATTGGGCTATTAAAAATTTTATATTCCTTTTATGAATTCGTGAGTTTATTGTTTTATTAAACATACAACTTTGCTAACTTAAACAATTTACACACTAAAACCAAACACACCACAAATTAAGGGAACTTAAACAACCAACCAATAAATAACCAATCAACCACAAATTGAAGATTTGTATGGAATTTAGCTTGTGCTTAGTAAGTAGCCATGTAAGTAAATTGCAAGCCCTATTTTTGAATGAAATTTATTGTGCTCTCTTAATTAAGGTTTTCGCAAATTAACTAACGTACTCCCTTGTGGGTTTCCGAAAAAGGTTAATTGAAACGTACTTTCTTTGTATTAGGAGTCTTCTTATTGATTTAGCATTGATCCCTACAACCTGCACTTAGCATACACAATAATATATAAAGTGCTAAAATTTAAAAAGTAGGGTAAGAAGAACACCACGATCTTACGAGGTTCGGCTTATCCCCAACCTACATCCTCGCCTTTGGCCAATACCACCAAAGGGTTTCACTCGAAACGCTCCTTTCCGAGCGGAGCAAACCGTTTACAAATTTCCCTCCTTAAGGGTAGAGCACCCTCTCCAAGCATTACCCCTCACTCGGACCAACGATCCAAACACCTTGGAATCATCAACAATCTACAAGAAAACAATTAAACGATTTTTGTATAAAAGATGCTCTCCAATAGAGCTGATTAGTACAATTTCAAAGCTATATATTTCAAAGTAAATCAATATGAAATTGAAATTGAAGCTCAAGGAAATTTATCACCGGTTAATTCTTTCAATGAATGAAAGATTCAGACTCGGAGCACAAAATCAGTGATTAAGAGTCAGCAATTCTCAGTAGATTTCGTGAGCTATGTGTAAGCAACAGAACCTTTGAAAGATAAGAGCAATTTAGAGAGCTTAGGAGTTGAAATTGCTTCTAGGTAAATCAATGGCCTTGAAGGCCATTTATAGACTTTAAAAGTAATTTACTTGGTCGCTAAGTTTACTTGGAACAGTGCCCAAGTTTTAGATAATTTTGAGCCTCACGAAATCAAATTTAAAAACTTTTCCGTCATAAAAAAAATTAAATTTTACCGCGTGGCAGTAGCCTGTCACTTTAGGTTAGGCGCTTGTCAACTTAAAACTCAGTTTAAATTGAAAGTTAGAAAGGTGGCAATCGCTTGGCAAAGCATTGTCAGGCTTCTCGTTTTACCATGTCAGGTGCCTGTCAAGGTTTGGTCAGTCGCCTGACAACCTTCTACCTGTTTATGTTAAAAACCTTAAATATGTCAGCCTACCAGTTAGGCTACTGTCCAGTTAAAAATTGTTGTTTTTAAAATTTGATTACAAAAACTCTATTTGCTTCTCAAATCTTGAAATTTTGATTTGGTTTACTTAAAAAATATTTTCCAAGATTAAAAATTAGGTCTCTAGGTCTTATATTTAATGAGTTTCAAAGATTTTCATATTGAAGTATACTTGAAGTACTTACATAATATGTCCTATAGACTCTTTCAAATTTTCAATTCTTGAACTCCTTGAAGTCTTCATATATGAATTTTTTGATTTGAGTCCTTTTAGTTCCGAGCTTCATCTTTCTTTGAGCTTTCATTCTAGATCACTTGAATTTATGTAAGCTTTCAAAATATTCCATGTGACCATTTGATGTATGCTAAGATTTCATGAATTTGAGTTTCCAAGACATGTATTCCTGAAAATCACAACTTTGAAGCATATTAAATTTCCTCGCTTTGTTATCATCAAAATAAGAGTTGTAAGCCTTGTTAGGCCAACAATCTCCCCCCTTTTGATGATAACAAATAAGGAGCAAAAAGAGAGTGAACCTTAAAAGGCTCCCCCTTATAATATGCATAATCATGAAAATATCTTCAAAGTTCATTATAGCATCATGAAAATATCTTCAAAGTTCATTATAGCGTTAAGTTCATAAGATATCACACATCAAGTAGGTAGTCTTCTTTTGCTCATAATGATTTTCCCCCTTTTGACATCATTCAAAAAGAGACATACAAGTGAAAAAAAAAAAATATAAACCAATACTGGCATAGCATATTCAAAAGAAGTGTTTACAGTTCATCCATAATAATATAAAAGGTAAGCAAAAAAGTGATAGTCTTAAAGTCAATAAACATCACAAAAGAAAGATATCTAGATCAAACATCATGATCAGTTCCAGTAGCATCATCTGGATCATCTGCAGCCTCTTTTAGGGCTTCTTTAGAGGCGTCATCTCCTTTCTAAGTTTCTCCAAATTCCTCAGCAAATTGTTCCTTGGAGGCTTCACCACTCTCCTCATTTTCCTCAGACTCTTCAACAGAAGCAACATCACTAGGCGGTGTAGAGTAACATTGAGATTGCACATTAATGACCTTCTCCTGAAGAGAATTAAGTCCAACTCTCATTTCATTACTAAAGTTGGAGTAATGATGATAGAACGGGAGGAACCATGAATGCAGAGACCTGAAGAATTATACTAATTAAATAATAAAAGAAAAGTGAGAAAAAGGAAAATTTCAAAAGGGACTCACAGGGTCTCGTCAACGAACACAGGGCGCTTGTCGACGAGCATCCTTCTTGGGCTCGTTGACGTGGACACGTGTCTCATCGATGAGAATTTACCGAGAGGGGTGTAGTAGAGCCTGAAGTTCGTCAACGAGGGTTACGAGTTCGTCGACAAACTCCTTTCATGGACTCATCAACGAGGTGACTTGTCTCGTTGAAGAATCTGCATTTTATAATTATACTTAACTCGGGTTTTCTAGTGAGAAATTCATGCAAAAGTCCTCTCTCTCTCTCTAAAACCCATCCCTCTCTCCTTCTCTCTAGATTTATGGCTCCATTTCTCCCCGTTTTTGACGATCGGAAGCTGCCACACTATTTCTGGGAAGATTCTCTTCAAAACTGCTGGAGTAGATTTAGGCCAACTTGGGAACCATCCCAAAATCAGGGTAAGTTGATTAATTGAGTATTTTCAGTATTACCATGCTTATTTGAGTTTAAATTCTATGTTGTATGGGAATATATTGGTGTTCTGTGGAGTAAAACTAGGGTATTATATTTTCAGGATTAGGGTGTTCTGGGACCCTACAGATATGGGTTGAGGACCCCAATGGCAATATTTCCAGGAGCTCAGGTAAATTATAGTTTAGAAATACTGGATATGTGGAGTTGGGGAAGATATGAATGTGATAATTATTATGGTAAATTCAGTTGGGTGATTGGGAATTATATGGGTGTTATTTTAGGGAATTGAAAATTATGAACGCCGCAAGCGTGAAATTAGGAGTAATATTTAGAACTTGATAGCCAGGTAAGGGGAATACATGTTATGTCAGCGTTATTAGACATTTTATTAGTATAAAATAGTATTTGATCAGAGCGAGAAAATTATATAGTTTTACAGAACATATTTATAGAGTTTTATTGAATTGTGTGGCATGAGAAATGCTCGAATATTTCAGAATATGTTATACAGTTTTAAAGAAGCATGATTATATAGCCTACAAGGTTATGAAACACAACTTATACGGTTTTATATACAGAGCTACGACTACACAGAATTACACAGAAATATAGTTTATACAATACACAATATTTTACAGAATCATGCTTATATAGTCTTTTACAAAATTACAATTATGCAGTATATTTCAGAACAAGATTGTACAGTGTTTTACAAAGTTGATTATACAATGTTTTTATTACCATGATTATACAAAAATTTATAGAACCATAATATACAGAATATAGAACCATGATATACAGAAATATAGATTATACAGAATATAAAGCCATGGTATACAAAATACAGAATTACAATTACATCTACAGAATATACAGATATACAGTTATTTCAGCACTATGGCTATATAGTTTATACAGGATTGGTTATTACAGAAATACAGAATAATGGTAAAATAGCTAGATTTATAAAGAAATATTATTATATAGTATCATACCTCGATGGAACACAACAGTTTATAGAACACTGTATCATTGTGATATAGTATAGATAGTGCAACCATACGTCTCAAATAGAGTATGGTATAGTCGATAGTGCCCTCAGGTAGAGTTGTGAGCTCCCTGGTGTCTAGACTAGGTGGAGCGGGTCTTTCGTGCTAAAAACATCTAGATATGCTTATTAGGCTAGCACTGGAGGGCCAACCAGTGTTTAGCCCCACCTATGGGCCACACAACCCAGTCATGAGGGGGTTAGTCAAGACATATAGCCATCCAGGGGGAAGTTTACAGATATATGGTTATGTATAGTACACACAGAAAGTAAAGATTACATATATATATAAAAGTACTTTTGAATAGATAACTCAGAAATTTTCATATTCTATATGATATAAGCATGTGATACTATACAGATGTTTTACTTAATGTATATCGTATACAGTATTAATTAAATGATATGTTGCCAATTAACTCATATGCCACACACTGGTAATAACATGTTTCTCCTTACTGAGAAGTGTCTCGCCCTAACATTATTAAACATTTCATGTAATCCAAAGAGGCGAGCAGGGCCGGCTCAGAGGTAGAGGTGGTGTTGAGTGGGTATAGTTTTTTGGGGTGAGTTTTAGGCTGGTCTGTGGAGCCCACAATATTTTGAGATTTTTGGGAAATGTTATGTATATGTTTGTATATGTACAACTAGGTATATAGTACTCTGGTATTGTATTTTGGAATATGTTGGATAAGTATGTACTTTTGCTGCTTAGGTGTTATATGAAATGCACAGGGTTACACAGTCCCACTTCGGGCTGCTCATGCAAGGTATAGGAAATTATATATTAATATAGAAAGAAAAAAAATGGATGGAAATTTCAGGTCATTACAATTTGGTATCAAAGCCTAGGTTGTTAGGTTCTATAGACTATAGAGTGCAACTAAAAATAATACCAGAGTATAGGAATAGATTAGGAAGTTAGTGAATCAATGTTAGGGAATGAAGATAAGTATTTAGGGTTTGTTTAGTGATCGAGAAGTAGAATTTTCGTTGTGGTTTCTGTGTCTTTCCTGGGGTGATGATTTCAGGAAAGCTATAATAAACTATGGCTGGGTTATGTTTCTCAATTTCTAGATTGAACCTTAAATTGAGAGTAAAAACGATAGATTAATCGGTGATATAAGATTTCAAGTAGATGAATATGTTAGTTATGTTATACAGACAGGGTCCTTAGATTATGTTTATTTTCCTTTTCAGGATGGACTCTGGAGGGAGTAGCGCTCATGCCAGTGGGGATGATGGGGCAGGCCCCTTTGGTGCAGGTGGTGGGAATTCAGACGCAGTCTTACGTAGTGTGGCTCAGCAAGTTATTGTTGAGATTGCAAGTAACTCCAGAGAGCAGGGAGGACCATCGACAGAGCGAGGCTGTACTATTAAAAGTTCACGAAGATGAATCTTCTGGCCTTTTCAGAAGGAGCCGATCCTGTAGTGGCTGAAAATTGGATGCAAGAGATCGAGAAAATACTGACTGCCCTCCATTGCACCGATGAGCAGAGGGTACTTTATGCTGCTTATAAACTTACAGGTGAGGCCGAAAGGTGGTGGATGACTTAGAGGTTATTGGAGGAACAGAGATAGGTACTAGTAGTTATGACCTGGTGCTAATTTAAAGAAATCTTCTTTGATCGCTATTTTCCCCTCCACCGTCGGGGAGGTGAAGGTAGCAGAATTTATGGGATTGACTTAGGAAAATTTTATAGTCCAGCAGTATGCAACGAAGTTTTTTGAGCTGTCATGCTTCACCCCTTATATTGTTCCAGATGAGGTGAAAAAGGTTAGGATGTTTGAGAGGGGTTTGAGACGGGATATTTATAAACAAGTGGTGGTTTTAAAGCTATAGGACTTCTCTGAGCTAGTTGACAGGGCCACTATGGCAGAGGAGAGCGAGCAGAAAGATGTAGGAGCACCGAGCCAGAGGGATGTGGGGACCTTGAGTCAGAGAAAGAGGCTTACATCTTTGGGATTCTGGGTGAGTTCTAGACGAGGCCATTGGAGGGGAAATAGATTTGGCAGAGTTTAGAGATAAGAGGGAGGAGATCATGGGTATCGGGGTGAGCAGGCATACCCTATTTGCCCTATTTGTGGTAGGAGGCATACAAGAGCATGCCAGTTGGGGAGTAATGTTTGTTACAGTTATAGAAGATTTGGACACATAGAATAGGAGTGTCAGTGGTCACTGAACAGAGCACCAGCCCCTAGATAGATCTAGAGACATAATTAGGCACCTAGGGGTGGCAGCCAGTAGAGGAATGTAGCCCCGGCGAGGGTTTATGCTTTGACGCCGAGAGACACAGAGATTGCCTTAGATGTTGTGACAGGTATTTTTACTGCTTTATCATATAAATTTGTTGTTTTTTTTTACACATGTGCCACCTATTCATTTGTATCATTGGGTTATGCTAAATTATCTGGGATTAAGGCATAACTATCAGGTGTAGAGTTGTCTATTGCCAAGCCGACTGGATCTGCATTGAGATGTAAAAAGGTACTTAGGAATTTTCCAGTGGTCATTCAAGAGAAAGTACTACTAGTTGATCTCGTGGTACTGGGCCTATGGGGGTTTGATGTGATATTGGGTATGGACTGGTTGGCAGCTAATCGTGCTGGCATTGACTGTCATAAGAAAGAAGTGATCTTCAGACCCCCAGGTGAGTGGGAATTCAGATTCGTGCGATCGCGTGTGCGCGCCCCACCACAGTTAATGTCGACTTTATAGGTGAGGAAGTTGCTTCAGGGCGGTTGTCAAGGATTCATAGCTTATATAAAAGAGAGGCCAGAGGGAGAATTGAAGCTTACTAATATTTCAGTGGTTAGAGAATTTCCAGATGTTTTTCCGGAGGAGTTACCTGACTTACCACCTGATCAAGAGATAGAATTTGCAATTGAATTACTTCCAAGAATGACACCAATATCTAAAGCGCCTTACAGAATGGCTCCAGCAGAATTAAAAGAGTTAAAAGATCAGTTGTAGGAGCTATTAGAAAAAGGATTTATTAGGCCTAACGTGTCGCCTCGGGGAGCATTGGTTTTATTAGTAAAGAAGAAGGATGAGACCATGAGGATGTGCATTGATTATAGAGAAATAAACAACGTGACAATAAAGAATAAATATCCTCTTCCTAGAATTGATGATCTATTTGATCAGCTCCAGGGGACTTTAGTCTACTCCAAGATTGATCTCTGGTCAAGTTATCACTAGGTCAGAGTTAAAGCAAAGGACGTTCCGAAGACAGCTTTCAGGACTCGTTAAGGGCATTACGAGTTTCTCATCGTGCCGTTTGGTCCTATGAATGCACCAACAACGTTTATGGACCTGATGAATCAGGTGTTCCATCAGTATCTGGACCAGTTCGTTGTGGTTTTTATAGATGATATACTGGTTTATTCGAAAAGTTTTGAAGAGCATGAACATCATCTGAGGCTGGTGTTCTAGGTATTGAGGGAAAGAAAGTTGTACACGAAATTCAAGAAATGTGAATTCTGGCTGAGGCAGGTCATTTTTCTAGGGCATATGATATCCGAGAATGGTATATCAGTTGACCCAGACAAGATAGAGGTAGTAATAGATTTGGAGAGGCTAAGAAATGTTCAAGAAATCAAGAGTTTTTTAGGACTGGTAGGACGTAATGACCTGCTTAGCTTATCATCAAATAAACATGATAAATAAAATAGTCAACCCGAACCCGTGGGTACCGAGGACACACTTGTCATACACAGCTGAAACCTAGGCAGTAGTAAATGAAAATCACGTTCTCGTAACCACAAAATACATAATACCAGAGTCAAGCATATCTCAAAATATTGTGTTTATATACAATCTTCCAAAAATACAAAAAACATCTCTAGGATCCCATATCCAAAAACTTCTGATCCTAGTTCAAACTTACCCTCCTAGTGGGGTAACTCAATAAACTCAACGGCGGCCACACTTCACCGGTCTTTCTGGGTTTCCTGAAAATCATTTAATATTTGGGGGTGTGACTCCTCTCAGTAAGGGAAAATAAATTAAATACAGTTGTGTGGCAACATGAACATTTAATGCAATTGTACATATACAATACATTTCATATATCTGTAAATATTCATCATAACATACTGAATCATCATATTTTTTTGTATTTTCTAATAAATCATATCGTTCATAAAATGTCTGTTATAGCTGATAATATTGAAAACATACCCAAGATGAATAGCTAGCTGGTGTCATGTATTACCCTCATGATGGATTGTGCAGCCTGAAGGCGGGTGAAACGCCCGAACCCTTAATCCCGGGTCCGGCGTGTTATACCTAATAATCTATAATGAACATAACATACGTAGCGAAAAACATAACCATAATCTCCATATAACATAATACCAGAGTTTACTAATTCTAACTACCAACCATAATAAATTAATCATCCACCAGTATTCAAATATATACATGTCTCCAAAACATTATCCACTAATACCAATATATTTCACAACCATCCATATCTTATAAAACTTAAAACATAAATTATAAAACATAAAATATACATATCAAAATTAACATAAAAATATACCCTTTTTCTTATATCTTCCAAAAAATGTTATAAAATTTTGAGCTCTCAAAGCTTGATCCTGAGAAATCCTGAAAAAGATGAATTCATATTCAGGTGAGACACATTTCAATAAGGGAAGAAACAATATATTAAATTCAGCGTGTGGCCATCATGAGATTATACATATCATTTTATAATATTTGCAAATCATAAACATAATTTCCTGAAACCATT
The DNA here is from genome assembly GCF_029873635.1 of Malania oleifera. Classification (NCBI taxonomy): domain Eukaryota; kingdom Viridiplantae; phylum Streptophyta; class Magnoliopsida; order Santalales; family Ximeniaceae; genus Malania; species Malania oleifera. The sequence goes on from NC_080424.1 coordinate 32,316,518, forward strand.
TTCTGATCCTAATTAAACACATGCAAATGTTTAACCCACGAGATTACCTAAAGATAGGGGTGATTACCCGCCCATACAAGTAGCACCCCCCTGCTCTGATACATTTAGCAACTCGAACGTCACGATTTAAGCATACCAGGGCACTCACCTTACTTAATAAGCCCTAAAGTGTTAAACTGATCTCGTACTCACGCGTTCAACAATAGTTTACCGGCAAAGGCCCCAAGGATAAGGAATTCTACCCGCCCATACAAGTAGGTTCCCTCTGCCTTAGTGCGTTATGCAGCTACTGCCACATCTGAAACTACTAGTACACTCGCCTTACTCAGCAAGCGCTCAAGCGAAAGGTACGCCTCGCCCAATCGTAACATGTTCTACGTACATACATACTTCTATTATCATAATACATCATTCTTTTCTGTCATTATACAATTATACACATTTGTTCATATTCATGGCTTAACATTGCATTGCATTTCACTTTAAGTGACTCTTTCCCATTTTACATTGTTCACATTCACATTTCATTTCCATTTCATTCATTTCCCTTTTCATTTCATTTCATTTCATACCCAGCATCTTTCAACTGTTTTACCCAGCATCTTTTAGCTATAATACATTTATCCAATCACTTTCAACTATTTCGCATTTACCCAGCCACTTTTAGCTGTGACACATGTACCTAGCCACTTTCAGCTGTGACACGTTTACCCAACCACTTTCAGCTATGACACATTTACCCAGCCACTTTCAGCTGTGACACTTTTACCCAGCCACTTTCAGCTGTGACACATTTACCTAGCCACTTTCAGCTGTGACACATTTACCCAACCACTTTCAGCTGTGACACATTTACCCAACCACTTTCAGCTGTTACACATTTACCCAACCACTTTTAGCTGTTTTACCCAGCATATTTCAGTTGTTTACCTAACATATTTCAGTTGTTTACATGGTTGCATTTAACATACATAGGCAACATTGTCCATATCAAATTTTATTTTCATTGCTTTACTTATCTAGCCTACATCTCATACATTTGACATATAATTTGCACATATTCTCATGCCACACAATTTAATAGTAAAATTCATACATATTTCTCATAAAATAAGCCAACCCATATTTAACATTTATATGCTCAAAATACATTTCATTTCTTATTTAATTCATCAGAAAATATTTTTCGCTTTCATTCGTTCACTTTCACATATACATAACTATATCGACAATTTTAGGAAAACATAAATTTCATGACTGGCATTTTAATAATTCACACCAAAACATACATATAATATAACATAAATTATTACCTTTAATTTCATAAAATCTGATTTAATATATAATTTCCCTTTACCTGGTTTCTTGAACTACGCCAGCAGGGACTTTGAAAAATACTTGCGGCGCTCACCCGAACCCTGAATAAAAAATTCCTAACTCCAATAAATTATTTCTGAATAAAATATTATTTAAATATTTCCTAGTGCCATAATTCCTAAATAAATAAATATACCCTTAAATTTAGCCAAATTGCCAAATTTCCTAAATCCCACTCTTGCTTTGGAGTAGGGCCTAGAAAACCCTAATTGAAAATTTATCCACGTCAAAATTACGGCAACGACAATTAGGACTCCATGGTGGTGCCTGATCGTCGATTCAACAATGGATTTAACCAGAAATTGAGAAATTAGGAAAAAATTACCTTTCTCCAGGAGCAGTGCCTAAGTCGTTCCGATGAAAAATCTGCTCCAATAGAAATGTCAGTAGGGGAGTTAGGAACCCAATGGCGCTTTCCGTTTTCCGATCGGTGCTCGTTAAACTGATGAAATTGAGGAGAGAGAGGAGGAGACAGAAGGAGATAACAGAGAGAGAGAAGGAAATTGAAACAGGCGTAGGAGAGAGGCCTAAGAAGATCAAGCGTGAACTCTGAAAGGTCTGATTGAATTGGATTTCAAATTGAAATCCAATTCATTTAATTCTATCTTTACATTATTTTATATTATATATATACTTATTACTTTAATTATATATATATATATATATATATATATATATATATATATACCTTACCTTTATATAAATATATACCCATCATATAATTTATTTAATTAAATAACGTTTAATTAATTTATTAATTCAATTAAATAATATTTAATTAATTAATAATTAATTTAATTTAATTTAAATTTACTATTATTTTTTTTTAATTTTTTTTTCATACTATTTCTTTTTACTTGTTTATTTCATACATTAATTTATTAATATTCAACTAATTAATTGATTAATAATTTAGATCTATTAATTAATAAATTTTTTTTTTCGGGTTGTTACAGTGAGACCTGACAATGGCTGGCCAACCACTGCCGAGTAAAAAATGTCTATAAGTATGACGGGTCCGCCACACCCTGGTCCGAATTGTCAGGTGGACGTTTACAACTCTACATTGAAAGCCACATCGACTATCCATCTCCCACCCCCTTGTGGGGTGGTTAGCACAAGTCTGAACATAGATATCTGATCTGAATAGCTACGGTACCGTGCTCCTGAAACTGAACTAAATTAACATCCGGGTTCTAATAACATATAGTATATGATAATATAGCATTTAATATAAATGAATTGATAGCATTTCTATACTTTTATAAATATGGCCTTGCGCTGAATATTTCATAAACACGGCCTTGTGCCGGAAACATATAACATACACGGCCTTACGCCAGCTATCAATCATGACCTTGCGCCAAAAATCTCGTACATATCATTCTGAGTAAATAAGTCATTAATCATGTATTTCAAAATCATCATATACTACATTATTTCATAATTCCTAAAAACATGCTTATTCGTAAAATTGCCATAATATAATACATATCATGTAAAAATAATATTCATGCCACACAATGCTAAATAAAATCATACATTTCATTCTAAAATCGTAATTCCTGTATAATAGCAATATTTTCCCCAAATATGCATTTACTCAATAATATTCAGATATAATACATGCTTTTCTGAAAATTAATTTTCTGATAAATAATAGTAATTTGCGTGGAAAATAACTGCTTTAGTTTATTCCCTTACCTGATACTGAAAAGAAACTTTGTAATTGGTGTGATCCTAAGAGGGGGATGAATTAGACATTTAAAACTTTTCGGGTAATTTTTAACACTTCACCGATTCACCACAGTTCATATCCCATTCAACATATATACGTGCATGTAAAACGAGTTTAACAATAAAAGCAGACATACACGTGTGTAGTATCTTATTTAAATCAAATGTGTGCATGTGAATAATTTTGACATTAAATGAACATTCCTGCATACACATACTGAAATTAACGTGCAAGAATTTAAATAAGATAGAGAGAGTGACACTAGATATGTTATCGAGGTTCAGCCAAACTAGCCTACATCCCCACCTTGGCCATACCTCTCAAGGATTTCACTAAACATGTTCACTTAACCGGGTGGAGCAAAAGCCGTTTACATTCTCTCTTTACGGGGCGAGGAAAATCGCAGCTCAATTACTAGGCTGAGCTGAACTAGTCTTACTTACGGGGCTGAGACTCCCCAGTTCAATTCTAGGTTGAACCGAACCGATCTCATTTACGGGGCTGAGACTCCCTAGTTCAATTAACGGGCTGAACCCAACTGTTACATAAAAACCATTTTTGTACATGAAAAATGCTTCTGAAATACAAGCAAAGATGTAGATGTTTAAGCTCAGACAAATGCACTCTAATATGATGTGCAATAATGCTCAGTAGAGTAAGGGTGTTGATCTAAATAATCAGTGTACAAATAGAATGTGTGAAAATATGAGTATTATGTTCTCCTATAAATATTTTGCAAATAAATAATATTTGGAGAAACTAGGAGTTTTAAGCTCAATACAATTTGTGCAATAAATAATTTTTCTCCCAAAAATATTTATCGAAGAAATGACCGGGAGAAACCCTAAGCAATATTCTCAAAAATGTTTTTCAAAGATTTGATACCTGGTAAGAATATGTGCAAACAAAAATTCCTAAATAAAATACTCTCCTCAAAGATGTTTTTGAAATAAAATGCATGAAAGAGAGTATGAGAGATTTGTATAAAAATATTTTGCCCCAAAAGAGTGATTTAAACAATAAAAGTCATTTTGGGGGAACTTTGATTAACCAAGGATTAGAGAAAAAATTTATGTTAATCAAAGTTACTAATTAAAGCAAATGAGGGGGTATTTATAGATTTTCTGAAAATTATGATCGTTGGGGACACGGAGGTCATTTTAGAAAAAAACTAATGATGTTTAATTAAAAATAACCTTGGTAAAAATAATTTAACTCATGCGATTTGGGTGCCCGACCCAAGGTTCGGTCGCCCGAGAAGACTCAGCCAAAAAAGTCATTTTAAAGAGTTCGATCGCCCAAGTCAAGGTTCGGTTGGCTGAACCAAAGTTAGAAAGTTTTGGCGTGCAGTTCGGGTACTCGGTGCAAAGTTCGGTTGCCCAAGGCCATTTTGAACACGGAGTTCGAGCGCCCGGGGAAAGTGAAAAGTACTCTGACAGAGGTTCGGTCGCCCGAGGGAGATCAATTCAATTTGGTTTGGTCACCCGAACCAAGTCAAACTTTTGACATGTCCAAGGTTCGGTCGCCCCAAGCCTTTTAAACGCAATGGGTTCGGTCGCCCGAACATACTCAGCATTTTCAATTAAGTCCATTTTAGCCAAAAATAAAACCCCAGATATGAAGAGTGATATTGGGGACTTTGTGCACAATGTGTGGGAACCTATGGTCTATCTAAGAAAAAAAACCTAGCGTTGGTTGACCGAAGGGTGCCCTAAGATACATTCAGTCCCTATGGTCAGTCTATGGCCTTTTTGAGCATTGAACATATAATGCAAGATGTATGCATTATTACATACCAAATGATAAAAATTAAATGCAATACAATAAGAAATAAATGTTTTCTTCCTTTGCTCTTCTTTTCATGGAATGCGTCAAGTTATATGTAGGCTTGAAGATCTGTCTTGGCTTCCATTTCTCCTGTATCTTATATCCATGCAGATATGTAGACCTGTTCACATACTAAATGCACACATAAGATACTTGTGCTTTGTCAACATCAAAACAGGGATCATACTCAAAATGTCAACAGAAACCCCCTAAAATACCAGTCTAGCACTCGCCAGGTTCCCCGAGCAACACCCTTAAACCAACAACTCCCAAACTAAACTTTATTATTTCTCCATGAATAATCTTTCCTATAACTATGGAAAACCCAAATTCTGAATAAAATGCCTTACCTTAAACCAGGGATGAACTTCAACTCAAACCCACCAACGATCCGCTCTAGCAGATATGCAGAGAACTTCTCCAGAAGCGTCGTGGTGACTTCAGATCGTTGAACCAGCTTAAATTCGGCCCGAGATCGTAGAGAGAAGGTAGAAGGGATGTAGAGGAGAGAGAGAGAGAGAGAGAGAGAGAGGAGTTTTTGCTCGAGAATTCGGCCAAAAATGAGGTTTTACACATTTATACACTGGCCTTCGTCGACGAGCCACATCACCTCGTTGACGAGGTCAAGAAGGAACTTCATCGACGAGTGCTCCCCTTCATCGAAGAAATTAAGAGCTATACAAAATGGCCTCTCGTATCTTCTCGTTGACGAGGTTAAGAGATAATTTGTCGATGAACTTCCCCTTCATCGACGAAGTTCAGAGTTGCCCAAATTGCCACGTCGTCGACGAACGCAGAAATCTGCTGCCACCTTCCATTTCCCTCTCTCTTTAATATTTAAATACCATTATTCTTCAGGTCATTACATTCTCCCCTATTTAAAAAATTTCGTCCTCAAAACTTACTAATCATATAATTTATCATCCCTTAAGGCAAAATGGTCTACTTATTTTATTAATTACCCTCACTTATGGCGAAGGAATATCGTGGTTACATTCCAAGTTCTGAGAGATTACATATATCAAAAGAAAATTTCCCCCAAAATTAAAATATCACTTACTAACTAAAGTATTACATGTACCTGCAAAAGAAATACTACATATTTACTTACAGTTCCTAATTACATCTGAACTTCTTGGAACAATTGTGGGTACTTTTGTCTAATCTGTTCTTCGAGCTCCCAAGAAGCCTCTTCTATTGCATGATTCCTCCATAGAACCTTTACTAAAGGAATCTTCTTGTTACATAACACTTGCACTTTCCTATCCAGAATCTGTACTAACACCTCCTTATATACTAGTGAATCACTGAGCTCTAATTCACCATAACTGATAATATGAGAAGGATCTGGGATGTATTTCCTCAACACAGTTACGTGGAATACGTTGTGTATCCTGGATAGCATAGGCGGTAAAGCTAACCTATAGGCAATCGGTCCCACCTTCTCTAAAATCTCAAATGGACCAATAAACTCAGGGCTAAGTTTACCCTTCCTTCCAAATCTTATAACTTCTTTTAATGGAACTATCTTCAAAAATACATGAATCCTAATATCAAATTCTAACTTCTTGCGGCGATTATCAGCATAACTTTTCTATCGGCTCTAAGCTGCACTAATTCTATCCTTGAAAAGCCAAATTTTATCGTATGCTTGTTGTACAAGCTCTGGTCCCATAACTCTCCGCTCACCCATCTTGTCCCAATACAAAGGAGATTGACATCTCCTACTGCATAAAGCCTCAAACGGTGCCATGCCATTACTGGACTGATAACTATTATTATATGTGAACTCTACTAGTGGCATGAACTGAGTCCATCTGCCCCCAAAATCTAATACACATGCTCAGAACATATCTTCTAGTATTTGTATCATCCTCTCAGTCTGCCCATCTGACTGAGGATGGAATGTCGTGCTAAACGTTAGTTGAGACCCTAAAGCTTCCTACAAGTTTCTCCAAAATCGTGACGTAAAATGCGGGTCTCGATCCGACACAATAGATACTAGCACCCCACGAGAGCAAACTATCTCCTATACTTAAATCTCCGCTAAATGGCTGAGGGAATAGCTGATCTTGATAGGGAGGAAATGGGCTGTCTTTGTCAACCGATCTATTATCACCCAAATTGCATTCTGGCCATGCAATGCTGTTGGCAACCTTGAGACAAAATCCATAGATATATGATCCTACTTCCACTCTAGGATAAATAGTGGCTGCAACTGACCTATTGGTCCCTGGTGCTAAGCTTTTACTTACTAGCACGTCAGACATTGGGCTACATACTCGGCAATATCCTTCTTCATACCACTCCATCAATAAAACTCTCATAGATCTTTGTACATTTTCATACTGCTGGGATGAACTGTATACAAGGATCTGCGAGCCTCCTCCAAAATAGTCTTCCTGATGTCAACATTAGCAGGAACACATAACCTGGAACGGAACCGTAAAGCCCCGTCATCTGAAATGCAGAATTCCTCCCCCTGTCCATTCTGCACTCTATTTATCACCTCTGTTAACTCTGGATCTTCCTTTTAAGCAGCTTTAATTCTTTCTCGTAGAGTAGGCTGTACCACTATACTGGTGATACCTACTGAAGGATTACACTTGATCAATTTAATGCCAAGTCTCTCCAGAACCATCATAATCAGATGCTGGATCTCCATAGCCGTCAATGCTGATTCCACGGACTTCCTACTTAGTGCATCAGCTACCACATTTGCTTTTCCTGGGTGGTAACTTGTAGTACAATCAAAATCCTTAATTAATTCCAACCACCTTCTCTGCCTCATATTCAATTCATTATGAGTGAAGAAATACTTTAAGCTCTTGTGGTCGGAGAAAATCTCACACTACTCGCCGTACAGGTAATGCCTCAAAATCTTTAATGCATGCACCACTGCAGCTAATTTAAAATTATAGGTAGGATATATACTTTCAACTGTCTGGAAGCATACACCACCACTCTACCATGCTACATCAATACACAGCCAAGTCCCTTCAAGGATGCATCACTATAAATGACATAATCCTCGTCCCATGACAGGATGATCAATATTGGTGCTGTGACTAGCCTTTGCTTCAATTCTTGAAAACTCCACTCACAACTGTCGTCCCATTCAAATCTGGCATTTTTCCTAATCAATCACGTCAGAGACCCTAATAATGTTAAGAATCCCTCAACGCAACGACGGTAATAACTAGCTAACCCTAAGAAATTCCTGATCTCCTATACATTCCTCGGTCTAGCCTAATTCACTACCGCATCGATCTTATTGGGATCCACAGAAATTCCATCTCCTGAGATCACATGTCCCTAAAACACAACTTTCTCGAGCCAAAAGTCACACTTGCTGAAATTTACGTACATCTTCTTCTTTCTGAGCATCTGCAAAACCTGCCTCAAATGTATCTCGTGCTCCACATAGCTCCTCGAATAGACTAGTACATCATCAATAAAAACAACAATAAATTGATCTAAATATGGATGAAAAATCGTATTCATCAAATCCATAAATATTGCAGGAGCATTCGTCAGACCAAATGACATAACAAGGAACTCATAATGTCCATATCTAGTCTTGAAAGTCGTCTTCGATACATCCTCCACTTTTACCTTTACCTGATGGTAGCCTAACTTGAGGTCAATTTTAAAAATATACCCGTGCACCCTGGAGTTGGTCAAACAAGTCGTCGATACGTGGTAGAGGATACTTGTTCTTAATTCTTACCTTGTTAATCTCGCTGTAATCTATGCACATCCTCATAGACCCTTTCTTTTTCTTTACAAATAATATTGGAGCTCCTCACGGAGATACACTAGATCGTATGAAGCCCTTATCAAGTAAATCCTGCAACTAATCTTTTCATTTTGCTAACTCTGTTGACACCATTTGATATGGTGCTTTAGAGATCAGCGCTGTACCTAGAAGTAGATCAATTGGAAAATCTACCTTACGATCAGGTGGCAAATCTGGTAATTCATCTGGAAACACATCTGTTTATTCCTTCACTACTGGCGTGTTGGTGAGCTTCACTTCATTCCTTGCGGCTTCCTTCACGAAGGCCATAAATCCATGACAACCACTCAGAAGTAGCCTCCTCGCCTGAACAGCTGAGACCATCTGAGATAGAGACTGCACTTGTGACCCTGTAAATCAAAATTCTGGTCTTCCTAGAGGTTTGAATATCACTTCTCTCACATGGCAGTCTATACTGGCAAAATTAGTTGATAGCTAATCCATGCCGAAAATGATATCAAACCCATGCATATCCAGCACCACTAAGCCAGCAGATAAAATTCCTCCCTGAATATGAACTGGGCAACCATGGAGTATCCTACTGCACCTCACTATTGACCCGGTCGGTGTAGCTACTAATAACTCAACATCTAATGTTTGCATTTCAGCCCCACACAATTTAACACATTCCACAGATGCAAACGGGTGCATGGCCCCTAAGTCAAATAATGCAATAACTTTTAATGAAAACATATTAACCGTACCTGTCACCACGTCGCCAGCAGCCTCAGCATCACCTGGTGTTAGAGCAAAAACCCTGGCTGGAGCTATATTCCTTTTCTGGCCTCCACGTGGCACATAATGGCCTCCTCATGTAGGTCTAGTAGCAGGAGCAACACCAATCTGAGCCTTACAATCCTTTATCACATGCCTTAGCTGCCCACGCCGATAGAAAACACCTCACCTGGCACGACACTCCCTCGGGTGTCTCTTCCCACAAGTCGGGCAAGCTAGAAGTGGCTGTGCACCTTGAAAGCCTCGAGTCCTTGTCCTCTGCCTCCGATCTCTGTAGTAGCCACCTCTCTTTCACGAACCACAGCTGACTCCCTGCTGGGAACTAAAAGGTGTGGATTTTTTCCTCTGCCTTTGCTCCTCAGCCTCCGACCACTCTCCAACCTTTGCTATAGTAACCCTATCTACCACCTCGGCAAAATCCTGCAACTTCAGAATCGACACCTGCTTATAAATTTCTCTCCTCAAACCTCTTTCAAACTGTCGTACCTTTTTCGCCTCATCCAGTATAATGTACGAGGTGAAGCGAGATAGTTCGATGAACCACACCGTGTACTGATGTACGGTCTGTTGTCCCTACTTTAGATTCAGGAACTCCACAATCTTAGCTTCCCTGGACGAGGCTGAAAGTACCCATCGAAGAATATTTCCTTAAACCGCTCCCATGTCTTCTCCACAGGTACCGTCCTCTACTGTTCCAAGAGTTTCATCACCGTCCACCTCCTCTCGGTCTCTCCAATCAATCTGTAGGTAGCAAACAACACCCGCTGCTCCTCCAAACACTGTAGTACTGCAAATATTTTCTCTATCTCTTGTACCCAATTTTCAACAACTGCATGATCAATTCCTCTTGAGAAAGTCGAAGGATTCATCTTAATGAATTTTTCGATCGAGCTGCCGTGGCCTGCCGATAGACCACCCTATTCCCTCGAGCTCCTGGCAATTTTGGCCATGACTTGCTGTGCTACACTAAGCAAAACTGTATCTGAATCTCCACCCGCGACGTTTGAGGGTCTAGCACCCTCATTTCCACTAGCATGGGCACGACTGCTACTAGCCATCCTGAAAAGCAAATAACTTAACTTAGAATCGCTTCACTATACATATCACCCAACCAATATAATATTTACTCCTAATTAATTCATCTTTCCTGATCTTAATTCAAGGTTCAATCCTACAACCTAGATACCTAACCCGATGATAGTTTACCATGACTTTCCTGAGATCGTCACCCTAGGAAAATCACACAAACCACCATGAAAGTCCTACATCTAGACTACAAAACCAGACCTCAAATTCTCTTATCCTATACTCTAGTATTATTATTACTGCATTCTAGAGTCTATAGAACCTAACGTCATAGGCTCTGATACAAAACTATAACGACCTACTTAGCTTATCATCAAATAAATATAATAAATAAAATAGTCAACCCGAACCAGTGGGTACTAGGGACACACCTGTCATACACAGCGGAAACCTAGATAACAGTAAATGTAAATCACGTTCTCATAACCACAAATACATAATACCAGAGTCAAGCATATCTCAAAATATTGTGTTTATATATAATCTCCCAAAAATACAAAAAACATCTCTAGGATCCCACATCCAAAAACTTATGATCCTAGTTCAAACTTACCCTCCTAGCGGGGTAACTCAATAAACTTAACGGCGGCCACGCTCCGCCAGTCTTTCTGGGTTTCCTGAAAATCATTTAATATTCAGGAGTGAGATACCTTTCAGTACGGGAAAATAAATTAAATACAGTTGTGTGACAACATGAACATTTAATGCAATTATACAAATACAGTACATTTCATATATTTGTAAACGTTCATCATAACATACTGAATCATCATATACTTTCGTATTTTCTAATAAATCATATCATTCATAAAATGTCTGTTATAGCTGATAATACTGAAAACATACCCAGGATGAATAGCTAACTAGTGTCATGTATTACCCCCCATGACGGGTTGTGCAACCTGAAAGCTGGACCCGACAATGGCTGACCGACCACTGCCGAGTCAAAAATGTCTGAAAGTATGACGTTCCCGCCACTCCCTGGTCCGGATTGCTAGGTGGACGTCTATAACTATACACTAAAAGTCACATCGACTATCCATCTCCCACCCCCTTGTGGGGTGGTTAGCACAAGTCTAAACATAGATATCTGATCTGAATAGCTACAGTACCGTGCTCTTGAAACTGAACTAAACTATCATCCGGATTTTGATAACATATATTACATGATAATATAACATTTAACATAAATGGATTGATATCTTCTCTTCGATGACGAAATTCAGAGCTATACAGAATGGCCTCTCGATATCTTCTCTTCGATGAGGTTAAGAGATAATTCGTCGACGAAGTTCAGATTTGGCCAAGTTGCCACATCATCGACGAACGCTGAAGTTTGTTGCCACCTTCTATTTCCCTCTCTCTTTAATATTTAAATACCATTATTATTTGGGTCGTTACACAAGGTATTACTGGCGCTTTGTGGATGGGTTTTCTAGACTGTTAGGTCCCCTAACACAACTCATGAGAAAGAATGCAAGGTTTGAACGATCTGATGAATGTGAGCGGAGCTTTCATGAGTTGAAATAAAGGTTGACTACTACCCCAGTATTAGCTATTCCATCAGGAGACGATGGATTTTTCATTTACTGTGATGCGTCTCAAAAGGGGCTTGGGTGCGTTTTGATGTAGCAAGGGAGAGTTATTACTTATGCATCCAGGCATCTTAAAGAATATGAGAAAAACTATCTTGTACATGATTTAGAGCTAGCTACGGTGGTGTATGCCCTCAAGATTTGGAGACACTATCTTTATGGTGCGAAATGTGAAATATTCACTTACCACAGAAGTTTGAATTATTTAACAAGCAACAAGAAACAAGATTGTGTACAAAGACACTCTCACACAGAGCTGATTAGTATAATTCAAAAGCACTAATATACTTCAATATCTAATGAAATAAGATTGAAGTTCAAGTTAGATTTTACCAATATCCTTCTCTAGATGAGGATCAGCAGTAGAAATCAGAGTAGGATGTATCAGCACTTCAGTATTCTTAGCAAATCAGATTTTGCAATGAATGAGCAAGAGAGAGCTTTGAAAGAGCAAGTGTGCTTTCAGCTTTGAAATAGATTTTGCAATTCTTGGTTATAATTTGATTTGCAAAACCATGTGTGGCTTAGAAAAGTAATTTCGTATTGCCCAAGATTACTTGGAGTATCCTCCAATTTATCATAAATTTTGGGGCACAAGAAACCTTTATTTGAAATTTAAAACATTTAAAATTTCTAGCCGTTAACAGTGTTTAGACAAGTGAAGTATCGGGTTCAGTCTTCTGATGTTCCTTAGCACACTGAAAAATTTGAATTCGACATAGGGTCAGACAACTGAACTAAGGGTTCAGTCTTCTGAGGGTGTATTGCCTCTTTTGTATTCCTTTAGAAAAATCTTCAGTAGATTGAACTAATTTTTCAGTCTTTTGAAGAAATTCTTAAGAAGACTGAAGTAAATCTTCAGTCTTCTGAGGGTGAACCTCAGTTGTTTGGGCAGACCAAATTCAGATTTTTCATTTTAGTTTTCAAAAATCCTTTTTACTCTCTTACTTTTATTTCTTATAAAACATTTTTCGAGGTTTTAAAATAAGGTCTTTAAGTCCATAATTAATCCGAAAAGAGCTTTCATCATATTTCCATAAGATATTTAAAACATGAAGTACTTACATCATATTTCTTAAAGCCTACAACTCTAAGCTTTGAAGTCTTTCATGATATATTTGCTTTCACTCCATCTTGTCTTCAAGCTTCAATATACTTTAGCAAGTTCTCATTCATGCTATCATGATCTTCAAGCTTTATTAGATCATCTTTGAATCCATGCCTTTTAAGCTTCATTTGATCATCTTTCTTTGGAGTATAAGCTTTGATTGATCTTTGTGAGCACTTGACCTTGTATTCTATTTCTTGAGTCCTATCACATCATAACTTAACCAAATATATTAAGTTCCTCTGATTTGTTATAATCAAAATAAGATTTTAAGCCTTGTAAGGCCAACAAACCTTGAAATGACTTGTCCAATTTTGAACAAGACCTTAAGGGTGCAATTAAAGCTCCCATGTGCTCTCAATGTGGTATTAAGGATAAAATAAAATAAGCAAACAAAAGGAAGTTATTCCAACTCAAAATTAAAGGAAAAAGCAAGCTTAGTCAAAATGGGCATTGACAATACTTGTGTTTGGTGTTCCAAATTGAAACTCAATAACAAAATTTAAGTTACAAGTTTAGTAACTAATGACATAATTTACCCAAAAAAATCTGTACTTCTAAACATGCCATTTTATCATTGGGTTGTGAATTACTCGGAAGCTATTTTTTAAAAAAGTAAAATTTATAACATGATGCATAAACAACTAGTCATGGAAAATGAATAATATTATTCTTTTTGTTATGAAAATGTGTATGTCAACCCATCTTCCACTACTTCGGTTTTTCCACTACAATAAATGTCTTGTTATCCATACTACCCTATAGAAAGGCACCCTACCCCTCACATTTGTAAGACACATCTTTACATACTTGTATACACATCGCATGGTTGTATACTCACTTGCATGCTTAAAGTAACTAGGGTATATAGAAATAAGATGAGAGATAAAGAGAAGAGAGATATCTTGTACACGGTCGATTCCGATATTTTGTACAAGGTCGGTTTCAAATCTTCTTATAATTCTGCCCATAATAGTGAAGTTTTTTTATCCCATCCATCCATGGAGTAGGCATAGCCGAACCATTTAAATTTCTGTCTCGTCTTATTTAATTTTCTATTTATTTTCCTACATCTTTGATAATACATTATTAGCACGAGACTCTAACCAACTAAGTTATTTCTTGAATTCTTATTTAATTTATATATTTCTTGTAAGCTTTACTTCACAAAAATATAATATTCTCCAGAATAGAATATGCCTTTTAAAGTTTAAAGAATACCAATCTTTAGAAGAGATGGTAAGATAATGTAATGCCCTGAACCCAAAACTAGGGTCCGGAGTGTTATTTGAAATATATCTTCGCTACCATCTCATGACGCCCTGAACCCGCCTAGTGGGCCCTGGGTACCACATATTCCATTTATTTGAACCTTGTTCTAAATCAATTACGTAGTGGAAATAATAACAATTCTTCATAATATACCAAAGTTTCTACATCTATGTACATTTCAAAAACATAACCCAACAATCCAGTATTAACAACCATCCATAAACATCTCTAAAAACATAAACAAACCCAAAAGAGAATATACAAAATCAATAGTCCATACCCTCTCTCTCTCTCAAAAGTATTACAACAACCTGAGCTCTCTAAGCTCGATCCCGTGAAGGTCCTGAAAAAGATAAATTCAACTATCGGGTGAGACACATCTCAGTAAGGATGGAATACATTAAATCAACGTGTGACAATCATTAGGTTAAAGTACAACATATATGTATATTCATTATTTTCAAATAAAACCATAGTTAATAATTCGTTCTCTGTTCCTACTCATACACAAATAAGGTATTTTTCCAACAAGAGTTCCCAAGGATAGGGGTGATTACCCGCCCATACAAGTAGCACCCCTCTGCTCTGATACCCCAAGCAACCTGCGGTCACAATTGAAGCATATTAGGGCACTTATCTTACTCAATAAGCCCTCAATTGGTTAGTTTATCTCGTACTCACACATTCATGTAAAGGTTTACTGGCAGAAGTTCCCAAGAATAGAGAAGATTATTAGCCCATACAAGTAGCTTCCCTCTGCCCTAACATGTTATGCAGCCCACAACTACATTTGATACCTATCAGGGCACTCACCTTTCTCAGCAAGCCCTCAGGCGAAGAGTATACCCCCCCCCCCAAATATAAGTAATACTACTATATTTAATACTAATAATACCTTACTAAATTAATTTTTATGCTGTTATGACTGTGTTATTCATTATATTCACTTTCATATTCTATATTCATGTGTCATATATTCATCATCTCTTTCTATATTCATGTCTATTTTCACATATTCCGTTTTCATGTCATTTTCGTCTGCTGATCTTATATCCATTACTTCCATAACTGCCATTTCCATATCCATTATTCTCATATTATCCTTGGTTAAACTTATAATATGCGTTTAGAACCCTTTATACCGGTGATAAATCCTAATCATGCTTCTGTCCTATGATGGATTATGCGGCCCGAAGGTTGGACTTAGCCCTAGTTGTCCCTCCAGAGTTAAATCAACCACATTCTACAATCTGTAGGTACGATTGGCTATTCCCACACTGGTCTAGACTCCAGGGGGACACTTCCATTCCCCAGCACAATCAACCATCTTATCTCCACACTCTATCTAAGACTTATGGGTGCACTAGCGCTCCATACATATCTGCAACAATACTATGCCCTTTTCCTGGTCCACCGGAGTTCTCAAACCATACATTGTAATTTAACATTACCAAGCACATGTAAAATAATTCATATCACCTTTTAATTCTCATTACATTTCCAGTATTTCCAACATCTCATACATACACACACACACACACACACACACACATATATTTATATATATATATATATATTTATTATATAGTTTAACACATAAACTTCATTTTATACATGCCAGCAACATATTTCATACGTTCACTAAAAATAAGTCAACCCATATTCATCGTTCATATATTGAAAATATACATTTAATCTCTTACACAATTAACCAGAAAATATATCATTTAACTTTTCATTTTCATAAATAATATCTAATACCGCAACCCTAGGCTCAGAAATTCATAATTTAAATAGTTGGCATTTTAGAACCCACATGAAAATCATATGCATATATACTTAATATTTCCATTTTTCACTAGTTATTTCCTCAAAAATCTTGATTTAATATATTCCCCTTTCCTGATTTCCTGAACTACGCCAATAGGAACCCCAAAATGATGCCTGTGGCGCTGACACGAACTCTAAATCAAAAACCCTAGTTTAATCAGATAAACCCCAAATAACCTATTATTTCAACACTTTCTCAACCCATACACCTCGAATAAATATTTTAAATCCCAAAAACTAGGAATCCAAACCCTTACCTCAACTTTGGAGCGTTTCTCAAAAAGCCCAGTTTAGAAATCTGCTCCGCTAGATGTGTAGAAAATCTCCCCTAGAACACCGTAGCGGTTCCTGTATGTTGATTCAGGCTGAATCCGGGTCGAAATCTTAGAGAGAAGCTAGAGGAAACAGTTTAGAGAGAGAAAAACAAAGAGAAGTATGTTTTCTTTGCAAAGAAGCTTTCTCCAACCTTTTTATACACGATGTTGCCACGTGGCTTCGTCGACAAACCACAGAAGGGAGTTCGTCGACAAGAGAATACATTCGTTGACGAAACTTAAAATCTGAAATTCACTCACTCAGGATCTCTTCGTCGACGAGGAACTAAACTTCGTCGACGATTCCTAGTAGAACACTCATTGACAAGGACAAGAGATTCGTCGACGAGGTCTGCTACTCTCTCTTTCAAAATTTTCCCTTTTGCCCTTATTATTTATTTATCTATTTTATTTATTATTTTTCCTAATTTTTAAATAATTATAATTTTCTAGGTCTTTACAGATAGTTCCCTTGAAGAGGCTATATATTTAAATCTTCCGTATATATTTAATCTCCTAAAGAGATAGACCTCTTGAAGAGTCTATATATCTAACCTCTAGAATAGATGGTAAATATTTACCTCATGAAGAAGGAATATTTTTAACCTTTCGAAGAGATGTTAAAATCGACCTCTTGAAGAGGTGAAACGTTTATCCTCCAAATGAGGTAGTATATTTAACCTTCGGAAGAGGTGGTAAATTATTACCCAATTTAATATTGTAAATTGAATTTATACGCCAGAAAATTATAAAATAATGTTCTTGAAGAAACATATTTAAGTACCCCAAAAGGGTGGAAATAATATTATATTATTATTTCAGTTTTATTTTAGTTTTTACATTTTGTTTTCTAAATTGCCTTATTATTGTAATTTATTCACATGCCAAACATAAACAAAATTGATTTTGTTTTTCTTGACATCAAAGACAATAATTATTTATCATGGATTCTTGATATTGAAATCCATCTAAATGCAATGAAAGTGAGAAATATTATTTTAGATGGAAATACTGCATCCCAGAAGGATCGCGCAAAAGCTATGATCTTCCTCTGTCATCATTTGGATGAAGAATTAAAGACTGAATACTTCACTTTCAAAGACCCACTTATCCTATGAAAAATTTTAAAGGATAGATTTGACCATTAAAAAAAAACTGTGATTTTACCAAAAGCTTGATGTGATTGGTTGCACCTAAGGTTGCAAGACTTTAAAATAGTTGGTGAATATAATTTAGCTCTACATAAGATTAGCTCGAAACTAAAATTATGTGGTGAAAAAATTACTGATGAAGACATGCTAGAAAAAAAAAACTTTTACTACTTTCCATCCCACTAATGTGCTCCTACAGCAGCAATATAGGGAGAGGAATTTTATTAAATATTCTGAACTTATATCATGTCTTCTTGTCACTGAGCAAAATAACGAGTTTTGGATATAATATCACCAAACTTGCTCAACTGGTTCGACCCATTCCCTAAAGTGAATATTAACACATTTCATAGTCAAGAATGAGGCTGCATGTATGGTAGAGAGCATGGTCGTGGCCGTGGTCGAAATAACCAATGGCATTGATGTGAGGTTACAATCCCCCAAAAGAGGGATGACCCCTAGAAGAGGAATAACCCCAATAAGAGGGATAGGGCCCAAAAGCAGGATAATAATCAAAATTAATGACCTAGGCATCATGAAAATGAATACTACAGATGCAGAGAAAAAGATATTGGTCGCGTACGGTTGTGCGCCTAGGTACTTGGTAGATCTATACCAAGCATCCATAAAAGAAAAGGGAAAGAGTAAAGAAGTTGAAACAAAATTAGTTGATAATGTTGTTCCAATAGATCTTAATACTGGACTATCCAACTTTGTTTATCTTAATGTTTCCGATTTCCTTGTAAATCAAGATGAAAATAATGATGTAATATTTTGAGATATAAATTAAGAAATATTATATTTGGATTTATTATCATATTTACTATTTTTATGCTCAATTATAATAATGGGTTTTTAAAATATGCATTGCATCATGGATTGTCCTAAAACTTTGATCAATACTAAGATGTCTATGGAAAAAAGTTTGTTTAGATGACAGTGCTACAAAACACACAATTAGTCGAGATAGAAAATATTTCCATTAGTTGAATATATCTTCAACAAATGTTAATACAATATTTGGTTTTACATATTTGATTGAAGGTTCCGGAAGAGCTAATATAAAGTTACCCAATGATACTTTATTACAAATTGATGAAGCTTTATATTCCAACAGATCTAGAAGAAATCTGTTAAGTTTTAAAGATTTAAGACTCAATGGATATCACATTTAAAGTACAAATGAAGATAGTAAAGAATTCTTTTATATTACTTCCATTGTTTCCAGGAAGAAAAGTTTTTTAGAAAAATTGTCAACTTTATTTTCTAGTTTGTATTATACAAAGATCGAAGCAGTTGAATCATAAAAAATCTTGCACTGGAAGTGCAATGACCCAAAGTTATTTACACTTTGGCATGATCGTCTTGGACATCCTAGAGATGTAATGATGCAAAGAATCATTGAAAATTCACATGATGATTTACTAAAGAACCATAATATTCTTTTATCAACTGATTTTATGTGTACTACTTGTTCTCAAGAGAAATGAATTGTCATTTTAATGAAGAAATATTCCCTACATTAGGGGAAGAAAAAATTAGTGCCTGAAGCACAACATGAAATAACGTGGAATGCCATGAGTTTATCTCACTTAGATTCTCGCACAAATCAAAGTGAACTTAAAGTTTAGAAGATTATACATTTGTAAGAGGTTGCAAATCAATTACCAGATTCTTTTGTAGATACCAAGGCCATATTAAAATCTCATATACCTGTTGAAAATATTCCAACACGCATTGATGTCCTTAAAGGACAGTAGCCGGCTAATAAACATAAGTCGCAAGTTAAACGTGGAAGATCTTTTTGGTGCAAAAAAATAAAACTTAGAGAATGAGAAAATTAAAATCTGTAAACACTACAGAAGAGGTTACATAGGTGGATAATCCATTCGACATTCACAACCCCGTTTCTCCTGAAGATGAAATTCCTATTATGAAACCTCTGGAAGAGGAACCTCTTGAAGAGGAATCTCATGATGAGAAAACTCTTGAAGATGCATCCCTTAAAAAGGGACAAGTACTTGTAAATAATAATGAGATTGCAATTCATTACATAGGAGAAATGTGTGATAGAAATAAAGTTGTTGTCAACAACACATTTACATATGCAATAGCTACTGACATTACCAGAAGTAATGAGAATCTTGAACCTAAATCTGTTAATGAATGTCGATATAGAAGTGATTGCCCAAAATGGAAAAGAGGCTATCACATTAGAATTAAACTCTCTATCAAAAAGAGAAGTTTTTGGACCTATAGTCCAGACACTAGAAGATGTCCAACCTGTTTGATACAAACGGGTATTTGTGCGCAAGTGAAATGAAAATAATGAAATTACTTGATATAAAGCAAGACTTGTGGCATAATGTTTCTCGCAAAAACCTGGAATTGATTATAAGGAGACATATTCTCTTATAATTGATGGCATCACTTTCAGATTCTTAATTGTACTGGTAGTTGCTGAATGACTGAGCATGCATCTTATGGACGTAATAACAACATACCTATATGGATTGTTGGATAATGAAATTTATATGAAAATTCTTGAAGGATTTAAATCGCCTAAAGCAAAACCCATAATTTTATATTCAATTAAACTCTAACGTCCTTTATAAAGATTAAAGTAATCTGGATGCATGCGGTACTATCGATTAAGTGAATACCTTGTGAAAGAGGGATTCATAAATGATCCAATTTGTCCATGCATTTTTATTAAAAGATCAAAATTTGGATTTGCTATAATTAAGGGTGAGCAAATGGTCGGTTTAGCCAAATTCGGGCAATTAACCAAATTAATTGAAAATTTCGGTTAATAGATGCTATTAACCGAACCAATCGAACTGCTGAACTGAATCAAACCAAACCCGACCGAATTACCTTTTTGGGTAATTCGGTTAACCGGATTTAACTGAAATTATTTGTAATTAGTTGCTGAAAACAAAATACAATTATAATTTTTTTACAAAATCTAGCTTAATTAAAATAGAGAATGAAACAGGTAAAAATGGTTTTCAGAGCTAACATTTCCATATCCTAATCTACACAAGTAGTTTTGGCAATTAAAATGCTGCAACTATGAATTTTTTTTTTCGTTTTCCAAACACTTCCACCCATCCTAGAACATCATTACAACCCCCTGCGTCATTCAAGTCTCCGGCCATGTCATCTAAACAAATGAGCACGCCATATTATGCCACAAAATTCACAAGTAACAAATATCAACATTTTATTTCCCACTAATTTTCACATTCCAATCAAAAGTACCAAAAATTAGAAGCTTCAGCAGACCCAGCGACAAACATCCACCACAAAGAAAGATGTTTTATATAAAGACTACTCAAAACCACACACACACACACACACACACACACACAATACTAAAATAAATATTAAGCAACTGTTGACCTTCTTTTAAGCTGAAATAAACACACACGCGTGCGCGCGCGCGCACACACACACACACACAATACCGAAAAAAAAAGAGAGTATAGAACGGACCGTCTTTCGGTTGTCTACTCTCTGCTAAGTCCCCTCCCCTGTTTACCCCCATCTTTTCCCATATATGTTTTGGGAAATTTGTGGTTCACCAAAAATATCAAGCAACTGTGGCTAAGGAAAATTAGTGATAAACATGGGAATTTAGATTCTTTATAGCTTCATCCAGACTGAAATGAGGGAAGAGGGGAAGGTCGAAGCCTTGAAGGTACTTGAGTGGCTGAGTCACTGAGTGAAGAGCCGTTGCCACGCCCACGCGAGGGAAGAGCCAAAGAGGGATTCATGAAACATGGAGAGCCGAAGAGGGGATTCACTGTTTGCGAAGAACGGAGAGTGAGAACTGAGGCTTGAAACTGAGAATTGAGAAGTGGAGAATAGAGATGGTCCAATGGAGACCTGTAGCTTTGTTAGCAGCGTAGAGGAATAGTGAAGTGTGAACAAATTAAATCCTAGCCCTCCACTCCGCCCTTTTTCCTCCCAAGTCGAGCCCCATCCCTAACAAATTAATATATAATAATTTATATTTAAAATTTAATTAATTAATAAATCAGTTAATCAGTTAAATGAATTAATATTTGCTATTAACCGAATCGAAACCCGATTCACCAAATTTTGGTGAAGCCCAATCGAACCGACTGAACTGATTTTTTTACCCAAACCAAACCGAATCGACCAATTTTGGCCGATTAAATCGATTAATTCGGGTTTCCCCGAATTATGCTCACTCCTAGCTATAATTGCTATTAGAGTTGATTATTTGAATTTAGTTGAGACTTTTGAAGAGCTCACTAAAGCTGCTAATTATTTAATGGCAGAATTTGAGATGAAAGATTTAGGAAAGAAAAAATATTGTCTTGGCCTACAGATTGTATATGTAAATGATAAAATTCTTGTTCATCAATCTAAATATACCAAAAAGGTATTAAGGCAAATCTATATAGACAAAGTTAATCCTTTGGAATCTCCAATGATGGTGCGATCACTTGATGTTAAGAAGGATCTATTTCGACCTCATAATGAGGGAGAGGAATTACTTGATCCTGAAGTACCATATTTAAGTGCTATAGACTCTCTAATGTATCTGGCGAATTGTACAAGACCTGACATTACATTTGCAGTAAATCTACTAGCAAGATACTCCTACTTAGCGTCACTGGAATGGAATTAAGCACATTCTATGCTATTTGAGAGGTACATCTGATTTGAGTCTTTTCTACTCTTTTGATTCCAAATCTCAACTAGTAGGATATGTAGATGCTGGATATCTATATGATCCTTATAATGCTAAATCTCAAAC
Organism: Malania oleifera; assembly: GCF_029873635.1. NCBI lineage: Eukaryota > Viridiplantae > Streptophyta > Magnoliopsida > Santalales > Ximeniaceae > Malania > Malania oleifera. Next base: position 32,339,142 of record NC_080424.1, read on the forward strand.
TAGATATGTATTTCTTTACGGAAAAACTGCTATATCTTGGAAATTAGTAAAGTAGATGATTACAATAACATCCTCTTATCATTCTGAAATACTAGTTGTCCATGAAGCTGGTAGAGAATGCGCGTGACTCAAATCAATGATTTCTCATATCCAAGCAAATTATGATATTAAATCAATCAAGGATATTCCAACAATTTTATATGAAGACAACGCTGTATGTATAAGAGGATGATACATAAAGGGTGACAAAACAAAACATATATCTCGAAAATTCTTTTATATACATGAACTCCAAAAGAACGATGATATAGATGTTCAACAGATTCGATCAAGTAATAGTCTAGTTGATTTGTTCACCAAAACTTTGCTTATTATAACCTTCAAGAAATTGGTTCATCTCATAAGAATGAGACATATTAAAGATTTTAGTAGGAGTTAATATATATGGGTGACATCTAAGAGGGAGTGTTATGAAAAATGTGTGTCAACCCATCCTCCACCACTTCGATTTTTCCATCCCAATAAATGCCTTGTTATCCATATTGCCCTATAGAAATGCATCCTACCCCTCACATTTGTAAGACACATCTTTACGTACAATGTATGCTTATATGCTCACTTGCAAGCTTGAAGTAAGTAGGATATATAGAAAGAAAAGGAGAGATAAAGAGAAGAGAGATATCTTGTACGAGACTGGTTTTGATATTTTGTACAAGATAGGTTCTAAATTATCTTGTGATTCCGTCCGTAATAGTGAAGTTTTTGATCCCATCCCATGCAGTAGGTATAGCCGAACTACGTAAATTTTTGTTTTGTCTTATTTAATTTTTTATTTATTTTCCTACATACTTTATTACACTTTTCGTTTATTTGCTGTTTTTTTATTATTATTATTATTATTATTATTATTATTATTATTATTTTCAAAATAGAGCAGCCATTGAAAAATTGCACGGTGCGAGTGAGTTTCAATTAATGGCGACGTGGCAGGACGACAGGCTGGGGGGCGAGGGAGGATTGAGACAGAACGGTTCGTTTTGAACTTTCAACAACGACCTGTTCGACCTCGTAAAACTTGCGAGTATTAAGCAAAGCCGAATTTGCGTGGCACTCGATGGCTCCTCAAACAATGTCGTTTCCATCTTCAACTGGTATGCACTAAGCTATTCACTCCTGTTCTTTCCTCTTGTATACTCCCTCTTGTTCTATCTCCCGGCGAAGTATGGATTTCAGAGGTTTCAGTTCTGTGAGCAAACTGAGATAATCACAACTGAATGAGTGTTCATGCAATCCATTGTCAGTTTTGACGGGGCTTGCAATATCTTCAATACATGTTGATGGTTAACCCTATGGGCTTCTGGGTTTAACTTAAATAAGTTGAGGATTGGCTGTTTCATATCTTTTCGTATCAAGTAATCTTACTCGAGACGTTCGTGGGTAGTTTTTATATTGGACTACCAAGTGGAAATTGTAAAGATGAAACAATAACTATAGTAGCTGAATCAAATAATATTGACCCATGCCAGGTGTCATGGTCCAACTATTTTCACACCGTTGTGAAAGGGCCGTGCGGTGCTAGCTAAAGTACTTTTGTTTAATTAGCTAGCCTATCGTTTACCAACATTTATCAACGAAATACTTTCATAAGCATTCAATCAAATGGCAGCGGAAATAGTAAGCAATCATGAAAGCAGTGGCATGCAAGCAGTAAACATTGAAACCATGCAATTCATTAACAATACCTCCGTTAACCATGTGTGTTTAGCGAGGGAGGCAAGTAGACTAAACACGTTGACAATAACTAGTGAGTTTTACAATGACTGATGAACACTCACCCTCTCCTAAAGAGTTTTCTATGCCATTCTCACTCTGGCACTATGAAACATCAAAGTGACCGAGTCATACTGCCTTATTTGGCATACAATGAAATAAATACTGAAAAATAACCTTACACTAGTATTTACATGATGAAAACCCATCCCAAGCACACGAGACAAGTGGTCACAGGCAAGCATAATGCCCTGTACAAGCTTAGCTCGTGACACCATGGTATGCCTGAAATTTGGCAAATGCTTGCGAATTAGGTGCGGGGTGGTGTTGATGGAAGGTAGAGTACTGGTGCAAAATCTTGTTGTATTTTGAATAAGGACACATCATGGCTGCAAACCCCACTGTTTGAACTCTTTTATTTTTATTTTTTATCTTGGTGTGGGGTGGGGATGAGGATCAGGTTGGGAAATGGGTGTTGAATGGCCTAGTTGAGCCCATAAAAAGGGCAAAATTAATTGTTGGGTGTTACTGTCGAGGCTTCTTTATTGATGGTTCTCTTCATGTCTCACCCAAGATTTGATTGGCTGGCTTATTTGAACAATATAAGTACAAATACTGTGATTTTAGACTTGTTGCCATTGTGCCCTTCAAATTTGGGGCCAAATTCAGGGAGGGCTTCAATACCATTTTTGGAAAGTAGAAGTACATCTTGACTTTGTAATTGAAGCACTTACATTTCTTCATAAGTTTCACTATCGATTTTGCCAATGTTAAATATTTGAATAGATATGTCGAAGGCTCACTCTCTTTCAATAAGTGAGCAGCTTGGTTTTCTTATTGGTGGTATGTGTAGTAGGAGATTTGACAAATTTAAGTGCTTTTGTGATCTTGGTAGAGACAAGGTAGTGGATTAGAGAATGTTGGTTGCTTTGAAATGGATTCCTCTTTTAATCATTTTGAAGTCTTCCTTTTTCTTTCTCTTATAATTTTTTGTGATCTGAACAGTGCTTCGTTTTTGTAAAAAAGGGTATGGAGTGTGCAGAGAACAGGTCATGTTTTATTAAGAAAATGATTCAAAATGCTTTTTTCCGAAATATGTTGATTAGAAGATTTTGGATATTTTCCCCTTATTTGTTTGGATGAAAGGGAGCCATGGCCCTTCATGGTCTTTCTTCTTTTAGCATTCATTATTGTAAGAGCGTCAATTATTTCTGCCTGCTGTTTTTGAGTAATACTTCTTTGATCAGGTCATTATTTTATTGTTATTTACCTCTTTGAACACCGTAAAAAAGAACTTTAATTCTCAGATTCTTCAAGTCATCAGATTATTATTATTGTTTGTTATTTTTAGAGAGCATGATTATTACTATTTTTTAGTTTTAGAAAGCACTATAGGGACATAAAAAAACAAATTTGGCCTTTTGGATCTTGGATTAGTTGCCATGGCTCTGATACCAATAGGGCACTTAGTGTAGGATCAATGCGGAACAAGGGAACAAGATATAATAGGAACACACTAGGAGAAATATCATTAAACTTGAACAAAGAGATTACAAGAACAAAAGAAATACATGAACTCTTACAAGAGAAATCTTTGCCCTCACTTGGTCTGCCTAACTAGAGGCCGGAGCCTCCTTTAAATAGATGAGGAGCGAGGGAATATGCCATGGCATCTTGGAATATGCTTCCGACATAATCTTTTTCCTTATCTTCTTTACACAACTTTTAATAAAGATAAAGCTGACTGACAAAGACAATACACATAAAGCTGTCTGACAATGAAAACACACATAAAGATAAAGTTGACTGACAATGACAATACATAAAAAAAATAAATCTAAATAATAAGTTAAGCATAAATAGTTTTTTCCATTGAACACCCTGGACAAAAACTTTTGACATGAGAATGGTTGTCAAAAGCTAAACTAAATTGATTCACACGACTTCAATCAATGTGTATATCAGTCAAGAGGATGATGCTGAATAATAGATGCCTATTTAGTTTGACATTGCTGAGGAATTTCTTGCAATTTTATTTGGCTGGTAAAATGCAGATTTTACCGGCATTGCTGTTGCTCTTATATTTCACTATCCTTAAACATCACCATGGAAATCAAATCCAAGTCCTTTTCCCCTTCAGAAAAAGTCTCAAGAACAAAAAGAAAAAAAAAATTAATTCTTTTTCCCCTTTCATCAAATCCCCTAAATCTGCGGAAAACCTTATTGCTTCTGCAAAGTGCAGAAAAGAAGGAGGCTATAGCAGGAAAATCAAAAGGATAAAAAATTGGTGACAGTTCTGAAATTTAGAGAAGAACTGATAACGCCCTAGAGTTTTATCGTAGAGAAATTGGGGAAATTGAAAGGATGGAAAATAGAAAGAGAAAATAGGGTTGATCACTTTGAGGGGGATCTGCCTCCAAATTGCCAAAGGGTATGAATTATGTTATTGCTTGAATGAAAAAACCCCATAGGGTTACATATATATAGGGTACGGAACCCTACTCCTATGAGGAATGTAAAATATCCCAATCCAAGTCCTGAGTGGACTCAATCCCAATTGATTTGGGAGTCATAACACATTAAATAAAAATCCTAATTGATTTGGGAACCCTAACATTAAATAGAATCCCAATTGATTTGGGAATCATAACAAATTAATTTGAAATCCCAATTGATTTGGGAATCATTATACATTAATAGAAATCCCAATTAATTTGGGAATTATACATTAATTAGAAATCCCAATTGATTTGGGAATCATAACACATTAATTAGAAATTCCAATTGATTTGGGAATCATAACATTAATTAGAAATCCCAGTTGATTTGGGAATCAGAATACATTAATTAGAAATCCCAATTGATTTGGGAATCAAAACATCAATTAGAAATCTCAATTGATTTGGGAATCCTAACATTCCCACATCCTTCAAATCAGCCTTGTCCTTAAGGCTGAGCAGCAATAAACTCCAGCAATCTCTCCTCCAAGGATTGATAAGTTTCTTAAGTTGCAACTTCGGCTGGTATGTGAGACCAATGAACTAAAACTTTTGTGATGTCTCGACTTCTACGTTTGACCACTTGGTGATCCAGAATTGTTTGTGTCTACACTTGAACCTCACTAGTAGGTGCAGTATCATGTAAGTGGCACTGCACATAATTTGCTCCCCTGACTTCTTTTAGAGGCAAGATACATGACAAAAAAAAAAGGTGTACCTTAGAACATGTTGGTAGTCAAGACAATAAGCAATAGGGCCTATATGTTCCAAGATCTTATAAGGCCCATAGAACTGAGGCGACAACTTCATTGAAGAACGAAGAGTGATTGATATTTGTTTATAGGGCTCTAGCCTAAGAAATACTCAATCTCTACCACTAAGAATTCCTTTTCAGTATGGTGCTTATCAACTTGATGTTTCATACGAGCTTGAGCTACAACAATATTTTCATTAAGGAGCTGAAGCACTTTGTTTCGATCTTGTAACTCCTTGTCAACTTGATCAGTTTTGGATGATCCAATTGAACACCTAGCAAGTACAGTAGGAGCTCGACCATAAACTACCTTGAATGGAGTAAACTTGATGGAGGAATAATAAGTGGTATTGTACCACCATTTGGCTCATGGTAGCCATTGCTCCCAATCCTTCAAACTGTCGCTAGAAAAGAATGAAGATAAGTCTCCAAGCACTGTTAACAACTTCAATTTGCCCATCTAATTGTGGATGATAAGCAGTGCTCATATTCAATTGTGTTCCTTGCAAACGAAAAAACTCCTTCCAAAAGTTGTTGGTAAAGACTTTGTCACCATTATTGACAATAGACTAAGGAATTCCGTGCAACTTGATAATGTTCTCAACAAAAGTACGAGCAACACTTGTAGTAGTATAAGGGCGAGTTATAGCACAAAAATGAGCATATTTTGTGAGGCAACCCACAACAACAAAAATAGTACATTTACTGTGAGAAGATGGTAGTCTCTCAATGAAATCCATAGAGATATTAGTCCAAGCTTCTTTTGAATAGATAGAGGTTGTAGAAGGCATGGACGTGCCATTGTTTCCCTTTTTTGTTGTTGACAAAAATCACATTTTGCCAAAAACTTTTTGATTTCATCCTTCATTCCCTTCTAGTAAAATTCTCAAGAAATGTACTTGTAGGTTCTAAGAAACCAAAGTGACCTACAACCGGTGATGTGTGTAATTTTTGCAGTATGGTTTGCTTGTGGGCTGAATTAGGCACTAATAAGATCCTCGCCGTAACCAATAAGTATAAAGAGTCCTTGAAGTAAGGAGGGACTAATGTTGGCTTTTCTTGTAGCTTTTGGATAATACCTCTAGTCTTTGAATTTTGCCACCATTCCTTCTTGATTTTTTCAAGGTTAGTGCATGTAGGTACCGGAATAACTACTAGTTCAACTTGTTGAGGAAGTTGTGAGAGTGCATCTGCCACCACATGCTCGACCTTTTTCTTGTAGGTAATCTCCTAGTTATAGCTCAACAACTTAGTGACCCACTTCTATTGTTCCATGGAAGAGATTCGTTGCTCCAAAAAATACTTCTGGCTTTTGTGAATTATGACCAGCTCAGATTTGGAACTGATGGGCAATTAAATACGTTGTCTACTTTGTAACTGCATGCACATTGGCTAGCATCTCTGTCATAAACAAACATGTTGATGTGGGATGGAGAAAGAGCCTTACTGGTAAAAACAATGGGGTGTCCGTGCACCAATGCCAACTCCTTTTGCTCTAGACTCAATGATGAAAACCTTATTAAATTCGACAAGGCAAGACTTGGTGTAGTGGACATTGCATGCTTAAGCTTGACAAGGGTTTGTTTAGCTTCCTCACCCATTTGAATGCATTCTTTTTTCAATAGAGTGGTCAGTGGAGCTCTAATCTTTCCATAATCCTTGACAAACTTGCGGTAGTAGCTAGTCAAGCCCAAAAAATCCTTGTAGTATTTTGATTGTTTGTGGAATAGGTTAGTCTGTCATCGCTTGTATTTTAGAATGATCAATTGGATCACGTTCTTGGGAAACAATATGCCCAAGGCATTCTACATGCGGTCGAGCAAAGCTGATTTAGATTTCTTGACAAATAGATGATGGCTCAGGAAGAGTGGTGAGTATAGTTTGTAAATGGCATAAATGATCTTCAAGAGATGAGCTGTATATCAGGATATCATAAAAAAATATGAGAACAAACTTTCATAGGTAAGGTCAGAAAATGTCATTCATGAGACTTTGGAAGGTTGAAGGTTCCTTGGTTAACCTAGAAGGCATAACCAAGAACTCGTAATGGCCAACGTGAGTTCTAGGCACAGTCATTTGAATGTCATTCTCATATACCCGAATCTGGTGATAGCTTGATCTCAAGTTTATTTTGGTGAATTGCTGGGTACCTCCTAACTCATCTAACAACTCATCCGCGATGGGATTGGGTATTTATCCTTCACAGTGTTCTTGTTTAGTTCTCGATAATCAACACACATCCGTCGAGTGCCATCCTTCTTCTTCACCAATAAGACATGAGAAGAATTTGGATTGACACTTGGCTGAATTATTTCTAGCATCTAAAATTTCTTTCACTATCTTTTCTCTTTCTGCTTTTTGAAAATAAAGATAGCGATAAGGACAGACATTAGTAGTGACACTACCTAGAAATAGAGGAATGAGGTGATCACGTGTTCATTGAGGTGGCAATCCTTGTGGCTCTACAAATAGGTCAAAAAATTTTGAGATAAGATATTCTTGCCCTTTATCCTGGCCAGATTGATGTTGTAACTCCCCAGGTGCTAGAAGTTGTGCCAGACAGCTATGTCGTTCCTTTTTAAGGAGCTTCACCATTTGATGGCTTGAAAGTTGAAACTGTAGTGATATTACCATAATGTTTGCCTTTGGTCGTTCACGGTGAACTTCATAACTGATTTAGAAAAATTCCAAGCTATATCACCTAAAGTCTGTAACCATTCAATTCCTAAGACCACTTCATAATCTTCTAGTGGCAGCATAAGGAAATCAACATACAACCCTTGATTCTGCATAGTAAGTTTAACCTTCGGACTCTTGCTCTAACATGTCAAGGTCCTTCCATCTGCAACCTTCACATCAAACTTTTCACATTGCTCCATAGGATAGGCTAGCCTTTTACCAATTTTTGTGTTAATGAAATTATTAGTGCTACCTGTATCAATTAAGATAATAATAGGATGGGTTTTAGGAAGCCATTTATTTTCATGGTTTGAAGATTAGCATACCCAGCTAAAGCATGAACTGAAGAAGTGATAGATTCACTATTGTCATCAAATTCCATACCTTCCTAATTTGAATTAGCATAGTTATCCTCAACCTCTTCTGGCTCCTCCACTGGTTCAATCATCAAGAGTTGTCCCTTTTTGCAATGGTGCTGTTTATGCCACCTCTCATCACAATGCCAGTATAAGCCCTTTGTTGTTTTCTTTTTAAGTTCCTTTTAAGTCAATCATTTTGGCAGGAGGGTTGCAAGAAGTAGGTGGTGAGATAGTGTTGTTGACATTTTTCATGTTAATGGTCTTGTTGGAGTGACATCATTCTTCTCTCAACTTCTTTTCTTCTAACCATGCAAAGGAAATTGCAGCGGTCATAGTCTGTGGCCGACGCACTTGGACCTTATACTAAATGTTAGGTAGGAGACCTTCTATAAAAGTACCGACAAGTTGCCTTTCATTCCAATCTTTTGTCCTACTTGATAATCGCTCAAATCATGTCTAGTACTCTAAGACAGTGCTAGTTTGGTATATTTTAGCAAGCTCTCCATCAATATTCTCATATCCAGTGGGCCCAAATCGGGCAAGTAATCCAGAAACAAATTCTACCCATGAAGGCATTCCATAACGAGCTTCAAACAAGTCATACCATTGAATAGCATCGCCGTCTAGAATAATAAAAGCAATCTCAACTTTAGATGTTTCTTGAGTGTGGTGAAAGCAAAAGTATTTTTCAGCTCTCCTTGGTAACCTCCTTCGCGCACGAACAACTGCTTCTTACAATTAGCTGATGTAGAGGCATTGTATGTCTCTCCTTATGGGAAGGTGTAATGAGTAGTTTAGAGAGCAATGCTTGGATCTCTTCAAATTGAGGCCTAAACATATTGCTAAGTTCATCCTTTAGCCTTTGACCTATCTTCCATTTGGGATTTCGCTGAATTTCTTAGGTCATTGCATACGAGTCAAGATAAAGAATTCCAAGATCTTGCTTTTGTTGGTAGGTCAACAACATCCACAAGAACTTGGCTCTGATACCAAATGATAAGACCCTAGGGTTTTATTGTAGAGAAATTAAGGAAATTGAAAGGATGGAAAATAGAAAGAGAAAATAGAGTTGATCACTTCAAAGGCATTTGCCTCCAAATTAGCCAAAGGGTATGAACTATGTTATTGCTTGAATGAAAAATCCTTGTAGGGCTACATGTATATAGGGTAGGGAACCCTACTCCTATTAGGAAAGTGAAATATTCCAATCCAAGTCTTTAATGGGCTCAATCCAATTGATTTGGGAATCATAACATTAAATAGAGTCCCAGTTGGTTTGGGAATGATAGCACACTAATTAGAAATCCCAATTGATTTGGGAATCCTAACAAGAATCCAGGAAAAAAAACTGCTGCTGCTGCATCAAAGTCACGCTGACAAGAAATTTCATCACCAGAAATGAGTCTTTAATCAGAACCATCATTGGGATTCCTTGTTGTCAGAACCACCATCAAATTTTCAACAGCCCATCATTGAAACTCTTCACACTTGAAATCTTTTACCCCATTGCAAAACCCTTATTAATGCACCTGTTCCATCATCTCATGAAGCCCCTTTCCCCATTGCAGCATCCGCCATCCCAGCACCAATCATCACAATCCAAGTCACACTGTGAGTTCCAGTAGCCGAACCAAGTTGCTGTGTGTCCAGAAAAGAGATATTGACTGCTGCCTTGAGATATTTTGGATTGCAACGAGGAATACAGAAGATATATTGAATCTGATTATTAGAAATTGAGGCTTTCCCTTAAGATTTTGAAAAATAGCTAAGAGAAATTGTATCTGATCTTGAAAAATTTAGAATTTTCTATCAGATTTCAGAATACTAACAATAAAAAATAAAGAAATCCTTTGCTGATTCTAACACCACGTGTTCCAGATTTGCTGTGATATTTTAGAGTATTTTTGCGAGAAATAAGAAGTTGGGCACACTTCTAAGGAACTAAAGAACTAGCTGATCTAGAGTAAATAGCAAGCTTGTAGGCCTTTGCTAAGGTAGAATTCCTTCATTTGAAGCTCAATTATTATTTATTTGATTCGGTGAATCCATAAGTTTTCTTAGCCCAATTTTTCCTGGTTCCCCTTCTAAAAAGAAAACAATTGTTTTTTTTAATAAAAAAAAGTTGATGAATATCTTTCCTTTTTATTTCTTGCACAGCCATCCTGCTTGTTTGACTAAGTAGAGCTTTGACACTTTGTTTCATGCTTTAATTAATTTTGATAATTTTTTGTGTGCATCATAATACTTTAGGATTTATATTACTTTTTGCAAATTTTGCTTTCTTCAGCATCTATATTTTGTTTCATCCTATTGTGCACCATGGCCAACAATATAAAACACTAGACTTCACTTCACATGAGACCTCACCACCTCCAGACTAGTCCCCTTTGACAGCACATAGCATCAATGAACAAGTTGAACAAGTCCTGAAATTTTTGGGTAAGCGCCTTGTAAATGAAGGTATAGATGAGTTTGTTAGGCAGTCCAAGGGGTCTACTTATTGTGTAGGGTCAGTACAAGGTATTCTTCCTTCTTGTGGAGCCCAAATAGCCAATAATATGGTGAGTCAAGTCCCTCTACCTAACGTTAGAACTATTGAAAAATAAATACCCGTGATGACATGATTACATTTGGAAGATAGGTATTATCATCAGGTTGATGCCATAGAGCGTCAACATACCCTTAGGCAGCCAGCCTATGAGTGTCATGAAGAATTCCTAATAGGGGTAATAAGTATCCACCTATGCTTGATCATGAGGATTATGGGGTTATTACTAAGAGGGTAAAGGCTGATGTGTGTACATATGACGGGAAGTTGAATCCCTCTACCTTATTTGATTGGTTGAGGAGATGTAGGATTATTTTGAGTGGCACCATATGAGAGGTGAGGAAAAAGTCTGTTTTTTTCAAAATGAAACTTGTAGGTCCAGCCAAGAAGTGTTGGTGAACCATTGAGCAACCTCCTATTATGGAGTGGGTTGGTGGGTAGAATTCTTGAATGAGTGCACCTGTGTTCTCAAGCTTTGTTCAAGTGTTGAGAATAAGGTTGCTAATTTCCTTAGTTGAGTAGTAACTAGTCTTCATGTGATGAGTATTGAGGTTGTAGGATTTGAAAGATTGAAGGATATATAATTGTCTTGATTTTGGGGTCGTCTTTTCGGAGGTGACCTGTGGTACTCGTAGGAAGTAGGAAGTAGGAACTATGTTGATTTTATCATCCATGAAGGTTATTTATTTAAGGGCACTAGAATTTTCATTCAGCGCACTTCATTTTGAGATTTCTTAGTTTGGGAGTTGCATGCAGCAGGTGGTTTAGCTGGCCATTTAGGTAGAAGACAACATAATTGCCCTCATAGATGTTTCTAGGATAGTTTTTCCCAGAATTGCACTTGCTAGTTAGCAAAAACTAGGAAGCAGATGATTGGACTTTACACATCTGTTCCTTTGCCACACATGCCAAGGAAAGACGTAAGCATGAAATTTGTCTTAGGTTTGCCCAAACAGCCTAAGGTCATGATTCTATTTTTTTCTTTTTGGTAGTTGAGAGATTCTCTAAGATGGCACATTTTATTTCATGTTGTAAAACTTTTGATGCTTCACTTGTTGCGAAGCTACTTTTTTTGGAAGTTCTCAAACTACATGGTTTGACTAGCTCCATAATGTCTCATAGAGATGTCAAGTTCATTAGTTACTTTTGGAAGTTGTGTGTGATTTGATGTTTTCTTCTGGATTTCACACTGAGACTGATGGTCCCGAGGTTGTTAATTGTAGTTTGGGTGATTTCCTTAGGTGTGTTGTATGATAAAAATGAGGCACTTGGGGCTTGGTATTGCCTAGCATTGATTTTCCTTATAATAACAAATAGGCCCACAGCTAAGAATTCATTTCAGTTTGTCTTTGGGTACAAGCCCCATGCTCCCATTGATATTGTTCCTTTACCACCTGAGGCATACCTGCTCAAGTCCTTCATGCAATGCATCCATGATTTGCATGCTCAGGTTAGGCACACACTTGCAATGAGTAATATAGATTATAAACATGCTGCTGATGTGCATTGCAGTGCTAGAGATTTAAATGTGGGTGATAGTGTTACGGCCCACATTTGTCCACCACTCAGTATCCCAAGAATTCATTTAAGAAATTGCATGCCTGAGCTGTTGGCCTGTTTCCTTTGATAAGACAACTTGGACGTAATGCTTATCTACTTGATTTGCCTGCGCATATGAATATGTCATGTTTACAACATATAGGATTTGACAACTTATCTAGGCATCATTGAGCCTTTTGCTTTTATTCTGTAGGTTTTGTCATTCCTTAACTACTCTCCATTCCATAACAGCAAGATGAGATCAAGACTATATCAGATGATAAGTGCGTGACTTCTTCAGATGGAGGTTTTTCATATGTACGTACTTGAGTAGAGGGGTCTCCCTGCTTCATACGTTATGTGGCTTCCCAAAGATGATCTTTGTGCACTTGATTTTGATCTCTTAGAGTGGAACTTGAAGTCTAACTCTTTGGAGACGAGTTCTTTTTAGCTAGGTGAGCATGCAGGAGGACTGTGGTTGCTGCCTTTTAAACAGTTCTATAGAAGGCGTAGATTTAGGAATTAGAGATCTATAAATATATGAAAGTTGGGTTTAAGTGCATTAGAGGTTGACATGTGGCAATGATGCATCACTTTTTGGTGTCACGGATGGGTTCTGGTGAATTTTAGGACTGATTCGTTTCATTTAGTGATGTAAAATTAAGTAGGAAAGGGAGGAGGGCTGTCTATCAAATTCAAAGAGGTGTCAAATGTGTCACAGACTCACAATCACCTCACTTTGCAACAAGATTCCATTTTTTGAAAAAAAAAATAATGTCCTTTTCTTCTCTTCCTTTGGCCACCTCCTCTTCCATTTTTTTTTTATTTTTTTTATTTTTTATCATTTAGTGAAAAAAAAACAGTTGCCGTCCTCATGCGCAAAATATGGTGTTCAAGCAACCACTAACTATTCATTTTATTCATTTTTCTCCATCCTCCATATTCCATAGCCCCCACTTGGCCACTCCCGTTAACTTATTATTATTATTATTATTAACCAACAATATGGCATGCCAAGCGATGCATGCATGCCTATTGTCCATGTATCCCTACCAGCATGGCACCATACATGCATGAATATTATTATTATTATTATGATTATTATTATTATTATTATTTTAACCATCAATATGGCATGCCAAGCGATGCATGCATGTCTATTGTTCGCGTATCCCTACTAGCATGGCACCATACTTGCATGAATATTTATTAATTATTAATTATTAATTAACAAAAAAATTTTAATATAAAAAATTAATAATTTTTTTTTAATTAAAATTATATCATTTATGATTATATTAAGTTGGGTGAGGTGTATCTTGGGACCGACATGTGGCATTGGGTGGGCTTGGGGCGGCCCATGTGGCCCTACTACATTTAGGAAAATACTATTTCTTTATTTTTATTTTTGGGTTAAATTTGGTATCTTTTGGTGGCCCGGGTGGGTTTTACGTGCATCAGCGATAATCCAATATTGAAGTGGTTGGTGTATGTATGTTGGGGTGGCTTGATTCAAGAATGTTGCATGTTCTTAGAAAACAAAGAGGAAAAAAAAAATTTGTGAACAAATTATATTTTTGGTTATATATATTTTATGTTTGTTATTTAATTTATATGCAATAGGTTGAATTTTGAATGCACCTGATCCGTAGTGTGGGCATATTACTAGTTTTATATTAGTTTGAGGATTATTCTTTAATTATTTTGGGTTACTTAGTAATTTTTGATAGCTTTGTCAGGTCTCTAGTTGCCTATAAATATAGGCTTATTATGTAAGGATAGAAATTTTTTGTATGATTAATTGAGTCTGACAATATTCTCTCTCACAGTGATCCCTCTACCCTCACGTTTGAATCTCTCTCCTTCACCTCCCATATTTTCTTCTTCCTTCTTCCTTCTTCCTTCTTCCTTCTTCCTGTCCTTCTCTGCTTTCTCTTTCTGTTCTCTTCTCTATTTACTCTCTCCTCTCCCTATTCTCTCTCACTAGTCTGTCCATTTCTCTTCTCCTCTCTTTCTTTGTTGCACTACATCATGTGGGGTGAAGGAGTTTCTGATTCTGTGTTGTTGTTGAAGGCTGCCCTCCCTTCTGGGGGTTAGTGATGAGCTCAGGGTTAGAAAAGTTGATCTAAAGCAATTCTAAATGTTTAAGCTTGCCTGGTTGAACTGGATTGAAATTGAGCTTGATATTATCTTTGCTATCCATATTTAAGAGTGTTGACATGGGTCAGTTCTGCTTGTTCATGAGAAAAAAGAGAGCTTGAATTCAATTATAATCTTGTTATCTGAAGTCAATCCATATGTGTGTCTCAAGGTTGAAGTCTTATGACATGCTCCAAAACATTACTCAATTCCTTATTATGAACTTTTGTCAATCTGTTGACTGCTTGCGTTATTGCAATGTGCAATTCCCTTGCAACTTCACCAGCCTCGTGGGTAGACCATAGAGTTGCTCAAGCTTGTCTTACAAATGGCTAAGTATTGAATTTAAATTTTAGTTTGCTTTTATTCCATGAATGAGATCAAACAACCTGTTTGGCAACTAAGGCTTGAGCTGTTCAACTTTCTTGCCTGTTTGCCATCCACCTCCTAGTGCACTAGGTGTCGCTAGGGTTGAATGTCAGTGAAATAAATTTCTTGGTTCATCTGCGTAAGTGGTCATAGTGATTAATAATCTTTTCTCTTTAACCAGAAAGCAATCTGGTGCCTATTCGACAACTCCTATTACTGATGTTCACCATGTGGGATTAGTCTTTGTAAGTGCATGTTGTAACCCTGTAATTGTTCAGTGCTACTTTCTTTTATTCTGGGTCCAATTTAATTATTATGGCTATATATTTCCCAACAACAGAGATAACATTTCATGTGGCAGGGAATGTGCTTACGACAAATTGTTTATGCAATTGGAGCAACCAATCTAAATTTGGTTTATCTACCAAGCTCGTGGAGAAGAATTTTTTCCCCAAGCATTTGGGATCTGGAAAAACAGATGGCACAAAAAGTGTTGATGCTTTCATTTCGTGTTCATATAGTGCAGAGAAAGATCCATGTGGACCTTCCAACAGAAAACTAACTGAAGCAAGTGTAATTTATTGCGTAGCTCCTGCCATGGGGCATAACCAGGTATATTTGATTGAACATAACAAGGTCTATTTGATTGATTATGTTCTTTCTACATACATATCTTTTTTACCTATGGTGCTTTAGAAGTGATACTTTTAGAAATCTCTCGCCTCTCTCTCTCGCCCACTCTATCTAGCTCGCTTGGATCTTGCCTGGACCTAGTGTTTTAGTTATTGAATTTTTGAAACGTTTCAAGTTATTTCGGTTACTGCTTGAATTTCAAATCATTTGAAGCAGGGTCTCAGAGATTCATGATCATGCGGAGTCTCAACAGGTCAAGTTGGAGGTTTAAGTTTTGGCTGGTGAGATGGGTTATTTGGCCTGAACTGACTGGACACAGTGACCGTAATGTTGACAAAGACCAAAAGAATGAGCCAAAAACCAAAGAACACAAAAGAAAAGAAGGCTGAGTATTTGGTTATCAATGACTATTGCTTTCTTGATTAGCACGTGTACATTTAAAATAAGTTAAATTAATTATTTAATGCCAAAAATTGCATGGTAGCATGAAAATTTAATGAATTTATTCTATTTTCTTTTATTTTGAAGATGTAAAGAAGAATTAATTAGAACAGAAGAGGGAGATTGTACAGGGAGTGTACAGGGAATATGCAAAACAATAAGAAGAAAGGAGAAAAGAAAAAACCGCAAAACATATCAGCTAAGGTAATTAAGGAATATGAAAATATCAGCAGGAGAGATCCTTCCATACTCTATTGGTGATTGAATTCAGCAATAAAGATTCCTCGCAATCCAATAAAATATTGCAGTGAGTGGTGTCATTGGATTATACTATTCTGTTCCCCTCCTTCCAAAATTCACAGAAGATTGCATGGTGGATTAATTTCTATATGAGGCTCTGGCCACTGTTAAGGTCCATAGAGTTCTAACATCTCAGCAGGCCTATAATAGAGAGGGACATAACCCATTTGTATTTTGTCAGTTTCAAAAAAGGAACTATATATGATATATGGGAAGAGTAGGGGCAGTGCAGAGGCTGATGGTTTATGTTTCCCTTGTCCTCATGACATAGGAAGCACCAATTTGCAGGGGCCCAACCTCTTTCTGTCCAGTGTTAAAATTTTTCCGAAGGAGGCTGACCAAGCAAAGAAGCAGACTTGGAAGGGATGACTGGCTGCCAAATGAGTTTATGAGGGAACTTCTCTATGATCGCAGCATGATTATTGTTCTGTTGCTGAATCAGGTGATTGTAAAAAGATTGCACTGAAAACACACCTTTGGAGCTGAGGTTCCACCATATGCTAACGTTCCCTGCTCTTGATACTGGTGTTTCATGCAAGTCTTTGAAGAAAAGTTCAATCTGTTGCAGCAGGGAACCATTTGGGTTTCTGTAGAAGTTGGGGTTCCAAGAATGGTGGTTGAGACCTTTGATAGTAATAACATCACAAAGCAAAGCATCCTTGTTTATTGAGAGCATGAGAAGATCTCGAATTTCTCTTTCAGAGTGAAGTTCCCCGCCCATTGGTCCTCCCAGAATTTGTTCAGGCCTCCTGAACCAATGTTGGTACGAGTTTCCTTCCAAAAATTAAGTTTCTAAGCAAGAATGATTCTCCGAGGACTGCGAGAAGGAGAGCATTCGGAGAGGGTGGGGATCCATGAGGAGAGTTCAATGTTACCTAGAATGTGGAACATCATGGTATGTGCAATGTGAACGGGATCGCGGTACAGTACGTGCTATAAAGTGTGGAACATTATTGATATTCTTAATAGATATATTGGCTAATAAAGTGTAATGTCACTTGTATATTTTTGGGGAGGACATTGAGGTGTTTCTAAATGCAGACTAGATTTTTTATTGTGAAATAGATTAATAATGATAGAAATAGACTTAATATGTGATGATTTGCTAGTTTAACTAATAAAAGGTTTTGAGTTAGAACTTTGGATTGATAGATTTTGCGCTCCAAAACTAAAATGTACCATGTTTCAGAATTTTTGTTTCTATACGTGGTTTGCTAGGGTGTTAGCATTTTATTGGTAACTATGGAAGACATTATAGTTATAATCAAACATATCATCTTCCTGCACTTGCTGTTCCTCTCAGCTGCAAGCCTCCTTAGAAATTTGGCTGAAAATGCTTTGTTCATGTGCTGCAGAGCTTTAATGTCCAAGCCTCCCTTTGATTTGGAAGCACCAAGTTATCACAGTAGACCAAATGAAATTCCCCCCAGTCAGATGACCACTTTACCTAAAAGCTTAAGCTGTTAGGTTGTGGGCCAACAATGTATATCAAGCTTTAACACTCCCCCACACGTGCAGCCCGACCGCACATGGAGGGAGAAACACACAATAAATAAACACCCATTCAAGGTAATACAATAATATTTTAAACATCATGCAATAAATGCAGTCAACAAGACTAGAACCCTGGACCTTTTGGTAACCAGCTCCGATACCATGTTAGATAACCACTTTACCTAAAAGATTAAGCTGTTAGGCTGTGGGCCAACAATGTATATCAAGATTTAACACTGCCAAAGGAGCTGCCAATGAGGTTTCTCAATCCTATCTCTGAGTGACACTGGAATAGGGAAAAGAGACATGTAATAAAGGGGGAAGACTAGATAGTGTGCTTTTGAGAGGAGTAAGCTTTACCCCCTAGAAAGGTACAATGATTTCCAAAAGGCTAGTCTTCTTTCCACCTTCTCCATGATAGGTTCCCAAATGAATTTTGATTTAACCCCGCTGCCTGAAGGTAACCCCTGCTATGGTAAAGTGCCAATCTTGCAATGCAGAATTTGGGCCAAACTTTCTAGATCCGGCACTTCCTCCACTTGGTATTTATTGCTTTTTGGACAGAATGGTTTTCAAATCAGAGGAGGCTTCAAAGCAAAGCAGGATTTCTTTGAGCCACTTGACTTCTTCTTTGACTGTGTTCTTACAAGCTTCAGTCTATTTTCTTAAGGCAGAAATGTAGAACTCTTTGACTGCTATTAATAGTATTTGTACTTTTCAAAGAAGGATAAGCTCATTCTATTAATGATATATTATTTTGAAATTTAATTTTATTATTATATTTATTTTAATTGATTTAAGAAGTTTCTTGGGTTAACCAAAATTTTTTGGTAATATTTATTAATTTGCTCAGATTTGTTTTTTTAAAAAAATGTGCAGCAGGCTTTTTGTATTAACCTTAGCAGGGATAATTCAGGCTTTTGTTTTTTGGAATCCACTTTGTAATTTTCATTTTTTTAGGAATTTGGTGTTGTTTCTATTCTATTTCCTTTTATTTTGGGTAAAAACGTCTATATAAAGTCTCTATTGTGTAATGTTTGAAACAACTTGCAATGTTGAAAACTGAGAACCCTAATTGCATTTTGATTTTACTTTCTGTTAGTTTTCTTATATTTTCTCTTTCGCCAACCAACCTTATGGCTTTTGTTTTTTGGAATCTACTTTGTAATTTTCTTTTTTTAGGAATTTGATTTGTTTCCATTCTATTTCCTTTTATATTAAAAGGTCTATATAAAGGCACTATCATGTAATGTTTGAAACAACTTGCAATGTTGAAAACTGAGAACCCTAATTACATTTTGATTTTATTTTCTATTAGTTTTCTTACATTTTCTCTTTTGCCAACCAACCTTCATCTATAGGTGTCAGAGCTTCACTTCAATCCCCAGTGCTTCTTCACTACCATTATCACCTGCATCCCCACAACGATTCATCCCTACTCTCAACCCAATCTCTTCCACCAATCTTATGGCTGATGCCCTAGCCTTATCATCCAACCTATGCTTGCAGCCTACAAACCGCAATATGCCAAACATAACCCACTTCTTCGAGAGTGTACATGCAAGATTTTCTAACACTCTCCAATCCCTCAAAAAAAAAAAAAAAAGAAGGAAATTGCTGCTATGAGAACAGAGGGGATGATGTAGACAAAGAAACAGAGAAAAAAAATTGCTGATGCTGTTGTCCAAGGCTAGAGTTGCTGGAGAAAAGCACTCCATCTCCACACATGGTTTTAAAAAATATAACCATTACCATTACGTAATGGCAATGTAACAGTATCAGTGCCTTCGGAAAACATTATGGGACGATATCTCATAACTCAAGTACCCTTGTTTACATCTGTATTGTATGCTGTGGTGCCATAGCTGTCACTATGGTCTGTTACATGTAGTTACTGTCTGATATAGGTTGTTATGCCTCTAGATTGGCTGTGAATCGATTAAAATTTTTTAATACTAATTTTGCACTTTTCAAAAACATTTCAAGCTTTTAAAACTTAAAGCAGAATTTTTAAACTATATTCATCATATTTACTTCTAAATGGTCAAGAATTGATTAAACGAAGATAAACAAACCATTTGTAATGTGGGGAATCAAATCATATTTACACTTTTTTCTAGTATAAGTTAGTAACTATATTGTAACATCTAAATTCTTCAATTACTACAAAAATCAGATTAAAACTCAACTTTAAGGGCAGGTAGTTGCCAATCTTTGCTTCATACTGCTAATCATTTGATTAGATGTTCTTGCTTTTAGCTGATTATGCTATGAAATATGAAATATAAATTTGGTGCATTTTTTATTTTTCATTGTCTTGTAATTTCTTTGGGTTAGATTTATACTCAATCAAATAGTGATTAACAACAGCTACAAGGCTTTTAACCCTTGCGGCCAATGTTTCGTAGATGTTATCTGTAGCTTGATTTAAAATTTTGGTGAAAATCATTGCAGACGTTTTTATGCAAGATTGGAGTCAAAGCATGTGAATCTATAACTTTTAACAATTTTTCTAATGCTATAAACAAATTCACGGATGTGGCATCCATTATGCATTATGTAATGTCAGAAAAAGCTACGACCACTATTTACAATTATGCAGATTGCGACCATTTTCTGGAACTATGTTGCCACACTTCTCATTGTCCGAGAAGAAGACCAATTTAGAACTTCAGTGTTAGAGGAACTTCCTCTTCCTCGTCCGTCATAATCTAACAAAAGAGCTCTCCATTGCAAGACATGTTGGCCTCTCCTTTTCCAACCATAGGCCTTGCTAATGTAATTAATTGCTAGGGCCAAATTGCGAGAGGCTGCCTCCATTGCTGCTCCTTTCCCTTCCCTTCCACCGTGCAACTAAATCCTAAGCCCCTTCCCCTTTTCTCCCCTGTTCAGCCCAAAATCTGTTAAAGTATTTTCTAAATTGGAAGACCTAATCACAATGATAGGTCTCTCCCTCTATTTATAGTGTCTCACTCCGACCCCATGGGTCCCACTTAACTGAGTCAGGATGTACTACCGAAAATCTAACTTTCACGTCTAAACGAAGATTTGATAAAAACACATTCTACAAAAAATAACATGATGAGGTACTAAAGGAAAAAAATTCAGTTTTTCATTGTTTTGCAATACAATCCCAAAAAAAAAAATAAAAATAAAAGTCAAACCAATCTAATCAAAAGAGTCCATATGAAGTCAGAGTATTTAAAGAAAACAATGACCCACTAGTAAAACAAAAAATATAGACTGGAAACAGTGCAACTTGATTCCTCTACTAGTGCCAGGAGTAGAAAGGGAACTAAAAAGAATCTACTTTGCAAAAAGGAAATGATTATAATGAGGAGATGCTTAGTGAATGGATTATAAAGATAACAAGATCTACAATATGCTTAAAAAAATACTTCTTGAAAAAAAAAATCTCTATTGTTATCACGAAAAACCAATTTAATCTCATCATCAACATATAGAATTCAATTATTATATTATAATATTCAATTATTATATTATAATATTCTCAAGTCAATGAACATAATAATACTTCTAGTACAGAACCTGGTGGACACACAGAGATGTCAGATTAACAAAAGTAGATTAGAACATACTGAATTAGAGTCATACACATGTAGACAAGGCCATAATTAGAATATCAAAATAAATGAGGCAGACAAAGGTCCTCGCTCCCCCAAATCTTAGCAGCAGGTCAAACAACTAGGTCTATCCTCAACATAATAATTATAGAATAACAATTTTCCAAAAGTAACGTAGCTCTTGTCAATTTTTCAAACTAACATTTAATTACAAAGGGATAATCAATATCAAATATAACTTTTAAAAGTAAGCCTTCAGATAAATTTGTGTAAAATAATTTTTGAATTCCTAAAATAAAAATAATTTCATAAAAATAACTCTATTATCCACTCAAAATAAGAAACTAAAGATCTGAGCTGTGGGATCACTAGCCAAAAGATTATCTGCGCCTAATGATTGATAGCAGAATGTGTGTATTAGGATAAGTTGTGTACGTGTATGCATGCTATGGATGGATGTCTTTATTGTTGTTGATACTATTATTGTTATTTAGTTATTCGAAAATATTTCCCAAGCCTTTGATAAAATTACAAATTCTATCTCGTTCTACATTGGTCTTGAACCATACAATTAAATTTTTATGTTACTATTTTTGAAATTAAAAAAAATGATGATCCCTTAGTATGCGCAAATACCTAAACATATAATACTCTATATTAGATAAGAACCTCATTACATTATTAACATACAAAAATACTATACTTAGTGAAAAATTATATTTCATATTGTTATCATCATTTGTACAATAAAAATTCTTGTTTTAAATAAAATCCATTAATTTTTTTTTATTTAAATTAAAATTTTTATTTTAATTTTTAAAAGAAATTAAAAGAATAAATTTGATAAGAACATTTTTACTTACCTAGAATTGAATATAATTTCTCCCATTATTTTATATTATTATATTAATGTAAAAGGAATAATAAAATTAATTATGTAGGACTCCCACCTGCTTACCATAGTCATAGTTTAACTATTCAAACAAAAAGTAAAATAATTTTATAAAATAAAACTCATAGCACTTACTGTATTTTTAAATGTAGGAACTTCTAGGGTTTGATCTTCGCGGCCCAAAACTTGAAGTTGGAAGTAGAAATAGAAAATTTCCAGTAATATATTTGAAATTTGGGCATTGAAAAACTTTAGAAAGGTATAAAAAATGGATTAAATGCAAGAGGAATTGAGGGAAGGTTGGGTGGCGCACAGACGAGAAGAATAAAGAGGAGGAAGGAAAAAGAAGAGAATTGGGGGGGGGGGGGTAAAGGGTTTGTGGGTGCGGGTTGTGGGCCACCTACTCTTCTTTTCTTTCTTTCTTCTTTTCGTTTTTTTTTTTGTTTTTACCGCTATATAGTAAATAATTCATATATAAAAGTACAAATATATATGTTAACAAAGCAAAATAATAATATTTTATTTTCTATTACAAACAATATTATTCAGTAAATTATTTTCATAATTTATTATCATTCATTTTTTAATTTTTTATTTACTTTGTTAAAGATTTATAACTAATTAGTTAAATTTCAATTTATTTTCTTTTAATTCTATTAACTCTTAATTATATTTCTAACAATTTTTTTGTTTGAAATTAATGTATGAGTAGATAAATAGGATTATATTGATGACATGTGTGCACGCAGGTGTTGCATATTTTACCCCCCTGAGAAAAATCTGTCCTCGAAAGTTCACTAACCTAGGCTTGGAAAAAGATACAAATAAAGGGTCCTCATCTGACTCTCACACTTCCAAGTTGCCTCTTTGATTATATGCGTACGTCAAAACACCTTCATATATCGATTGACTCCTCCACATAGGACAAGTCTTTTGTCAACTGAACGGGCTGAACTTCCAGTACATGTGATAGGTCTGAAATGTACTTCTTTAGCATAGATACATGGAAGGGATCATGCATCTTTGACAACCTTGGAGGTAAAACGAGTCTATATGCTACTAGAACAATTCTTTAGATAATCCCATATGTCATAAGGACCAACATATCATGGGCTCTACTTCCCACACTTCCTAAACCTTGCCCCACTTTTCCAAGGTGATATACGTAAAAACACCTTATCTTTGACCTTGAACTCTAGTTCTCTGCATTGACGATTGCGTAAGCTTTTTGTCTACTTTGGGCGGCCTTCAACCTTTTTCGGATAACAAGGACTTTCTTTGTTTTTATTTGAATTATCTCTGGTCCCATTAATCACCTCTCTCCCACTTATCCCAATACAAAGGTGATCTACATATTTGTCTATACAAGGCTTCATACGATAGCGTCCCTATGCTATTGTTGTATGCAAACTCTACAAGAGGTAATGAACATCCGAACTATTACTAAAATCCATAACACATCCTCTCAACAAGTCTTCCAAAGTTTGAATGGTCCTCTCTGATTGCCCATCTGTTTGGGGTTAATGGGATGTGCTAAACTTCAACTTTGTACCCAAAGTTGCATTCTAACTAGGCCAAAATTGGGAAGTAGAACAAGGGTCTTGATCTGACACAATGTGGGTAGAAACAGCATGGAGCCTCACAGTCTCATTTACTTACAGACTTGTAGCTTATCAAGTGAGTAAGTCTTTTTGATAGGAAGAAAATGTGCAGGCGTGATCAATCAATACACTATCACCCAAATAGCATCGTGCCCAAGTTGGGTACAAGGTAATATTGTAACAAAATTGATCATAACCTCTTCTCACTTGAAACTGAAATAGGAAGTGGTTGGAGAGTCCCTGCCAGTTGTTGATGCTCCCCCTTGATCTGCTGACAAACTAAGCATATAGCACAAAATTTAGTTATATCCCTCTTCATACCTGACCACCAGTAATGCTCCCGTAATTGCCCATACATTTTGGTATTGCCTGGGTGAATCATGTAAGGAGGACAATGAACCTCTTCTAAAATCTCCTTTAACTAGGCCTTATCATTAGGGATGCATAATCGACTGGCACAAACTAAAGAACCATCCTCTCTCACGGAAAATTTTGTACACTGAGCACTCCTAACCTCCTTTGAAAATTTCATAAAAGTAGAATCATGACCCTGAGCCTTATGTATGCGGTCTAGCAATGTCAGCCCATTCTTCAATGGATAAGATTCAAAGGGCTTGACTGCACCTTGTTTCTAGGCTTGTGGAAAAGGGCGAATCCAAGGGCTCTTTACTAATATAATATCATAGGTCTTCAAGAAACATGAAAGCTGGCTAATAAGGTACTAGACTCACCATGAACTCCGAATGACCTCAACTCAACCAATAGAGGAACAAAGACAGCTCGAGCATGTGCCAAGGTGCCAGAGGACTCCCTGCTAAGGGCATCAACTACCACACTAGCCTTATTTGGATGATAATCTATGGTGCAGTCATAATCCTTGATCAATTTGAGCCGCTGTCTTTGTCTCAGATTTAGTTTTTTCTGAGTGAAAATATATTTTAGGCTTTTATGATCAATGAAAATCTGACAGGTCTCACCATACAAATAGTGTCTCCAAAGCTTTAAGGCAAAAACAACTGCAGCTAACTCCAATGCATTGGATAGTTTAGTTTTATCTGGTTGGTTGCGCTTGATAGAATTAATACCAATAACTTGCTCCAGGTTAGGAGACCTTTGCAGGGTATATATCCAGACATCTGTGTACTTTGTTTTAATTGTTCAGAATCTGCATCACATTTGTTCATTCATTGTGATTATGCTTGGAGGGTATGGAATAAGCTATTTGGTATTTTAGGCGAATGTTGGGTGAATTCAGGGGCAGTAGAGGATTTTATGGCTGTTTCTTTTGCTGGTTTTGGCAGGAAAAATGAAAGGGCAGCACTCTGGAATTGTGCTTTTTTTGCAGTCTTTTGGGGGCTTTGGATGGAGCGTAATGCGCATATTTTTCTAGAGAAGAAGTTGTCTCATTTGTTGGTTTGGGAAAAGATATATCATTTGGCTTCTCTTTGTGTGTGGGACGGGAATTTTAAGGGGGTGAGCTTTTCTGATATTCAGCATGATTGGCATTATGTGCTGGTGTGTTAGTTTGTGTTGGTTTTTCTCTCTCTTGTTTTTTAGTTTTCAGGTTGTTTCTTTGTGTTTTTTGCCTGGAATTTACAGATCACATTTAGGAGATGTCTTTTTCTCCTGGCTGTATATTCTTATTCTATTAATGAAATTCTTTTACTATCCAAAAAAAAAAAAAATTTTTGGATGGACACAGGCCTAATGTTGTAAAAGCATCATGACAAAAAGGGCAAAAATTTGAATAATCTTGATACTTAAAAAGTTGTCATCAAAAGTGTATCGAGCAAAGAACTAAGAACGTGGAAAGGGAATACTTGTTTCTGTGTTATTGGATTCGGAGGAAACAATGCAAAACAGCAAAAGAGTGTCATGGTGAAAACGGAGAAAGTGCATGGAAGTGAGGGAAACTAATGGATATAGAAGGGTAGGGGCAGAATGTAAATAAAGTAACAATCTGGAACTCCAGTCGGTGACCACATTTTCTGCCATGCATAAGGGACTGGCAGGGAATATTTACATTTCAGCAAGGGAAAATTCGGCATAGGAAAAAGTTGTAATCCTACCCAACTGCTACTTTTATATAGATGTTATGAATGAATAGAAGGAGAAGGAATGAACTGGGATAACCTTGAGAAATGAATTTCGATGTATAGTAGTGCTGGAGAAACAAATCAGGATCACCCCCAGTAATGAATATGAGGAGAAGGAACAAATTGGGATATCCTAGAGAAATGAATTTCCATGCATTTAGTGATTAGTGAGTCTCTTTAGTAAGCAAATATTAGCACTTGAATTGTGTTCCTGCAGCTTATATTTACTTTTTCTTGTGGAATGCTTTGCTTGACCAGAAACCTCCATAATCACCTTCCTATTAGGACTTGGCTCTTAGGAGTTGCATTACGTAAGCCTAATAGCCCTTGTCAGGGTGACAAACCAAGGCCTGGTTAGCCATGTTTTTTATAAACTTCATAAAACCCTGTCACATAGATGCAGACTAAGAATTTGGGACCATAGCAACGAAAAAGCAATAGGTTGAAAGCTTTCCAAACATGACCGAATAGAAGTTTGTCTGCCACCTAGGGATGGACCTTTTCCTACCATCTAGATGCTTGCCTTCTTAAGAAATAAATTCTAGATTATCACCCTAAAGGGACACCTAGGGTATTGTGAAGCCCTACTTGCTCAACTATTTGCCCAAAAAAGAAGTCTTTCTGTACAAAGTTCAAACCAAATATTCATGTCCAAGTGAAGATTAATGCCACCAATTTGCCTTATTCATATTTATTTTGAGCCAGAAATGAGCTCAAACAATCTACTAATGATGTTGAGGTGGCTTAGTGTGTCTGTAAAAGAATCCGTTCAATTAAATGCTTAAGCTGCTAAGTTGTAGGTCAATACGGTATGTCAAGCCTTGACTGCACATGGAGAGGTAGAAAAAGCAGTGAATAAGACCATTGTAGAGAATAAGATAAATCTTAATAAAAAAACAAAACACAGGCAATAAGAATTGAAACCCATCCTAGATAAATAGCTTTGATTCTATGTTACAGAACAAGTTCACCTAAATGCTTTAGCTGTTTGGCTGTGGACTGAATTTGCGTATGAAGCCTTAACTAAAAATTTTAATCTCAAAATTCCATCAAATTAACCAAGTTCCATTATCAGCTGATGAACATGATTTCTGTCTTAGATATTGGGTCATTATCTTTTCCTCCTGGACTAATGTTATTAAAAAAACAGGTGCTACAATCTATTAGAATATAAATTAGCTACATTTTAGTATCACATGGATACATGATAGATAATAGCATGAAAATAATCTGCTGGACTGCTGGATAAAAATAAATTTAGGCATGCAGCTGTTCGTTTGGATTTTTTGGCACAATTGCTTAGGAATTGTGAAGATACAGAATAACTCTGATCCTTCTTATATTTTCCTTTCTTCAACATATAATACATGCATTTTTTTCCTTCCAGTGTGGTTTTCATACTTTTATTTATCCTAACAGGAGTCACATCCAGAATCTAACTTTAGAGTTCCAGCTATTGTGAGTGCGCTTGAAAAGATGGAGCTTACTTCCAAGGTATCAAACACAGTATGCATCTTATGTATTATCAAGCAGTCATTGTCAGACTTATCTGCGTGGACCATTTCAACTTGTATTGCTATGTGTGTCTTTTATATAGAATCTTATATTTTTATTTTTTAACTTCAATAGATGTAGTTTTGTATCCTTTTCAAAATATAGTGCTCACTTATGAAGAAGTATGCATGGCGCTTTTTTTTGGGAGGGAAGGAGGTGGGGGGAGTGATGTAGGACAAGAAGCCAGCAGACCCTTGTTGGAGACTCATTCAAAAGAATTGGGTCAAGGATGGTTGGGTTTAGTTAATAATTTATTGTGTGCTTAGTTTAATGAGTATAGGATTATGTATATTTAGGGGTTTGCTTGTAATATTTGTGTATTTAGGGATAATGTCGTAATTTCATGTAGTTGTATGGGTATGTATGTGTAATTTCTTGTAGTTTAGGATTTCTTATAAGTAGAGTGTGAAAGCCATGAAAGAGTTGGGTTATTGATCAATTTGACTTAAGCTAACATGTGATTCTCTTTCCTTGTCTATCCTCTTCCTTCATCCTTCTTTCCCTTTCCTTCCCTCTTATCTATCCTAAATTCTCTCATGGCTGCTGATTCTTGATGCTGTCCTGCAACTTTATCTTGAAGTGTTGGAGAGTGGTTGAAGCATATTACCAAGAACAATGCAGCTTCTTCATCGAAGAGGAAGCACTCTTCTTCAGGGCCAGAGCAGAAGGACAGCCTGCCACTGGAATTCACCATATGAGGAGCTTCTTTGTCTGTCAACTGAAGTTCTTTTGCAAAACTCCTCCATCCAAGGCCCACCTCTTTGGAGGGACGAAGTTCCAATTTACTAGATGATATTTGCTCATTGGCACTGCCTTGCCAAAGAAATTTGTGGTAAAGTTAGAAATGAGGATAGAAGAAGAGAAGGAGAGAAGAGAAGAGGAGAAGAAGAGAAAAAGAAAAGACAATTGAGCGGCAGTTTCCTGGAGTCTGTGTAGGGCTCCAGGTCTGCTTCTTATATATTATTAATAATAATAAAGTCTAAGGACAAAAATACCCCCATTAACGCAACCTAATTACTAAAATAACAGATTCTCTTCTAACACTCCCCCTCCAGCTGGAGGTGCATAAATATCACCTAACCCTAGCTTGTAACAACCATTACACAAGGCGAGCTTAAATACAGGCTTCATGAAAACATCACCTAACTGATCCATAGATTTCACAAAGGGCGTTGTCGTCTTCAACACAGAATCCTTCACCAAATGAAGGTCAACTTCTAGCTTCATCCTAATGAAATGCTGGATTTCTAGCAAGTACAATAGAAATGATAGATTGATTATCACAAAACATATCTAATGGCTTTGTTACCAAGAATGCCATCTAAAGACTTCAGCCACATAATCTCACTCACATTATGAGCCATAGCTTGATATTCCGCCTCAACAGTAGATGTTTCTATAGTATGTTTCTTCCTACGCTAGGTAACAAGATTACCTCCCACACAAATATACAATCAATTGGGCACTCACTGTAGGATCGATAACAAGAAAGAGTAAACAAGGAAGAACGGAGCAAGAAACACACTGAGAGATATTTCATTAAACAAACAAGATACAAGACTTGAGGGGAAGACGAGAAATATTACAAGAGACCCCTACTGCTCGCTTGCTTTGCCGCTCTTTGAACTACAACATTCCTTAAATAGAGGGGAGTGGAGGAATATGTTATGGCATATTCTTTTTACTTTTTCCCTTATAGAACATGTGACATAAATTTAAAAACTCTCTTTATCTAAAGCTACTTTTCTAAAGTGGCTTTTGATAAAGCTTACAACGATAATGACAATACATTAAAACTTACAATGACCATACAATAAAAGCTTGACAATTCACTAAAAGCTAATAATAGAGCTGGTGCTGTCATGGCATTTTAGAGTTCATATCTTGCTTTGTACTCTTCTTCTTCCTTTGCTGGATAGAGGGCCATGACTTCCAGGTCTTCAATGGTTCCATTTTGACTTGTGTGGTCCACATAGTAGAGCGCTAGCCTATTGGTTATATAAGTTTTATAGAAATGGGGGAACAAGACTGAGTAATGAGTATTCTTGGCTCTTCCATCATCCTAAAAGGGCACTCGGTTGAACAAGTCCTGTGGTAGTTTATCTAGATCAACATTATTGAAATAACACATGCTTTTTATTGTTTCGATCCAATGGGATGTTGATAAGTGAGGATTTGCGAATGGATTTTCCTTGAAACTTCTTATCATTTCACATATGGGGAAGATATTGACATATCTCTCTCCTCCTGGAGAAGAAGTTAGGGAGCACGCATTAGCACAAACAGCACTTTCAAGACTTCAAAAACCAGAACTTAGAACACTTCAGACTCCCCAAAATCCAGAACTTCAAGAGGCAGCTATGACTACAGAATTGAGCTTACAGTTGCCTAGGAGGAATTATTTAACCACCAGAACAGGGAAGACCACAGCAAAGTACTGCAGGCATTTAATAAGCAACCTTGCAGCCACTCTAGGCATTATGACTAGCACTTTGCAGCAACTGGAAAGAAACACAGAAAACAACAGGAAATAAGTATTTGAACACCAATCAAAACCAATCATCAATCATTACAAGATTGCTAGCAATCAATCACGGACACACAGCATCGAAACAGCATCATCATCAAACCACAAACAGTGACAGAGGAACAGCAGCGGCATACTGGAAACAGATTATAACTGACTTCACATCAGAAAATCACCATGAAACACACAGCTCCCTGCCAAGGATACATCACAACCTAATCCAGAGGAAGGGTGTCCTTAAACGACTCTCAAACCAACCAGAAAATAATATTTGAGGACTGATTAGGGTAGGATAAGAAAAGAACAAAAAACATAGTATCAAACCAATTCAGATAAATCAGATTTGAAGGTGATCAATGCTCTGGTATCATGCAAGTAGAAGATAAAGAGGAGAAGAAGAGAAGGAGAGAAGAGAAGAGAAGAGAAAAGGAGAAGAAGAGAGAGAAAAGAAATTTGAGCAGCAGCTTGCTGGAGTCTTCATACAGCTCCAGGTCTTTCCTCTTATATATTATTAATAAATAAGAATAAAGTCCTAAGGACAAAAATACCCCATTAACACAACCTAATTACTAAAATAGCTTATTCTCTTCTAACAAAATCCTTTTAAATATGTTCAAGTCTCTCTACCACTGCAACAAGAATAAGAAAAAGAGATCACATATATATATTGGATCACAAAAGAAAGTATATTAGATTGAGAAAGAGAAGTTACTACCTAAGGGGACAAGAGGTCCACCTGAAAAAATAAAAAACAGAAGCAAAACAAAAAATAATAATAAAGATGAAAATTAAAAGTTAAAAAATAAAAAATCGAAAGAAAAAATAAAAAATAACCAAAAAGTACTCCTACCCAAGAAAACCCCTTTTCAATCCCTTTCTGTCATAATTCATTGAGCACTTTAAATTTGCAAGTTCCCTCTAACACTTCTTCGCCTTGTCCACCTAATCGCCATCCAGCATGGAAGTTTCACTTGTGAACTGGAATCCCTTTCCAACTGTATATAGACCATCGGTGAGCCAGTAAACTGCCTCCTTTGTGAATTTAGCCCACCTATTTCGAGAAATGTTATTCTTGAGCATGGACCGTAACGGGGTCTTCCCCTCCTTGTCCAATCTCTGACCAAAGGATTTTCCTTCGATCTGCACCAAATGCTTTAACATTGCCTCATGCTAACACAGCTATGTTTGTGTTCGTGTGAGGGTGAGAGAGTTGTTACACAAGAGAAAAGAAGACCCATCCTTCAAAGGCTTAAAGAGGATTAAAGCCTTCCACAAAGCAACATCAGGCGATGGAGGCTGCATTGCTGCAATGTCTGGCGATGGCTAGGGTTGAAAGGCTGACTACCAGAGTGAGAGAGAGTGAGGCCTGCCTTTTTATTTTACATAATTTTGAAAGAAATAAAATATATAGACCAAGCCTATAAAGTGCTTTTCATGAAAATTAGCCCACCGCCCAAAGAAAGATAGCTCGATTGCTGCAATGTCCGTTGATGGAAAGGGTTTGAAGGCTGCAATGTCCGGTGATGGCTAGGGTTGAAAGGCTGACTACCAGAGTGAGAGAGAGTGAGGCCTGCCTTTTCATTTTGCATAATTTCGAAAGAGATAAAATATATAGATGAAGCCTATAAAGTGCTTTTCATGAAAATTAGCCCACCGCCTGAAGAAAGATAGCTCGATTTCCAGCTTGCCAGTCGTTTCTCAAACCTTTCCACTATTGGATCCCAGACATCTTTTGGATGTAAGGAGCTCCTTATGGAAGATCAAAATATGTAGTTGTGGGAATGAATAAATCGATGAACTTAAAGCTGCTGGTAACTCATGAACTTTCAAAATTGCGCCAATGGAAAAGCATTTACTTTTTGCAAGATTCATTTCCAAACCCAAGAATGCCCTAAAATATAAGAGAATGCCACATTGCCATCAAAGCTCCTGGATGAGAATTCTTATAGAATGCAAGGGTGTCAATGGTAAGAAGGATTCCATACGGTTAAATATGCGAGGGCTCCTGGTGCCCAAAGAACACCCAAAATCGAGTGGATGTTTACCCATGTTACTTAGCACAAGTCTTAGAGCCTTCATAGCAATAATGAAAAGAAAGGGTGACTCTGGATCTCTCCAAAGATCCCCCAGGACTGTGAAAGAAATCCATCACTTGAGCATTAAAAAGCACAAAAAAAGGAGGATGAGGAAACACATAACAGTATGATTTCTCCATTTCACACCTAATCACATATTTTCTAAGACATAAACAAGGAAACTTCATCCCACATAGATGAAGGCATTTTCCAATCCAATTTATAAAGAATACCTTTCTCCTAGTTTTCGAGTAGAGTATCAATACATCCATATGCCACAAGAGAAGCATCCAATATTTGGTGGCCTCAATTGAAGGCATTTTGACTACCAAAAATTCCTTTGTCCACCACCTTTCTTACTCTGTTTGCAGGGATATTGGAGACTATCTTGTGTTCAGAAGACTTCTAGGACTTATGTCCTTAAGATTAACAGCACCTCCATTTTCAAGGATCAAAACAATGAAGGATGAATTCGAACTCCCCAAACTTTCCATAATAATAAAAACTATCTCACTGTTTATAAAATATCAGTTTTAGCTTTTGAGAGTCCTGCAGCAGCATTGAAATAATACTAAAGTAAATCCATCAAGACAGCTAGCTTCTCATTTAGATCTTTCATCATTCAGAAAAACTTCCTCTTTCTTCAAAAGGTTTCTCCAGGTTATTCTAACTGCAGAATCTAATTTCTTGAAATTCAAATTAGCCAATGTGGTTCACCAATATATTTCTATAGAAAGTGGAAATTGCAGCTTTAAGGTTATCAAAATCTTCTAATGTTAGCCAGTTACTTTAGCCCCAAAATCACATTCCTCTGTCTGCTGCATCCATCTGATGAAAAAAAAATGGTATATCTATCCCCTTTATGCAGCTAAACTTCTCTAGAATTCTGCTTCCGGCCCTCCAGGAACTCTCATCGAAATCTAATAATTGATTGATATCGCTATCAACTCCATTCTTCTAATCCTTCAATCGGACAGCAATGTAATACTTCCAAAGAGTTCAAACTGTTTTTTTCATGCTATAGGGGCTCTTTCTAGTTATTGACAAAACTAAATTATCTTTATGCAAAATTTCAAAGCTTTAAGCTTCATAGCTAGAACATAGGGTGTTTCAGTAAAAATGAAGCAGCTCCACCAACTATCAATTAAGCCAGGAAAGCCTTTAATAATCAAGCAACAATAATTGAATGTAAATAGAATCTTACCTGACTGAGTAACTTCCCAGTCCAGGACAATCAAGAGTATAATCAGACATAGAATGGATCAAATCTTTTTTGACATAGTTGTGGGAAAAGATCAACCACTCTTCCTAACTAAAAATCTGTCTACTCTGGACATAGATGGATTCACCCATCCACTAGCTGAAGTGAAATGAGCAAATCAAAGCACATTTGATTATAAAGTTTTAAAAAATTTCTATCTTGGTCACTGCAATTTTTTTCCCCTAATGTGGTTGTACATCATAAATTGTTGCACATTCCATTCACAAAAAATTGCAACAATTTAGAAAGCCTGGTGACTGAAATTGCAACTACTGTAAAGTGTTCTCATTAGAAAATTTGCGGTGAGTAAGTGACCAATATAGAATTTTTTTTAAAAATTTGGTGATTAAAAGTACATTTGGATCTGAAATGAGCTCCATTCAAAGGTAAAACAACTAGACCATTCTGAAGAATAATATCAAAAAAGCACTCCATGGGTGATTTGGTGTGCTTTGCTCGTGGGGAAAACAAATCAAAATAGAATACTCACAGACGCAACAAAACCCTGCTCGTTGTTTCCAAACAGAGTTTAACTCAGCCCACAGGAGATCCTTGTCCAAGTCCCCATGGGCTCCATATACTGGAAAGAAAATCCATAACCAGCAATCATCCATGTATTTTTGAAAACTGTACATACAGAAAATGCCCAACAAATTCATCTAATCTTTGCTGGTGATGATCATTTCACAGAACCAGACTACCTCCTGAAGACCCTAGTCCCAACTGAATCTTTAGTGGACCAAGCAATGAAACGCTCACTCTGCAGTACATGAATTACTGAATAGTCCACCCTGTCCAGCCTTCTCTCCTAAATGCAAATTGTGTAAGTGATGTGAGTAAGCAGTGAGTTGAAGGGAAAGAGGGAAATGAATCAAATGATAAAGGTGAAGAGAAAGAACAGAATGGAGGAAGAGGAAGAAGAAGAAGGAAGGAGGATGAAGAAGAAGAAGAAGAAACAACGCCTGTATGAAATGCATGGTCAAAATTCTGAATTCAGTTTGAACCACAAAAAATAGAAAACTCCAACATACAACTATTAAATGTATTTATACCCCGTGGTGAACTAAACACATAATTACAAATAAACCCCAACATAACAGAAAAATGCACAACAAACAAGTCTAATAAATGCATCCTAGTTCCCTAAATCTTCACCTATAATATGCATGCGTAGGCTGCCTAAATAATAACTGTGGTCCTCTGTCAGAGGCTTTCAATAAAGCTTCCCTTTTTGCTCCATGAAGACACCATGAATAAAACAAAATGATTTTGGGTGCTGTCAGAAAAAGAAAAAGAAAAAAAAAATATTTCACAAAGAATGACAAAGCAAGCTGTAGGGGAATGTCAAGAGGTCATGTATGAGCAAGATTAAGGCATTTGGAGACCTTTGTGTTTAACATATATGTAGGAATAATTTACGTAGTTGGATTTACTTGTGTAATTAGCAGCATTTAAGGATTTGCAATTATGATTAATTAATTAGGGTTTTGCTATTATTTCCCAAATTATTTTTCATTATCTAGATTTAGGAGAAAAGCCTATATACAGGTCCAGTTGTGTACAACTTGAGAGGTAGGTCTTAATATAGAGAATTAAGGCTAAATTGAGTCTTGATTTTATTTTTACTTTCTTATTTTAATGTTCTCTTAATTTTCTATCATTTTCTTGCTGATTCTCAGTTGCCAATCGGTCATGCGTCAATTTGGTATCAGAGCCTCATCCTGATCCTCCCTCACTACCATCAATTTTTTTTTTGGATAACAAAAGAAGATATATTAAGAAAGAGAATGTACAATTAGTGAGGATACTAAATCCTCAAAAGGAAAAAAAAAAAAAAAAGACTCAAAAAAGAAGAAAAAAAAATCAAAACAAAAAGAAAAAAACTGCTACAATCAGACAAGAGAACCCCTCTTTAATCCCTTCTCATCATAGTTCACTGAACACTTCAATTGAGCTAATTCCCTCTGACCTTTCTTCACCTTAGATTTGCCACCATCAAATCTAACTTCATTTCCTCGTTTAGACAGCATGAGGTCCTACCATCCTAGCCATCCAACAAAATTCTGAGTTTCAATGTCCTTCCCAGAGTTTCTTGAACTGGAGTAGGCATAGTTCCATCCTTAACCTTTTGCTCTTCTTTAGGGACATCTAAGCTTTCTAGAGGAAGAGGCACATAAGATAAATCCCCGAGGTGATCATTAGAAGAATCAGAGAAAATCCACGCTGATTCTGAATATGATCCAAAGGTACACCTTTTCCCCTTTCAAAATCACTACTCCTTTGGCTATCCTCATTTGAAACATCTCCCCATCTCTTACTATACTTACTCGATTTGGCCCTCTCACCAATTGGCTCCTCCACTATACTTAGAACACCTTTGGAATCTTGCTTGATAGCTTTATGTGTTTCCTCACCAGACAAATCTTGCTTATCTTCATTAAGTTTCCTCCCTTCAAAGCCTATTTGTACTTCCTCATGGCGAACATAAACCTTTTGACTGCTCAAATTGCCCGAATTGGCTCCCTTTCCAGCTGGTTTTTCAACTGAGCCAAAAAGGGCTGGTTTTCAAACTGACAAGAATTAAGATTCTTAGAAACAGAACCCCCCTTTTCATCCCTGAATACTTCGCCTATTATCTTTCTTCTCCTGAAGAGGAGAAGCATCATCCCATAGAATGTTAGAATAGTTTTTGGAATCCTGCCTTCCTGCTTCTGTCTCCTACTCTTTATTGTTATTGGAGCATCCCTCCTCATGGTCGCCATGGATGTTATTTGAAAAGGAGCACAACTTAGAGCCGATCGGAACACCATGTACCTTGTTTGAAGATGACTGCAATTCATCTTGCTTCTGCGCTAAAAACACTGATCACCCGTAGCCTCACAGGTGTTAAGTAGAAGGGCTTCCTCATGGTTACGGAACTGTAAAGGCTTTTGGGCCTGCCCATTCAAGGCCATCAGGTCACTGCCATCATCAAATCACCATCACAGCTAACTTAGCCATCAGGCAATCATCAGTCTGTTCCTAGCAGCAACAGCCGAAACCCTACATCACATCCGCATATGCCACTTGCAGAACCTAAACCCTAAAATACCTTGATATTTTTTCCCTTTCCTCTGCTTTATCGCCACCTCCAGGGAGCCTCAATCCTTCATCAATCTAACCGAGGAAAAAGATAAAAAGAAAGAGAGAGAGAGCAAGAGGCCTTGTTGCTGTTGGCTACTATCGATAAGCTAAAGAATGTAAACCGTACAAGTTAACAATACATTGATTAAATGAAGGAAAGAGCTCTGGTGTATCAAGATAGAGAAACTGTTGCTGCTTCTGCTGCGTTACAAAGTAATACTGTGTCACCACCATCTTCATCATTGAGGGAGAAGTCCAATGAGATTCCTTTCTGAACTCCCGAATCATCCACTGGAAATTCCACCTTCAATCACATGCCATGACCAGAGAACCTTCAATCATTGAAGTCTTTGCCAGCAATGATCACAGCACCGCAAGCTGCCTGCTGCGAATCTCTACCATCGCAGATTTGTGGCTCTGCCATCTTCCATCTGCCATGAATGTGAGAACTTCCCAAATCCCCAACCCACATAAAGTCCCATCCTCTTATTTCCTCTTCTTTTAACCTTACTAGTTTTAGACACATGCTTTGCATGAGAATTGCATAAATTTGTGTCTACTATTTGCTCCATGATAAAACTGAAAATTGCAACGCACACACACACACACACACATGGAATAAATTAGAAATTAGTATTTTCTTTAACTATCACGCTAAAAAAAAAAAGGGCAGCCCGGTGCACAAAGTTCCCGTGTAAAAAAGAAGTATAGGCATATTGCATACACAATGTATATGACCATCTTCGTACTAATAACAAAAACATAGTGCATTTTAGATATATGTGCGTTAACTCTCACCCTAAAATATTGTCATACAAAAAGCCAACAAGTTACTTTTATTCAACTTATACTTCTATAAGAGTAATGATTTAAAAAAAAAATAAAAATAAAGACAAGTTGTGGACACAACATCTGTATGAGAGCATCTTTATACTTATTCCAAAAAACAATGTATGTACCAAAATGAACTTACTTGATCAGTTAGTAACCAAGTTTTGGTGTAGCAAGAATATAATATTTGGTTAGAAATTAGTGCTTTATTCTTAATAAAATTTTCTCCTTAGGAAAGAAAATGGACAAAAGGGAAAATTGTAATTGTTCTAAAAGATATTATTAATATTGCTTTGATGAATGCTTGAAGCTGCTAATAAAGAAACAAAATTCTTAGCTGTTAAGTTACTGCCTTCAACTCATCTCTTATTTCTGTATGCTACAAATGTAAATTTTCTGCTTGCTTAACAAGAAGTGAACTTTTTGTATATATAAAGAAAACTTGGGGAGATAAAGAGGTGTGAGGAGAAGAAAGGTCTTTGGGTGGGTAGAGAGAGTCATGGGAGACAAAATGTTGGAAAGACAGTAGTGTGGGAGACAAATAAATGATTGAAAAAAGAGAAACACAATTTAAGCACAAAAGAAAATGAGCGAAGAGGCATTACACAACAAAATCTTTACATTATAAAAGTGCTAAAACTGATATACTTCAAGAAGGAAGCATTACCTAATAGTTAGAAACACTATTATGTCAGTTGCTCCCAACTCAAGGGAAATTTATTAGAAAAGGAAAAAAGAAAAGGCCAATTGAGAATCATATGGGTGAACCTAAGAGGCTCCTACCATTTGGAAGAAGTCAAATAGGCTAACTCCAACCAAAAATGGTTTAAGAAAGTTGAACAGGCTTTGTTTAGAAATGGAGAAGCCAAAATTTCACTGTAGGATACAAATGGTGTTAGAAATGTAACGCCAAAGAATTTAGAAGGATATTATCGGTATTATGAATTTTTTCATATTAGGACAACCCAAAAAAAAGGCTTTCTAGTTTTAGGAGTAGTACAATCCCCTTCCTACAAAGAGCAACAGAGCCCAACCCATGACTGTATAAGCCCAACTAGCTTTCATTTTGACGTAATCCACTTATCTCAAACCCAAACCCGACCTATGAACACCAAAAGTAGGACTAGCCTAGATTTAACCCCATTTGATCTAGTTCAGTTTTTGAAAAAAAAAAAAAAAAAGAGAAAAACAAAACTAAAAAATATAAAAAACATTGAAAAAAATTCTTGGTCATTCATTCTACAAAATGTGCTTGAATTTAAGGTCTAGAGAGACATCCATGTCCTTTGTACAACAGATTAATTTAGAACAAATGGCTAGGGGTCTTGCGGTAGGTAAGTGGGTTGACAATGGTTGGTATAGGCTTGGAACTTTCATAGTTGTCTTAGATTTGGGCCACTTACTGAGTAAAACAGCTAATTCTAGTTCAAGCCTAATTTTCAATTCTAAGTAGGGAAAAGGTTAAGCTGATTTGGGTATTTGTGAGGCCCAATGTCCAGGGACGAAAGACAGATTTAATGCTGTGGCTAGCATGGTCGAGGTCCATCATGATGCTTTTACTGCTTTGAAAGATTGAACTTAAACTACGTTGTTCTATTGCCCTAGAATTAGGCCTAAAACACTACATACTTGAGATATTGGGCCCAGAAGTAGGTACAATCAGGTTAATTAGGGTGTAGCGGACGTGGTTCTAAAACTTGTCCTAGTGAAGTCAGTGAGGCCATTAGGTTGGTTGGACTAGTCAGATTGGTGGGTCAAGCTAGTGGTCAAACTAGTGATGTCAGCTTGACATAATAAATATATTATTTGTATGTATGTATGTATGTATATATCTATGTTACAAAAATGCTATCACACTGATCCATATAAATATTACAATGATTAAAATCTTTGTAATATTATAGAAAAAATAAGAAAAATAGTGCAAATTTTATATAGGTGGATCGTGGATTATACTATTTAAAAATTTTTTTTTTTGCTTTATCTGGATAATTTTTAATCTAACATTGGCTAATTTTAATCTAACATTTTTGGAAATATTATTAACAACCATTTCAATAAAATTAAATAATATGACTAAAAAGGAGGGTGATTGGTCTTGGAAATTTGATGTCTAAAAATATTGTAGTCCTAGCTAAATGGCTTTGGCCTTTTCCCCTAGAGGATTGTTCCCTTGGGCATGGAGTTATTAAAAGCAAGTTTTGGCTATATGAGAATGGGTGGGAGTCCAATTTAGGGTCTAGATTTTCTTCAAAATGCCCGTGGAAATCTATCTCTTAGATCTATCCTCTCTTTATAATATTCATTTTTGGGAACACCTTTGGTTAGGAAATGTTGTTTTGTCCACCTCTTTTCCTTGTTTCTGTCGTTTGAGCTTAGGGAAGAATAGCATCATTTCTTCTTTTGTTGTTAACTCCAATGATCCTTTGCCTTCGTCGGATTAGAGGCCCCTTAATGGTAGGGAGATGAACGAGTTATCCTCTTTGTTAGTTTTGTTGAATAATTGTTGTGTTTCTTTGGAAGCAAATAGTTGTTCCTAGTCCTTGGATCCTATAGGGGCGTATTCTTGCAAATCCTTTAGAGAAATCTTGACATGTTTTAACTCTTCTTTTCCTCTCTATAATTCTCTTTTGGAAGGCCAAAGTCTCCTAAAAAATAAAGGCATTTATCTGGTTGGTTGCGCTTAATAAAATCAAACCAATGACTTGGGTAGATTAGGATACCGGTGAAGGCTCTCTCTCTAGATGTCTATGTGCTTTGTTTTAACGGTTCAGAATCTGCATCCCATCTTTTATGCAGTATGATTTTTCCTGGAGGATGTGGAATAAGTTGTTTGGTTTATTGGGTGAGTGTTGGGTTTGTAGGTCTGATAAAGGGCTTGGATTGGAGCTCTATTTGTTAGATGCAGGTTATTTGGAGTGACCTTTTGAGGAGGACGAAATGAAGACAACTGTGTTTGGATGGAGAGGGATAAGGCTCTCGGTCTGGATGGATTTAACATAGCTTTTAAATTTTTTTTTTGTTTTTCAGAAGATTGTTGGGATGTGATTAGGGTGGACTTGTTGAAGCTTTTTAATGAATTTTATTGGAATGGAGTCTTGAGCAAGAGTATTAATTCCATTTTCATCACTGTGGTGCTTAAGAGGAGTACATCTTTTAAGCTTGCTGATTAAACCAATTAATTTTGTGACTAGTGTGTATAAGATTATTACTAAAATGCTAGCTAATAGGTTGAGTGCAGTGTTAGATGACACTATTTCACAAGCTCAAAGTGCTTTTGTGGGGGCTATGCAGATTGTGGATGCTGTTTTAGTTACAAATGAGGTAGCAGAGGAGGTTCATAGGATTAATGACAAGGGGATTATTCTTTAGTTGGATTTTGAAAAAGCTTATGATAGTGTAAGCTGGAATTTGATAAAGTACCTTTTAGGAAGGGGTTTGGGGGGAGGTTGTGGATTTGGATGAGGGGTTGCTTGTGTAACGCATTCTTTTTTATTATTGTGAATGGTGAACCTAAATCCTGGTTTAAAATGTCATGGGGTGTTAAACAAGGGGATCTGCTATCTCATTACATGCTTGAGCTAAGATTTGATGCCTTGAGTTAAAAGATGGATAGGGCAGTTGATAAGTGTCTCATGAAAGGGCTTGAAGTGGGTAGAGAGGGGGTAGTTGTGTCCCACCTTCAATTTTTCTGGTGATACTATGTTTTTCTTAGGTAATGATAGGGATTCTTTTTTGAATGTTCTTACTCTACTTTAAATCTTTGAGCAACTTTCTGGGCTAAAAATTAATCTGAGCTCTAGTAGATTTAGGGAGTTGGCTTTGTTAGCAGTTGTGGTATTCTGTGCTGGCCCTTGTCTTACTTAGGGGTCTCACTGTGCAGTAATCCTAGTTTGGTGGGTTTTGGGATGGTGGGGAAGGCGTCTAAGCATTTGGATCGATGGAAAGGTGTGTTGTTTTCTTTGGAGGGCTGTATTACTCTCATTTAGGCTTATAGTATCCCTCATTATTTGTCCATATTTAGGATTTTTGTGGGGATAGCTAGTAAATTTGAGAAAATTATAAGACTTCCTATGGTCTGCTATGGGAGAGATGAGATCTCAGCTGGTTAGTTGGGAGACTGTGTGTAGGTCTAAGTTTGAGGGGTTTTGGGTTTTGGAAGTTGGTGTCTAAAAGCATTGCTTTTTGGGTTAGATGGTTATGGCTGTTTTTGTAGAGGAGACCTCTCTTTGGCATAGAGCAATTATAAGTGAATTTGGCTTGCATGCAAATGGGTGGGATGCTAACTTGGGAATTAGATATTCTTTAGAGAGCTTTTGGTGGTGTATTTATTAGATTGACCCCTTCATTCCCCATACTAAATTTATTTTGGATAATGATTCTTAAATTTGTCTATGGGAAGATATTTGGGTGGGTAATACTACTTTGTTCATCTCCTTTCACCGTCATTATCATTTATCTTTAGGGCATAGTGATGTTATTTCCTTTTTTTGTCATCTAATGGTCATATGTCTTCTTGGGATTTCCATTTTCCCAAAACTCTCAATGATAGAGGGGAGAGATGCTCTCTTCTTTGTTATTATTGTCTGGGAATTGTGTTCCTTGTATTAAGAGTGATAGTCGTCCATGATCCTTAGATTATTTGGGGATTTATACTTGCAAATCTTTTATTTTTTAATCATTTGACTAGTGCTAATATATCCTTTTTGCTTTATCAAAATATTTGGAAGTACAACATTCCCTACAAAATCAAGGCTTTTATTTGGTTGGTTGTTCTTGTTAATGGTTAGTTGGTTATTTAGCATTATTAGTATGCGTTGAGAGCTATGTTAGTAAGTTTAAGTTAATAAGGGTATTATGGTCAGTGGAATTGCACTTGACATATATTATAAATAGAGGGAGAGACCTTTCATTGATGTAGGTCTTCCATTTTATCTAATTATTCAACATGGTAGAAGAGCTAGTAACCAGGAGGTTGTAGGTTCTAGTCTTGTTGCCTGTGTTTATTGTGTGGTGTTCAAGAAATTATTATATTTCTTGTAATTATATCTCCATGTGTTGTCAGGCTGCACATGTGGGAAATGTTAAATCTTGATATGCATTGTTGGCCCACAACCTAATAGCTTAAGCTTTTAGGTAAAGTGGTAGTCTAACAATCTTGTACGGGAACCTTCTTGTCGTAGAGGAAGTATGTTCTCAATCTTTTAAATGAGACTAGACTGTTGGGATCCAAACCTGTTGATACACTGTGGATCCCAATAGTAAGTTTGTGCCAAATATGGGTGATTTGTTGCCTAACCTAGGACGGTACCGGATACTTGTTAAAAATTTGAATTATCCCCAGCAACTCGATTAGATATTGCAACAAGTATTGTGAGTCAGTTTCTCGATTCCCCAAGAACAAGTCACTAGGATGCAGTAATTCACATTTTGAGATATATCAAAAGTGCACAAGAGGAGGTCTCTTATATCAATTTTGGGGTCACACTCATTCAGGGATATAGAGATGCAGATTGTGCTGGGTCGCCTTCTAACTGAAGATCCATAACCGGGCATTGTATCTTTGTTGGTGGTAATTTGGTTTCTTGGAAGAGTAAAAAACAAATTGTGGTGGCCAGGTCAAGTGTTGACTTAGAGTACAT
Organism: Malania oleifera; assembly: GCF_029873635.1. NCBI lineage: Eukaryota > Viridiplantae > Streptophyta > Magnoliopsida > Santalales > Ximeniaceae > Malania > Malania oleifera. Next base: position 32,381,851 of record NC_080424.1, read on the forward strand.
GGCTATGGCTTACACTACATGTGAATTTGTTTGCTTGAAGAACATGTTAAGAACTGGGTTTTCCACATTCTCAGCCTAAGGAGTTGATGTGTGATAATTGAGCTTCTATTCATTTTGCCTCCAACCTGGTCTTCAATGAGGGGACAACGCACATTGAAGTTTATAGCCACTTTGTTCAAGAGAAACTTGTACAGAAGCTCAATACAACTACTCATATGAAGTCTGATTTTGAGCTTGCTGATTTGTTCACTATAGCCTTGGGAGGTGCTTGTGTGAAATTCTTGTAATACGCTAGAGGCATATGGTATATACGCTCCAACTTGAGAGGGAGTGTTAATGGGTATTTGGTTATTTAGCATTATTAGTATGTGTTAGAGTTATGTTAATGCGAGTTAGTGAGGGTATTATGGTCATTGGCATTGTACTTGACATATATTATAAATATAGGGCAAGAGCTATCATTGATGTTAGGTCTTCCATTTTACCCAATTATTCAACTAGTCTTAATTGAGTCAATTCCAACAATCTTTTGTGGAGTAGGAGACCTTCAAGGGCACTTTCTTTTGATGTGTGTACTTCATGTTTTGGTAGTTTTGAACCAGCTTCCCACCTGTTTTTGCATTGTGCTTTTCCTTGGGATATTTTCTATATGCTTTTCTGGTTTATTGAGAGAGCATTAGGTTTGTCCGGAGTTGATGGAGGATTTGTTGGTCACATCATTTTCTGGTTTTGGTAGTTGTAGGGATGCAATTGCATTTTGGAGATGTGCAGTTTTTGCAGTGCTATGGGTAATATGGTTGGAAAAAGTTGCACAAATATTTACGGGGAAATTTTTTTTTCTTTGTTTGGGGTAGGATTCTTTGCTTCACCTCCCTTTGGTGTGTTACTGCTGTTTGCTTGAAATGGGTGAGGTTTTCAGATATTGAGTAGGACTGGCTAGCATTCTTAGTTTGATTGTTTTTTCCTTTATTTTTTTTTGGGTAGGAAGATTTCTTATTCTCATTATTATACAAAGGCTATGTTTCTGGTTATCTGATTTGTTTTTTTTGGTTATCTTAGTTTCGTGGCTCAAGGATCATTGAACAAAAATTCAGACCTGCTACGGTAGATGATATTGCAAGTGTTCATGCAAGTGCTTATGTGTCAGGTCTCAAGAAGGTAGACTCATATTTGCCTCTTCTAGTTTGCCAATTTTGCCCCTTGAATGTCTACTTGGATGTATAAATATAGTAAAATCTGGAGCATATAGCCAATTCATTTTTCTTTGGTTCATATTCATTTTGCCTAGCCAATGTTATAATTGTTGTATGCCTCACAAATTTGGAATTTTTGCAAGAATGTGATTCTTGTTACTTTTCTTCTTGCTTAGAAATTTGGAATGTTGCATGTTATTACATTCCTTCTTTCTTGAAATGACAGTTTATTTAAATTATCGTTTCATTTAGCTTCAGATTTTTTTTTTATTTTTTTATGACATTCCTTCACTTGATGTGTGTTCTTTTGATTAATAGGATATTATTGGAAGAAGATCAAATTAAGAATAAGAGATGATCATTTCTTGATTGTTTGATGAGGCAGGAAATGCCTTTGATCTTTAGGCCTTGATGTTTAAAGTATATGGACCACTTGATTATCATACTTCAACTCCATAGGCTGTGAATGCTGGAATGTAAGCTCTTCCAGTGCTCACAGCCTCTTGAGAATTCAATGAAAACTTGGAATAAAACATCATAATGATCACGAACTGAAGATAAAATCTTTATGAGGTCAAGAGGCAAGATCAAGAGTATCACTCAAGTTTGATCATAGGAACACAAGCACTTTTTTTCTTGTGTCTTCTCTCTTTTTCATGCTACTGCTGTGCCTCTGAAGTCTCCCTAAAAAGTAGAAACTAAAACATAGGCCTTTTATAGGCTTCCAGTTATCAGAAGATAAGGAAACTAATTAAGCTAACTTGCTAGTTTCCTATATTATAATAACCTAGAATCTTGAAGATATAATCCTATTATATAGACTTACAATACTTGGACGATAAGGAAACTATTTAGAGACCTAATTAATCCAAAATACCAGTTTCCTAAATGATTTATCCCCTAGAATTTTGTTTCCTAAATTTCATTAGTTTTTTGATTGAAAAAAGAAGAGATTTTATTCAGGAGAAGAAGAAGGACAACAAGGAGCTTAAGCCAGCCAATCACACTGTAAATCAGAAGAAGAAAGCCTGTTGAAACATCCTGCTGCAAAAGTCCACAAGGAGGCCAGTTACTGAATCCTGTCCCAGAGCATAATTGAAGACATCCTCTTCCCCGTAAAAATGCAAGTGCTATATTCCAACCAAATTCTCCACAAAACTGCAAAAGTCGTACACCTCCACAATGCCCAATGGTCTTTAACCCTTCCAAAACCTGAAAATGAAATAACCAACAAATCCTCTGCTGACTCTGAATGCAAGCAACTCTCTCCAAATAAGCCAAAAAGATTGTTCTGCACCCTCGACAAAAAGGAGCAATGAAGGAACTATTGAGAAGCAGATTCTGAATTTTCAGATCAAAGAGAACATACATTTGAAGAAAAAGCCTTCAAAGGCCTCCTAGTCTGCAGCAGATGTTATTGTAACTCTATTAATAACAACCAACCAAGTAAAAGCCATAAACGTAGAGAAGGGATTTAGCCTTCCGGAGAACCATGAAGTGGCAGAGACAAGTTTTTATTGGTTAAATGCTCAAAAAAAGACTTACAAGAATACTCCTCAGAAGAATCAAGAATTCAGGAATGGTAGTCCCTCCTTTAATAAAGAAGCCTACCATCCAACAAACTTAATAAGGAGGCAAGCTCCAACACCTCTGTATCAGTAAGAGCTCTACGAAAATGGAGATCCCAAGAGAAATCGAGTCCACTAGAAATCAAGAATGAAAAATTAGATTCATTGTGCAAAGAGGACAATACAATAATATCCTAGAATCTTGAAGATATGACCCAATAAAAATACTGTAAATAAAAGAAAGGAAAACAAGAATACTATGAAAATTAGGAAACTAAAGTAGCTCTTCTTTGCATGCTGCATTGTTCTTTCTTGTATGTTCCATTTTAGGTGCTGCATGCTACGGTTATCAAGAAGATAGAATGGCTAGAGTTGGCTGTATGCTTCAAAAATTCTCCAATAGGTCCTTGCTTTTCTAGAGCTTTCTTTATCCTTCACTCAATCAAAATGCAGCAAACATATTCCATAATATAAGGAAATTCAACTTGATATGATGGCAACAAGAACATGCGGTTGACATTGGTAAAAAAATCCACAAATTCAAAAATTGAATGAATATTGGAGCTGCTGCTGTTTTAAATTACGAAGTCAAATTCAAAAATTGAATAAACATTGGATATGTTGCTGTTTCAAAATTGACAGCATGTATTCTTTTTTATTCGGACACTTGAAGATTGAATTTTTGGGTTCATTTAATCATGTCTAGGATATATCCATCTTGACTTCTTCAATAGCAAACTAACAATGTATAAACAAATTATGACTAAAATACTAGAAAATATTAAAGCAAAATATTGAGAATCAATGCCGGACAAACTTAAGTTTCTAATCTGTCGGGCCATGAGTCCACTTAAAGTGCCAAAAGCCTACTCATGTACATAGGTTGGTGTGATGGCTTGCCATGTGGCATGAGTTGACTAATGGTATTCGGTAGCTGTAACAATTTGTTTTAACAATATCTGAGACTAAATATGTCTTGAAAATAATTATTTAGATTTTAAAGAGAAAATCATGACTCAAAAGTATTCGGGTCATCAAGATAACATGAAGCATGTGAATAATGCATAAATCGCTCAATAGGATAATATTTCAACTTATTCACCACACAAGTTCAACATTCACAATATTGGCAGTTCGGCTCATGTTTCAAAGTTTACAATGAGGGGAACAAACATACTGAGAATGGTTGTCATTTGTTAGAGGGAAACTGGTGAAAAGCTTATGACAACCCCTTATATGAAGTTTGAATATCAATTGGCTGATTAGTTTACCCAGTCTTTTGAGGAAAGGAGGGGTTCGGGGGTGGGGGTGGGGGTGGGGGTAGGGTGGTACCTGGATTAAGTGCATTTGTGGGAAGCTTGGAACATTGGTTGTAAAAGATGTGAATTTGCTTGTCCGACAGATCTAGCTTATTGATAGGTTCCAGAAAATGCTACTTGAATTCATTTGATTTTTTTACTCACAAAACCCGTACTTGAATCATTCTATTTTGTTTTTTTTTTTGTTTTTTGTTTTATTTTTAATATGGGTTTTTCTAGTTCAAGTATATTTTGTCTTTATCAAAAATTGTTTTCCTTGGTTAAGAATAATTGTTGTTTTTCTGATATCCATGGGTTCTTTAGTTTTCTATCTCCGCCATAGACAAATGGTATACTAGATTTTATGTCTATATTGGAGCTACTTTTAATGACCAATGCATTCTGTTATCATCTCCATTTAGACGATCCGTTAAACCAATTGGCAGAGCATTCTAATGGATCCATTTTTTTGATTTTCGCTGGAGATTAGGAATAGATGGACTTTCTATAGGATCCATTTTTCTGATGGGCTTCATCACTATTTTAGCTACTTTAGCGGTTCAACGAGTTACTCGGGATTCCCAATTATTCCATTTCCTTGTGTTAGCAATGAATGACGGTCAAATAGGATCATTCATTTCTTGAGATCTTTTACTTTTTTTTTTTTTTTTTCATCATGCGAGTGAGAGTTAGAATTAATTCTGGTTTATCTACTTCTATCCATGTGGGGAGGACAGCAAGATCTGTATGCAGCTACAAAGTTTATTTTGTACATTGTGGGAGGCTCTGTTTTCTCTTAATGGGAGTTCTGGGTATCGGTTTATATGGTCCCAATGAACCAGCATTCTATTTTTATACATTAGGTAATCAATCATATCCTGTGCCATACCATTGGAAATAATATTATACACTGGATTTCTTATTGCTTTTTTTTTCAAACCGCCGATTATTCCCTTAATATACATGGTTACCTGATACTAGGACATTCACAATTATCAACTTGTATGTTTCTAGCAGGAATCTTGTTAAAAACAGGAGCGTATGGATTGATTTGGATCAATATGGAATTACCACCCCCACATTCATTCTATACTTTCTCCGTAGTTGATGATTGTAGGTACAATACAAATAATCTATGCAGTTTCAACATCTCTTGAACAACGTTATTGTAATTAAAAAAAAAAAAAAAATTGACTGGATTTCCTTCTCTCACTATCAGTAGGCAAAGTCGAAGCTATTCTGGCTAATTATAGATAGCTTTCATGAATAAAGCAAAAAAAGTAATATTACAAACAAATATTACTATAGAAAACATTACTATAGAAAAAAGACTTTTAGTGTAAAGTTAAATAAAAATTCATTGTGAGAACCATAGATGTGAACTTTCACATCTAACAATAACGAATAGCTTCTTATTTTAATTTCAATTTTTGAATGGCATTTCTAGAAAAAATGTACTTCTATGACCAAAAAATGTGTACATAAAAATTTTGGACAAGAAAGGGATATTGGGTAGCATTAAAAGCTGTGTTTTTGGTGAAATCTCTTTCTATTGGTGGAATTCACAGTTTTTTTAGGCAACAAATAGACAAATAAGAAATCCAATGTTGGAATACAAGTGTTGAAGTAGTAATAAAAATCAGGACAATTAAAAAAATTGGCTAATTTTTCATTAATATTAATGATTTCTGTTCCTGTGGAATGAATCCCTTCGCTTTTCTATTATGTTATGTAGAATGAGGATTCTTCTGTTTACTAAATTCTACATTTTTCTTTGATAAAAAAATAAACATGAGATACAAGGTTACTTTTTAGTATATTTTATCTTGCCGAGATGGGGATTCTTATTTTCCCCATCAATGCATTTGTCAATTTGTCACAATAATAATATAAATTTTCTGTATCTCTCTAGATAGAATGAAAGAGTTACTATAAGATCTTTAGTTACTATATGCTCCAGCTTAAGAGGGTGTGTTACAGGATAGCATGTATGTAAGGGAATGAACATCATTTATTGTTTCATAGATTTATTAATAGAAAAAGATACCTATCTATTTCATAGGTTCTCTATCTATTGCAATATTTCAACACTTGCCACAACAGGTAAGATTACCACTCAAAATTATGGTACTTGGGAGTAGACCTTGGATTTTCCATAGAACTAACCTAATGTGTATCAGAGTTCCCTATGACATTAAGACTCCTATGACATGTTGGTTCTTTACCTAGAGAACTCTTGGAAGTTGAGACTGAAGAATCTTACAAACCACATCTCAGTGAGCCTACTTAGGATTCTCCATGAATTGACCAACTCCTCCCACCACAATGGAAATATCAGATCTGGTGATGACTAAGTATACAAACCTTGCAACTAGCTTATCAATGCCTATCATCAAAATACCCTTCATCCCCCAAAAGTTTCACATTTGGGTCTATAGGAGTAGTAAGTGGTTGAGCTCCCTGTGTACTGGTTTCAGTGTCAGTTTAAATCCTATTTCCTCTGACAAACTTTGACCTTTGCAGAACTGAACAACCTTATTACCTTGAAAATATTCAGGAGTTTGGAGATCCCTGATTTTAAATGCTTCTGAAGCCAACACTTAGTATTTGCAATCTCTGTGACATCATAGCTAATGACTGGTATCTATCTTCCTCTTCTAGACAAAGGCATTGATCAAAACAATAGTGTAGAGCCTAACTCAAAGACCACTTAGATAAATTTGTTGAACCTTGTCCTAGAAGACTGCCTAGGGATGCAATAGCCCTACAATTTGGAACCTTTGCATTCCTAAGTGGCTACTCCATGTACAACTTTTCTTCTTGGTCTTGTACAGAAGAATTTTTAACTAATTGGTATAAAAGCCACTTGAAATTAACTACCAAGGAGATTACAAACCTAACAAATTCAAACAAGAGACAATTTAATCAACACTGTTAACTAAGTACATTGCTTGGCCAGAATTTGGGCTTTCAATCTCTTATTGTACCATTGGGATGATATTTAGTGGAAGATCCACCAATTTTCTATGCCCCTTAGGAAGTTAGGGTCTCCATCTCTACATCTATAGTGTGCTTCCACCTACGATTAGAAAGCGCTTGAACATGAGATGGGATTGAAACAAATGAAAAATAGACTAGGGAAAATGAATGTCATGGAGAAGATGAGTTAAAAAAACATAGTAGTGGGATAGATGATTAGGATTTCTGTGTACAATATTTAATACTTTTTTGATGAGCAATGGACGAATCCAATTCTAATTTATGCCTTTCAAAAAAAAAAAAAAAAAAAAACGAATCTTAATCTAATTGAAATTGATCTCCAGGAATGCATTTAAGAGGTGCTTGCAGTATTGGTATCAGTACCTTGCAATGCATATATACCTTCAATGTTTTTTCCTGACATAAGTCACCTGGAACCACAACAGAGGAATCTTGCCAAGAAATGAGAGTTGGAGTAGGGGTTGTGAGAAAGTAAAATTGCTGACCACTGTGTATCCAGAATGAGCACTACGAAAAGGAAGTGTATCCTCAAAGAGGTCACATCAGCATCAACATATCATTTGCGAGTTTGAGGATCACAACATCAATATCTTCTTAGGCTGTAGAATACTGAATGAAGATGCATTTGACTGCACAAAAAGATCTCATCTTGAGCAAAGATGCTTCAATAAAGTGTGTTTGGATGATGGAAAAACTCGAAAGGTGTAGGTCCAAATGGAATTAGCAAGTTTGAAAAGTTCGGTTAATTATGATGGAAAGGGTTTTGTCGGATTTATAGGGAATAAATTAGGAAATTCTATTTTTTGCAAATAAAATTTGAAATTACTAAAACCAAAGGTGTAGTCCCAAGAGGGGAGGGGGTGAATTGGGTTATTTAAAATTTTTCTTTTAAGTCTCTTTTTTGAAATCTTAACCTTTTACAATTCTTTTTAAAGACTTCTTATTTTCTTGTTGATTAGGCAATCCACACGAAAAACTTACGTATTCTATTCAATCCACATCCATAACATAAACAACCAAATAATCAACTATTCAAACCAATCGAACACAACACAAGTAATCAATTAATGTATGCTTTGCAGTATTCAACTTAATTATTAGCAGCCTTGTATATGAATGTGCAAGTCCTGTAGTTGGCCGTTGAACTGAAAATTAAAATAACATCCAATCACTCTTTTCAATAACTCAGATTTTAAATAAACCCTCAGTTAAAAGAATTTAGGAGTTGATTAACCAACGTACTCCCTTTCGGTTTCCGCAATCAATGATGATCAACCCAATCAAATTTAATCTTAGGTTTATTTAATATCCAAGGTTGTTTGTAAAATTAACACATCCACGTAGTTTATATTGTTGTTGGAATTTAAAAGAGAATAAGAGAAGAGAGTGACACGGTGTTTTTATGAGGTTCAGCTTACCCCAGCCTACATCCTTGCTTTAGGTCAACCGCCTAAGGATTCCACTATACCTTGTTCTTTCCAGGTGGAACAAAAAACTTTTACAATAACCAACCTTTTTTTCAGGAAGAGAAACCTCTCCAAGCAACAACCTATGCTTGGTGCAACGATCCAACTATACCTTGAATCGTCAAAGATCTAGTAGAAAGGAACGAATATTTGCGTACAAAAATACTCTCAAACATAGAGCAAGTTGTACAAGTTAAATCACTAATCGTACTTCAAAACCAAAACTAAATAGAAAATATGAAGCTCAAGGTTTAGAAGTCACCAATGGTACTTTCTTATTGATATAGAAATTTTAGTTGCAAATAAGAACCAAAGCTTTTTAATCAACCAGCAATTTCATAGAGTTTCCCCCAGTAAGAGTGTGAGCAAGTATGAGCTTTAGGAGAGTTTTAGCATAGAAATCGTGTATTTCTTGAGCGTATATTTTCATTAAGCAAGAGAAGTATTTATAGACTTCTTAAAGAAAAGTTTCCTCATTTAACAAGTTGACATGGAGTGTTTAGGTAACTTTTCAAAAGATATTAAATTATAGAATTAATTTTTGAAAAACTTCCCGTATAGTTTGAAATTCAAATCTCCGTAGAGTCAGTCGGTTGACTCACTCAACTGGGTCATTTTTGTTCTAGTCAGTCGGCTGGACAGGCGGCTGACAACATTCTGTCTCTCAAAAAATTAATTTTGATAAATTGTTAATCGGCTGACTCAACTATGTTCAAAATAGTCAGTCGGCTGGACAGACCAGGGAGTTAGTTGGCTGACCGATCCCAATTCAAAAATAGTTAGTCGGCTGACCAGTCCTCTTTTTTAATTTTTGATTTTTAAACTCTAGTTCATTTTGAAAAGCTCAAATACCACTTTTTCAAAATCATTTTCAAGGGTTTTAGAAGAAATGGTTTCTAAGTCTTCTTATCCTAAAGAGCTTCACATATCTAAATAGTAGTGAATGTGAAGTACTTACAAACATTCTTCTAAGCATGATCTCCTTAATCACTAAAGTCTTCTAGTCTCTTGAGATTCAGTCTTTTACTTTAAGTCCTGCTTAGCCATTAAGCTCTTCATTTGTCGTTCATTGCTTCAATATACTGAGAAGCTTTCACTTGATTGACTTTGATTTCCAGCTTACTTGCATGATTAACCATGAGTGTCCTTTTACTTAGACCTGAAATAAAGTCACTCAACAACACATGTTAAAACATCATTCGTTTTGTTATCATCAAAATAAGATTGAAAAGCCTAGTTAGGCCAACAATCTCCCCTTTTTTGATGATGACAAACAAGGAGCAAAGATGAGGGTTCCTAGGAAAAGGCTCCCCCTTACTGTAAGCATTCTTTCAATATTTTAAACATGTGACATCAATTTTAATTTTTCAACCTTTTAAACATGTGACATCAGAGTCATATATTATGTGAAAAATGTCAATGTGCTCTAAGTTAAAATCAAGGATATTCAATATACAAGTAACATACTCAACATAAGATTAAGGATATACGGATATACATAAAGAGTATTCATACTGAGTATCTGACTATTCAATATGGCATACATACTTAACATGACTATTATGGCATACAAACTTAACATTTCATTACATCTTTGCTCTTCTCAGATTTCTCCCCCCTTGGACATCACTCAAAAACAAGGAGAAAAAGATAAATCATACAGGCAAAGCTACCAAACAAAGTGTTTTGCTCTTCTTCAGTGGCTTGAGTAGAGGTGGACGGTTTCTTGCAGCCAACTGATTTGGTTCTTGGCATTTTGGATGTTTTCTATGTATAACCGTAGATGGAAAGGTTGAGATTTTGCGAGATTTGGAAGATGCAAGATGAGATTCTTGGTGTTTTTGGATGAAAGAAAGCTGAGGAAAGGGAGAGAGTGAGAGCACACGAAGAAAAAAACCCTAGGTCAGTTGACTAACCGCTCGAATGGCTCGGGTTTTTATAAACGAGCCTAGGGTTTTTCAGTCTGTCAGTCGGCTGACCTCAAGGTCAGTTGGCTGACTGTTCTCTGGTCCAGGAAGAATAATTCAATCAGTCGGCTGACTTCAGAGTCAGTTGGCTGACTGGCCTCTGTTCTAGGAAAACTAATTCAGTCAGTCGGTTGACTTCAGAGTCAGTTGGCTGACTGTTGATTTTTCTTTAAGCTTTGTTCTTTCACTTAGTTTCTCTACTATGTAGTAGATCAAGCTCTCTTCTAATGGTTATGAATCTATCTTCTGAGAGAGGTTTAGTGAGGATATCAGCCCATTGATCATTTGTATTGATAAACTGAAGAATGATGTCTTCGTTTTGAACATGATCTCTTAGAAAGTGATGTCCTATGTCAATGTGCTTGGTTCTTGAGTGTGAAATGGGATTTTTAGATATATTTATCGCACTTGTGTTGTCACACTTAATTGGTATAGTTGTGTATTTCAAATTGAAATCTTTTAATTGCTATTTCATGTACAGTGTTTGCGCACAACAACTCCCGGCTGCTACGTATTCAGCCTTAGCAGTTGACAAAGCCACGGAGTTTTGTTTCTTAGAGAACCAAGAAACTAAAGATCTTCCTAAGAAGTGGCATGTGCCACTTGTACTTTTTCTATCTATTTTACACCCTGCATAGTCCTCATTCGAATAACTAATCATTTCAAATCCGGTGTCCCTAGGATACCATAGTCCTAAGTCCACGGTGCCAATTAAGTATCTTAGGATTCTCTTAACAGCTATTTGGTGTGATTCCTTAGGTGCTGATTGAAAACGTGCACACATACACACACTAAACATTATGTCGGGTATACTGGCTATTAGATATAGTTGACTTCCAATCATACCTCTATAATACTCTGTGTCTACAGGTTTTCCCTTTTCATCTTTGTCTAGGCTGATGGAAGTACTCATAGGTGTTTCTATGGGTTTACTATTTTTCATACCAAATTTTTGTATCATTTCGATTATGTATTTTGATTGACTTAAGAAAGTTCCACGCTTGTCTTGTTTAATTTGTAATCCAAGAAAATAGTTTAAATCCCCCATCATGCTCATTTCAAATTCTTCTTGCATACATTTTGCAAATTCTTTACATAGATATTCATTAGTAGCACTAAATATTATATCATCTACATAGATTTGAATTAGGAGTATATCATCTTTCTTGGTTTTAATGAACAAGGTACTATCAATTTTTCCTCTTGAAAACCACTTCTCAATTAAAAATCCACTAAATCTTTCATACCAAGCCCTAGGGGCTTGCTTTAATCCATATAAAGCCTTAGTTAGTCTAAATACATGATTAGGATTTTCTAAATTATCAAAACTAGGGGGTTGTTCAACATATACCTCTTCATTAATATACCCATTGAAGAATGCACTTTTGACATCCATTTGGTATTAACTTAAATTCTTTGTAGGAAGCATAGGCTAACAACATTCTTATAGCTTCCATTCTAGCTACAGGGGCAAAGGTTTCATCATAGTCTATCCCTTTTTCTCGGTTATACCCTTTAGCTACAACTCTAGCTTTGTTTCTAATGACTATACCATTCTTATCCTTTTTATTTCTAAATACCTATTTGGTTCCTATGATCGAATGATTTTCAGGTTTGGGTACTAATTGCCATACTTTACTTCTTTCAAATTGGTTTAATTCTTCTTGCATAGCAATTATCCAAGAGTCATCTTTAAGGGCCTCTTCAACATTTTTAGGTTGATCTTGAGATAGGAATGCATAGTGATTACGTAGATTCTTTAAAGAAGATCTAGTAGTTACACCTCTAGATGGTTCACCTATAATTTGATCTTGAGGGTGATCTTTTATATACTTCCATTCTCTTGGTAATTCAGGATTTTCTATAGGTTCATCTTTTGGGGTTTCTTCATTTACTTCCATTTCTTCCTTGATTTCTACCTCATCATCTTTTTTGAAAATATCATCCTTTTCTTCATTTTTGACTTCTTTTAAAAAAAGGTTTGATTCATCAAAGTTTATGTGAATTGATTTAATGATGGTGAGTGTTCTTTTGTTATAGATCCTATAGGCCTTACTATTTGTAGAGTATCTTAGGAAAATTCCTTCATCTGATTTAGCATCAAATTTTCCTAAGTCATCTTTGTTATTGAGTACAAAACACTTACACCCAAAAACAAGAAAGTAAGTTATGTTAGGCCTTCTTCCTTTCCATAATTCATAAGGTGTCTTGTTTAGACTTGATCTAATAGAAACCCTATTAATTACATAGCAAGCTCTATTTATAGTTTCGGCCCAAAAATACTTGGGTTAGTTATTTTCATTAAGCATAGTTCTTGCCATTTCTTGAAGAGTTCTATTTTTCCTCACACCAACTCCATTTTGTTGTGGGTTCTAGGTGTTGAAAAGTTGTGACTTAAACCATGATCATTGCAAAATTTTTCAACGTCTTGATTCTTAAATTCTCTTCCTTGGTCATTTCTTAGGTTTGAAACATTGTACCCTTTCTCATTTTGAAGCTTCTTGCATAGAGTGATTAACAAATTACAAGCTTCATCTTTGTTAGCTAAAAACAATACCCATGTTTATCTAGAGTAATCGTTAACAATTATGAAGGCGTATTGTTTTCCTCCTAAGCTTTGAGTTCTAGTAGGACTAAACAAGTCTAAGTGTATGAGTTCTAGGGGTCTACTAGTTGATATATATTTTTTCCTTTTGAAGTTTGTCTTGATTTGTTTTCCTGGTTGACAGGTATCACAAATTTTATCTTTGATAAACTTGGTATTAGGCAAGCCTTTAACTAAATTCTTTTTGGAGAGTTTAGATGTGAGATCCATGCTGGCATGTCCTAATCTTCTATGCCAAAGCCAACTATTTTCACTCATGGCAAATAAGCAAGTTATATCTTGAGAGATCAGACTATCAAGGTTTATGCAATACACATTATTCATTTTATGTGCAGTGAATAGTGTCTTATGATCCTTAGAATTCTGTATTATGCATTTGTCTTTCTTAAACATTATTTCAGATCCTTTTTCACTAAGTTGACTAATGTTTAATCGATTATGCTTTAGACCATCTACTAACAAGACATCATCAATAGTGAGTGAAGACTCTTTACCTATTGTACCAATTCCGATGATCTTTCCTTTTGCATTGTCATCGAAGGTTACATATCTTCCATCCTTTTGAGTGAGAGAAGTGAACTTTGATTTATCTCTCGTCATATGTCTTGAACATCCGCTGTCCAAATACCATTTTTCTTTGAACAGAGTGGACCTAAAGCAAACCTACAAGAGAAGATTCATGTGGAACCCAAACTTTCTTAACTCTCTTTAAGTCTTGTCTACATTTTTGTGTTTATCTTCCATTCATTTTTCACTTTGATGTACTTTTTCTTGAGTGGACAATTAAACATTATATGTCTTTTATTTTTACGCATCTAGCAAGTAGTATGCTCATAAATGTTTGTGGATGAAGTACTTGCATAGTGTTTAGATTGCTTTACAAAATACCCCATAAACAATTGTTTCTTTCTTTTGGTTGGTGTTCCATTGTGACCAATTCCTTCTCTATTGTTAGCCATCCTTTGTTGTCCTATTGTTTTTTCAAAGTTTACTTTACCTCTAGTGAAGTTGTAAATAATCTTTTCCTTATCTTGAATTGAGTTTTTAAGATCTATTATTTCTAGCTCTCTCTTGCCATCTTCATTCACTTGAGACTTAGCTAATTTCTAAGACATGTCATTTACTTTCTTCTCAAGCTCATCAATTTTTAGGTCTTTTTTTTCTTCAACAATTTTCGAAGATTCAAGCTGATTTCTAAGTGTTTCATTTTGTTGTTTCAAGCTTATGTTCTTTTTTGAGACCTTGATGAATTTATTATGAAGAGAGAATAATTCAGCTTGAAGTTCTTTATAAGAAGACATACTTTCACATGAATCATTACATGATTCATTACACGAATCTACCGAAAAAGTGTAGTAAGAGTTTACCTCTTCGTTGTGTGGCATGAAACATATGTTTGCTACTTCTTGTTCGCTGGATTCGCTCTCCGATTCACTCGAACTTGTGTCATCCCAAGTTGCTTTTATTGCAAGCTTCTTTTTCCTCTTTTCCTTCTTGAGTTGTGGGCAGTCCGGCTTGATGTGTCTGGTCTTTTTACAGTGATAATAGGTGGGTGGTTCATTTTTGCTCTTGTATTCCTTTTTGCTATTTTCATCTTTTTCAGTTTTTGATCCTCTGAATTTTTTAGTGAATATCTTGTTTCTTTTGAAGATTTTTCCAAGTCTTTAAGTTATGAAAGTTGATTCTTTATCTTCTAATTCACTGGATTCATTATCTTCTTCACTTGAATGTTCTTTCAAGGCTTTTAGAGTTATAGACTTCTTATTTTTATTTTCAGTGCTTCTTTCTTTCAAAGCCATTTCATAGGTTAGAAGTGATCCTATGAGTTCATCTAATGAAGTTGTTTTGAGGTTTCTACCTTCTGCTATGGCTATGACTTTTGGTTCCCAAATAGGTGGAAGTGCTCTTAGAATTTTGCGAATCATCTCATGGGTGGAATATGTTTTTCCTAAGGCACTTAGTGAGTTTATGAGGTGCGTGAACCTAGTATACATGCTTGTGATGGTTTTATCGGTATTCATCCTAAAAGCTTTGTACTCACTAGTCAACATATCAATTTTACTGTTTTTAATATCTACTGTGCCTTCGTAGGTTACTTCTAATTTTTTCCAAATTTCCTTTGTTGTTTTACATGCCATTACTCTATTGAATTCATTCGCATCAACCACAATATAGGGCGTTTATTGCACTTGAGTTAATTTGTAGCATTTTGTAATCTGATTCGATTAATTCTTTTTCTTCTTTAGTACTTCTTTTCCATCCACTAGTTTAGTAGGGATCAAATTACCATTTGTGACAGCATTCCATGCCTTCCAATCCATTGTTTGAAGGTAGATTCTATTTGTTGTTTCCAAAATGTGTAATTGAGTCCACAAAAAATGGGTGGTCTAGTTGAGGATTGACCCTCACCAAAGGGAGCTACTCCTATTTGTGCCATCTAGATCTTTATATAGCTACTTGTAGGATTTGCTATAACCGGACTCTAATACCAATTGAAACCAAAGGTGTAGTCCCAAGAGAGAGGGGGGGGGGGGGGGATTGGGTTATTCAAAATTTTTCTTTTAAGTCCCTTTTTTGAAATCTTAACCTTTTACAATTTTTTTAAAGACTTCTTATTTTCTTGTTGATTAGGCAATCCACACGAAAAACTTACGTATTCTATTCAATCCACATCCACAACATAAACAACCAAATAATTAACTATTCAAACCAATCAAACACAATACAAGTAATCAATTAATGTATGCCTTGCAATATTCAGCTTAATTATTAGTAGCCCTGTATATGAATGTGCAAGTCCTGTAGTTGGTCTTGGAACTAAAAATTAAAATAACATCCAATCACTCTTTTCAATAACTCAGATTTTAAATAAACCCTTAGTTAAAAGAATTTAGGAGTTGATTAACCAACGTACTCCCTTTCGGTTTCTGCAATCAATAATGATCAACCCAATAAATTTTAATCTTAGGTTTATTTAATATCCAAGGTTGTTTGTAAGATTAACATATCCACGTAGTTTATATTGTTGCTGGAATTTAAAAGAGAATAAGAGAAGAGAGTGACACGGTGTTTTTACGAGGTTCGGCTTACCCCAGCCTATGTCCTCGCCTTAGGTCAACCACCTAAGGATTCCACTATACCTTGTTCCTTCCGGGTGACACAAAAAACCTTTATATTAATCAACTTCTTTTTCAGGAAGAGAAACCTCTCCAAGCAACAACCTATGCTTGGCGCAACGATCCAACTATACCTTGAACCGTCAAAGATCTAGTAGAATTGAACGGATATCTGCATACAAAAACACTCTCAAACATAGAGCAAGTTGTATAAGTTAAATCACTTATCGTACTTCAAAACCAAAACTAAATAGAAAATATGAAGCTCAAGGTTTAGAAGTCACCAATGGTTCTTTCTTATTGATATAGAAATTTTAGTTGCAAATAAGAACCAAAACTTTTTAATCAACCAGCAATTTCGTATAGTTTCCCCTAGCAAGAGTGTGAGCAAGTATGAGCTTTAGGAGAGTTTTATCGTAGAAATCGTGTATTGCTTGAGCGTATATTTTCATTGAGTAAGAGAGGTATTTATAGACTTCTTAAAGAAAAGTTTCCTCATTTAACAAGTTGACATGAAGTATTTAGATAACTTTTCAAAAGATATTAAATCATAGAATTAATTTTTGAAAAACTTCCCTTATAGTTCGAAATTCAAAATCTCCGTAGAGTCAGTCGGCTGACTCACTCAACTGGGTCATTTTTGTACTAGTCAGTCGGCTGGACAGGCGGCTGACAACATTCTGTCTCTCAAAAAGTTAATTCTGATAAATTTGACCAGTCATCTTTTTCAATTTTGATTTTTAAACTCTAGTTCATTTTGAAAAGCTCAAGTACCACTCTTTCAAAATCATTTTCAAGGGTTTTTAGAAGAAATGGTTTCTAAGTCTTCTTATCCTAAAGAGCTTCACATATCTAATTAGTAATGAATTTGAAGTACTTACAAACATTCTTCTAAGCATGATCTCCTTAATCACTAAGTTTTCCAGTCTCTTCAGATTCAGTCTTTTACTTAAAAGTGCTGCTTAGCCTTTAAGCTCTTCATTTGTCGTTCATTGCTATCAATATACTGTGAAGCTTTCACTTGATTGACTTTGATTTCCAACTTACTTCCATGATTAACCATGAGTGTCCTTTTACGTAGACCTGAAATAAAGCCACTCAACAACAAATGTTAAAATATCCTCCATTTTGTTATCATCAAAATAAGATTGAAAAGCCCGGTTAGGCCAACAATTACTATTTCAGATTCTAGTTTTTTTGGTTTCCTATTTTCTAGCCGAGACATCTGCTGATTTGATTTGCCGATTTTGTGGCCTTCCTAATTTGGTAGCCTTCCTCTACTATTTATCTTGGAATCGTGTCTCTTGAAATTTAATAATAATGGTTATTATTCTTCTCAAAAAACCTTCATGGTATCAGATCCTCGTGTTTTTTTTTTTCTTCTGATGATGTTGAATAAGTCGGCGATGATCGGAGCCCAAAGAAATCCTGCCGGCTCTTTTGATACCATTGAAACCATTCCGTCCAATCCCACTATTCCTCCCAAGCCGGTATCTGCTGATTACTATTCCCAGAATTCGACCCTTTATCTCATGGTTTCAAAACTCAATGGGCGCAACTATCTCGAGTGGGCTCAGTTCGTAAAATTGGCGATCGATGGCAATGGAAAAATGGGGCATTTGACTGGAAAAATATTGAAACCTGCTGCTGGTGACCCTAATCTAAAAAAATGGTAGTCTAAAAATTCTCTTATTATTGCTTGGCTCATCAGTTCCATGGAGCCTGCCATTGGAAAACCTCACCTATTTCTTCCCACTAGTAAAGACACCTGGGAGGTCATTCGAGATATTTATTCGAACCTGGAGAATTCTTCTCAAATATTTGAGTTGAAAACTCAACTCTGGGGATCCAAGTAGAATGATCGCGATGTTGCTACTTATTACAACGAATTGGTGACGTTATTGCAGGAAGTTGATCAGTGTAATAATGATGTTTGGGAGAATTTGAACGACCACGCTCGCCACAAGAAGCGAGAGGAAAACGATAGGGTTTACATGTTTTTAGCTGGCCTTAATCAGAGTTTGGACAAGGTCCAAGGCCGCATTCTCGGAATTGAGCCATTGCCTTCTATTTGGGAAGTTTTTTCTAAAGTTAGACGTGAGGAGTCAAGGAGAAAAATCATGCTGTGCAACACCGAACTTGGTTTCAACGTGGAACCTGCGAGCTCTGCTCTTGTGTCAAGAGGTGTTGATTCTGACAACGACGGGCGTAAGAAACCATGGTGCGAGCATTGAAAAAAACCGTGGCATACGAAGGAGACGTGTTGGAAGCTTCATGGTAAACCAGCAAATTGGAAGCCAAAATCCAAACGTGTCAATTTGGCCTACCAAGCCACTGCGGAAGAGACTCAGGAGCCTTATACCAACTCGGATGCAGTCCCTTTTACCAAGGAACAAACAGAGCTCCTATAAAAATTGTTTCCATCTCCAAATTTGTCCTTAACTCCGTCTTGTTCTTTGGTACAGAAGGGTACCTCTCTTGCTACTGCATTTTTAGGTGTTATTCCTAACTCTGTTCATTCTTGGATAATTGATTCTAGCGCAATTGATCATATGATTGGTTACTCCAAATTGTTCTCATCCTATAGTCTGTGTGCAGGCAATAAAAAGGTCAAAATTGCAGATGGTTCACTCTCGGTAATTGCCGAGATAGGAAGTATCAAACTCACTTCGTTGTTAACTCTCCATGATGTGCTCCACGTTCCCAATTTGTCTTGCAATTTGATGTCCTTTAGTAAAATTACCTCTGATCATCAATGTGAAGCTAATTTCTACTCTTCTTATTGTGAGTTTCAGGAATTGACCACAGAGAGGATGATTGGTAGTGCTAAGGAAAAAGATGGACTCTATTATTTTGACGATGGACCTAACTCGAGTAGGCAATGTCAAAATACTTGCTTAAATTTTGTTTCTGTTTTCAAAGATAATGATATTATGTTATGTCATTATAGGTTAGGCCATCCTAGTTTTCAATATTTAAAATACTTGTTTCCCAATTTATTTCGGAATAAAAGCCCATCTTCTTTTCAATGTGAAGTTTGTCAATTTGCTAAACATCATCGTGCATCCTTTTCCACCCAACCCTACAAACCAACTACACCACTTACTATGATTCATAGTGATATTTGGGGCCTATGTAGAACATCTACGTATTCTGGAAAAAAATGGTTTGTTACCTTTATTGATGATCACACAAGAAGTTGGGTTTATTTGATGAAGGAAAAATCTTAAGTGGAAACAATTTTCAAAAAATTTTACACCATGGTACAAACAAAATTTCAAAACAATATTCAAATATTGCGGAGTGATAATGGTCGAGAATATTTCAAAAACATTTTGGGCCAATTTTTTCTTGAAAAAGGAATTGTTCATCAAAGCTCTTGTGTCGACACTTCGCAACAAAATGGTTTGGCTGAAAGAAAAAACAAACACTTATTGGAAGTAGCTCGGGCATTGCTTTTTACCAATCAGGTACCTAAATATATTTGGGGTGAAGCCGTTCTTACTGCTACGTATCTCATAAATAGAACACCTAATAAGGTTCAAAGCTTTGAAACACCTTTTGATGTTTTTCATAAGTTTTATCCAACAAATCAGCTTTCTTCTTCTTTACCACTAAAGATATTTGGTTGTATCGCTTTTGTTCATATTCATAGTCATATTCGAGGAAAACTTGAACCCCAAGCCACAAAATGTGTGTTTGTTGGTTATGCTCCCACTCACAAGGGGTATAAATGTTTTGAACCCATTTCCAAAAAAATGTTTGTTACCATGGATGTTACATTCTTTGAATTACATCCCTATTTTAGGCCTCATCTTCAATGGGGGAACCAAAACAAAGATTTGGTTATGTTTCATGTTTTTTTCTAAACTGAAGACCTGCAAAATGATCCTTCTCCAACTTTGATTATTCAACCTAAAAACCCAAGCTTTATTTTACCAAGGAGAAAGTGAGTTGAGTTTTTCAGATACTGAAAAGGCAAATCTTTCTACAGTGCCATCTCATGATGTTTATAGTCCTATAATGACTAAAAAAGGAGAAATAGAAAAAAACACCACAGCGTTGGCACCATTTGACATTGTCTACTCACGACAGAGGACAACTCGAAAGAAAGGGTCTTCCAATCCTTTACACTGTCCAGAATCTGTAAACCCTCCAGGTAATGTCCTCACCGAGCTTTTACCCCATGTTCAGTCCATTTCATCTTCGAGTTCTGAGTCCTTTAATTCTGAACGAGTTTGGTTCCGATCTTGAGTTCGATGATTCTGAACTTCCCATTGCTGTCCGGAAGAGTGTGAGGTCTTGCACCCAACATCCATTGTCAAATTATGTGTCATATCAAAATCTCTCACTTGTTTTTCGTGCTTTTACATCACAATTGTCTTGTCTGGAGATTCCTAATACTGTGCAAGATGCTCTGAACATTTTTGAGTGGAAGGAGGCGGTCTTCGAGGAGATGAAGACTCTTGAAAAAAATGGCACGTGGGAGTTAGTTGATCTACCAAGAGGAAAGACAACTGTAGAGTGCAAATGGGTGTTTACAGTCAAGTATAAATCTGATGGTTCTATAGAATGGTAGAAAGCTTGATTAGTCGCCAAGGGATTCACTCAAACCTATGGCATTGATTACTTGGAGACATTCGCCCCAGTCGCAAAGCTAAACTCTGTAAGAGTTCTTTTGTCACTTGCAGCTAATCGTGACTAGCCTCTGCAATAGTTGGACGTAAAAAAATGCATTTCTCAATGGAGACTTGGAGGAAGAAGTGTTCATGGATGCAGCTCCAGGATTTGGTGAAAAGTTTGGCACAAAGGTGTGTAAACTGAAGAAGTCCTTATATGGGTTAAAACAGTCACCAAGAGCCTAGTTTGAGAAATTCACTTAGTTTGTTAAAAGTCAGGGGTATACTCTAGGGCAAGGTGATCATACGATGTTTATAAGACATTCATAGGATGGGAAGATAGCGATATTGATTGTGTATGTGGACGATATAATTCTCATTGGAGATGACGTACTTGAGATGAATCGATTGAAGACTTCCCTCATCAAAATTTGAGATCAAGGACTTAGGATCTTTGAGGTATTTCCTTAGAATGGAGGTTGCTTGGTCAAAGAAAGGGATTTTTGTCTCCCAACAGAAGTATGTCCTTGACCTCTTTAAGGAGATTGGGATGAGCGGTTGTAGGCCAGCAGACACTCCAATAGATCCTAATCAGAAACTTGGAGATGACAAGGAAGGTGATCTAGTGAATACAACTCGGTATCAAAAGTTGGTGGGAAAGTTAATTTACTTATCACATACACAACCTGAAATTGCTTTTGCTATGAGTTTGGTAAGTCAGTTTATGCATTCACCCTACAAGAAACATCTTGGAGCTGTTTATCGGATTCTTTAAATACTTGAAAAGTACACCAGGCAAGGGTTTACTCTTCCATATTACCATGCAGCCGAATATAGAGCCATACACTGATGCAGATTGGGCAGACTGAGTTATTGACAGGAGATCCACATTAGGATACTATAATTATGTCTAGGGAAATATGGTCACATGGTGAAGCAAGAAACAGAATGTGGTTGCAAGGAGAAGTGCCAAGGCCGAATATAGGGCTATGGCTAACGGAGTTTGTGAGATGCTACGGCTGAAGAGAATTCTTGAAGAGCTGCGGATGCCGGTGAACATGCCAATGAAGTTGTATTGTGACAACAAAGTTGCCATAAGTATTGCTCAAAATCTAGTACAACATGATTGCTCGAAGCATGTAGAGATTGACAGACATTTCATGAAAGAGAAGATTGATAGTGGAGCTGTTTGCAGGCCTTTTGTTCCTACTACTCAACAAATAGCCGATATCTTCACCAAAGGACTTTTCAGACCTAGTTTTGAGCTCTTTGTAAACAAGTTGGGCATGATAGATATCTATGCTCCGACTTGAGAGGGGGGGGGGGGGTGTCGGATTTCTACGGAATAAATTAGGAAATTCTATTTTTTGCAAATAAAATATGAAATTACTATTTCAGATTCTAGTATTTTTTGTTCCCTGTTTTCTAGCCTAGAGATTTGCTGATTTGATTTGCTAATTTTGTGGTGATTTGATTTGCTGATTTTGTGGCCTTCCTAATTTGGTGGCCTTCCTCTACTATTTATCTTGTAATCGTGTCTCTTGAAATTTAATCAGAATGGTTATTCTTCTTCTCAAAAAAACCTTCAAGTTTTAAAAGGGGGTCTCTTGGTTAATTTCGTTTAGTTCTATTTGGTCGTTTCGGTTTCGGTGAATTCTTAACTGAAAAAATTCGTTTAATTCGGTTAATTGATAGAATTCCCCGAACTGATCAAATTCTCACCCCTACCTACTGGAGAGGGATCCGGGCAACAAAGGAAAAGAGGAAGGCTTTGTCTCTCATACCTCTCACATTTTTTGGTGTTCCTGGAAAGAGAGGAACAGGAGGGTTTTCAAAAATTCAATCTTGACGCTTTAGTTCAGCAACAAGCAGTGGTTTACTGCAGTTAATATTTGGCATAGTGGACTTGTGGCAAATGAGCTTAATGTAATTTTTGATTTTTGAGACATCCTACAGGGTGATTGACTTCTTGTACTTCAAGTTGGCATCCCCTTAAAGCCCTTTAATGCATACTTTTTTTACTGATAAAAAAAAATGCCAAACTTAATTCTTTATTTTGTTATAAAACTAGATAATAACAATCAAGGTCTTAGATTTCGATTTTGATTCAAATTTAGAAGCTCCAAAAGTACGAAAATTTCGATTTTGATGTCAATTTCAATTTCAATTTCGATTTGAAAAAATAATGAAAATTAATAGTAAAGCATGGAATTCTTTGTGAAACTTTAGAAATGATTAACAAACATAATAATATAAGTTTTAGGACTAATATATTAGAAATTAAATACATCTATGTTTTGTATGAGGTGGAAAAGTTGTAAAATAGTATGTGTATCAAACATGTTTGTAAGATAATGTACATTAAACATATTCAGTTACTACAAATGAAATTCATAAATCATTTAAATATTATTTATTATACAAATAATGATAATTTAGACATGAATGGTTAAATAAAATGTTGCTGTAAGTTTATTTTTTTATATAATTTCAAGAGCACTTGTAATAATATTTCTTTTCGATAAAATAAATAAAATAGATTAAAAGGGAAATTTCAGTTCACTCCTAAATCTCTCATTTGAATTTTGATGAAATTTCATTGTATAGATAAAATTTCAACAAGTTTCGTTAAAATTTTGAGATTTCGATAAATTTCGGATGATTCGTTGACATTACGATGGAAATTATGCAAGACAAAAATCGACTGCCATTTCGATTTTGAGGGTGATGGAAATCAGAAATTTTGACAATTTCGTGGAAATTTAAGACCATGATAACAATAAGGAACTCAACTCTATCCCTTAATAGATAGAAGTTATAACCATGTCATATGAGAAAAATGTCCACACAAAATACTGATGACCAGATGGGTTCTTAACCCTACATGATCCTAAATATCTGAATGAACTAGAGAAAGAAAGATCTTCTGCAGGATTCAACCCTAGGATGAAAGGAAGACCTACAATGCTTCCCTAATTGACAGGCAAAGTGAGAAACATATTTAAAACCTGGCAGACCATCTTGTATTCTCATGAGAACTGTATGATTCAGGTGAGCATGCCACTGTATGAAAGTGAAGATGCTCTGCAACCAGAACTGCCACCACCTCCGTCAAAAAAATATAACCCATACTTCTCAATGCCCCCATTTGGACATAGCACAATAAGGGTGGAAAGTGACTGTCCAGGCAGGCCAACCCAAATATATATTATTAAATAATGACCAAAATACACTTATGCGATAATCAGTGAGCCCTGGCCTGCACCATTAACTGTTAAAATGGTGAGCAGCTGGCTAAATTAAAACATGGCACCAATTTCTGATGTAAGTAAAGTTGCATGGTGCAACTTTCTAAATTGTAAATTGTAAAAGAATTTTGGTGTGAAAAAGTGAAATAAGAATGAGTAGTTTAGTGATATCAATGAATTTTGTTTTTGCAATGCATTAAGAATATTGTTTAAATTGGAAGACCTAATCACATGATAGGTCTCACCCTTTATTTTATAATATATGCCAAATACATAACAATGACCATAATAGATTTACTAACTTACACACTTATACTGATGCTTACTAACACAACAATAACACACAATAACACACAATAACAATACTAAATAACAAAGTAACTAGTAACACTCCCCCTCAAGCTGGAGTAAAGATATTATATGCTCCTAGCTTGTTACAAAAGGATTTAACACGAACATCCCCAGCGCTTTAGTGAATGAATCAGCAAGTTGGAATTCAAACTTCATGAGTGGTGTAATAAGCTTCTGCTCATGTTTTTCCCAAAAAAAGTGACAATCAACTTCAATGTGTTTCTCCGCTCATGGAAGACTAGGTTGGAGGCAATAAGAATAGAAGCTTGGTTAACTTCGTAGGCCTTGAATGTAGAAAACCAAGTTCTTTAACCAAAAAAAAAGCTCAAATGCAGTGTGGGCCATGGTCTAATACTCTGACAGCACTGAATCGGGCCACCACAGTTTGTTTATTACTTTTCTAGAATACTAAGTTACCACCAACAATTGGATTTGGATCTTTTGGCCCAATCTGCATTTGTATATCTTTGAACATAACTATGACCCTAATCTTGATATTGGACACCTTTTCCAAACTTCTAGGTGCACCTTTAAGGAATCTCAAGATATGAATGATTGCATTTTAGTGACTAATTTTGGAGAACAAGAAATTGATTGATGACACTCTTTTCAAAAGATACTTTTGGTCGAGTGACTGAGATCGTTCAATTTTCCAACAAGTCTCTTGTATCATTTGGGTCAATCAACAAATCACCACATTTGACGCTAATTTTCTGTTAGCCATGGTTGTATCAACCAATAGGCTAGTCTCATCTAAAAGGTCTAGAACATCTAACAAAATAGTCTATGTAAGAGATCTAGATGCTTCTATACATAAGTATTTCAGCAACCCTAAATCTATGGTCTAAAATTTAGTCTGTAGGTAATGCTTCAGGCTCTGGATACCTTGATCATCATCACCCCATCCATGTACACAATGAGCAGAATCACACCATCGAACCATAGAATATGGAGTGTTCTACCACACATAGCTGAAGACCAAACTCAAGTAATACAACACTTGATCAACCAAGCTATGCTTTAGAATACTAATTTAGATTATACTAGGATTTTGAGTCGTTACACTTTTATTAATTACCCCCGAGTAACAAAATCGAGTAGTTGTTCCATATAGACCTCCTCTTGAAGATGACAACATTCTTCACATCTATCTGATGTAGAGGCTAACAACAGGTGGTGGCTAAGGAGATGAATAAATGAACCAAGGCAAGTTTGGTAACTAGGGAGCAAGATCTTAAAATTTGATTCAACTAGATTTAGATTTTAAAAAAATAAGGGAAATTAGTAATAAAGCATGAAATTCTTTTATGAAGCTTTAAAAACTATTTATAGACATAATAATGCATGATTTTATAACTAAAATATTATAAAAAAAATACATTAAGGGCGGTTATATGTGTATGAGGCATTGTAAGTCTAATATAATAGTAAACATATTCAATTAATGTAAATGAAATTAATAAATCAATTAAATATTTACTGTACAAATACACAGTTTTAGGCACAAATGGTTAAATAATATGTTGTAGTGAATATGTAAGTTTAATTTTTCTTATAATTTCAGAAGTTTGAAAACTACAACTAATACCATTCTTGTAATAATCTTTAGTTTCACTATAAATAAAATAAATTAAAGGAGAAATTTCAATTCGTGTTTCAAATCTTAAATTTGAATTTCATGATTAAAATTTGACAAATTTCATAGAAAATTTGAGATTTTGATGAATTTCAAATGATTTATTGAAATTTTGACAGAAATTTTGTAAAATGGAAATTGACTGCCTTTTCATTTATGAGGGTGGCAAAAATAAATATTTCGACAGAAATTTCAACAATTTTGCAAAAATTTAAGATGCCAAGGAGAATGTGTTCAGATAGTCCAAACTGTACACTTAAGTTATCCTTTAGCAATGAGATAAGCCTTCAAACGAGCCATGAAACCATTAGAATTGAACCTTCATGGAATACACCCAATGACAACTGACCATAGACTTTTGGAGTAAGAAAAGGTTCCAATTCCTAGGTATTGCATGCATTGCTTCTCCATTGCAATTCTTTTTCTAGAATGGGATAAGGCTTCATAGACAAATATAGGAAGAGCAACAGTAGTAATATGAGGGTGATAGGAAATCATAAAAATGAGATCAGAGATTGGATGTTGGGTATAGGTGAATATACCTTTCTAAACAACAATAAAAAGATCAACAACTTGGGAAATAGGCATGCGAGGAAACCAGAAGTGTTGAAATAAAAGCTAGAGGAGGCTCTCCTCCTTTGAGTGGTTATTGTGTGTACACCTGTAAGTTAGGATGATCCGTGAAATGATAAGGACTCAAACTAAAAGAAGACATAAGAGGACTAGGTAGAGATCATAGGTTAGGATTTGGAAGGCTAGGTAAAGGAAGGGACTCTTCAAGATTAGTAGGACTCAAGCAGTCATAAGAATATGGTGTAGACCCAAAGAAGGTAACCTTGGCTTTTGAATGAATTGATGTGAAGTAGGGTTATAACGTTGATAACCTTTTTGGATTGAATGAGGATCCAACTTCTGTATTCCTGGATTTTATTGATCGACAAAGGACACACAACCAAACAAGGAAGTGGGAACAAAGGAGCCTTTAGGAAGAGAATTGAATATGGTATTACAACAATTTATTGATGAGAAAGCAAGCGATGAGCATGGAATCACTCCGAAAAGCTTTGGGGACATTCATTTTATATTAGTAGGGTACAACTGACTTCGAGAATATGCTTGTTTTTCTTCTTTACAACTTCATTTTATTGTGGAGTGTGGGCATAAGATGACAAACGAATCAACCAGAGTTAGTCATATGGTTAATGAACTGGGCATTGAACCACTCCTTTGCATTATCACTAAGAAAGTACATCAAATTGATCCCTTATTTGAGAAACATAACAAAATATCATAGCCCTAACTTTGACATGAGACAACTAGGACTCCACGCATTTATTAACTCGGGAAGTGAAAGGAATGATGATGCTTTTCCAACTTACAAGACACACTCAAGATTAGACATAGAACTTAAAGTAGGAACTAGCTATTTTAAGTTATCCAATGAAGGATGACTAAGGCAACAATGGATTTGTAGTGTTGTAATAGAAGCAATGTAGGCAATAGAAGGAGAGAATGACTTATTAGCAAATTTCATGAGCTTTGCATCCTGTGCTAATAATTTTCCTCATCAATCTGGAAGCTAGGGTCTTAAATTTTGAAGCTCCAAAAGTATGAAAATTTCGATATTGATGTAAATTTTAATTTCGATTTGAACAAATGATGGAAATTTGTAGTAAAGAATGGAATTCTTTTATGAAACCTTAAAAAATGGTTAATAGACATAATAATGTAAGTTTTAGGACTAATATATTATAAATCAAATACATCCATGTTGTGTATGAAGTGAAATAGATGCTATATAGTGTGCATTAAACATATTCAGTTAATATAAATGAAATTCATAAGTCAATTCAATATTATTTATTATACAAATAAATATAATTTTTTAGGCCTGAATGGTTAAATATAATGTTGTTTCTAATATCTAAGTTTAATTTTTCATATAATTTAAAAAAGCTTTTGTGATAATCTTTTGTTTCAATAAAAAAACAAATGAGAGAGCAATTTCATTGTATTTGAATATCTCACATTTGAATTCCATAGAAATTTCATTCTATAGTTAAAATTTTGACAAGTTTGACTAAAAGTTTGAGATTTCGTTGCTAAAATTTTGATGGAAATTTTGTATGATAGAAATTGACTACCATTTTACTTTTGAAGGTGATAGTGAGAATAATGAAATTCCGTGGAAATTTAAGACCATAGTTACAAAGTAAAGCATAATATTAATTGTTAGGAATATACAAAATGGATGAAAGAGAAATTGAAGGAGTAATATTTATACTGGAGGGCAGAAAAAAAGTTGTTTGAACCTGTTATATGGTTAGTGGCAACACAATTGATGACCCAAGGAAAAGTAAGAGAGATACTTGATAACATGTTGGCTATATGACTACCTTTCAGAGAAAAAGATGTAATGTGATGAGATGTGTGATGGGATGCTGAGACTGCAAGAACCTCAAATACTCCTTTAAATTATGCTCTTCACCATTGGCTGAACAAGTAACTGATAAAGGAGACATACCTTTGGCATATGTGGACTCCATTCCAACACACAACATTTTACCATTGGAGCAAATAAAAAACATACAGTGAACAAGGTACTTTTAGGATTTATGAACTGCATCTCAAAAACCAACAAACATTGTTTCAAGCCCAATGAACTCAGTATATGCAACAAACAACCACGAGCAGTACCACAGAATCATTCTTGGAGTGCCACTCATGAACAAGTAAAAGGTGAGATCTTTAGACAAAAATCTATCACCAAAAACTCAATGATGTAGAGGGACTCAAACTATATAGGATCAATTCAGGCCAAGAACACGGTTGTATGAAGCCTCACACGCTGGCACATGGGGTCAACACTGTCAGCCTTCGAACGGCACGTCAAGGTGTGTGAGGGCATCTTTAGTTATGGGATTTCAAGGGTTAGTGGTTTGACAGTGTTTGTGGGTGGCTTTGCTGTTGGTTTGGATGATCTAAAGGGTTTTCTTGTTCTTGAACTGGCACTTTTGTCCATGGAATTTTCAGTGGCTACTGTGTCGTCCGGCAGCTGTTGGCTGCCTTAGGCCTTTGGGAGTGCTAGTAGTTCTCCTACGATGATAGATATGCAGAGGATTTAGTGTGTTATGCCTTGATTTGACAATGGCAACAACACTTAGGGTTTAGGTCTCAAGACCATGCTCTAATACCATGTTAAGAGTATTGTGTAAATTGGAAGACCTAATCACAACAAATTGGTCTCTCTCTCTATTTCTAAGATATGCCACGTGCATAACAATGACTGTAACACCCTTACTAACTGAGGACTAACATAGCAATAACACATAGCAATAATACTAAATAACTAAAGTAACCAGTAATGATGTGGTTATGAACATGGGAAAAATTCCTCTATTCAAGACAAAATATCCACTTGCTGGCCTCTCATATTCCTTTTATCTTTATTTTAGCCCATCAGCCCTTTTTGGTTTTCACATGGTGTTTGTTCCTTCTTGTATCTAGGATGAGTTCGGTCCCTTTTTTTTTGGCTAAACTTCTCCCTTTTAACAGTAAAATTTGGGTGTAACATGTTTGGTAAACAACTTTTTTAGCTTTTAAAATTTTTAAAGAACTTTTAAAGTTAGTGTTAAGGCTTGAATTATATTATTGTTTCACAACCTAAAAGCTTAAGATTTTAGTTATAGTGGTAATCTAAATGGCATGAAAACCATGGTTGCCAAGAGGTTTTAGGTTCTAGTCTTGTTGCCTAGATTTCTTGTTCGTTTGTTAAAATTTTTCTTATTTAATGTTGAAAATTGGGTAAAATGGGAAGACCAAATCTTAATGATAGGTCTCTCCCTCTATTTATACTATATGTCAAGTATAATACCAATGACCATAATATCGTCACTAACTCATACTTACTAACACAAATCTAACACATACTAATAATGCTAAATGACCAAATAACAATTAACAGTCCCCCTCAAGCTAGAGCATATATATCATATGCTCCTAGCTTGTTACAAATGAATTTCACATGAGCACCTCTAAAAATTAGATTTCAAATATAGTGGTTGTGATGAACTTCTGTACAAGTTTCTCCCGAACATGGTGGTAAACTGGTAATCAACTTCAATGTGCTTTGTCTGCTCATGGAAGATCGGGTTGGAGGCAATCTGAAGAGAAACTTGATTATCATACATCTACTTTATAGGCTATGTGGAAACCCAGTTCTTCCAACATGTTCTTCAATCAAACAAGGTCATATGTAGAGTGAGCCACAGCCCTATACTTTGTCTTAGCACTTGACTTGGCCACTACGGTTTGTTTCTTACTTTTCCAAGAAACCAAATTACCACCAACAAAGGTACAGTTTCTAGTTATGGATGTTCAGTTGGAAGGTGACCCAACCCAATATGCATCTATATGTCCCTGAATATGTGTGTGACCTCGATCCTGATATAAGAGACCTCTCATTGTTGCACCTTTGAGATATCTCAAAATGCGAGTTACTGCATCCTAGTGACTTGTTCTTGGAGAATCGAGAAATTGATTCAACACTTGTTGTGAAAGATATATCCGTTCTAGTGACTATGAGATTATTCAACTTTCTAACATGTATCTGATACCATCCTGGGTTAGACAAAAAATGATCCATATCTAGCACTAACTTATTGTTGGGATCCATGGTGTATCAATAGGTTTGGATCCCAATAGCCTAGTCTCATCTAAAAGATCTATAACATACTTTGTTTGTGACAAGACCATTCCCATACAAGATCTTGATACTTTTATTTTATACTCAAGAAGTACTTCAATGGTCCCAAATTTTTGGTTTGAAATTTAGTATGTAGGAAAAGCTTTAGATCCTAGATGCCTTGATCATCTCCAATAATCACAATATCATTCACATACACATTAAGCAAATCCTACCAGATGGAATATGCTGATAAGATATATGCCAGATGGAATATGACGATAAGATATAGAGTGATCCACTACACATCGTTGGAGGCCAAACTTGAGTAGGACAACACTAAATCAACCAAACCATGCTCTTGGAGTTTGTTTTAAACCATATAATGATTTCTTGAGCTGACACACTAAGTCTGACTCCCCTTGAGCAACAAACCCATTACTCTATACCTCCTTATGAAAATCACCATGTGGGAAAACATTCTTCACATCTAACTAATGCAAAGGCCAATAGTAGTGGCTAAAGAGATTAACAAACATATTGAAGCAAGTTTAACAACTGGAGAGAATGTTTTTGAATAATCTTACCTATATGCTTGAGTAAATCCCTTGGCAACAAGGCGGGCCTACAATCGAACCATGGAAGCATCTGGATTGACCTTCACAGTATACACCCATCGACAAACAATTATAGACTTATTAGGAGGTAGAGGTACCAACTCTCAAGTATCACTATCCTGTAGTACATGCATCTCTTCAATCATTGCCTTCCTTCACCTAAAATGGGATAGAGCTTTAGAAAAAGATTTTGGAATAGCAACAAAAGAAAAAGTACTAACAAAATAGTAATATGAGGGTTACAAGAAATCATAATAAACAAAATTAGAGATTAGATGCTGGGTACAACTACATTTACTTTTCAAACAACAATTGGAGGATCAACATCTTGGGAAATAAGATCATCTGATGAGGGAACTAAAGGTGTAGAGGGGAAGCTAGAGGAGGCTCTCCTCCCTTGAACCTCTGTGTGTGTATCTACAAATTGGGATGATCCAAGCAATGAGAAGCACTTGAACTGGACGAGGATGTAGGAGGATTGAACACAAATATAGGTTAGGATCTGGAAGGCAAGGAAGACGAAGGGACTCATTAAGGTTAACAAAACTCAAGGAATTAAAGTAGTATGGTGTGTACTAAAAAAAGGTGACAATAAAAAAGACAAATAATTGATGTAAAGTAGGGCTATAACATTGGTATTCCTTTTGAGTATAGAAATACCCTAGAAAAATACATTTGATAGCATGAGGATCCAACTTATCTATTCTTGGAGTTAATTGATGGACAAAAGACACACGACAAAATAAACAAGGAGGAAGGGAGAACAAAGGAGCCTTAGCGAAGATAACTGAATATGAAATTTTACTACCGAGGACAAAGAATGACATTTTATTAATAAGAGCGCAAGTAGTGAGCACGACATCACTCCAAAAATGTTTGGGGACATTCATTTGATACAATAGGGTATGAGTGATTTTGAGAAGGTGTCTGCTTTTCCATTATGTAACTCCATTTTGTTTTGGAGTGTGGGCATAAGATGACTAATGGATCATACTAAAATTACTCATATAGGTAGTGAATTCGGTATTGAAGTACTCCTTAGTATTATCACTACGAAGTATCTTTATTAGCATATCAAACTGAGTTTTGTTTGAGAAAAAAAGGCACAAAAGATATTAAACAGCTTAGAATGATCTTCCATTAAATAGAACCAACTCATGCTAGAGTAGTCATCGATAAATGTAACAAAGTACTGAAACCCCAATTTTGATGTGATACAAATAGGACCCCAAACATAAGAATGGACGAACATGAAAGGACTATCTGCCTGTTATTGACCTGGAAGTATAGGGAACATGATGATTTTTTTCCTAATTGATAAGACTCACACTCAAGACTAGACACATAACTCAAGGTAGGAACTAGCTGTTTCAGTTTGTCCAAGTATGGATGATCAAGGCGACAGTGGATTTGAAGTGGGGTAGCAGTGGCTGTGTAGGCAATGGGATAAGAGAGAGACTCAAAGTTGTAAAGTCCATGAGCCTCACATCATGTGCCAATTGTATTCCACATCTTCTGGTCCTAACTAACCACAAAATCAGAAAAGAAGGTTACTGAACAATTTAGTGCCTTTGTAAGCTCATTAACTGACCTTAGATTGAAAGGGGACTTAGTAATGTGTAAAACAGAAGAAAGAGAATCTGTTCTATCCCCTTAATTATAGTTGTGGACCCATCAGCAAGGGTAATTTGAGGTAGATTTTTAGGATACTGGAGGGTAGAAAAGAAGTTGGTTACACTTGTCGTATGGTTAGTAGTAGCAGAGTTGATAATCCAAGGACCAGTGTGAGAGATACCAGATGCCATGTAAACTATAGGATTAGCCTTGAGCAAAAAATGCAATGTGATGAGATGCTTGTCGGGATGCTTGATATTGTAGGAACCTTAAATACTCTTCCCCTGAGATAGTTATAGTTTGCTGTTCACTTGAACAAATTCCTAATGAGGGAAACACAATTTTGGGATCTTAGGACGCCATCCTAACACACACAATCTTGATACAACTTTAAATCAGAAATTCATAGCAAACAAAATGTTCTTGGGGTTCCAAAAGTGAACTTCTCAACCAACCGAAATGACCATGAGTGAATTTCCGGACCAATCGAAACAAACACAAACAAGTCAACCACTAATTCAACAAAAGAGTCGCCAACAACTGGAAATAGTGATGCCACAGCCTTACAAAATCAAATGTAAAAATGCTGTCACTGCTCCAAGAGACTCAGCTATGAGCTTTACTAATACCAAACAACACTGGATCGCCATGGGTGCATGGTTGAAAAAGTTAGGTTTTTTGAACAAAAAACATGCCCAATAGCTTGATTTTTTGGTGTATGGAAATTATTAAGGCATTCTGAAAATAGAATGCAGAAAAGGTGGCCAGAATTTGTCTCGTGTGCTGGCGCATGGGGTTGGCACTGCTGGAAGTCTGCCAGTGCTTGGGGGCATGTGAGGAGGCTTCTGGTGATGGAGTTTTGCAGATCTACAGATCGGAGGGTTCTGTTGTAGGTTATACAATTGGTTTTTTGAAATACGTAAGGTTTTTGAAGGTTCTGAGTTGGGTAGGGATGGCCAGGAAATTTTCTAGGGATGACTCAGTTTTATGGCAATCCCTGGACTTATTTCTAGGCTGTAGGAGTGTGGTTGATCCTCCTAGTCTGACTGATTTGCGTAGGATAAATAGGTTTAGGGTTTGGTTTGGTGGTGGTAGGGTTTGGGTTTGATCTTGCATTTATACAATGTTGAATAATTGGGTAAAATGAAGACCTAACCTGAATGATAGGTCTTTCCCTCTATTTAAAATATATGTCAAGTACAATACCAATGACCATAATACCCTAACTAACTCACACTTACTAAACATAACTCCAAAACTTGCTAATAATGCTAAATGACCAAATTATCATTAACAGTCCTTGTAATGGTTGTTACTTGTCATTTATCTCTCTCCCCACATGCAATTGGGCTGAATGTGCAGGACAGTATTAAGGCGTGATGTGCATTGTTGGCCACAACTTAATGCTTAAGCTTGTAGGTGAAATGGTAATCTAACATATATATTTGAAGCCTTTGAAAGCTAAAAGCTAGATTTTTTTTTTCCAACAAACTATTCTATTCCATGAATGTCCTTAATATTTTTTGAATATGACAAAATTATCAATGCATTAATTATATTTCCTAAAAATATATATCTATTTGTCATTCTAAATATTTTCATGCACCTTACAACTTTCTTATTAAACATTTAGAATCAGCCTTTTTTTTTTCCTAACAGCTTCTGTTCACGAGGGGACCAAAGAATTTTTACAATGATCTCAGTCAGCGTCTTTTAAATAGTTGCTTTTCAAAAGTTACCTGGGGGGCGCGAAACTAAGCCCTAGTGTGCAATGTATTATGCTCAAAGATGGTGAATTTGTTAGGTGTTGGATAACAAGGATAAATGCACTAGATGATGTGTCGTATGGAGATATATTTATGCAATCATATTTGAAACGGAATTATAGTTGTGTTTTCTGTGAATCCATGTCTTCTTTTTCTAGGATCTATTTCTTAAGATTTTCAGACAGCTGGGGGACTGGGGCTCCATCTTTTGCCCTAATTTAATATTGCAATATTGCCTTGAGAATTGTTCTGGTGCTTTATATGCATGGCTTATTATAAATATTATAGATGTTGTATATGTTGTTTATTGTATAAAGAAGAAAAAAATTTCTTTAGTTGGTAATTCTTTTGAATGTCTTATAGGCAGTGGACCAGACTTCACAAAATGGCATAATTTTCATTGATGGCTCTGGACCAACATATGCCACTTCAACTGTAAGGGCAACGTGTTGGATGTTCTGTTTTTTTTCTCGAGTTTGTTAATTTCTAATCTTTCCAAATCTATCCTAGTTCAATTTTTGGCATGGTAGATATTAAAATTTTGTGTAAAAGAAAATCAAATTGATTGTGTCATATTTTGTCTGGTTTGCAGAATCAAATTACTACTGTTTGATTATTGTGTGAGTAAATCACAAGATTGCATCCTGTTTTCAAGTCAGGAAAAATGCATTTTCTTGAGAATTTAGTATGTTTTCATCTCTTTTTCTTTCAAAGGATGTTTTATTTGTGGGGATTGATTGCCTTGCAAAATTCTTCAAGAGTTTGTCCAGATATTGCAGAGGAAAAGAAAGAATCAAACTTGCAAATTGGCTAAATGTCAAAATAGAATAAGATGGTGGCTATGGAGTTGGAGATTAATCTCAGTTGCAGCTGAGACAGCTGAGCAATGAAAGCTGTCCATGGCTGTGTGCTTAACATGAAATTCACGTGGGGCCCAAAGCCATTAATGGATGAGATTTCACAGTTGTGACTGAGGTGACTGCATAGTATTAATGTTCCAAATTTTGGAAACTGAATAGTCATTTGCTTGTTGCAGGATGGAATATCCACTCACTGTATCATTAGGAATCGGATTGTACTTCAATAATTTTACTGGGTTCAAATCCTAGGGTCGTGATCAAACCCTTCTGCTGGTTGTGGAGCCATAATCAAAATTAATTCTTTTGGCAAGGAGAGATGCCGTTTGCAGCAAGTTATTGTTCAGAGAATTATCATTGCATGAAAAATTTATGTTTATCAACTGAACATATACATTGTAGCACAAATGTGTTGCCCCCTGCAACATAGATATTTTTTATGCTTTTCATGTGTATTGGGGACATACGTGCAATTATGGGTTTATTTTATGCATTTTTGTGTGGTCGGTTATTTCTTTGAGATAATTTAATGTACCTTCAATTTACCTTCTGGAGTTTAGAGACCTTGTTTATTCAAAAAAGAGAAAATATTTGTTCTCTTTTCAAGTATCTTCAATTATCATCCCCCTTTAGATATTGATACTTTTTTGAGTTCACTAACTAAAACAAAGATAATTAAGACTGAAATATTGCAAGTGCACAACATTAGACATCTGACTGCTCCAATAACTCCCTAACTGGTTCTTTGCTCCATTCTTAAGTGCATTTACAGCAATTCCATTTTTTAATTGTGCCAAATTTAATCTTCCAAAATTTCAGTGGAAAGTGATGTCTCTTTTTTCTTTTTTCTTTTTAACATATATAGGATTGTTTAATAACTTGATACATTCTCGACACACTTGCTAAAATTGAAACTTCCATTTCAGGTTGGTGTTTTATGGTTCCCTGTAGTTGACACATGTATAAATTTTTTTTATATTTGTACTTTGGTATTGACCATATAATGTGCTTAATTATAATGTACTTTTGGCTAATGTGGATTGGTGATGCGTTAAATAAGCAATACGTTATCCCCATAACACTCTTGCTGATGTGATTATATCAATGATGCAGACATTCCAGGATTCCTTAATTGCTGCTGGGGCAGGAATATCCTTGGTTGACTCTGTGGTGATACCTCAATCTTGCACATCAGCCCCTTCGTGGGATTATATCTTTTCCACTTGCTGATATGTCTTTATCATTCATGTTCCTCTAATGTTTAATTGAGTTTTCCACCTGATACTATGTTGAGTACTTTGTGAGTACAAACTTTTGAAATGTTTGGAATAGCCATCTGCCCGAATCTTTAATGTCAATTTCAGGTGGCAGCATCAAAGAGCAGCCGGGATCCACCCACAGGTTTTGCTCTGATACGACCACCGGGCCATCATGCAATTCCAAAGGGGCCTATGGGATTTTGTGTTTTTGGAAATGTGGCCATTGCAGCTCGTTATGCTCAACGTCATCATGGATTAAAGCGTGTGTTCATCATTGATTTTGATGTTCACCATGGGAATGGAACAAATGATGCATTTTATGATGATCCAGACATATTCTTCCTTTCCACTCACCAAGTAAGCCATGATTTGTGCAAATGAATATTGTGCATCTTAATATATATGTACTAGATATTATTTGGCATTGCTCTTTTTTTTTTCCCAATGTAGTCACTAATTTCATAGTTTGTTTAATGTTTACATGCCTTGAATAATTTCTAGTTGTGTCTTGACTTCTATATCCGTTGGTTCAACCATATGTACTCCAATGTCTTTGACAAGGTCAATGCTGTCTTTGACAATGTCAATGCACTTGTTTTTTATTTTTATTTTTTTGTTTTAAGAATATTATTCCCTCCATGTCCGCCCCCAACCTACTTTTATTTCATTTTATTTATTTTTGTAATGGCTTAGCTTAGAAGCCTTGTTTCCTTTGACACCATCTAATTTTATCTGCATGCAAAGCCTTCCGTCATGGGTTATTGATTCTTTCTCATGATCTTAACACATCTAATCTTGCAAACACTTGTGGGTGGTTGTAATTGAATTTTGAAAGTTTTTAGGATTCATTATCTTAAGGAAGAAAACTGGAAGAAGAATAATAGATAACATGCAAAGATCTACTTTTAACTCCGCCTGTAATGCACTTAATGTCCTAATTTTTTCACACACAGCTAGTCCCAAGCTCTGGTTAAGGAGGAGGGTTGCATTAGGTAGCTGACAGCCAGCGTAAAATTTGTTAGATCACTATGATATGAATCCTTATCGAATATTTGCTGGGGCGTCCCCTACGAGTGACGCGTTGTACTTGAACCACCCGGGTGTAGTGAAAAGTAGGCGAGGGTGGGCTAGGTTGTCACCCCGAAGCGACGCACCGTGTCGGCGCGCGGGTACAGTGTCAAATATGTGAGGGTTCTTGCATCATTCTAGACGTGGGCAAGTAAAAACGTTAGTTTAGGAAACTAGGATTAAATTAGCAGCTTGGAATATAGGGACACTTACGGGTAAAAGCATGAAAATTGTGGATACAATGAATAGAAGAAGAATTAATATAATTTGCCTTCAAGAAACTAAGTGGGTGGGGGAGAAAGTTAGAGAAATCGATAAATTAGGATTTAAACTTTGGTACACTGGAATAGAAAAAGATAAGAATAGAGTAGGCATTATTATAGATAAAAACTTAAAAGATAGCGTTGTGGATGTAACTAGAGTAAGGGGTAGAATTATAAAAATCAAGATGGTATTAGGACAAGAGATAATAAATATCATTAGTGCTTATGCTCCTCAAGTTGGTTTAGCAGAAAATCTTAAGAGACAATTTTGGGAAGATATGGATAGTATTATACAAGGCATACCAGAGACTGAGAAAATATTTATAGGAGGAGATCTGAATGGACATGTTGGAAGAAATAATAAAAATTATGAGAGGATACATAGAGGATATGGATATGGAGACAAATAACCTTTAAAAGTGGACAAAATAGAAGTCAAATAGATTTTTTTTTTTAATTAGGAGGGTAGATTGTTTATCATGCAAGGATTGTAAAGTGATTCCAGGTGAAAGCCTAACCACACAACATAGAGTCTTATTGTTAGATATACATATTAAAAAATGGAAGAAAAAGGATAAAATAAACCAGTATAGGAGAACTAGATGGTGAAACCAAAAAGGAGAAAATATAATAAAATTTAAAGATAAAATGATCAAAGATGGGGATTGGACCTTAGAGGATGGGATAGATACAAATGGAATAGATTAGCTAGCTCTATTATAAAGATGGCAAAAGAGATTTTAGGTGAATCAAGGGAAAGATTCTCGAATAGCAAAGAGAGTTGGTGGTGGGATAAAGATGTACAAAAAATCATAAAGACAAAAAGAATTTGGTATAAAATGTGGCAAAAATGTAGAAACAGAGATAACTTTGAAAAATATAAGGAGACAAGAAAAGATGCAAAAGGGGCCGTTATTGAAGCTAAATATAGATCATTTAATAGTTTGTATAATAGATTAGGTACAAAGGAAGGGGAAAAAGATATACTTAAACTTGCTAAAGCTAGAGAAAGGAAGAGTAAGGACTTAGGAGATGTAAAATGTATAAAAAGTGAGGATGATATTGTCTTGGTTAAGGACGAAGATATTAAAGAAATATGGCGAAGTTACTTTATTAAGTTGTTTAACGAAAACCAAATAGAAGGCTTAAACTTAGAATTGTCAAATGAGGAAAAGACTAAAAATATAAGATTTATTCGCAAAATTAGAGTTAACGAAGTTAAGTTTGCACTAAAAAAATGAAAAATGGGAAAGTTATGAGACCAGATCATGGTTTTAAATAAAGGCCGCGACTGTTGCATAACGCCGTTACGTAACGGTTTTTTGGGTTACCGATACCGTTACACACCGCAAAATCGGTGGGAAGAAAAATCACGACCGTAGTGGCCGTTACGGATCGCGACCATTACGTAAAGGCTGCTACGGCCGTTACGTAACCGCTACAGGACTGTTACACAAAAAAAATATTATTTTTTTACCTTTTCTTCATATTTTAAGGCTTAGTTTTGTTATTGTTGTTCATACTTTTTCTCTCTTTCATATATCATTCTCAATATACCAAGTGGCAAGAGGGGGAAAAGATTATGATGAGGATGACAATGATACAAAATTTACTATTTCTTTAAATACTCAAAATAGAAGCATTAATAAACAATTTCAAAATACTAACTTGTTAGAAAAATATATTTTTTGATAATGTTAGTAATGTGATATTTATGTTCTTTACTTTTCAACTTCAACCTTATTTCTTTTCTGGCTATTTTATGTTTATATTATTCACATGTCTTATGTGTCTAATAGATTAATGGAGTGTATAATGTATTTTGTTTTATTAATTAATTTAGCACACATAAGAATTTATCACATATAAAAACAATGAGAAGTATAAATACGCGCACGCACACACACGTAATTTTCTATCAATGGTGGTTTAAATTAAATGTAAACTTGTTGCCCTTACCAAATAACTTAATTACTCGAATTAAAGGATCCAATATACACTAAAACTCTTTCTAAGAATGGCTAAAACATGCAAGTACACTAATATGCACAAGGTTGTGCGTGCTTCAAAAAAATTCACGGCCGTTACACCCGCTTCCCGTTATGTAACATCCGCTACTCCCGCTTCCCCTTACACCCGTTACCATTACGTTGCGCTACCCGCTACCGCGATTTAAAACCATGGACCAGATAACATCGCAATTGAAGTTTGGAAATGCTTGGCTGATAATGAAATTATATGGTTAACTAATTTATTTAATACAATTGTAAAAACTAAGAAAATGCCAGATGAATGGAGGAAAAACACTTTAATACCTATATACAAAAATAAAGGAGATATTTAAAATTGTAATAACTATCGTGGAATTAAACTTATGAGTCATACGATGAAACTATGGGAAATGGTAGTTGAACAAAGATTAAGGTTAGAAACGAAGATCTCTGAAAATCAATTTGGTTTTATGCTTAGGAGATCTACCACAGAAGTTATTTATCTTTTAAGATGACTAATGGAAAAGTTTAGGGAAAAAAAGAGGGACTTGCATATGATATTTATTGACCTTGAGAAAGCATATGATAGTATATCTAGGGAAGTTCTATGGTGGGTTTTAGAAAAAAAAGGTGTATGTTGTAGGTATACCGATGTCATTAAGGATATGTACGATGAAGTAATGATTAGTGCAAGGACTATAGATGGAGAAACTAGAGAATATCCAATTACCATAGGTGTACATCAAGAATTTGTTTTGAGTCCTTATCTTTTTGCTTTAGTGATGGACCAATTGACTAAAAGTATTCAAAAGAAGGTTCCATGGTGTATGCTGTTTGCAGATGATATTGTATTAATTGACGAAACTAGGGACGAAGTAGAGGCTGAGTTAGAATTATGGAGAGAAACTTTGGAATTTAGAGGCTTTAGGATAAGTATAAATAAAATAGAATATATGAAATGTAATTTTAGTAATGATAGGAGGAATATTGAAGACAAAGTTAAACTTGATGATGAAGAAATAAATAACACTTGTAGATTTCGATACCTTGGATCTATTATGCAAGCTGAAGAAGAAATTGAAGATGATGTAATGTATAAAGTTAAAGCAGATTGGGTAAAATGGAGAAGTGTTTCCAATGTG
Organism: Malania oleifera; assembly: GCF_029873635.1. NCBI lineage: Eukaryota > Viridiplantae > Streptophyta > Magnoliopsida > Santalales > Ximeniaceae > Malania > Malania oleifera. Next base: position 32,423,179 of record NC_080424.1, read on the forward strand.
CTATGTGATTGTTGAATTCCCTTAAAATTGAAAGGGAAGTTTTATAGGATAGCTATAAGACCTACTATGCTAAATGGATTGGAATGTTGGGCGACGAAGAAACATAATATCCAAAAAGTAAAAATTGTCGAGATGAGAATGCTTAGATGGATGAGTGGTATAACATTGAAAGATAAATTGAGGAATGAACATATTCATGGTAAGTTAGGTGTAACTCCTATAGAAGATAAGATAAGGGAGAGACGCCTCAGATGGTATGGACACTTGCAATGTAGGCCTTATAGTGCACCTGTGAGGAAGAGTGACTTAGTTACTGTGGGGGGCAGTAGAAGAGGTAGGGATAGACCTAAAATGACTTGGAAGGAGATAGTGAGTATGAATTTAATATCCTTGAATCTATCAAAAGAAATGGTCCATGATCGCATAAATTGGCGGAAAAGGATTCACATAGCTGACCCCACTTAGTGGGACTAAGGCTTGGTTTTGTTGTTGTTGTTGTATGCAAAGAACTACTTTTCTTCAAGCCTTTGAAAGATGGGGTCCCCATGAAGTTTGTGGATCATGTGTATAGGGTTGCATAGAGATTGAGGAACCTTTTTTTAAAATAAAAAAAAAAAAACCCTGTGAAGTCATAATGAATAAATAAAACTGTGACACTTGGTTGACGATCTATTTAAATTTTTTTGGAGATACATGTTTATCTATATTTACAAGTAGACCTAGAATATAGATTAAACTATGTTCTTGACCCTTACCTGTATGTATCTATCCGTAGTTTGTCAACTTGCCAGAGAATGGCACTTGCTTTCCATGCGTGTTGTAAGTTGTTTGTAGGTATCTTAATATATATCTTTGGATGACCTTTTTGGTGCAGGGAAATTTGGGTAATTTCTATTGAAACTTCATAGTAATGTGTTTTTAGGAGCTACAATTATTTTTGTTAGAAGGTTTGAAATTGAGAAAGGTTTCTAGTCTTTAGCAAAGATGATTGATGAATGGAGCATTTTAGACTTCTAGTAAGATTATATCCAATCATTTTGTACAACATCAAAATATTTTATTGTCTAGTTAAACATGTCAGGAATTTTCGTAATATTGAGGTTTGTTGATATAACATTGAGAGTCTAATAATGGGCATACCATAAAAAATTTGAATTTCTAAGATGTATTTGTGTTTATCTGTGGTCAATAATGTTTGTGCTTTGGGTTTACCTTGCAGAATATAGCTTGATTGATTCATATTAATGGTTATTTTAGGCATTTATAATTATTAGTATCTTAGTGTTATGTTAATAAATGAAAAGTTAGTAAGGGTATTATGGTCATTCATATGCACATGACTTATATTATAAATAAAGGGTGAGACCTATCATTGTGATTAGATTTACCATTTTACCCAATTAATCAACATGATATTTAAAGCATGAATTTGGGACCTAAACCCTAATTACCACAACTAGCATCAAAAGTGAAGCCTAAATCCCTAAACTCGTTGCACGTCTACCATCATAGAAAAATTTCTAGCAACATCATAGCCCTAAAAAACAACTGGGAGTAGCTGGAAGCCAAAGCAGTAAAAATTTTCTTGGGTGACACTGCTTGTAAGAACCTGACTCGAGATATGTAGATTGACTAAATGAGAAAGGGTAAAAAGGTAAATTTTGTGGGCTTTGTCGATGAAGCCATTGTTCTCATTGATGAAGGCCCTCATACTCTTTGTCACTGAAATTCAGAGCCTCGTCGACGAAGAGATACTAAACATGTTGTAAAATATCGGAATAGGGTTTGTCGTCGAACGAGGCGGTTCGTCGATGAAATGTGTGGATGATTCATCGATGAAGGCACCGTCTCGTCGACGAATTGGACCGGGTCAAGGGTCTATAAATAGGATATTTTGTTGCTTCATTGCTAAGAAAGGTAAAACTCTCTCTTTCTCTCTCTAGAACTCGAATCCTCCCTTTCTTTTTCTAGGATTTCAGGCCGTCAGTTGTCGGAATCAACGATTCGACATTATCACATGGACCAGGAGGAGAAGTTCTACGTTTTTAGCGGATCGTAAATTCGTTTCGAGGATTTTTGGGTTTTGACCCAAAACCGAGGTAAGAGTCCGATTTCAGTTTCGTTTCGATATATATGTAGTAGTAAGAATTATAGTGAAGTATAGTTCTTGGATGTTTAGGTTTTGGGAATTTAGTTCGTAGTTTTGGAGCCGTTGAGTTCGTATTTTTGTATTCGGGAAAAGGTAAGGGGATTATAGTTATATCAGTTATATTTTGAAATCGGAATCGGTAAACATGTAGTTTACCATTGTATGTATGTTTTGGTTACTTATTTGGAAAAATCTATTGGGTGAAAATGCGAGATTTTCGGGTTACAGTTTTTGGGAAAATTGAGGGTTTCGGGTATCATCTTTATTTTTGTTGGAAAATCGTATATTGTATAAAACTGTAGTAATGGGATGACTGTATCTGTATTTGTATTAATTTGTATTTCTCGAATTGAAAAGGATATGATTTGTTGTATACTCAAATAAGTGTGGAATGAAATGTTGTATGTAAAATGTTCCAGGTTTTGTAAAATAGTTAGGGGTGGCTGATTACTGTATGCTGATGGGTATAGGAACATGAGTTTCAAAATTGTTCCAGGTTTTGTAAATCAGCTAGGGGCGGCTAATTACTTTATGCTGACGCCATGTCTCGGCTAATTATCATGGGCGAGAGTGTCCGACTCTATATCCGAGGGTGTGAAATATCACCTGTTTGTTCCGATTGGTCACCGATGGGTGTGAGTGGACACTGTACTGGCAACGATATCGCTGTGAGGCTTCGGTTATTGCAGGGTATTGGGTGCTTGAGTGTGACAACACTGACCGTATATTTGGTATCGTATGTACTGGAACTAGATTGTGAAAATACTGGAACTGTATCGTGTTATGCTTTATGTTGAAATAACACTTGTATGCCACATACTGATATAACTTGCTTTCTTCCTTACTGAGAGGTGTCTCACCCCAAATATACAAATGATTTTCAAGTCCTTCGGGTAGCCGAAACTAGCATCCTAGCATTCGGGAGCATGAGTGTCGGTTAGTTACGTAGAGTATTTATGTATGTAAGTAGGGATTCTGTAACTAGGTTGTCATTATTGGGATTTGTAGACACCCGGGGTATGTATGGTATTTTGGAATGTAGATTTTAGTTATGGATAGACTCTAGTATGGTACGTTTTATGGTATTTTCGCTGCGTATTTGATGTGTATGAATGTGTATAGGGTTTACGTGTACACCACGAGGTCAGACCCTCATTCAGTATAGTATCATGTTTGTTTAATTGATACAGAGAGAAGTTAGGTTACTAAATTCGCACTTGGGGCCCATTTGCGGGTTGGGGCGTGACAGTTTGGTTTCAGAACTGATCAGGTTGTTAGGTCTTGTAGACTTGGTTAGGCGTAGTTATATGTACATACCGGAGTATTAGATGTAGGAAATGGGTAGAGTAGGTCAAGGGTTGGTTTGTGCTAGATAGGGACTTATTGGCGGTGTTCAGTGTTTTTCCTGGAATGCTGATTTCAGTAAAATCACGGCGAACCATTGATGATTTCGTGTCGGTGTGGTAGGATAGACCTAGACCCGTGAGAGTAGTAGCTAACATGATTAGCTTTCAATGATTGTGTTAACTATGTATGACATAGGAATTCTAACCAATTCCTATCCTATTTTCATAATGGAGCCCAAGGATAACAACTTGGTTAGTGGTTCCGAGGGGACTGCGAGTGACGAGTCTCCTTCTGTGCCTCGGGATTTGACGAGGAAGGTTATGCGGGAGATCGGGCGTAGTGTTAGGAGACGTGAGCACTCTCCTACTACCTCGGGTTGTACCATAGAGAGGTTCACCCGCATGCACCCTTCGACGTTTACGGGAGGACCCGATCCGATAGTAGCAGAGAACTGGGTGCAGAAGACCGAGAAGATATTAGAAATTCTGCACTGCACTGATCAGCAGAAAGTTCTCTATTCTACTTTTTAGCTGGAAGGAGAGGCTGAAAGATGGTGGACGACTGTGAGTCTGCTTGAGAAGTAGAGAGCTAGTCCATCTGGTATGACTTGGAGCCGCTTCAAGGAGGTATTTTTCGAGAGATACTCCCTAGCTTCTACTCGTAACGCGAAGGCTAATGAGTTCTCGAGCCTGACTCAGGGAACCCTGATGGTGCAGAGATATGTTGCCAGATATATAGAGCTATCTCGTTTCGTGTCGTATTTGATCTCGAACGAGTATGAGAAGACTCAAAGGTTCGAGAAGGGTCTGAGGAAGGACATCCGCAGGCTTGTGGGTATGCTGCAGATTTGAGAGTTTTCTGTTTTGGTGGATAAAGCCACCATAGTTAAGGTTGACCTTTAGGGGGATGAAGTGGTACAGGAATAGAAGAAGAGGCCAGTCTCTTGTGGTTCTCATACTGGTCCTCGACAGGGACAGTGGAAGAAGAATAAGAACTATGGTTCGGGTTATCGTTGAATACCGAACGACAGAGTTCTCAGGGAGATCCATTCTCCGCACTATGCGCCAAGTGCCGTAAATGGCAGATGGGGAATGTCGGCCATTCTGGGGTAACTGCTACAACTGTGGCAAATCGGGTCACATATCCCGAAACAGTTAGGCACAGAGGAGTGATATGCATGCACAGAGCCAGAACCGTAGAAGTAATCAGATGTCGCGGGGAAACTATCAGGCAAACACGGCTCCGGTGAGGGTGTACTCCCTTACTCCAGCAGATGTGGAACACGCTGAGAACGTAGTGATAGGTACCATGTTATTGCTTTCGAATAGAACTGTTATTTGATTTGACTCGGGAGCAACCCATTCATTTATATCTACTAATTTTGTGAAACTGTGTGGGGTTGGAACCCAAGTGATGGATGAATGGTTGTTGGTGGCTACACCGATTGGGAGTATAATGATTTGCAGTAAAATGTTGGGAAATTGCCCAGTGGTTATTCAGGGAAGATTGCTACCGGGGAACCTAGTAGTGTATGACATGTGCGGATTTGATGTCAGACTGGGGATGGATTGGTTATTCTCTAGTTATGCGGTGATTGATTGTTGTAGGAAGGTAGTGGTGTTCAGACCTCCTGGGGAGCAGGAGTATGAATTTGTGAGATCGTGTGTGCGTTCGACGCCACAGATTCTATCGGTTTTACAGGCGAGAAGGTTACTCTTGGAGGGTTGTTAGGAGTACTTAGCTTGCGTGAAGGAACCACCTCGGGATGATTTGAAACTTGAAGATATCTGAGTGGTTAACGAATTTTCGAATGTATTCTGGGAAGACTTACCTGGTTTACCTCTTGATCTCACGGTGGAGTTCGCCATTGATCTGCTGTCGGGCAAGGCGCCGATCTCTAAAGCTCCATATCGGATGGCTCCAGCTGAACTTAGAGAGTCGAAGGAGCAGTTGCAGGAACTACTGGATAAGGGCTTTATCTGACCTAATGTTTCGCCTTGGGGTGCCCCAGTATTGTTCGTGAAGAAGAAGGACGAGTCGATGCGAATGTGCATTGATTACTATGAGATTAACATGGTAACAGTGAAGAACCGATACCCATTGCCTCATATAGATGATCTGTTTGACCAGCTGTAAGGAACACAAGTCTTTTTAAAGATCTATCTACGGTCAGAGTATCATCAGGTGCTAGTTAGGACCGAGGATGTTGCGAAGAATGCTTTCCGAACCAGATACGGTCACTACGAGTTTCTGGTCATGCCTTTCGGGTTAACTAATGCCCCGACAGTATTTATGGACCTAATGAACAAGGTTTTCCATGAATACCTAGATCAGTTTGTAGTGGTATTTATCGACGATATTCTAGTATACTTTAGAAGTTAGGAAGAGCACGAAAACCATCTAAGGTTGGTACTTCAGGTACTACGGGGAAAGAAGCTATATCCTGTATGCTATGTTGAATAAATTTGAGTTCTGGCTGAGCCAGGTCGCGTTTCTAGGCCATGTCGTGTCGAAGGGTGGTATCTCAGTTGATCCTGATAAGATAGAAGCAGTTGTTGACTAGGTGAAACTGAAGAGTGTGCAGGAGGATGTTTGGAGTTTCCGAGGATTGGCTGGGCATTATTGGCGGTTCGTGGAGGGATTCTCTAGGTTATTTGGCTCTCTAACACGGTTGATGAGGAAGGGTGTGAGATTTGAATGGACCGATGAGTGCGAGTAGAGTTTCCAGGAGTTGAAACACTGACTGGTCACTATTCCGGTTTTAACCATCCCATTTGGGGACGGTGGTTTTGTGATTTACAGCGACGCATCGCTAAAGGGTTTGGGATGTGTGCTGATGCAACAGGGAAAGGTAATTGCGTATGCTTCTCGGAAACTCAAGGAGTACAAGAAGAATTACCCCACGCACGATCTGGAGTTGGCGGCAGTAGTTTATGCGTTGAAGATCTGGAGACACTATTTGTACGGCGAACAGTATGAGATCTTCACGGACTACAAGAGCCTCAGATACTTCTTCACATAGAAGGAATTGAACATGAGGCAGAGGAGGTGGTTGAAATTGATCAAGGACTACGATTGCACCATTAGCTATCATCCGGGGAAAGCTAACGTGGTAGCTGATGCGTTGAGTCGGAAGTCAGAGCACGTATCAGTATCTGTAGTGGTAGGTCAGCATCATATCAGATGGGATCTGGAAAGTCTTGGCGTGGATTTGGTGGATAGTAATTATCAGCCTTTCATTGCTAGCTTGGTGATCCAATCAACATTATTTTAGAGGATTAAAGCCGCATAGGCTAATGATACGGAGTTAGTCGAGGTTGTAGAGAAAGTGCAGAAAGGGTTGGTTGCAGATTTTAACATCTCCGAGAGAGGTGTACTGAGGTTTGGGACCAGACTGTGTGTTCCCAACGATGATGGGATAAAGAGGACGATCCTGGAGGAGGCGCATCGTTCTTTGTATACGGTACATCTGGGTAGTACGAATATGTATCGGGATTTGCACGAATCTTTCTGGTGGAGTGGCATGAAAAGGGAGATTGCTCGATTTTTGGAGCACTGTCTGGCGTGTCAGCAGGTAAAGGCTGAACATCAGAGGCCGGCAGAGCCGTATAGCCATTGAGTATTTCAGAGTAGAAGTGAGAGCATATTTCCATGGACTTTGTCACTGGGTTACCATCAACACTACATGGGCAGAATGCCATCTGGGTAATCGTGGATAGGTTGACTAAATCTGCTCACTTTATACCGGTGAAGGTTAGCTACTCTTTGAGTAGGCTAGCAGATTTGTACGTGTATAAGATAATCAGAATGCACGGGGTACCGGTGACCATCGTTTCGGATCAAGACCTAAGATTCACTTCTCGATTCTGGAAGAGTTTACAAGAAGCACTAGGGATGAAGCTTACATTCAGTACAACGTTCCACCCCCAGATTGATGGACAGTCAGAGAGGATGATACAAATCTTGGAGGATATGTTACGAGCTTGTGTATTAGACTTCGGTGGTAGTTGGATTCAGTTTCTACCATTAGTGGAGTTTGCCTATAAAAATAGCTTCCAAACTAGTATCAGGATGGCACCGTTCAAGGCATTGTATTGTAGGAGGTGTCAGTCTCCTCTGTATTAGGATGAGGTTGGTGAACGGCAGATATTGGGTTCTGAACTCGTACAGCAGGCTTTTGAGAAGGTTAGATTGATTAGGGATAACATTAAATCAGCTTAGAGTCGGTAGAAGAGTTACGCGGATGTTCACCGTTATAAGTTGGAATTCGAGATGGGGGGTAAGATATTCCTGAGGATCGCTCTGATGAAAGGAGTGATGACGTTCAGGAAAAAGGGCAAGCTGAGTCCAAGTTATATTGGACCATTCAAGGTACTGGAATGAGTGGGTTCGGTGGCCTACAGGATTGCACTACCCCTAGTGCTCTCGAGGATCCATGATGTGTTCCACGTATCCATGTTGAGAAAGTACGTGCCGGATTCGTCGCGCGTGATTAGTTACGAATCTTTAGAGATTGGGGATGCTTTGGCGTATGAGGAGATACCTGTTCAGATTTTGGACCATAAAGTTCAGAAACTGCATACCAAAGAGATACCATTAGTGAAGGTACTGTGGCGGAATCACGCGGTTGAGGAAGTTTCTTGGGAGTTAGAGATGGAAATACGCCAGAAATATCCGCAGTTGTTCTGAGTAGTAGTTTTGATAGCCGAATCGGTAATGGGTATTGTATGTATGTATGTAATATTCTGCTATTGTAGTAATGATGTGTGGTTAGTCTCTGGGAGAGTTTTGTAATATTGTGAGCTCCCAAGACAGTGTATGTATGTAACCACGCTATTCTTCCGCCATAAGTGAGGGTATGTATGTATTTGGGACGGGGCTACTATGTGGGTGGCCGTCGGCTCTTCCTAGAGTCAGTTATGCATTTGGGTATGTAGTTGAGTTGGTAAATGAGAGATTACAAATTTCAAGAACGAAGTTTTTGTAAGGATGGGAGGTTGTAAAAACCCGACCCGAGATATGTAGATTGACTAAATGAGAAAGGGTAAAAAGGTAAATTTTGCGGGGTTCATCGACAAAGCCATTGTTCTCGTCGACAAAGGCCCTCATACTCTTTGACGCTGAAATTCAGAGCCTCGTCAACGAAGAGATACCGAACGTATTGTAAAATATTAGGATAGGGTTCGTCGTTAAAGGAGCTGGTTCATCGATGAAATGTGTGGATGATTTGTCGACGAATTGGACCGGGTTAAGGGTCTATAAATAGGATATTTTGTTGCTTCATTGCTAAGAAAGCTAAAACTCTTTCTCTCTCTCTCTCTAGAACTTGAATCCTCCCTCTTTCTCTCTAGGATTTCAAGCCGTCAGTTGCAGGAATCAATGATCCGACGTTACCATGTGGATCAAGAGGTGAAGCTCTACATTTTTAGCAGATCGGAAATTTGTTTCGAGGATTTTCGGGTTTTGACCCAAAATCGAGATAAGGGTCCGATTTTAGTTTCGTTTTGGTATATATGTTGTAGTTAGAATTATAGTGAAGTATAGTTCTTGGATGTTTAGGTTTTGAGAATTTGGTTCATAGTTTTGGAGCCGTAGAGTTCGTATTTTGGTATTCGGGAAAAGGTAAGGGGATTATATTTATATCAGTTATATTTTGAAATCGAAATTGGTAAACATGTAGTTTACGATTGTATGTATGTTTTGGTTACTTATTTGGGAAAATCTATCGGGTGAAAATGCAGGATTTTCGGGTTACAGTTTTTGGGAAAATTGGGGGTTTTGAGTATCATCCTTATTTTTGTTGGAAAATTGTATATTGTATAAAACTGTAGTAATGGGATGACCGTACCTGTATTTGTATTAATCTGTATTTCTCGAATTGAAAACGATATGATTTGTTGTATACTCAAATAAGTGTGGAATGAAATGTTATATGTAAAATGTTTCAGGTTTTGTAAAATAGTTAGGGACGGCTAATTACCGTACGCTAATGGGTATAGGAACATGAGTTCCAAAATTTTTCCAGGTTTTGTAAATCAACTAGGGGCGGCTAATTACTGTACGCTGACGCCATGTCTCGGCTAATTACCGTGGGCGAGAGTGTCCGACTCTATATCTGAGGGTGTGAAATATCGTCTGTTTGTTCCGGTTGGTCACTGATGAGTGTGAGTGGACACCATACTAGCAACGATATCACTGTGAGGCTTCGGTTATTGCAGGGTATTGAGTGCTTGAGTATGACGACACTGACCGTATATTTGGTATCGTATGTACTAGAACTGGATTGTGAAAATACTGGAACTGTATCTTGTTATGTTTTATGTTAAAATAATACTTGTATGCCAGACACTGATATAAACTGCTTTCTTCCTTATTGAGAGGTGTTTCACCCCGAAAATACAACTGATTTTCAGGTCCTTCAGCTGAAACTAGCATCCTAGTGTTAGGGAGCGTTGGTGTCGGTTAGCTACCTAAAGTACTTATCTACGTATGGATTTGTAACTGGGTTGTCATTATTGGATTTTGTAGACACTCGGGGTATGTATGGTATTTTGGAATGTAGATTCTAGTTATGGATAGACTCTGGTATGGTACGTTGTATGGTATAATGTATGTATAGAAAGAACATTTCCGCTGCGTATTTGATGTGTATGTGGATGTGTATAGGGTTTACATGTACCCCACGGGGTTGGACCTTCATTAAGTATAGTATTATGTATGTTTAATTGATACAGAGATAGGTTACTAAATTCACACCTGGGGCCCATTTGTGGATTTGGGGCGTGACACTGCTAGTTTATGAACGCAAAAACCCTATTGATTTTGCAAAAGCAACACCATAGTCATCTTATGTGTTGGGATGGAGTTGATGAATTCGAAAAACATGTTGTTTGTTGTTTATTTTTTATCTATTGCTTTATCGAGGTGGTGTGTGTGTTAGGATGGAATTCCCAAATCCTAGAAAAGTGTGTTTCCCTCATTAGTCACTTGTTCGGTTGAAAAATGTTCTATAATTATTTTAAAGGAGGAGTATTCAAGGTTCTTGCGATATTAAGCATCCCAACAAGCATCCCATCACATTGTTTTTTTTGCTCACAAAGGCAATCTTACTATCTATGTCATTTGATATCTCTCCCACTAGTACCTGGGTTATCAACTTTGTTGCTATTAACTATATGATGGGTGCCACCAACTTTTTTTTTGCCTTATAGTATTTTAAAAATCTACCTCAAGTTACCCTTGCCAATTGGTCCACTGCATTTAAGGGGATAGGAATAGTACATCCTACTTCCTCCAGCTTTGTACATTGCTAATTCCCCTTAAATCTTGTGTTTGTTGGTAAAATTAAAAGTCAACTAAATTGCTTTATAACGTTCTTTTTTTATTCTATTCTTATTTAGGATTTGAAGATGAGGAAGGCGATTTACATAGGATGTGAGACTAGTGGACTTTCCTACTATGAGTTGCTCTCTCCTCCTATTGCCTGTACTGCCACTTCCACACCATATCAAATCCATTGTTACTTTGATCATCCATCATTGGAAAAGTTAGAAAGCTAGTTCCTACTAGTTCCATGATAAACCTTCAATGTGAGTCTTGTCAATTAGGAAAGCCTCATTGTTTCCTTTGCTTCTCGAGTCAATAAAAGAGTTATTTGACTTTTCATGTTAGTCCTTTTAGATGTTTGAGATCCTAATTAGGTTATGTCAAAGTCGGGGTTTCGGTAATTTGTTACATCTATCAGTGACTATTCCAGAATGACTTGCTTGTGTTTACTGAAAGATTGTTATGAGTTGTTTAATATTTGTTTTCAATTAAGGGCTTAGTTTGATATCCCATTCTGGATACTTCAGAGTGATAATGCTAGGTGTACTTTAGTACTCAATTCACTACTTATATGACTAACTCTAGCATAATCCATTATTCATCATGTGCCCATAGTCCACAACAAAATGAAGTTGTAGAGAAAAAAAAAAAAAAAAAGACATTCTCGAAGTCTCTCAAACCTAAAAATATCAAATGAACATCCCTAAAGTTTTTTAGAGCGATGTTGTGCTCATAGCTTGCTCTCATTAATAAAAATTTCATTTTTTGTCCTTGGTGGTAAAATCTCATATTCAATTATCTTTCCTAAGGCTTTTTTGGTTCTCCATTCCTCCTCATATATTTAGTTGTGTGATTTTTATTTATTAGTTAATTTAGGAACAGATAAGTTGAATCCTTGTGCTATCACATGCAAATTTTAAAGTTATTCGTGTACTCAAAAAGGATATTGATGTTACTGCCTTGCTTTACATCAATTCCTTTTCTCTTATGATCTCATAGTTTTGTTTACACCATAATATTTTGATTCCTTGAGTTCTAGTTGACCTTGATGAGTCCCTTCCTTTGCCTAGTCTTCCCGATCCTAGCCTATTTTCTTTGCCCATCCATCCTACAACCTTATTTAGTTTGAGTCCTTTTTATTGTTTGGATTGTCCCAATTTACAAGTGTACACACGAAGAATCAAGGAAGGAAAGCCTCCTCCAGTTTTCACTTTTGTGCCTCTAGTTCTTTTGACAGGTGATCCTATTTCCCAAGTGGTTGACCTTTCTATTGCTGTTTAAAAAGGTAAGTGCACTTGTACCTAACATCCAACCTTTAATTTTGTTTGTTACGATTTCGCATTACCCTCACACTACTATGTCTTCTAATGCTCTTTTAAAGTTTATTTTTAAAGTCAAGTCCCATTTTGGGTGGATGAATGCAATTATTGAATAGATGCACATGCTACAAGATAACAATACTTAGGAGTTGGTACCTTTTCATTTCGATAAGTCCGTGGTTTGTCATCGTTGGGTGTACGATATGAAGGTCAATCCAGATGGTTTTGTAATTCTATTGAAGGCCTACTTTGCTACTAAGAGATAGACTTAGGCATATAGTTTGGATTATTCAAACATATTCTCCCATGTTGCCAAACTTGCTGCAGTATGTTTGTTCATCTTCGTAGCCACCACTTGTCACTAACCTCCACATTAATTAGATGTGAAGAATGCTTTCCTATATGGTGATCTTCAAGAGGTCTTTATGGAGCAACCATTTGGGTTTTTGGCTCTTGGGGGCAGGGGGGCCGGGCGGATAGGGCTTAGCATGTCGTCTCAATAAGTCATTATATGGTTTAAAACAATCTGCAAGGGCATAGTTTGGTTGATTTAGTGCTATAATGATTAAGTTTGACCTTAAACAGTGTGCAGTAGATCATTTTGTATTTTATTACCATACTCCATTCAGCAGGATTCTGCTTATTGTGTATGTGGATGATGTTGTGATTGCTAGTGATGATTATCAAGGTATCTAGGCCTAAAGCATTTCCTATAGACTAAGTTTCAAACCAAGGATTTGGGGCCATTGAAGTACTTTTTGGGTATAGAAGTATCAAGAGGTCATGTAGGAACCATCTTGTTATGGAGGAGCTATGTTTTTGATCTTTTAGATGAGAGTTGGATATTAGGATCCAAACCTATTGATACACCTATAGATCGTAACAGTAAGCTAGTGTTAGATGTGGGTGATTTGTTGCCCGATCCAAGACGATACCAGAGACTTATTGAAAAGTTGAATTATCTCACAATCTCTCCACTGGATATATCTTTTGCAATAAGTGTTAGTTTTTTTATTCTTCAAGATCAAGTCACTGGGATGCATTAATTCGCATTATGAGATATCTCAAAGGTACACTTGGGAGAGGTCTCTTATATCAAGATTGAATTCATACTTGTATTCAAGGACATATTGATGCAGATTGGGCCAGGTCACCTTTTCGATGGAAGATCCACCATTAAGTACTATATTTTTGTTGTTAGTAATTTGATTTCTTGGAAGAGTAAAAATAATATTGTGGTAGCTAGGTTAAGTGATGAGTTAGAGTATAGGGTCATGACTCACACGACATGTGAACCTGTTTGGTTTAAGAACATTTTGGAAGAACTGAGTTTCCATATTCTCAGTCTTTGGAGTTTATTATGTGATGATCAAGCTGCCATTCATATTACCCCATCCCAAACTTCCATGAGTAGACAAAACACATCGAAGTTGATTACTACTTTATGCAGGAGAAGCTTGTACAGAAGTTCAATATCACCACTTAAGTCAAGTTTGATTTGCAACTTGCTAATTTATTTACTAAAGCCTTGGGGGTGCTCTTGTTAGATTCATTTGTAACAAGTTATCATATAATATATATGTTCCAGCTTAAGGGGGAGTATTAATATTTATTTTAGTTATTTAGCATTATAGTGTGTTATTGTCATGTTAATAAGCGAGAATTAATACGGGTAAGGGTATTATGGTCATTGGCATGTAATTGAAAAATATTATAAATGGAGGGGCATATCATTGTCTTTAGGTCTTTCATTTACCCAATTATTCAACAATTTTTGTTTTTTTGTTTTAAATTTATTTGGATTAATATTTTTATCACCTGTTGTGTCCTTTTTAGTATGTTCAGTTCGTAGGTTTTGTTTTGATCTTTTATTGATGCAGGATGGAAGCTATCCAGGTACAGGTAAAATTGATGAGGTAGGATATGGAAATGGTGAAGGAGCAACTCTAAATCTACCTCTTCCAGGAGGTTCAGGTGATACTGCCATGCGGATTGTGTTTGATGAAGTCATCGCACCGTGTGCTCAAAGGTTCAAACCAAATATAATTCTAGTATCAGCTGGGTGAGTAGTTATTTTTGTGAAATTAATACATGATCATTGACCAAAAAAATTTGAAGTTGAATACATGCTTGAAGTCTAGTGGACTATGTGCATGCACTCATACCTACATATAGAGCTTGTGTTCGCATGATTCTTGCCCACCGAAACAATGTGATGAATACCCAAGATGGGATCAACTTTTCCCTCCAGAGAACCATAAGTAGTAGCTTAAGATGAAATATTATTTCCAGTTACTTATTCACTTGTTCATATTGTGCTTGCAATTGTGACCAGTTATGATGCGCACGTATTGGACCCTCTAGCCAGTCTACAATTTACTACAGGAACATATTACATGCTTGCATCCAACATTAAACGACTCGCAAAAGATTTATGTGGTGGTCGTTGTGTGTTTTTCTTGGAAGGAGGATACAACCTCAAATCTCTTTCATATTCAGTTGCAGACTCATTTCGTGCTTTTCTTGGGGAGAAAAGCTTAGCATCTAAGTTTGACGATCCTGCCATTTTGTATGAAGAACCATCAAGCAAGCTGAAGCAAGCAGTTCAGAGAGTGAAACACATACACTCGCTGTGAAGACATTTATAGTGTCAACTCTGATCAAAGATGGTGAACGTAGTCTCCTTTGTTTGTGAAACTGTTTTGCTTTCATAGGATGATTAGCATGTGTTGTAGAGTACTATTTGGCATGCATAGTATCAGAGTTACATGTTATTGGTACGAGAACTAGCTCAAAACGTTTTTATTATTTTCTTATTTTCTTATTTTCTTTGTCCATTTTTTTTGCATATTTTGGTTGATGTACATATGCAGACCAATAAATTGTGTGGTTTACCAATAAGAATGAATGTGTTTTCGTCAACTTATATTTGGTCGCTTGGTGCCATGATTGTTGGACAATTGTGACATGATATTGCTAGACATCTATTTTAAGTTTGAGTTTGGCAGTTAGTCCAAATCCACGCATCTAAATTTGAAACTTGAAATTTATTTTCGCAAATGCAAGAAATGTGTTTGTATACATATTAAGAGTCATTGTGGCTAATGTATTTTGTGTATAATTATGTTGGGCATGCAACTCGCATTTTTAGTTTGTACGATTACTTTCTTGACAAGGATATTGTCATCCAAAAAGTCAACAACCTCTCTTTCTTCAGAGCCCACGACCCCTCTTCCTCCCCTCTACAATTTCTACTCTGTTAAGCCTCATTTCGACGATCAGGAACCATCACGGGGTTCCTGAGAGGATTCTCTACAACATAGATGGAGTAGAATTTTAATTTGGGGGTTTTGAGGCACCATCCCAAAATTGAGGTCAGAGTGTTATTTGAGTGTTTTGGGTTGATTATTTAATTATTGAAGGTATAAGCTTAGATGTGAATGTATTTTTGAGGTTAAATTGAGAAATTAGGATTTTGTATAATTTAGGGTTACCATACACGGCAGACAGGCTAGGTTTTCAGTGGTTGTTTTTCCTAAGGGACCTATGTAAATGATAAGTAATTTATGATTCAGGAAATGTGAGTATGAAACAATTCTGGGATATTTAGTTAATTGACAGGGAAATATATATATATATATATATATATATATATATATATATATATATATGTATGGGTATAATTTTGGGATTGTGGAATTATGAACGCCATGGGCGTAAGTTAGCAAGTTAGCAGATGAGCTTAATTTGCCAGGTAAGGGAAATATGCCATGCTAGTAAATTCAAAAATTTTATCAATAAATTATAGTATTTGTTTATTAAGATGTAGGGTATAAATTATACAGTTTATAAATTTCAGAACATGAGTTTTATTAATTGTGTGACTTGAGTAGATATTTGTTCAGTATAGATTTTATACAGTTTTTGTTTTTTTAGAATACCGTGATTTACAGTATTTTTGGCACATAAATATGTTTTTCCAGATTTTAAAGAATTATAAATTACAATGTATATACAAACAAATATTTTACAGACAGATATCATACAAACAGATATTTTACAGATAGACATTTTACAGACAGATATTATATAGAAAGATGTTTTACAGATAGATATTTTACAGTATTTACAGAATACCATGATTTTCAAAATTATAAAATCGTAGCACTCAGATATTACAATTTATTCAGTCAGATAATACAAATAAGATATTCAATTATTTCAGTCAGATATTGCAATATTTACAGATCATATTTATAGTTTTATGATTATTTTGGAATCATAATGAAACAGTAAGATAATTATATATATATATATATATATATATAAAAGTATTATATAGTATTAGACCCTGATAAATTATTTCAGTTAGATTCAATTAGCAGAGCGCGATACCGTTATTATTTCAGCTTAGAGTGCAACCACATTTCTCAGATAGTGTGTGAATTTCCGTCAACCATGCCTTTGGAGAGATTGCAGGCTCCTAAAAAATCTGGGTTGAGTGGCTGGTTTGACGAGGGAGAGATCAGTTACCGTGCTTGGAGGGATTGCAGGCTCCCCAGTATACTGGGTTGAGAAGGCCGATCTGATGATTGATAGAATATCAGTTGACTTATCCTGGTGGGCGAACAAGAGTTAAGTCCTGCCTACAGGCCGCACAACCCTGCCATGAGGGGTTAAATTATGACATACATATTTTTAGGGTAGTTTTTATAATTATATATATATATATATATATATATATATACAAATTTACAAAATAATAGCAGATATATTTAGGGGTGAGCAAAATTCGGTGAAAACCGAATTAACCGAATTAACCGACCGAAATTGGTCGGTTCGGTTCGGGTAAAAATCCTGGTTCGGTCGGTTCAGTTATAATTCCACAAAATTTCGGTTAATCGGTTTCGGTTCGGTTAAGGGTAAAAAAATTTCGGTTAACCGAATTAACCGAATTACTAATTAATTAGATTTTAAATATAATTTATGAATATAAATTTTGCTTATGCAAGTGCGTGAAGGAGTTTAATTAACATATTTCGATTCTTTGTTTTACGGTAAAATATTATTTTCATTAATAAAATTAATAAATAAGGTATTTAATTAAGTTAGATTTGGTTTTAAAAAAAATTTATAATTGTATTACATTTCTAACAATTAATTTTAAATGATTTCGGTTAAAATCGGTTAACCGAATTACCCGAATGGGCAATTCGGTCGGGGTCGGTTCGGTTTCCATCGTCAATTCGGTCGGTTCGGTTAATGGTTTTATTTAACCGAATTTTTCGGTTAATTCGGTTAATTACCCGAATTTAACCGAACCGACCGTTTGCTCACCCCTAGATATATTATAATACTAGTTGTATGACTAAATAGAAAATTCAGATATTATAGATGTATTTTAAGCCACATAGGTGTGAGTTATATAGTATTATATTTTACATGGTATCTTAGTTCAGTTCTTTATCAGTAAATTATTTATGCTAACTCAGTTGCCACAAACTAGCGATATCATATTTCTTCTTACCAAGAGTTGTCTCATCTCAATGATTTAACATTTTTCACGTGATCCAGTTAGACGAGCAGATTAGGCTCACAGGTAGAGACGTCATTTACACTATCCTGTTTGTAAGGTAAGTGTTATCAGGGGGTTGTATTTTTGTGTAGCATTTAGGAGTTTTTGGGTAGAAAATGCTAGGATGATGTGTAATTATGTATGTCTATTTTGGGGGTATACTAAATTCTAGTATTGTGTATATGGTTGTACAGTTTTATGTTCTCTGCTGCATAGGTGTATTTCAATAGTCATTATAAGGGTAATAGAGTAAGGTAATTTACAGTCTAAAAAAAAAAATGGTATGAAATTTCAGGTCGTTACATTTTGGTATCAGAGCCTAGGTTGTTAGGTTCTGTAGACTCTATAGTATTGCGAAAAACAGTACCAGAATATAGGAATGAAATTTTGAGAAGGATAGAATAGAATATTAGTGAGTTAATGTTGGGAACCTAGGATGAGAATTTAGGGTTATGTTCTGTAGTCTAGAAGTAGGAACTTCAGGGTGGTTTCTGTGTTTTTCTTGGGGTGATGGTTTGAGGAAAATCATAGTAAACAATCGTCGATTTTTATTTCTATACGGTAGGACTAGACCTTAAATTAGTGATAGGAGGTATGGGAGATATTTTAGTTAGAATAGTATTATGTGGTTTGGGTTCTCAGAATAATTTGGTGTTATTGTAGGATGGACCCTAGAGGTAGTAGTGCTCACGCTAGTGGTGATGATGGAGCAGGGCCCTCTAATATGGGCGGTAGAGACTCAGATGCTATTTTATGCAGCATAGCTCAGTAGGTCATGGTTGAGATTGCACGGAGCTCCAGGGAGCAGGGAGGTCTGTCTGCAACTCAGAGGTGTACCATAGAGAAGTTCATGAAAATGAATCCTCTAGTGTTTTCAGGAGTAGTTGATCTTGCAGTTGCAGAGAATTGAATGCAGGAGATGGAGAAAGTACTGATGGTGCTTCATTGCATTGACAAGCAGAAGGTCCTCTATGCCACATATAAGTCGACAGAAGAGACCGAGAGATGGTGGACGACTACCAGATTACTGGAGGAGCAGAGGCCCATACCAGTGGCTATGACCAGGAGTCGGTTTAGAGGGATATTCTTCAACAGATATTTTCTTGCCACTATTAGATAGGCTAAAGTGCAAGAGTTTCTGGGTTTGACTCAGGGGTTGTTGACAGTCCAACAGTAACGACAACGTTTATAAAGCTGTCACTATAGAGACTCGAAGAATTTTAGTAATTAAATAATTAAAGGAAGGAGAAAAAGGGAATTTCAAAAGAGTATTCAACAGGGTCTTGTCGACAAGCGCAGAGCGTTCATCGACGAATAGGATTCTTGGTCTCATCGATATGTACGCGTGTCTCGTCGACGAAATATTGCTGAGAGGGCTGATTTCAGGGCTTGAAATTCGTGGACGAGGGAGGGGTAAGTGTTCGTCGACGAACACCCTTCATGGACTCATCGACGAATCCGTACTTTATAAATAAGCTCAATTCAGGTTTCAGCGAGATTATTTTCATGCGAACCACTTTCTCTCTCTAAAAATCGTCTCCCCCTCATTCTCTCTAGATTTTCGGCTTCGTTTTTCACCAGTTCGACGATCGAAAGCCACCACGTTACTCGTGGGAAGATTCTCTTCAAGTCTACTAAAGTAGACTGTTGGTTAGGCCAACTTGGGCACCATCTCAAAATTTGGGTAAGTTGGTTATTTTAAATTTTATAAGGTTTTCTGGACTGAAGAAAATGTATTAGGTGAGATAATATTAGAGTTTTGTAGGGAAAATGTGAATTTCAGAGTGTTGAGTTGGGGAACAATTTTGTAGGCTTCTTAGTAAGCCAGGTAAGGGGATAAATTAAGTCAGTATTTTCATGAAATTATTTATTATTATACAACAATTATTTTTAGAAAAATATGTATGATATGGAATTGTATTTAGGAAATACTACTGTTGAACAGGAAATTTTTTTTAATATATTATATTAGGAAATATAATTTTAGTTCAGATTTATGTTAAAACATTACTTACACTTGTGTGGCATGAGTATGATTTTCCATGAAAATTATGTTATACCAAAATATTATGTTTTCTTCAGAATAAGCATGTTATGGCAATTTTCAGAAAAACCATAAAAAAATAGCACAAGAACTATGGTTTTGAAGTATTATGTTAAACAGTACAGAAATATCAAGATTTAGTATATTATGTTTTATGTCGGCGCAGATGCCGTGATTTATACGATATGATATGCCAGTGTAGATGCCGTGATTTACATGTTATGATATGCCAACGCAGATGCCGTGATTTATGTTAGCATAAATGCCGTAATCATGTATGTTATGTCAAGAATTTATGAAAACATGATCATGTTAAATATTTTTATAAAATATGAAATAGTTATTGTTGACCTAGTTGGTCATATCCCTGTTTTGATAATGACAAATATATTTGGAACTGACGTTTGTCATAAGCTTGCATGTAGGTTAACCCTACACGTGTATTTGAACATAAAGCTACATCATGATGACGTATGGTGATCATGCAAAAGAATGAAGAAAATTCAGTTGTATTTGTAATTATTTTTATATTCTTCATTCTGGGCTGTAATTTAATTATGGACTGTACCTTGATATGGCTTGTAATAATTTGCATCATGCATGATAGGTAGATATGCTCAAAATGACCTTAGATAAACTTTAAGTTCCCACATATAGTGCACTAAGCCCTAATATCACATAAAATATCAGGGGAATTAACTAAAGCAAAATTGGATTGAAAGGGAAAATTTTGTGAGTAGTCAGGCGACTGAACCTTTGGTGTTCAAAACACCTCGGGCGTCCGAACCGTGGACTGGTCAACATGTTGACCTGAGTTTGGCAAATTGAACTAAAATACACATATCGTCCACGGTCGACTGAACTTGTGTCAGGAACTTTCCCACCGACTCGATAGCCTGAACATCACGTTCAAAATAGCCTCGGGAGACCTAACTTCTGAGTTCGGCAAATCAAACTTCAGACCAGGCACCCAAAACGCAGTCTTTTGAGGAATCGCCTCTTTTAGAAAACCGAACATTATTTTAGGCACTCGAACCATGAAAATGACTTTTTTTGCTGTCTATTCGGTTGGCTGAACTTGGACTCTAGGACTTGAAACTCTTGGGTTGTTTTTATTTTACCTCGGTAATTAGAGGTTAAAATGGATTAATTTATTAAATTCACTTAAATATTTTTAATAATAACCATTAAGTTCCCAATGGTCAAAAAATTGCCCTTGCCTGTATATACAAGTTCATTTTGCAAAAATTAGAGGGATTTAACAAGATCATTAAGGCCAAAACACTCTCAAAATTCCAAATCTTATTTTTGCCTATACTACTCCTATACACAAAAATTTAAATTTCTTTGATCATCCAAGTGTTGTGAGTGTGCTAAGAGTGCTTGTGCTTCATTCCACTTTGCTTAATACTCTTATTTATTGTGCTTGTTGATTGATTTTGATATTGAGAGTTAAGCTCAAGTTCTCCCACTGATTTTGTCTAATAAATCTTGTGTGGGAAAATTTAGGGGCTTGTAGGTTCTTGCATTGATATTGCAAGATACCTTAGCCTACGGTTTTTGGTGTGCCAAAATATTCTTTAAGCTTGCATTCAAACATCTCTTGTGCTTAGTATATCGAGAACATATTATTGAGGTTGTTTGAATCATCTTGCTAGCATCTTTGAAACCCTAAACTGATTTTGAGAATCTTCATATTGTGTTTCAAAGTCTGCTTAGAAATACACTTTAGATCTTGATTGCTTATCTACACTAGATTGAGTGTTTAGCACACGTTATTAAGCACTGAGCTTATTTACTATCATTCCTGCTAGCGTTATTATTTAAGTTATACTGTGGTACATATCTGCTTATTTGAAAAGCATATTTTCGTGTACGCAAATCTATATACATTTATTGTATTCCAAGCATGGGCCTGAAGAGGGAGACTAGCCTTGTGGAATAGTCTCAGATTGGCTTAGACCCTGTTAGGAAAGTTAGGTGCACCATCCTGGTAAGGTGCGGTTATAGGTTGAGGTCAACCCCGCTAATTGACTTGGTTGTAATTGGTGCCGCTCCACCCGTTAAGTGAGCCGCAGTGCAACCCTTATGTTGGTGAGCCAAGGCAAGGACGTAGGCAGTATTGGCCGAACCCCGATAACATATCTGGTGTCAGTTTACTTTCCGCACTTTATTTTCTTCACCTGTATGTTTATGCTTATTGGTTAAATATCTGTTTGGACTTGAAATTGCTTAGACTGCCCCTAGGTTGCATAATACTAATTGTTGGATTAGATAAATCTAGGAAGAATTTTTAAATCTCCAATTCACCCCACTCTTGGGATTGCACCAAAGTTGACAGTTATGTATCAGTACCATGAAATGTATTATATGTTATCAGAACTCGGATGACTTAGTTTAGTTTCACGAAGTACGGTATTGTAGCTATATGTTCAAGATTATGATTATGTTAGTGCTACCACACATCTCAAATAGAGTGTGGGAGACAGCAGTCGATGTGGTTTCGTGGTAGTGCAGGTGTTCCACTGGTAGTCTGAACCAGGTGAGGGCAAGCCCATCGTACTTATAGACTTATGTTGACTTAGTGTGGTTGGCCAACCATTGCTAGGTATCGCCTTTGGGCCGCACAACCCTATCATGTAGGGGGTAAGACATGACATCAGCTAGCTATCCATCCTGAGTATTATTTTAAGTATTTTACAGTTATATAAGATGATTTACCTGATTCAGAAATATAGTATGATATGTTATGTTATGAATAATTATGTCTATTCAGAAATCATACAGATAGTTTTTACTAGATATGATTTATGTACTGTTTATGTTTATCACAATAATAATCATGTTGCCACACACTGATATTAGTTTGTCTCCCTTACTGAAAGGTGTCTCACCCCATCATTACAAACATTTCAGGAATCCAAGTAGGAAGGCGGATAAAGCTCCGCAGCAGTAAAAGTTGACCGAGCTACCCTGTTAGAAGGTGAGTAGTTGAGCTAGGGTCAGATGGGTTTTTGGATTGAGACCCTAGGATATCTTTTTGGGTCTTTTTGTGGATGATTGTATATACATATGATAGATTCAGTAAAACTTTGGTATGATTTCTGGTATTGTATGACATATATGTAATTTTATGTTTTTCGCTGCTTGGGTATCAAAGTTGTATGACAAGTATATCCTTGGCACCCATGGGTCCAGGTTGATCACGACTATTGCAGTTTAGCAGGATATCAGGATTATTATGTATGTTATTATGTGAAAAAAAATATATGGTAAAATAGACAGGTCGTTACAGTCACGATTTGCCCCATACATAGTGCCGATGAAGCTAAAAGGCCAGGAAGTTTGAAAGAGGTCTGAGGCGAGATATATATAAGCAGATGACAGTTCTAAAGATATAGAACTTCTCTAAGTTAGTTGACAGAACCATGGTAGCAGAGGAAAGCGAGCATACAGATGTGGGAGTACTGAGCCAGAGGAAGAGGCCCACGCCTCTAGATTTTCAAGCGAGTTCTAGTCGGGCCCATGGAGAGGAGATCGGTACAGAGGAGGTCAGAGACAGATGACAGGACACCGAGGGTTTCAGGGAGAGCAGACTTACCCCATTTGTCCTAGATGTGGCCGGAGGCATTTAGGTGAGTGTAGGATGAAAGAGAATGTCTGCTTTTGTTATGGGAGACCCGGTCATAGGTCTTGGTTATGTCAGGGATTGCCAGCCCAGGCACCAGTTCATAGACCATTTCGGGGTCGTTACCAGGTGCCCCATGGAGCCCAACAGAGGAACACAGCACCGGCGAGAGTTTATGCATTAACGCTGGGAGATGCTGAGGCTACTGGAGACGTCGTGACAGATATTACTATATCTTTACCATATAAAGTTGTTTTTTTTTTTATATAGGTGCCACTTATTCTTTCGTGTCGTCAAGGTATGCTAAGTTATCTGGGATTGAGGCACAGTAGTTAGATGTTGAATTGTTAGTAGCCATGCCAACTAGATTAGTAATGAGATGTAGGAGGGTACTTAAAAATTTTCCAGTCGACATTTAAAAGAAAGTACTACTAGTTGATCTTGTGGTACAAGACATACAGGGGTTTGATGTGATATTGGCTATGGACTGGCTGACAGCTAATCACGCCATCATAGATTGTCATAAAAAAGAAGTGATTTTCAGACCCTCAGGTGAGCAAGAATTCAAATTTATGGTTCACATGTGCACACCTGGCCGCAGTTAGTGTCGGCAATTCTGGTGAGGAAGCTGCTTCAGGGTGGTTGTCAGGGTTATATTGCATATATAAAGGAGATGCCAGAAGAAGAACTGAAACAGGATGATGTTCCAGTAGTTAAAGAATTTCTAAATGTCTTTCTAGAGGAATTACCTGGTTTACCACCATATCGATAGATTGAATTTACTGTGGATCTACTACCAGGGTCGGCACTAATATTCAAAGCACCATACAGAATGGCTCCAGATAAACTGAAAGAATTGAAAGATCAGCTGCAGGAGTTGATGGATAAAAGATTTATCAGCCCTAGTGTGTCACCTTGGGGAGCACCAGTCTTGTTTGTGAAGAAGAAAGATGAAACTATGAGGATGTGCATAGATTATAAAGAAATAAACAAACTGACAGTTAAGAATAAATATTCTCTTCCCAGAATTAACGATCTATTTGATCAGCTCCAGGGGACCTAGTTCTACTCCAAGATTGACCTTCGGTCAGGATACCACCAGGTGAAAGATAGAGCAGAGGACGTCTCAAAGACAGCTTTCCGAGCCAGGTGTGGGTACTACGAGTTCTTAGTAATGCCGTTCGGATTGACTAATGCACCGGAAATGTTTATGGATCTAATGAATCGGGTATTCCATCAATACTTAGACCAGATCATTGTAGCATTCATTGATGATATACTAGTGTACTTGAAGAGTTTTGGGGAACACAAGGATCATTTGAGGCTGGTATTGCAGGTGTTATGGGAAAAAAGTTATATGAAAAATTTAAGAAATGTGAATTCTGACTGAGATAGGTCACTTTCCTTGAGCATGTGATCTCTGGGGATGGCATAGCAGTTGATCTGAGTAAAATAGAAGCAGTATTGAGTTGGATGAGACTAGTGAATGTTTAGGAGGTTTGGAGCTTTCTGGGTCTGGTAGGGTATTATCAGCGTTTTGTGGATGACTTCTCCAGATTATCTGGTCCACTGACATGACTCATGAGAAATAATGTGAGGTTTGAATGGGCAGATGATTGTGAGCAGAGCTTCTAGGAGTTAAAGTGGCGATTGATCATGACACTAGTGTTATCTATAACATCAGGAGAGGATGAGTTTGTAATATACAGTGATGCATCCTAGAAGGGACTTGGGTGCGTGTTGATGCAGCATGGAAAGGTTATTGCGTACGCTTCTCGGAATCTTAAAGAATATGAAAAGAACTACCCAGTACATGATTTGGAGTTAGCTGCTGTAGTGTATGCTCTAAAGATCTAGAGACACTATCTTTATGGTGGAAAATGGAAGATTTTCATTGATCATAAAAGTTTGAAGTATTTCTTCACCTAGAAAGAATTGAATATAAGGTAAAGAAGATGACTAGAACTCATTAAAAATTATGATTATACGATTAGCTACCATCTAAGGAAAGCAAATGTGGTGGCTGATGCATTGAGCCGAAAGTCAGTGAGAGCAGCATTGTTAGTAGTGTAGATTCAGCATCCGATTCGGATGGACCTGGAGAGGCTCGGTGTAGAGTTAGTAGAGGGTGGTCACAAGGCATTTGTTGCTAACCTAGTGATACAACCTACCTTACAAAAAAGAATTAAAGCTACTCAGAGAAATGATGCAGAGTTGGTAAAATTGATAGAGAAAGTGCAGGACAATTAAGGGGAGGAGTTTAGTATATCAGATAATGGAACCTTACATTTTCATACCAGACTATGCGCTATCTTAAAGGAGGCACATAGATCCCTATACACAATTCATCCTGGCTAGACTAAAATGTATCGGGATCTTTGAGAATCTTTCTGGTAGAGCGGCATGAAGAGAGAGATAGTGAAATTTGTGGAGTAGTGTTTGACGTGCTAGCAGGTAAAGACTGAGCACCAAAGGCCAGCGGGACAGTTACAGCCACTCCACATCCCTGAGTGGAAGTGGGACCATATGTCTATGGACTTCATTACAGGATTATTGCCGGTGCTACGTGGTCAAAAGTCTATCTGGGTAATTGTAAACCGTATGACAAAGACTGTCCACTTCCTACCTATTAAAGTTAGCTACCCTATAAACATACTAGTAGAGATCTACATTCAGGAGATAGTATGACCCTATGGAGTACCAGTATCTATAGTCTCAGACAGTGACCCACGTTTCACATCACGATTTTGGAGGAGTTTGTAGGAGGCGTTGGGGTCTCAGTTATCATTCAGCACCACTTTTCATTCTCAAACTGATGGGCAGACAGAGAGGATGATTTAGGTACTTGAGGATATGCTTCGAGCATGTGTATTGGATTTTGGGGGTAGGTGGAGCCAGTATATGCTGCTAGTTGAGTTTGTGTATAATAACAACTATCAAGTAGACATTGGGATGGCACCTTACAAGGCATTGTATGGTAGGAGGTGCCGTTCTCCATTATACTGGAATGAAATAGGTGAGAGGTGAGTTTTGGGACTAGAGTTAGTGCAGCAGGCATACGATAAACTCTAACTTATTAAATACAGAATCAGTACAACTCAGAGTCGGCAGAAAAGCTATGTAGATACTCATCGCTGAAAATTGGAATTTGATGTGGAAGATTAGGTGTTTTTGAAGGTAGCATCGCTGAGAGGGGCTATGAGATTTGGGAGGAAGGGTAAGCTAAGCCCTAGGTTTATTGGCCCGTTCGAGATACTTGAGAGAGTAGGTCCAGTTACCTACAAGCTAGCTTTACCACCAGTGTTATCTAGAGTACATGACGTATTCCATGTTTCCATACTAAGGAAATAAGTCCTAGATCCCTCCCATGTAATCAGCTACGAGGAAATAGAGCTCAGAGATACACTAGCATATGAAAAAACACTAGTGTAGATCTTAGATAGAAAAGCACAGGAGTTGCATACTAAGAGCATTCCACTCGTAAAAGTTCTGTGGAGAAACCATGGGGTGGAGGAGGTCTCGTGGGAGTTAGAGGAGGTGATACGACGGAGATACCCACATCTGTTCAGTGGGGACCAGTATTAAATAGAAAGAACAATAGCAATTCAGGTAAGGTAAATTCAGTTTATGTAGTCTAGATTTTACTTTAGACAAAGCAGAATGATGTATGTACAAGTTGTATATTAGGCTATAGGATAGGTAGTATTTTTGGTTTTGGGAGAATTTTCTTTTATGTATATATTTGTAATCTCTAGAACCGTATATGTAATCATGATATTCCTCCACCATAAGTGAGGTCAATTAATAAAATAAGTAGCTAATTTTTCCTCAGAGGATGGTGTACAACACAGATAATAAATTTCGAGGACAAAATTTTATAAGGAGGGGAGAATGTAGTAACCCGAAAATTATAATAATAAAAGAAAATGGAAAAATGGATTTTTGGTTAAGGCAAGAGAAAATCGGAGACGATTTTCTGAAGGAGCAAGAAAACCGGCGACGGTTTTGGGAATTTACCGTGGCCGAGTAAAGGTAAAACGATAAATCTTTGAGTTGGTTAATAGAAAATTGGCGACAGTTTTCTGAGAAGAGCAAAAAAATGATGGTTTTCTGGAAAGTTCTGAAACTAATAAAGAACCAAGAGCTCATTTTAAGAAGCAAAATCAAACTCTCTCCCTCTCTCTCTTCAGAACCCACGACCCCTCTTCCTTCTCTCTACAATTTCTACTCCGTTAAGTTTCATTTCGACGATCAGGAACCACCACGGGGTTCTTGGGAAGATTCTCTACAGTATAGGCAGAGTAGAATTTCAATTTGGGGGTTTTGGGGCACCATCCCAAAACTGAGGTAAGGGCGTTTTTTGAGTGTTTTGGGTTGATTATTTAATTATTAAAGATATAAGTTTAGATGTGAATATATTTCTGAGGTTAAATTGAGAAATTAGGATTTTTTATAATTTAGGGTTGGTATATACACGACAGGAAGACTAGGTTTTTAGTGAGTGTTTTTCCTTAGGGACCCAGGTAAATGATAGGTAATTTATGATTCAGGAAATATGAGTATGAAACTATTTTGTGAAATTCAGTTGGATTGACAAGGAAATATATATATATATATATATATATATATATATATATATATATATGGGTATAATTTAAGGATTGTAGAATTATGAACGCCATGGATGTAAGTTAGCAAGTTAGCAGACGAGCTTAGTTTGTTAGGTAAGGGAATTATGATATGCTAGTAAGTTCAGAAGTTTTATCAGTAAATTATAGTATTTGTTTATTAAGATGCAGGGTAAAAATTATACAATTTCAGAGATTTCAGAACATGAGTTTTATTAATTGTGTGGCCTGAGTAGATATTTGTTCAGTACAGAGTTTATATAGTTTTTTTTTCCTTTTCAGAATACCATAATTTAAAGTATTTTTGGCACAGAAATATGTTTTACTAGATTTTACAGAATTATAAATTACAATGTATATACAGATAGATATTTTACAGAAAGATATCATATAGACATATATTTTACAAACATATATTATACAGACAAACATTTTACAGACAGATATTATACAGACAGATATTGTACAGACAGATATTTTACAAATAGATATTTTACAGTATTTACAGAATACTACGATTTCTATAATTACAAAACCATAACACTCATATATTACAGTTTATTCAGTCAGATAATAAAGATCAGATATACAGTTATTTTAGTTAGATATTGCAATATTTACAAATCAGATTTACAGTGAGATGATTATTTTGGAATCATGATGAAACAGTAAGATAATTATATAGATAAGTATTATATAACATTAGACCCTGATGAATTATTTTAGTCAGATTTAGTCAGCAGAGTACAGTACCATTGCTATTTCAGATCAGAGTGCAACCACATATCTCAGATAGTGTGTGGATTTCCATCAACCATGCCTTTGGAGGGATTGCAGGTTTCCCAGAAATCTAGGTTGAGGTGGCTAGTTTGACGAGGGAGAGATTAGTTACCGTGTCTGGAGGGATTGTAGGCTCCCTACTATTTTGGGTTGAGAAGGACGATCTGATGATTGATAGAGTATCAGTTGACTTATCCCGGTGGGTCAATAAGAGTTAAGTCCTGCCTACGGGCCACACGACCTTGTCATAAAGGGTTAAATCATGACATACAGATTTCCAAGGTAGTTTTTACAGTTTTATATATATAGATTTACAGAATAACAACAGATATATTATAATACTAAAAGTATGACTAAATAGAAAACTCATATATTTTAGATGCATTTTAAGTCATATAGGTGTGAGTTGTATAGTATTATATTTTACATGGTATCTCAGTTCAATTATTTATCAGTAAATTATTTATGCTAACTCAGTTGCCATACACTAGTGATAGCATATTTCTTCTTACTGAGAGTTGTCTCATCCTAGTGATTTAATATTTTTTAGGTGATCCAAACTAGACGAGCAGATCAGGCTCGCAGGTAGAGAAGTCGTCTACACTACCTAATCTGTAAGGTAAGTGTTATTAGGGGATTGTATTTTTGAGTAGTATTCAAGAGTTTTTAGGTAGAAAATGCTGGGATGATGTGTAATTATGTATGTTTATTTTAAGGAGATGCTGAATTCTGGTATTGTGTATATGGTTGTATAGTTTTATGTTTTTCGCTGCATAGGTGTATTTCAGTAGTCATTACAGGAGTATCAGAGTAAGGTAATTTACAGTCTAAAAAAAAATGGTATGAAATTTCAGATCGTTACAACTTAAATGATTAAGTAAAATATGATCAAACTTAATAATTGAAGTACTAATCATGTTGCATGACTTGATGCCCTTTCTCTATATTGTTTTCTCTCTATTGTCTTTTATTTAGGCATCAAGAGTCATTTGTAGGCAATCTTGTTTTGTGGATTCACTCTTGGAAAGTATATATTGAGCCTAATAAGTTATTTGAATAACTTGATAGAATCTTACATAATTGACTAATGTTGTCTAGTGAGGTGTTGTATGCAAATGCACTTGCTTACCCATATGATAATGAGCCACCCTTAATCACAAGTTCCTATACTTGAGAATCAAGTCATGGTCTATAAAATCATGTTTTAGATGAATTTTTTTGGATGAAATATTTATGCCTTGAGCATAGGACACATGATAGAACTTAATTTACCAAAAGAGCTGTCAAAACTTGCACAAAGAATGGATGCAACTATCTTTCTATGAGAGGAAAAAAAAAAAGAAGCAAAAATCAGCAATCACTATATTGCAGATCTTATCATAGCTTAACTAAGCCAAAGGGTGGAGAATCCAAAACGTGATGTAGTGATTGTCCACAACATAATAAGGGCGATTTTTGTAAACAAAGATGTGTCCAAGAAGTTGAAATTGTCATTAAGGCCAGAAAATCATTTAAAAAAATAAAGGACTAGGTGTGTTGTTGATGGATGCTTTGTCCAAATAACCAAAATACACATGCTATATCTTCAAAATCTTTTCTTTGCTTTAGCCCTCATCCTTGCCTAATTGTCATTTCTTATAAAAAAATATTTACAAAAAAATAAAAATTGTGCAAATTGTGGTGCTCAAGTTTGATCTGTCTCTATCAAAGTATTGCACTTAGTCCTTCTCCTCCTATCTCATTGAAAAATTAAAATGAAGATATTTTCTTTTCACCAGGGTTATCCTTTTACCATATTACATCATTCAATCCCTTCACATCAATCCCAATTTTCACATTAGACTAAACCAAACTCGATTGAAACCCTAAATCCCACATCAAACCAAGTTGAGCACAATTGAAATCCAAGTTTCCACTTTAGATAAAATCATGTACAATTGAGACTCTAAATCACCATTTCAAACCAAAGAAAAACATTCTTAAAATATTAACACACCATTTCGAATAGAATTGAAACCTTAAATCTCAATTTTAGAGCAAACTAAACATAATTTTAAACCTAAATCAACCCTTCAAACCAAATTGAAAATATTGAAATCCTTACCCCTATATGATGTCAAACATAACCAAGTTGGATCCTTAGACCATTACACTGGACCAAATTGAACACCATGAAAACCTTAGACTATCGCATTTAACCAAATTGAACACTGTTAGTCTAACAATTCACCAAAAAGGTGGGAGGTGGGGTGAATTTTTTGTTTTTACACAATATATAGACTTTTAGATTTTTCATAAATTATATAATAATAATTAGAAAAATCTTAAACATACCACAATAGTTAAAGATAATCTATCCACAATCAAGAGATAGGCACACACATTTTATAGTGGTTCAATCAACGATGACCTAAATCCACTCCTGAAGCAAACTTGCTTGAGTATTTTCACTAAGTTTGAATAAACAAAATACATCAAGTATCACTCAGTTAGGAAAACTTATCCTATATAGATTTCTATCAATCTCTCTTTTAGTTATGCTACCAAAGATAGTGCAACCTGAAGTTAAGGCGACCTACCCCTAAGCATGGGGTAAACTACCCTTTCAAAAATATAAAGATATCACCTTGATCTTTAGGTTCTTTTATAGCTTGCTTTAAAGTATTCTTAATTAGAACTAGTATTGTTAGAGAGAGTTATGAATTTCACAACCTATTGAGATGGTTTACAATAAGCACAAACAATTAGAATACAATAAGAATTTATGTCATTGCAGTATGCGATTCTTTAGAGATTAATTCGCACAAATGTATGTGTTTTGATAAATTCTTCATGCGGACATGTCCTCATATTTATAGATGAATCACAATCTTGATTGTACATCTAGTTTGTCTTAATTATTATTCAATGGATAGAAACAATTGGAGAAAGAATCATTAGCATAATTTGTCTTCAAAAATGCTGACTTTCCAAGATTTAATAAATAGTTAAACACTTCAGTTGAGCTATATTCAATTCAAATTCAAACATGACAAATTGATTAACAATTCATAAATCACATAAAAGATTTAATCCATAAAATAATCATGATTAAGCATGGTAAAAATTTCAATAATCTTCTCTCAAATAGATAAAGACAGCCAAGACAAAAGAGACTTGTTCAAAACATTTATCAGTATAATTCATACGACTTCTTATGATGCTTCTTGTAAAGCTTTTTCATACTTCTTATGTAGTCTAACACTACTTCTTATGAAGCATCTTATCATGCTTCTTTTTGTACTTCTCATGAAGCTTCTTATATTACTTCTTACAAAGCATCTTATGAATTTTTCTATAAATGCATCTTCAAAGTATTTCATCATATAAAACATTTAAGACAAAAAAAATACTTGTTTGTAAATCAACAAAATCTATTTCTAACAAACACCACCAAAATCTTAAATTGTCACATTGAGTCCACTAAAACCCTAAATTATCCCATTGAACCAAATTGAACCCCATTGAGACCCTAAATTATTACATTGTGCCAAATTAAGAGCCTAACCTCAAAAGAAGAAAATTAGAACCTTTTCATGATGAGTACAACTAAAACTCTAATTGTACCCTTTATAATTTAAATTCTTTAGAATTGCCCAATTGAATCTTAGTTCACCACTAACTTTCAAATTGAACCCATTTGATTCCCTATTGCAACACCACATTTGTACTTCACTCCAATTTCATCCAAATTTTGTCCAATGAACTAAATTGACTCTTAATTTTATGTTAGGCATCAAAATTGAACCTAGTGTCAATTCTATTTGAAAATTCCAACTCAAATACCTTTTTAACTTCAAAATATCCAAAATTGAGGCCCGCTTGAATCCTAATTCTCAAATCAAGGCCCAATCGAACCCAATTCTCTAATGAAGTCTAGTGCATCTCAATTCTTTAAAATTGGGGCTCAATTGGCCCTAGTATATTTCAATGCAAATATTTAATGCCCATTTAATTATAAAAAATAATTTTATTTTTTAAAGAATTACAAAAATTCTAATTATTTTTTTAGTTTTATAAAATTTGCGTAAAAATAAAAGATAACAATATATTTTGACACAATTTTCTTGTAAGACAATTTTATATTCGTGCACACCTTAATCTATCTCAATGGAAATATTAAGGTCCGTTTAATTGTAAAAGAAATAATTTTATTTTCTATTTTTAAAAAAAAATTATGAAAAATTTAATTAATTTATAGCCTTAAAAAATTTCTATACAAATAAAAGCAACATCTAGTTGCGTCTTAAGGCCTAATTGACACTCAGCCTCCATATTTTCACAAATTCACATTAATTTGATTGCACACAATCCTAGATGGGTTTTTCCTATAGGGGCACTTAGCACAATCACCTTGCAACACACACCCACATTGGCCCAATCCTACAAGGCCACTTGGCACGATCCTAAAACCAAATTCCTTTTATAAATTTGATTTATTTTTCCTTTTCTTTTTTCTCAAGGGACACTTGTTCCCTCCTCACAAAACCATAATCTCCATCCAATAGCCTCCCTCCAACACATATTTTCTTTTGCTTCCACCCGAACCCTTTATTATCACTTTCTTGCAATAGATAAAATAATAATAATAATAATAATAATAATAACGGAAGAGGCTGCATTGTAGAAAAGTGTTGTTCCACTTAATTTCCCTAAAATTTAACATTAAATAGTGGGATAAAAAATTATTTACAAACAACTAAAAGTTATTGTAGATTCTTTCTTAAAAGTAGATATCTCTCACTTAGATTGTAATATAACTTCAGTCAAGTAGTTACAAATTCATGCTTATCTTTCAATTTAAACTCCTATTAGTGTAAATACTTCAAGATTTTAATGAGATCAATGGTGGCCTAAGTTTAAACCAAGATTCTTTATATTTGAATTGGAAGTACCACAATATAACTTTATCATGCTTTAGCAAAAAAGTTCACTTAAAAAATTTTAGCACTTTTATGGCCTTGTGCCTCTTAGTTTTCATGATTACTTAAAAAAAAAAAAAAATTAACCCCAAAACTTCTTTTAAAAACAATCCCACCTCCCATTTCCATATAGGTGAAGCTCCCATTATGCATTTGTTACTATAGACATATTACAAATATGAGCTTCATTAAGAATGAGATAACTTATCTCTTATTAATGTCATAGCTACCATAGTTTATTCTTAAAATACTAAATTCTAATGCAGTTAATCATGAATCAGAAACTTCTTGTTACTTATGAAACCAATTAGCTAGTAATAGAACTAGAAAAAAGGTCGGTTTCCTATTACTAGTGAGTTAGAAGGGTTTTAAACTCACTCCAATTGATGTGATTTTCACCACATTCTTGAGAGGCATTTAGTGAATGAATTTTCCGAATTATTACTTGACTTAACATACACAAAAGTAGTTCTAAAATTATTTGTCAAACATATTTATGTCTCAAGCTGATACATCTAAATTTGATATTATGTGCATTATTAAATGATCTAGGTATGGTTGCTTCACTATCACAATGTAGGCAGATGGTTGGCATCGACTTCAACTAAACATCTAGTAGTAAATTTAATATTCTTTATATCTCTAAGCCTGTGACAATTGGTGCCAAAAATTCAAATTCAATTGTTGAATGTATAATATAGGTTTGTTCCTTAGAAGCTCATGAAATATCTCCTTGTCCTACCATAAACACGCAGCAAGATGTAGACTTATTTTCACAAATACTAGTTCTCCAACTAGCATCAATGTAACCATTCGACACCCAAGAAATTAATTATAAAATAATCCTAAATTAATTGTTCTCTTAAGATGGGCAAGAATCCTTTCAATTCCTTTCCATTGACTATACCTGGAATTTTTGTATATCTAGAAAGTTTGCAAACTACAAATACAATATCTAGCCAAGTGTAAGTCATGACATACATAAGGCTGCCAATTGTGTCGACATACATAATTTGAGCAACCGATTTACTAGAATTTTATATTAAATTTGAAAGAAACATTACAAGGTTTATTTGTTGCCTATTTAATTCCTAAATGTTTACACTAAGGAAGCACTTTCTCAATTTTATGAGATTGACATGGGGTGCAACCACCACTATGTTACTTTACCTTGACACCCAAGATAGTATCTATGTCATTTAAATATTTCATACATTGAATTGTGAAGGTAGATACTTTTTAGTATCATTCAAATATTTTGTGTTAGTTCCAATAGTTAGCATGTCACCCACATAAAGACATATAATAATAACATACTCATTTATAAACTTAGACCACTGGTCGGCTCGCCAAGGCTTTGGTCCTTAACTACCAAAAATAATATTTATAAACCTAATTATCCTAAATTCAGTAGAAAGTGAGTAAGTTGGGATTGATCCATGGAGACTTGAAGCGTAGTTCGTAAACCACTTCCAAGTTAGTTTTTTATGGCCTTGTTATGAAAAAGAAGTAAAAGGTGATATTTTGGAATGGTGGATGTTTTTAACTACTGGAAAGCGATTAAATGAAAGCAAGTAAATATATGCTACTGGAAAGCAAGTAAATTTATGAGTTATCCTACTCCTACAAAGCGATACTGTGGTCCGAATCAGACACTGGACACTATGCCTCTATCTACATTCATCCAGATTTCCATAGAAGTACTAACCCGAATGGGCCAAAGCGAGAGAGGGGTGATCGAGGGCACAGGGTAGCAAGGGTGTACCAACCGTCCAGAGCACGGTCGGGAACAAGAGTATACCCTATCTTAATGATGAACGAACACCTCTGCGGTTCCATAGCTGACTATTTCCCTCTGATCAATACGCAGAAGTGCTTATCCTTATTTGCAATCCTTCATCAAACACACAACAAGTAAATGGAAAGCAGTAAATGAAACCATGTAAATGAAAGAAAGAGTAAAAAGATCATCCCTTTATTATTCAGAACGTCTATCACTAACATTGGGAATTACAAAAGGAGTGATCGTGTAATATACACGGATAGCACATGAATGCTACTGGTTGTCACAGGCTGATGAACACTTCATGCACACACCGAAATAGGAATTGAAAACTATGCTACTCCTAATCTAACTTGGCTCTCAATGACATCTTAAGTCTATCACCAGCCCAAGAGAGGCCAAAGAGGAACCCAGAGCTCATGTTCGTAGCGAATACTTGTAGGCTCTAGGGTTTACAAAGTTTGTTTTACAATTTAGGAAAGTTTGTAGCAAATCTTGTGCATACGATCGTCGCTGTCGACCAAGTCGCTCCTTCATCATTCTTGTGTGCACCCTAATCGAGACTTATGAGAAGTCAGGGATTCGAATCTCTAAGGCCTTCAACTTCATCATGCCTTAGGGTCTTGATGGTCGAGTTAATGGTCGAAACTTGCAATATCTTGATCTTCAGGAAATCTCAGTATCTCGACATAGTCGCCCTTGAAGGTCTCTTAGTCGAACACTTTGTTGAGACTCTCTGTACTTCTAAATTTCAGTTTTGTCTTAGCATCTCGACGTGGTCGCCCCAGTGGATCACTTGGTCAAGCACTTGGTCAAATCTTGTAGCATTCTGATCTCAGTCTAAACCTTGGAGTTTGCAGTGGAAGACTAAGTCGCCCTTGTGGTTTTTCTAGTCACGCCACATGGTCGAGCATCATCTTCTTGTCCATTTATGCTATAAAGATTCCGGAGCTTGGCTAAACATATGAATTTGAGCTTTGAATCCTCCAAATTCTCATTGTCTTCTTGTAATGCTAAACTCCATGGTTTTGTCCTGTTTTTCCTAAAAAGGCAAACAAACCTTACATCACTCTGAACAATGATAACTCTGGGTAAATATATAATAAAATGAAGGTCTAAAATGATATATTTTAAAGACTCATCACAACCCCTAACTTACACTTTGCTAGTCCTCGAGCAAAGAAAAATCTAAGAAAACTACCAAATCCAACCTATATCCTTTTTCGCAGTAAACATGATTGCATTTACTGTATGCAACAAGACTTTAAACCCCTAGGTTAATCCTAGTGGATGAGTTCTAGTCTTGTGAGGGTTTCTAGGGCGATACCCACAAACACCAGTGTAGTGAATAAAAAGTAGAAACACATGTAACATAATCATACCATTTTATATATAGAAATATAACCTTATTACATACAAATGACTTCATACGTGACTCCGTTATACACACACTCTGCAACATTTCAATCATGTAAAACTCGACACAATACAACCTTTTCAAGATACTACTGATAGAAAATTAACCCAATGATTATAATTCAATGTTAATATTAGCATGCAAATCCAAGTATGAATAGGCCACCTCACAGGGCATGTGTATAGTATATGATTTGTCTCACTCAGAATGCTCGAAGGCACCTACAGAATGGCTTTCTTGACTCAGCCTCACTGGTTTATTCCCACAAAATTCACTCAAAAGAATGGGTTCACTCTCATATGTGAGGAAGAGTGTCAAGATCAATTGTCCCACATATTTGAAGAACTGAAGCTAGAAGTGTGAGTGACTAGTCTTATAAGAAAGGAATCCAGCCTTTGTTGAGGTGTTGGGTCCTTCACCCTAGCATCTTCTCACTTGGTCGCCACACTTAATCAAGACCACCCTAAAGGAACTTGTTCCTAGATTTGTGTGAATTCAAGAGATGCATTGGTCAGAAGATTCTTCATACGTGCAGACTTGTAGTGTGTGTTTTTCGCTTGATCTTTTCATATTTTCTCAAAGCAGGTGTATATTTTTGTTGTTTTTCTTTTTCTCTGCTCAGGTTTCCAATTGTTTTTTTTTTGGTTTTCTTTCTTGCATGGTCAGCTGAAACAATCATCACATTCTTATATTGTCTTCATGTTTTCCAATGGGAGTGTAGCTCAGAATGAGTTCATGGAAAGAGTCAGTCTCTACGGTTGACTTAACCTCTCTGTCTTGAGTAAGCTACAAGACCTAGATTTATATCTCCCCACTTGATGTCACCTCTAGGCTAGCAAATATAAGAACAAAGGCTAGTTGACAAAAGGAAATCCAGTAAAAGGAGGATAGTTGAGTTTTGTAAACTTAGAGTTTGACGTCAAAAACTCGAGAAATGAACGGATGGCTCAAATACCTCACAAGGTGTCGTAATCTTCACAGTTGTTCTCTTAGTACTCTCAAAAAACCCTAAGTGTTACAAATCATGTGCGAGTGTGTTCTTAGCCCCATGAAGCAACATGTAGTTTACATTGCAATATTAAACCAAAAAAATCACTTAGTTAATTACCTAGAGTAATGTCAAGTCGTTGGCCATGTTATGCAAATTGTATACAACTGATTTACTACATTGTTGGTGAGCATGGTGAAATCATATAATAAAGAAGTTTATGCATGTAACCTTAGGTTATATGGGTGTATGCATACAGTATAAATATGTTAGCATGGTTCCCTAGGATTTGCAAAAAGTTTTTTTTTTTGTGTGTCCATTGTGTCATTTTTGTGCATGAAATAATGTCGTGCATTGTACTATCCCCTACCCCCCAACTTAGAACTTCAGTGTCCTCATTGAAGTATTATAAGAAAATAGGATCTGGGCAAGGTATAAGACAGTGCATGGTGTCAGGAAGAACAAGCAGTGCCCTGCAAATATAGTAACCAACATAACATGCAAGCAAGAAGATACTATAGCACAAAAGATAGATATTATTCAAAAGCAACATGGTCATTTCATTCATATTCCAATCTATACAAGATAGTGCAAGCATTCAAAACATGGTTGTAATGACCTGCTAATCTTATCTTATAGCAAAATATATTTATTAAGGTAGTCAATCCAAACCCGTGGGTAACATGGACACATCAGACATTCACAACGGAAGCCTAAGTAGCAGTAAATGTAAATCACATTCTCATAACCATAAAATACATAATACCAGAGTCATTTACATTCCAAAATACTGTATTTATATACAATCTCCAAAAATACAAAAAATATATCTAAGATCTCGTAACAAAAATTTCCTGATCCTAGTACAAAACTTACCCTCCTAACAGGGTAGCACCAAACTAACTCAACGGCAGCCTTGTTCCACCGGTCTTTCTGAGTTTCCTAAAAATGATTTTAATATTGGGGGTGAGACACCTCTCAGTCAGTGAAAATAAACTAAATACAACTGTGTGGCAATACGAATATTTAATGCTAATATAGATATACAGTACATTTTGCATACCAGAAAACATTAATCATTTAATAACTGCATAAACATATACTTTCATATTTCTAATAAATCATATTGTCTATAAACTGTCAGGTATAGCCAATAATACTGAAAAATTTATCCAGAATGTATAGCTAGCTGATGTTATGTATTACCCCCCATGACAAGTTGTGCAGCCCGTAGGTGGGACTCGACAATGGCTGGCCGACCACTGTCGAGTCAAAAATGTCTGTAAGTACGATGGGCCTGCCACACTCTGGTCTGGACTACCAGGTGGACGTCTACAACTCTACACTGAAAGTCACATCGACTATCCATCTCCCACCCCCTCTGCTAATAGGGGCGGTTAGCACAAGTCTGAACATAATAATATGATCTGTATAGCTACGATATTGTGCTTCCGAAAATGAACTGAACTATCATCCAGGTTATGATAATATACAATACATGATACTATACAGTTTAACGTAAATATATTGATAGCATTTTCTGTAATAGCATAAATACATACATATGACCTTGTGCCAAATTCTTTCATATATGCGGCCTTGCGCCGAATTCATACATACTACATGGCCTTGCATCGGCTATCAATCATGACCTTGCGCTGAACATTTCATACATATTATTTTGAATAAATAATCTATTTATCATGTATTTTGAAACCATAATATACTGCAATATTCCATCATTTCTAAAAACATACTTTATTCGTAAAATTGCTATAACATAATACTTTTCACGTAAAATCATATTCATGCTACACAATGCTGAATAAAACCATACATTCTATTCTAAAATCATATTTTTGGTATTTCATAATATATATACATTTCAATATAATAGCAGTATTTTCCCAAATTTGCATTTTTACCAATCTACTCATAAATATATAATACATGCTTTCTGAAAATTAATTTGCTGATAAATAATAATAATTTGCATGGAAAAAGACTGCTTTAGTTTATTTCCCTTACATGATTTCTGAAAAGAAACCCCCAAACATCCTTGTCCTGTACTCGCAGGGTTCCCCGTTCAACACCCTGAAAATGACAACTCTCAGAACTAAATTTCAGTATTTCTTCTTGAGTAGCATTTCCTATAACTATGGGAAGACCAAATTCTGAATAAACAACCTTACCTTGAATTCGGGATGAATTCCAAAGTAGCTCCACCAACGATCCACTCTGGTAGGTTTGCGAAGAACTTTCCCAGGAGCGTCATGGTGACTTTAGATCATCGAACTGGTGAGAATCCGGCCCGAGATCTTAAAGAGAAAAGGGAAGGGACAAAAACCTAGAAAGAGAAAGAGTTCTTCGCGTGATTTTTGTTGAAAAATTCAGTTTTAGCATACTTATACACTGGCCTTCATCGACGAACATTTGCTTCTTATTGACGAAATTCAGAGATGGGCAAATAGTCTCTCAGTATTTTCTCATCGACGAGCCTAATATGTTCGCGTTCGTTGCTAAGGACCTGTTGTGCCCTCTTTTTTATTTTATTTTTTTCCCTCTTTATTATTTAAACACCATAATTCTTCGGATCACTACAATGGTGGTCTCATGTAAGAGCAAAAAAAAAAGAAAAAAGAAAGGACCTAAAGCTGTAGAGGCATATTACAAGACTCAATAGTTGTATTGATATTAGTCAGAGTCAGAGTCAGAATCCAAGTCAGATGAAATCATCAGTGGTTTGGCCAATGCTGCATCACGAGCAGGTGCTATTGCCCATAGGTATTGAAGTCGGTGGGGCGAGAGTGGAGGTCGAGACCGCCGTGGCTAAAGAGCCTGGAGTGGTCTCGGCTGGTTAAGCATTGTTTGTGGTAGGAGGGACTGATATGATTGAAAAGGGTATAATAATGGTTACGAGTTAGACCTGGGAACCGAAGGCACCATGATGGGAAAATCGGGAACCTTTGATGGTAAGATATATGGCATGGTCAGCTGGTAGTGGTGGAATGGCAGGGGGTAGGGAAATCAGACCTTATGAAGATCAATGGAGGTATGGTCCATGAATGGTGGTGTTACTCCCCGAGGTGAACTCTTTGGTCACTGGGTCGATCCTCGTCGTGGTGTCATCCATAGACTCCTGCAAGGAGGTTGAACTAGGTGCATAACCTCCTGTTGGAACTCAGAACCCTACCAGCCCCACTTTGAAGATCCTCACCGTGGCATGGCTCGAAGTTGTCTCCTCTTGGCAACGAGCTAAGACGACGCATGGGAGGATGTCGGAGATGAATCATATGGAGAAGGCATCATAGGGGGAGGGGGTGTCTTGGGGCTACAGATTGCTCCAGTAGCACGTACGAGAAAGGGGCAACTATGCTCGTCCAAGTTGTAATGAGAAGGCGAGAGATGTAAAGTCAGGGTCAAGCATAATTTAAACAACTTCTGAATGTTTCCCAACTAGTTTGCACCATGTTCAGTGCTCATCGCGGACTTGGTTGCCCCTCTTAGTATCTCCTAATCTAATAATGGTGCAGGGATTTGACCACGTCGCCCTTATACGTGATGATCACTGTACACACTCCCAGATTACACTAAATCCTACGTGATAGACACTCAACCCACTTAACCTACTCTAAAAATTCTATGGACTAAAGAAAAGATGAAAAAATATCAGGTTGCCTCCCCAAAGCACTAAGTTTACTGTCTTTAGCCAGACATTTATTGGGTTGCCTCTGAAGCACTAAGTTTACCGTCTTCAGTCGTACACTTCAAAGCTTATTTTAAACTCATCTTGGTTCCTAGCTAACATTGGTTTCTTCTTCCTCTTCCTCACACTCTAAGTTGCATACCCCTAACTTCGTTTCGGGGTCCTAGTCATATTTTAGCATAGATTGCTCAAGGGAATCCCCAAAGTCAGCATGGGTAGGGCTGTCAAGTTGTAGTGTAATTTCCCAAGGGTGTTTCCATAGCATTGAAGGAGTTGTTTCCCTATCAATTTTGTCAATTACGTCTTTATCCACAGCTTGGACGACATTTAGAGGATGTTGGGAAGCATTAAATATGTTTAGCTTGCATTGCTTATGGCCCCATGAGATGTACATAATCCCTGTCCTACATTTAATACAAGTGTTAGCCGTGGCTAGGAATGG
Source organism: Malania oleifera (assembly GCF_029873635.1). NCBI lineage: Eukaryota > Viridiplantae > Streptophyta > Magnoliopsida > Santalales > Ximeniaceae > Malania > Malania oleifera. Next base: position 32,465,272 of record NC_080424.1, read on the forward strand.
TCTCCCGAAAGGACAGGGATAGGGTTGGGTGGAGGTCTCCATATCCAAAATGATAAAGTCAATAGGGTAATGGAAATCTCCCACCTTGACTACCACATCTTCTACCACACCCCGGGGTTGCTTAAGAGATCGATCAGCAAGGCATATGGAAATTGAGATGGGTTGCAACACTCATAGGTTAAGTTTTTGATAGGCCAAGTATGAAAGAATGTTCACACTTGCACCTAAATCCAGAAGAGCCCCATCAATGGTGTAAGTACCAATTACACATGAGATCGTAGGTGAGCCTGGGTCTTTTAGTTTAGGAATCAGGTGCTTTAGTATTATGGAATTCATATGCTCTGTAAGAACCCGATCCATGAGATTTGGATTAAATAAATAAAGAAAAAGAAAAAACAGTAAATTAAGCAAGTTTCTGTCGTTCGGTGACGAAGTGCAAGGGCTCGTCAACGAGGGGAAGCCAAGAGGTTCGGAAAATCCAAAAATCTCAAGCTCGTCGATGAGGCCAATGCCACGTCGAAGAATTGCCTTCATTGACTCATCGATGAAGACGTTGCCTCTTCGATGAGTTTAGTTGAGTCAAATGTGCTATAAATATCCATTTGCTTCTTAGCTAAGAAATGAAAATTCTCTCTCTCTCTCTCTCTAAGAACTCGGAAACCTCACTCTCTCTCTTTAGATTTCTTCGCCGATCGTTGCCTGAATCGACGATCCAATATTACTACGAGGATCAGGGAAGGATTCTCTTCGAGTTTTGTGGAACGAATCTTCGTTTCAAGCACTTGGTTTTGACTCAAAATCGAGGTAAGGCTCGATTTTCATTTTTGTTTCGATAGTTCTATAGGGAATGAAATTGTGAGTATGTTTTGTACTGTGATTTATAGGTTTTGGGGACTTGGTTTGCTGTTTAGGAGTCGTAGAGTTCGGGTTTGGATATTTGGGGAAAGGTAAGGGGATTCTATTTTTATCGGTTATTTTCGAAATCGGACTTGGTAGAATTGTGGTTCACGGTTCTGTGTGTATTTTGGCTACTCATTTGGGGGGATCTAATGGGTAAAATTATAGGTTTTTTATGTTACAGTTTTGGGGAAAAGGGGGCATTGGGTTGCATCTCTGGTTTTGTTGGAAAACCATGGATATATTGTGATATATATATTGTGTTGTCGAGATGGTCATGCCTTGACTTGTTTTAAACTGTATTTTGAAAATCATGATTGTTGAGATTACCAAATGAGTGTGGATTGATTTGTTATATGAACATGCATATGTTGTGATTTTCTAAAATGAGATATAGGAACTAGGTTCCGAATTGTTCCAGGTTTTGAAAGAGTGTCCGGCTCTATATCCGAGGGTGTGAAATATCACCTGCTAGTGATTGGGAAGAGTGTCCGACTCTATATCCTAGGGCATGAGCCTTACCAACTGATCACCGAAGGGTGTGGATCCACCAGTTGTACCGGTACGATGACATGGGAACCTAGGGCTATGCTATGTGCTGGAGACATTGTGTAATGCAGGCCAGCTTCTGGTCAAAAGGTGTGACGACACCGGGTTACTTGATCATGTGTGTGTGTGTGTGATACACTATACTGGAACTATTTTGTGAAAATACTGAAATTGTACTAAAATGTGTATAGCTTATGTCATGATAACACTCATATGCCACACACCGATATAACCTGGGTTCGCCTTACTGAGAAGTTGAAATTAGAAATAGCTTCCCAAGAGGGGGGGGTGGTGAATTGGCTTTTAAAACTTTCTTTTAACTTTTTTTAAGAATCCTTAACTTCTTTAAACACTTAACCAATTCTTTAACTTATTTGTTTAATTTCACTAATCACACAACAACTTAATTAAACAACCAATCAATTAAACGCAATCTTCAATCAATTTTTTTTCCAAGTATAAGTCAAACAACAAACAACCAAACCAAGATATAAAGTATTCAGCACTTTGGTAATATAATAACTCAATATGGTTGTTTGTTTATATTTGCCAAATTTGAACCAAGCCCTGTAGTGAATGAGAATTTATGCTTGCTGATGTAAAGCCCTGTATAGATGAATCAAATCACTCTTTCCAAATATTTAGAACTCAAATAAACTCTTGGTAAATTTATCTTTGGGATGTTAACCAAGTAACGTACTCCCGTAAGGTTTCCTCAAGATATAGTGTCACCAACATACTCGTTTCTGCAACCCAAATCAAAATTAAACCTTAAGTTTGTTTGATTTTCTAAATATATGTAGTTTATATGATTCCCAAATTTTAAACCATCCACACAATTTAAATATGCTGAAAATAAAGAGTAAGGGAAGGAGGGAATGAGACGGAGATTTTTACGAGGTTTGACTTATACCCAGCCTACGTCCTTGCCTTTGGCAAACCACCAAAGGATTCACTAGTTCAGTTTCGTTGACGGGTGAAACAACACCGATTACAACACTCCTTGGTTAAGGTTAGAGCCCGCCTTCTCTAAACGATATTCCCTCGTTCGGTCACTCCTTACATAGGCTAGAGCCCGCCTCTCTAAGCAATATTTCCTTGCTTAGCCAATGATCCAAACAACCCTTGGAACGTCAAAGAACAATAAGAAACAAGATATAATCTGCGTACAAGTATACTCTCTCAAAGAGCAAGTTAGTACAATTTCAGCACTATATACTTTGAATGTAAAATACCAATATGAAATACAATGAAGCTTAAGTGTAGAATTCACCAATATCCTTCTTAGATAAGGATTAGAAATAGAAATTCAAAGGAGGAAGAATTAGCACTTCAGAATTTCTCAGCAAAATAGATTTGCAATGAGTGAGCAAGAGAGCTTTTGGAAAAACAAGAGTGCTTTCAGCTTTACAAGAAGATTTTTCAATTCTTGGATAAGTTTTGATTTGCAAAACCTTGTATTTATAGGCTTTCAAACTTGTTTCCATGTTGCAAAAGTTTCCTTTAAGTGTTTCCCAAAATTTTAGAACGTTTGGAGCTCAAACGGCTATATTATAAAATATTAGAATTTTATAAAATTTTATCGTTAAACAGTGTTCAGTTGACTGAAGTGTCATGGTCAGTCAACTGAAGTTTCTTAACCCCTTAAAAATATAGAACTAGATATAGGGTCAGTTGACTGAAATCAGGGTTTAGTCATCTGATGTTGCAAGTTCAGTCGACTGAAGTCACAAGTTCAGTCATCTAAACCTCTACTGCCTGCTGTATATTCTGTCCAACAAATCTTCAGTCGACTGAACTTAATCTTTAGTCGTTTGAAGTCATCTGTTCAGTCATCTGAAGTCGCACGTGAACAGTGTTCAGCTGACTGACAGCAATGACCCCCCTTCAGTGTTTTAGCCATAACTTTTTATGTATAACTCCAAATTAGGTGTTCTTGGTGTCAAAAGAAATCTAAGAGAAAATCCTAAAACTTTCATGTTCATCACTTTTTAAAATAATTTGATAGTGAAAAATACACCTGAATATGGCTGTATCAGAATTGACAGCAAACAGAAAAACCCTTTTTGGTGCTTTTTATTCCAAAAATGATTCTAACCCTTTTAAAATAATTTTTGACTTTATAAAATTATTTTACAGATATTTTAAAAAGTATTTAGGTCCAAAAAGTTAACCTAAGAGCTTCAAAATATTGCAAACGATATTTTAAACATTTAAAGTACTTACATAAAAACTCTTAAAATTTTTCTCATTCTTAGGTCTTCATGTTTTGTTTCTTCAAGCTTCCATCTTCTTTGAGCTTTATCACTTTTCCTTTCTTTGGATCTTTTAGTATTCCTTGGCTTTCAACAACTCATTCATGTCTTCATATTCTTCAGAATTTAATATGTCATCTTTAAATCCATGCTTGAACTCTTTTAAGCTTCATTTGATCCTCTTGAGCACTTTGACCTTTGCTTTCTCATATATAAGCCCTGAAATATCATTACTCACACAAATACATTAAATTTCACTTGTTTGTTAGTATCAAAACAAGATAACAAGATTTTAAGCCTTGTAAGGCCAACAGAAGTGTCTCACCCCTATCGTACGTACATATTTTTTAGGTCCTTCGAGTAACTGGAACTAGCGTCCTTGTGTTGGGAGTGTAGTGGACAGTGTACTGCGGGCAGTACTTGGGTAAGTACTAGGACTATATCGGGTTGTCTTTTTGGGGTTTTAATTGGCAGTCGGGTTTATGTTTGTATTATGGAGCCTAGACTCCTTTTTGTATAGACTCTGGTATGGTACAATTTTTTTATAGAAAGAGCATTTTCCACTGTGTATATGTTATGTAGGTGAATGTGTATAGGGTGCCTGGGAACCCCACGGGGTTGGACCCTCATTCGTTATTGTATCATTGGTATTGTTGTATGATACGGGGATAGGTTAGGTTACTATATCACACCCTGGCTCCCATTACCGGGTTCGAGGTGTGACAACTTGGTATCAGAGCTAATTTGGTTGTTAGGTCTTGTAGACTTTGTTAGGCATAGCTATATGTACATAGTAGAGTATAGGAGGTAGGAAATGGGTAAAGTAGGTCGAGGGTTGTTGTGTTGCTAGACAAGGACTTGTTGGTGGTGTCCCGTGTTTTTTATGGAATGACGATTTCAGTAAAATCACAGTAAACCATTCATGACTCTTATGTCGGTGTGATAGAATAGACCTAGACCTGTGAGATAGTAGTTTACATGATTAGTTGTAAATAATTGCATTAACTGTACTTGATGTAGGAGTGCTAATAGATTTCTATCGTATTTTCAGAATGAAGCCCAAGGATAATAACTTGAAAAGTGGCTTCAAGGAGACTGCGAGTGATGAGTCTCCTTCTATGCCTCGAGGATTGACGAGGTAGGTTATGCAGGAAATTGGGCAGAGTGTTAGGAGACGCAAACGTTCTTATACTGTTGTGGGGTGTACCATCAAGAGGTTCACACGTATGCACCCTTTGACATTTTTAGGAGGACCCGATCTAATGATAGTGGAGGACTGGGTTGAGAAGACCGAGAGGATTCTGGAGGTCCTACACTACATAGATAAGCAGAGAGTCCTTTACGATAACTTCCAGCTGTTTGGGGAGGTGGGGCATTGGTGGACTGCAGTAAGTCTGCTGGAGAAGTAGAGGGCCGATTTTATAGAGATGACATGGAGCTGATTCAAGGAAGTGTTCTTTGAAAAATACTTCTCGGTCTCCATGCGCGATGCTAAGGCGGATGAGTTCTCTGCTCTGACACAGGGAAATATGACGGTGTAGGGGTATACTGCTCGGTATATAGAGCTATCCCATTTCGCGCCGTGCTTATCTTGAGTGAGTATGAGAAAACTTAAAGGTTCGAGAAGGGTTTGAGAAAGGACATCCGCAAACTAGTGGGTATGCTTCAGATTCTTGAGTTCTCGGTTTTGGTGGAGAAGGTCATTGTGATCGAGACCAGCATCCGCGAAGATGAGGTGGATCAGGAATTGAAGAAGGGGCCAGTACCTTCTGGTTCTCAGTTTAGATCTCACTAGGGATCATGGAAGAAGAAGAACAAGAGCTCGGGCTACCATCAGAATACCAAGTGTTAGAGTTTGTAGGCGAGCCAGTCGAGTGACCGTTGTGTCAGTTGCCACAGATGGCATAGTGGTGAATGCCAGCCGTTTAGGGGTAACTGATACAACTATGGCTACTCAGGTCACATGGCTCGGGATTGTCACGCACCAAAGAGGGGTACGCCTACTCCGAGTCAGACTCTGGATGCCATGCCTCTATCTACATTCATCCAGACTTCCATAGAAGTACTAACCCAAGTGGGCCAAAGCGGGAGAGGGGCGATCGAGGGCACCGGGTAGCAAGGGTGCACCAACCGTCTGGTGCATGGTTGGGAACTAGAGTATACCTTGTCTTAATAATGAACGAACACCTCCACGGTTCTAGAGCTGATTATTTCCTTCTGACAGATATGCAGAAGTGCTTATCCTTATCTGCATTCCTTCATCAAACACACAACAGGTAAATGGAAAGTAGTAAACGAAAGCATGTAAATGAAAGAAAGAGTAAAAAGATCATCCCTTTATTATTTAGAATGTCTGTCACTAATGTCGGGAATTACAAAAGGAGTGATCATGTAGTATACACGGATAGCACATGAACGTGGCCGGTTGTCACAGGCCAACGAACACTTTATGCACACACCAAAATAGGAATTGAAAACTATACTACTCCTTATCTAACTTGGCTCTCAAAGACATCTTAAGTCTATCACTAACCTAAGAGAGGCCAAAGAGGAACCCAAAGCTCGTGTTTGTAGCGAATAGTTATAGGTTCTAGGGTTTACAAAGTTTGTTTTACAATTTAGGAAAGTTTGTAGCAAATCTCGCGTAGAAGATTGTTGTTGTCGACCAAGTCGCTCCTTCATCATTCTTGTGTGCGCCCTGGTCGAGACTCGTGGGAAGTTAGGGATTCGAATCTCCAATGCCTTTGAATTTTTGGTGTGCCTCAGGGTCTTGATGGTTGAGATTTGCAGTATCTCGATCTTCAAGGAATCTCAGTATCTCGACATAGTCGCCCTTGAAGGTCTCTTAGTCAAACACTTCGTCGAGACTCTCAGTACTTCTAAATTTCAGTTCTATTTCAGCATCTCGATGCGGTCGCCCCAGTGGATCACTTGGTCGAACCTTGCAGCATTCTGATCTTAGTCTAAACCTTGGAGTTTGTAGTGGAAGACTAAGTCGCCCTTGTGGTTTTTCTGGTCGCACCACATGGTTGAGCATCGTATTCTTGTCCATTTATGCTTTGAAGCTTCTAGAGCTTGGCTAAATGTCTGAATTCGAGCTTTGAATCCTCCAAATTCTCCTTGGCTTCTTGTAATGCATAACTCCATGGTTTTGTCCTATTTTTCCTGAAAAGACAAAGAAACCTTGCATAGCTCTGAACAATGATAACTCTGGGTAAATATATAATAAAACTAGGATAAGAATAGGTAAATAAGGGTTCGAAATCATATATTTTAGAGACTCTTCAACTACATGCACCTATAAACATTATTATGTCTAAACCCATGAGACAAGTCACAAAATAGAACTTTTCATGCTACTATTTAGTTGCTTTCTTTGTGCTATACAAAGATTTAAGTAAATTGAAAACTTTGTTTTCTTTACTTGGTAGAACAAACCCTTTTGATTTTTTTATATACACTTCCTTATCTAGTTAGGTAAGCAATGAGGAATGTTGCCTTAAATCCATTTGTTTTACATGTAAATTATAAATAGATGCTAAAGCCAACAATACTCTAATGGATGTTATTTAAGATACATCCAAACAATCAATACCCTCCTTGCATGTAAAACCTTTGCCCATTAGTCTTGCTTTAAAAGTTTGAATGGATCCATCGCTATTATATTTTTCCCTAATACCACTTACATCTAGTAGGTTTTGATCATGGATGCAAATCCACCAAGAACAAAGTATTATTTGACAATTTTAAGTCCATGTCATCATATGTAGTCTCCTTCCAAAATGTTGGACCCCTAAAAGTCAACATATCTTCATGAAATATTTATGAGCATCCTATATATTCATTAAGATAAGCATTTTATTAAGTACACTGATTACGTTTTGTTAGCCGCCTTAGTGGCTACATCATAATATTTAACGTCTTTTGATGATATTAACTTATTTGTAGTTTCAAGTGTAACCGATCTTTGTAGAACAAGTTAAGTACAGGTATAAGTAACAAATACATGAAGGTACTGAATCAAAGGCAAAGATCGGACTGAGCAGACATTCGAGTAGGAAATATAAAGGTGGACACTCACTCAGAAGAACTCAAACACATCCAACAAAGTCATAGTATAATAGGGAGTTTTTGAGGTAGGAACTATCGTAATTTTTGCAGTATTGTTTCATGCATGATCATTGAGCAAAAGTTGAGCAAATTGCATGTGCATACTAGATCGTAAGAGTACATAGGATATCACTAAGTCATAAGTTTAATACTTACAGTTTTCAAAGACAAAAAAAAAAAGAGTTTTATAAAAATATCCTTTACTCAAATGTATTTTTATATAGGACAAATTTTAAATCATTTTAGTGTTATAATCTTTTAAAAACTTGGTCCTTGTTGGGTTTAAAACCTCAGTTATGCACCTCTCAAATTTCCTGAAGTCCCTTCAGTATTTGGAGCATAAATTTTGCTAGAAAACTCCTAAAAGGGCGATCTTTGTATCTACGGAAAGCTACAAAAGAATCCCACAACTTTCATGTTGAAGACGTTCATTGACTTAGGTAATCAATCAACAGTTTGGCGTAAATGGTCGATGGTTTCGGGAAAAATGTCACCTAGATGAAACAATCGACTGACTGGGGTAATCAGTTGACTAATTATGGTAAACAGTCGACTAATTAGGTTAAAAAATCGATGGTTTGTGTCGAGAATCAAGCCCCAATGGCTATAAATGGCTAGTTTTCAAAGTAAACAATTAATATATTAGCCCAACGGCAATGAAATGGCTAGTAGCCCAATTTGGCTATAAATACAAGTCCAAAGGCTTGTTTAAAGATTGATTTTAGTTATTACATATTATTACCAAGAACACCACATTTTAGTCCATCATTCTTGTGCTCAAAGTCTCTCTTGCTCTTTAATTTAGTTGTGAATCATTACTTGGAGAGATTTGTGTGAGGATTTGGTTGTATCAATTATTAGCTTATTCAAGGAGCATTTGTTCTGTATATTATTTTCATCTTCTTGTTGTAAAGGGTTCTTGGTTAACCAAGTTGCGAAGGGTTCTTGGTGAACCATGGTTGAAGGTTCTTGGTGAACCTTGCAGCTCTTGGTGAGCAAAAGGGATTAGTTCCTTTGAAAAGGCTCCTGGTGAGCGAAAGAGATTTGTTCTCTGTTGTAAAGGGTAATTAGTCGACTAATTGGGGTAAACAGTTGACTAATTAGGTTAAAAAGTCGATGGTTTGTGTTGGGATTCAAGCCCCAAAGGCTATAAACGACTAATTTTCAAAGTAAACAATTAATATATTAGCCCAATGGCCATAAAATGGCTAGTATCCCAATTTTCCTATAAATACAAGTCCAAAGGCTTGTTTAAAGATTGATTTTAGTCATTATACATTATTCCCAAGCACACTTCAGTTTAGTTTATTATCTTTGAGTTCAACATCTCTTTTACTCTTTAGTCTCATTGTGATTCATTACTTGGAGAGATTTGTGTGAGGTTTTTATTGTATCAATTATCAGCTCATCTAAGGAGAATTTTTTTTGTATATTATTTTTCATCATCTTGTTGTATTGAAGGTTCTTGGTGAATCGAATTGCAAGGATTCTTGGTGAGCACTACAAAAAACCTAGTTTTTAATGACGAAAGTATTAGTGATGGTTTGAAATTCATCACTAAGAGCGCGTATTAGTCATGGTTTTTAAAAATAGTCACTAATAATTTAAGTATTAGTGATAGTTTTGACAACCGTCACTAGTAATGCACTTTTATATTTTCAAACCGTCACTAATACTGTCGTCACTAAAAACTTGTTTTCCAGCTTAAACCATTATAGGAAATTATTTTTCGCACAGAAATTATTCCAAAAAAATATTAGCGACATTTCTTGGTATATTAGTAATGATTCCAAGACGTCACTAAAAGGTAATTATTAGTGACAGTTTATTAACCATCACTAATAGCATCATATTAGTAACGGTTTCCTAAGCCGTTACTAATAATGATAGTTGACTGGGAAAAAGTCAACACTATTAGTGACGGTTCTAAGAAATTGTCACTTATAATGCATTATTAGTCACGATTCTTCCAAACCGTCACTATTAGTCTTGTATTAGTAACGGTTTATAAAATTGTCACTAATAATGCATTTGTTGACTCGTCAAATTTATTAGTGATGGTTTATGCAAACTGTCACTAGTAGTCTATTATTAGCGACAACTTTATTAAATGGTCACTAATAGAGTTTTTTATTTAAAAAATATAAAAAAATTTATTAACTATATTACTAATGGTTTAGAAAGACCGTCATTGATAGTCTCTTATTAGTAACGGTTTATGGAAAATCATCACTAATAGTCTATTATTAGCAACGAATTTACTAAACCATCACTAATAGTGTTTTTTATTTAAAATATATAAAAACAAATTATTTAACTATATTAGTGACGGTTTAAAAAAATCGTCACTAATAGTCTATTATTAGCGACGAATTTATTAAACTGTCACTAACAGTCTTCCCTGTTTTGCCTCCAAGAGAATATCAGTAACTATTCCTATCTATCCACTGCTACGAAGATAGTCTCCTACTAGCCTATCTGAATTGTAATCATATTCACGAGCACCACCCATGCATAGATATTTGAACAAAACTGTTTGAAATTAGGAATAGCTTCCCAAGAAGGGGGGGGGGGGGTGAATTGGCTTTTAAAATTTTCATTTTAGTTCCTTTTAGAATTCTTAAACTTATTTTATTTCTTTTAACCAATTCGTGACTTATTTGTTTAATTTGTTAAGCACTCAAGAACTTAGTTTCTTTATTTAATCTTTAACCATACAAACATCCAATCATTCAACCAAACCAATCAACTATAATTAGAAAGTAAACAAACAAGCCAATACACAGCACTTATGTAATATAAAAACTCAAGATGGTTGTTTGTTTATATTAGTTAAATTTGAACCAAGCCCTGTAGTGAATGAGAATTTATGCTTGCTGATGTAAAGCCCTGTATAAATGAATCCAATCACTTTATCCAAACATTTAGAACTCAAATAAACTCTTGGTAAATTTATCTTTGGGATGTTAACCAAGTAACGTATTCCTGTATGGTTTCTACAAGATATGGTGCAACCAACGTACTCCCTTTTGGTTTCCGCAACCCAAATCAAAATTAAACCTTAAGTTTGTTTGATTTCAAAATATACGTAGTTTATATGATTTTCAAATTTAAACCATTCACGCAATTCAAATATGCACTGAAAAATAAAGAATAGGGAAAAAGAGAGTGAGATGGAGATTTTTACGAGGTTTGGCTTCAACATAACCTACGTCCTCACCTTTGGCAAAACCACAAAAGGATTTACTAAACCTGTTCCGTTGACGGGTGGAACAAACCTTTACAACACTCCTTTGTTAAGGCTAGAGCCCGCCTTCTCCAAATGATATCCTCTCGTCTAGTTACTCCTTAACTGGGCAATATCCCCTTGCTTAACCAACGATCCAAACAATCCTTGGAATCATCAATCTTCAAGAAAAATAAAAAGAATAGCTGTGTACAAGAAACACTCTCTAGAAAGAGCAAGTTAGTACAAGTTCAGCACTATATACTTCAATGTAAAAATATCAATATGAAATAAAATGAAGCTCAAGTGTAGAATTTACTAATATCCTTCTTAGATAAGGATTAGCAGTAGGAATTCAGAGAAGGAAGGATTAGCACTTCGGAATATCTCAGCAAAAGAGATTTGCAATGAGTGAGCAAGAGAACTTGTAAGAACAAGAGTGCTTTTAGTTTCACAAACATATTTTTCAATTCTTGGTTTGTTTTGATTTGCAAAACCATGTGTTTATAGGCTTTCAAACAAGTTTCCTTGTTGCTAAAGTTTTCTTAGAGAGTTTCTCAAGTTGTTAAAAAATTTGGAGCTCAAACGACTATTTTATAAAATATTAGATTTTAAAAAATTTGCCCATTGAACAGTGTTCAGATGTCTGAATAGTCGAGTTCTGTCATCTGAAGTTCCTGAAACCCTTTAAAAAATGAACTGGACACAGGGTCAGATGTCTGAAGAGAGGGTTCAGACATCTAAAGTGTCGAGTTAAAATGTCTGAAGTGTCGAGTTTAGTCATTTGAGTAGCTACTGCCTGTTTTAGTTTTTTCCCAAAAAATCTTCAGACGTCTAAAGTGTCGAGTTCAGGCGTCTAAAGTGGTTTTGTGTGATGTTCAATCAACTAAAGTTCCTCTCGTGAACAGAGTTCAGTTGGCTGACAACTGTGACCCCGCTTCAGTGTTTTTGCCATAACGATTTCTGTATAACTTCAAATTAAGTGTTCTTGGTGTCAAAAGAAAGAAAAGAGAAAATATTAAAACGTTCATGTTGAACACATTTTAAAATAAGGAGTTTTTGATTGATAAAAATTCACCTCAATTCGGATGTATAAAAACAGACCGCATTTGGAAAAACTCTTTTTGGTGCTTTTCATTCCAAAAATGATTCTAACATTTTTAAAATAATTTTTGACCATATAAAAATATTTTTCAAGTATTTTAAAAGGTATCTAGGTCCAAGAAGTTAATCTAAGAGGTTCATAATATTTCAAATGATATTTTAAACATTAAAGCACTTACATAAGACTTCTAAGACATTAACATTCTAGGTTCTTGAGTCTTCATGCTTTGTCCTTAGATTGAGTCCATATTTTCTTCAAGCTTCCATATTCTTTGAGCTATCTCACTTTGCCTTTCTTTGGCTCTTTTGAATTTAATATTCCTTGGCTTTCAACAACTCATTCATGTCCTTATAATCTTCAAGGTTTAATATATCATCTTTAAATCCATGCTTTGACTCATTTAAGCTTCATTTGATCCTTGTGAGCACTTTGACCTTTTTTTCTCATATATGAGCCCTGAAATATCATTACTCACACAAATACATTAAATTCCACTTGTTTGTTAGCATCAAAACAAGATAACAAGATTTTAAGCCTTGTAAGGCCAACAATCTCCCTCTTTTTGATGATGACAAACAAGGAGCAAAAATGTGAGTAAGCCTTAAAAAGGCTTCTCCTTTCAATAAGTTTCATCTTAATACGATCAATATTAATTTCATCAATCATGCTCATCACTTTCTTTTGGTTTTACAAGCTTTTTCAATCAATATTAAATACTTAAATGCTTCTTTTGAATAGATATAATGTTCATGCTCAATTATGCTCAATTTTTGCTTCACAACTTCTCCCCCTTTTGACATCAATCAAATAGAAAAGAAATGATTTAAATTCAAATACAACTCATTTTGAGCATATCAATAACCATGTATTCCAAACATATGTACACACTCAAGTCATTGTTTTTCAATATAGCATGGGTAGTGTGTAGTTCACAACATTTATTCAAGATACTAGCTGATATTAATTTGATGGTTTTCATGATACCAATTTAAAATTTAAAATTTAATTCATGATATCAATTGATTAATGATTCATGACACTCTCCCTGAATTTAATACATTCAGTTTTGTTATTAATTTTGCTTTTATCATCCCATGTAAAATATTGAATCATATCATGTATCAAATATCAATATCATGCTAAGATCATCAATGTCACATCATGCTCATAGACATAATCATGCTCATAAATAATTTAACTTTGTGATACCAAGTGAGCTTTTAGATTTGATATCTATTGAAATTTTTAACATGTGAAACCAAAAATACTTTATAGATACCAAAGCTTAATATCACATAATGTATAGTTCATGGATATCAATATAACTACTATATCTTTCATAGCTCATAGATAAAAAACAGTATGTTTATCTATGTGATTCATTTAAAATCATGCATGTTCAAGGATTATCCTTATATAAAAAATTTATGCTTAAGCTCAATAATCTCATTCTCAATTTTCAACATAGTGAACCATACTTTTCAATATAAATCAAGTCAAGTTAATTAAAACACATGTAGCATGTAACATCAAGGCGCTTATATAATAGGCTCAGATTTGATATTTTCTTTATATTTTCTTAAGTTAAGCCTTGTAAAAAGTCATCCTATGATTTTGGCCAACAATGCCATTTTCTATTTTATATATGTGTGAAGTCATTATTTCATTTTTGGTACCCATATTTTCTTGGGTCTGGAGGATTTTTCAAGGAAGGTTTCTTTTATTTTCCATACTTGTTTTGTTTTAACACCTTTCCTCTTAAACGGACATTCAAACTTTATATGCCCATTTTTCTTGCATTGATAGCATATGGTGTTTGTGTAGGCATTAGAAGATGTGCAAGTATAGTCTTTGGATTCTTTCGGGAAATATCCTATGATAGAATTCTTTTTCTTTTTATTTTCAATCCCATTGAAACCAATGCCTTCTTTATTTAGAGACATTCTTTGTAATCCAATCATCTTATCAAGGTTTTCCTTTCCTTTTTTGAAGTTGTAAATAATTTTATCCTTATCTTTGATTTGATTCTTGAGATCATTTAACCCTATATCTTTCTTGTTATCAACCTTCTTGAATGATTTCTCGAATTCTAGAGATAATTTTCTGATTCTATCCTCTAATTCAGAAATATACATATCTTTCTCATATACGGTAGATGATAAGGATCAAAGGTCTTCTATCATTTGGTCATTCTTGCTTTCTAGTTTCTCAATTTTCAAGTTGTTTTCTTTTTCAGCAAGATTTTTGGATTCGATTTCTTTCATTGCTGATTCATACTTATGTTCTAATTGCTTGAGTTTTGAGTCTTTATCTCTTTCAGCATTCTTTAGGAATTCTAACTCTTTCATTAAACTTTCATTCTTATTCTTCAATGAGGTGTTTTGTTTATTTGCTTTCATCGGCATCTTACGTACTTTGAATAGATCATTTTGAAGTTCATCATAAGATGGCATACCCTCATCACTTAATTCATCACTACAAGAATTATTTGAAGATTTAGTTGAGGAGCTTTCTTTGTTATCCCATGCCATAAAGCACGTGTAAGCAACCTCTTCGTCACTTATTTCATTCTCCGAACTACTTGTACTATCCCAAGTAGTGGCTTTCATGACCTTCTTGTTTTTCTTTTTAGACTCTTTCTTTAATAGTGGACATTCCGATTTTAAATGTCCAGCTTTATTGCAATTATAGCATTTAGATGTTTTATTCCTTGATTTCTTTTTGCTAACTTCTTCTTTTTTTGATTCGGAGTCTTGATTTCTTCTTTTAAATTTGTTTCTCCTTCTTAGTAACCTTGCTAGCTTTTTAGATATGAAGGCTTCTTCATCTTCATCCATTTCACTACTTGAGTTTTCTTCTAAGACTTTAAAGGCTATTTTTTCTTGGGCTTTGGTTTTCCCACTCTTTTCATTCATTGCCATTTCATATGTGAGAAGAGAACCTATAAGCTTATCTAAGGAAGTGTTTTTCAAATTTCTTCCTTCGGTTATAGCAGTGGCTTTTGGTTCCCATACTGTTGGTAGCCCTCTAAGAATTTTCCTTATCATTTCATAAGTAGTGTAGGTTTTTCCTAGTTCATTTAGGGAATTGATTATGTGAGTGAACCTAGTAAACATATTTGTAATTGATTCATTCGGGTTCATCTTGAAGGCTTCATACTCGCTTGTGAGCATATCAACCCTATTATCCCTAACATCCGTTGTTCCTTCATAAGTAACTTCTAGCTTATCCCATATTTCCTTTGCTGATTTACAAGCCATTACTCGATTAAATTCATTAGCATCCAAGGCACAATATAAAGCGTTTATAGCACTTGAATTTGTTTGGAGCATTTTATAATCTTGATCGGTCATATCTTTCTTCTCTTTTGGGATTTGTTTTCCATCTACAATCTTAGTGGGAATTTGATCTCCATCTATAACAACTTCCTATACTTTCCAATTCATCATTTGGAGATAGATTTTCATTCTCTTTTTCTAAAACGTGTAGTTCAAACCACAAAAGATAGGAGGCCTAGTTGAAGATTGTCCCTCTCCAAAGGGAGCTATGTCTAAGTTAGCCATTAAGATCTTTTTACAACTACTTGTTAGGGCTTGTTATAACCCCTCTCTAATACCAATTGAAATTAGGAATAGCTTCCCAAGAGGAGGGGGGGGGGGGTTGAATTGGCTTTTAAAACTTTCGTTTTAGTTCCTTTTAGAATTCTTAAACTTATTTTATTTCTTTTAACCAATTCGTGGCTTATTTGTTTAATTTGTTAAGCACTCAAGAACTTAGTTTCTTTATTTAATCTTTAACCATACAAACATCCAATCATTCAACCAAACCAATCAACTATAATTAGAAAGTAAACAAACAAGCCAATACATAGCACTTATGTAATATAAAAACTCAAGATGGTTGTTTGTTTATATTAGCCAAATTTGAACCAAGCCCTGTAGTGAATGAGAATTTATGCTTGCTGATGTAAAACCCTGTATAGATGAGCCCAATCACTTTTTCCAAATATTTAAAACTCAAATAAACTCTTGGTAAATTTATCTTTGGGATGTTAACCAAGTAACGTACTCCCGTATGGTTTCCGTAATATATGGTGCAACCAACGTACTCCCTTTTGGTTTCCGTAACCCAAATCAAAATTAAACCTTAAGTTTGTTTGATTTCTAAATATACTTAGTTTATATGATTTTCAAATCTAAACCATCCACGTAATTTAAATATGCACTAAAAATAAAGAATAGGGAAAGAGAGAGTGAGACAGAGATTTTTACGAGATTCTGCTTCAACACAGCCTACGTACTCGCCTTTGGAAAAACTACCAAAGGATTCACTAAACCTGTTTTGTTGACAGGTGGAACAAACCTTTACAACACTCCTTTGTTAAGGCTAGAGCCCGCCTTCTCCAAAACGATATCCCCTCATCCGGTCACTCCTTAACTAGGCTAGAGCCCGCCTCTCTAAGCAATATCACCTTGCTTAGCCAACGATCCAAACAATCCTTGGAATCGTCAATCTTCAAGAAAAATAAAAGGAATAGTTGTGTACAAGAAACACTTTTTATAAAGAGCAAGTTAGTACAAGTTCAGCACTATATACTTCAATGTAAAAATATCAATATGAAATAGAATGAAGCTCAAGTGTTGAATTCGCCAATATCCTTCTTAAATGAGGATTAGTAGTCGAAATTCAGAGAAGGAAGGATTAGCACTTCAGAATATCTTAGCAAAAGAGATTTGCAATGAGTGAGCAAGAGAACTTGTAAGAACAAGAGTGCTTTTAGCTTCACAAACATATTTTTCAATTCTTGGTTTGTTTTGATTTGCAAAACCATGTATTTATAGGATTTCAAACAAGTTTCCTTGTTGCTAAAGTTTCCTTAGAGAGTTTCCCAAGTTGTTAGAAAATTTGGAGCTCAAACGACTATTTTATAAAATATTAGATTTTAAAAAA
This sequence comes from Malania oleifera, assembly GCF_029873635.1. NCBI lineage: Eukaryota > Viridiplantae > Streptophyta > Magnoliopsida > Santalales > Ximeniaceae > Malania > Malania oleifera. The sequence goes on from NC_080424.1 coordinate 32,482,364, forward strand.
TTTGCTTGTTGAACAGTGTTCAGATGTCTAAATAGTCGAGTTCAGTCATCTCAAGTTCCTGAAACCCCTCAAAAAATGAACTGGACACAGGGTCAGATGTCTAAAGAGAGGGTTCAGACGTCTGAAGTGTCGAGTTCAGTCATATGAACAACTACTGCTTGTTTTAGTTTTGTCCTAGAAAATATTTAGATGTCTGAAGTGTCAAGTTCAGACATCTGAAGTGGTTCTGTGTGCTGTTCAATCAACTGAAGTTCTCGTGAACAGTGTTCAATTGGCTGACAACTGTGACCCCACTTAAGTGTTTTGGCTATAACTTTTTCTATATAACTCCAAATTAAGTTTTCTTTGTGTTAGAAGAAAGAAAAGAGAAAATCCTACAACTTTCATGTTGAACACATTTTAAAATAATTAGTTTTTGATAGAGAAAAAGTCACCTCAATTCGGATGTATAAAAACTAACAACATTTGGAAAAACTCTTGTTGGTGCTTTTCATTCCAAAAATGATTCTAACATTTTTAAAATAATTTTTGACCTTATAAAAATATTTTCCAAGTATTTTAAAAGGTTTATAGGTCCAAGAAGTTAACCTAAGAGTTTCATAATATTTCAAACGATATTTTAAACATTAAAGCACTTACATGAGACTTCTAAGACATTAACATTCTAGGTTCTTAAGTCTTCATGCTTTGTCCTTGGATTGAGTCCATCTTTTCTTCAAGCTTCCATATTCTTTGAGCTTTCTCACTTTGCCTTTCTTTGGCTCTTTTGACTTTAATATTCCTTGGCTTTCAACAACTCATTCATGTCCTCATAATTTTCAAGGTTTAATATATCATCTTTAAATCCGTGCTTTGAATCATTTATGCTTCATTTGATCCTTGTGAGCACTTTGACCTTGATTTCTCATATATGAGCCCTGAAATATCATTACTCAAACAAATACATTAAATTTCACTTGTTTGTTAGCATCAAAATAAGATAACAAAATTTTAAGCCTTGTAAGGCCAACATTGTTTCTTTCGCGTGCATCCCATTACTTTTTAGTACTGTGATAATGAACAACTTCAAAAGATCTCTCAAACTCTATTGCATTTAAAAAATTAGTTCAATCATTGCAGAACTTCACCACAACATCCTTGGTCTGTACATGGTCATTCCAAAGGTATCAACTTCAAAATTAATAATGTTTAAATTAATTAAGAGAATCTTGGAAAAATACTTGGAAACTGACCTAGCTGATGAGTTGGACCTCTCAAACTCCAAAGCGGAATGGTCTATGTTTTGCCAATTCGAAACTGGGATTGTTCTTAATTAACATAGTGGACGAAATAGATGGAAGAGCTGTCGTTTATATATAATAATAATATTAGTGAATATTGGTTGAAAAGATTCTCTAAATTTAAACTTTTTGAAGCTTATACCTTTTGGAATGACCGTGTATAAACTAAGGAAGATGTGGTGAAGTTCTGAAATGATTGGACTAATTTTTTAAATAAAATAGAGTTTGAGAGATCTTTTGAAACTATTCATTATCATAGTACTAAAAAGGAATGGGATGCACGAAATTAAGAACAGTTGCTGATATTATCTAGTAAGTAACTTGACACCACAAATGAGAATCTGGAGGAGTTGAAGATAAAATACAACGAGAAGAGCATGTAGTCTTAGGTTTAATGGGACCAAAGCCCTTACACATCACATTATATAGCTTTTCCCCCAAGGAAGTCCCATTTCCATCATCCGTGGAAAATTTTTCTAGTTTCTTTGAGGTAGAGACTTTGTAGTGTTAATGTGCAAAGGCTTCGCAGAAGCATTACTCATGTTTAGCTTATTCAATGAATCAGTTCCTGAAGATCTTTTCTTACTTTTCCTAATAGAAACAACCTCGATCTTTCAAATTTGAAAGAAATTTCTATATGTTTGGCCATGGACTAGGATTGTTCTAATTAACATAGTGAATGGAAAAAATGGAAGATAGTTGTTATTGATAGTGAATATTGGTTGAAAAGATTCTCTAAATTTAAACCTTTTCCAGTGTATACTTTTGGAATGACCGTGTACAGACCAGGGAAGGTGTGGTGAACTTATACAATGATTGAACTGATTTTTTAAGTGCAATAGAGTTTGAGAGATCTTTTGAAGCTGTTCATCACGTACAGTAACAAGAAATGGGATGCACGAAAGAGAAACAACATGTTTTCTTCAAATGTCTATGCATGAGTTGGTTGCTCGTGAAGATGATTACAATTCAGAGCATGTTCTATTTTTAATGGGATCAGAACCCTTACATATCATATTATATATATATAGCTTTTCCCCCAAGGAAGTCCTATTTTCATTATCTGCGAAATATTTTTCTAGTTTCTTTGAGATAGACTTCGTAGTGTTAATGTGCAAAGGCTTCACAAAAGCATTACTCATTTTTAGCTTCCTGAATGAATTAGGTCCTGAAGATCTTTTCTCACTTTTCTTAATAGAAGCAACCTATTTTAAATCTTAAGGAAAGATTTAGATGTCTGGCCATGGGCTGGGATTGTTCTTAACATAGTGGTCGAAAAAAATGGAAGAGCCGTCATTGATAGTGAACCAGGCGTATATACGAATTACCAGGAGTCATATGAGTGGTGGAATTCGAGGTCAGTATCAGCCTCAGTTAAGCTAAAATGAGATACTGCAACAACCATCGGTGCATGCATGAGTGGGTTGCTCGTGAAGATTATTACAATTCAGATGGGCCAATATGAGACTATCTTCGTAGTAGTAGACAGATAGGAACAGTTGTTGATATATATTGTCCAGGAAGAAAAACCATCACTAATAGTCATTATATTAGTGACTAATCATTCAGCTTAATTAAGAAGCTCGATCATTTATTAATTTTATTAAAAAATTAATAAAATACAAATTAGTGACTAAGTGGTTATAAAAACACTCTAGAGTAGCTTTAATTTATATTTACATTTGTAATTAATTATTAATTTGGTTAATTTGGTTAACTGAATTAAAATTTATATTAACCGAACCGATAGCCGATGAACTAAAAATTGGTAAAATCATAACTGAATCGAATTGACCCTATTAATTATCTTAACCAAATTGACCGAAATTGGATGCTTAATTCAGTGAATTCGGGTTTCCCTAAATTATGCTCACCCCTAATTGGTTCAATATTTTTAATTTTAATTTTAAATGACAGACTATTGGTGACGGTTTTAAGAGTTTTAGTGATGGTTTTAAAGTCGTCACTGATTGTTCGATAAAATGCCTAATTTTCCTAAGCATCCATCGCGCGATCGTCTCCCTCCTTTCCCTCCTTTATTTCCCTCCTTTCATTGCTCACTAAAGCTCCTCCCACCACGACCACTCACCTAAGCTGCTACTTAGCCTGCCGCGCCGCTCGCCTGAGGTACTCCTCATTTCGCGAACTCTGAAGCTCGGCCAGGTGACTGAATGTGCGTGTGTGGGACTGAGTGTGTGTAGATGCAGATGCATGGGTGTGTGAGTGTGTGTGCGGGTCTGAGTGTGTGTGTGTCTTCCTACTACAATCTGAGTTCCAATCCCTCCTAAAATGTTACATATAATTTGTATATTGTATGAATGTGTTGTATAATTCTATTATAAATTCAAGATTGAAGGATAGAATTAAATTAGTTATTTTACTCACAAAAAATGAACCTGCTATAATGCATGTAATGTATTTAATAAATTGCTCATGAGAATTTGATATGATTGGAAGGTTTTTATATGTGTGTCATCATCAAGTAAGTCTTACTCCTAAACTAAGTAAAAACTCTAATTTATGTGTAAGACAAAACAAATTTTAATATTTGCATAGAGTTTAATGTAACAGTTCGTACATTATAATGGAATGGTTTAATAGCAAATTGAAAAAATAACATAAATAAAAAATAAAAAAGTAAAAACTACCTAATTCCATTTCATTACTCATTTTTAGCTTCTTCAATGAAAGTGTCAATAATTGGTCTTACCATTGATTGAAATTTTATTTGTAGTCAATAACATTTATTTATTTTTTCTTTAATTTTGGAATTTTAATTGATTTATATGATTAGCTTGGAAGATTTTAAATAATTATCATATTTTAGTCGCTTTGCATCTTTTCTCTATCTTCTGAATTTCAAGATTAGTCATATAATTTTGGTTTACACATTCTTTCTTCCTCATTTTGGTTTATAAATTTGTTGCATTAATTAAGTAGTTAAACTTGACATTAACTAATTCCATGTTTCATTTTTAAAATTCCATGTTTCATTTTTTATAGATTTGCAAGACTTTAAATAAATAAAATTTTAAGTCATTTAATTTAATCCAAGTCCATATTAAAAGAGTGAACTAAACTTCTACAAATGAGCAAACCTATGCTTGATGCAGAAATTGGGAAATGCATGTTGCTTAGCTGACTAGAATGTTGCATGCCGGTTAATTTAACAAATTGATAACTACATTTCATATATTCATTAAAGTTTAGACCCATTCAAGAATGGTTACTGTACATTCATGCCTCATCGTACATGTGAGACAGACCAATTAATGAAATTCAACTGATTATTAGTCATATTATATAGACTAATAATCAATTGACCATGTTAATTATTTGTTTCATTTACGATTAGTGATGTTTTTATTTCAACCATTCTTGAATTGTCCAATGTGGACAGTTTAGAAAGTTGTATTTACATTGTTGTCATCATTCACGCTTTGTTCATTGTCATTATATATTTCGAGCGTAACTCTACTTGTGTTCTCTGGATGCATAGTGGGGTGTCATGAAAATTTGTTAGTGATGGAAAATTGGCAACATGTTAACTTCTCCCATCTCGTGTACTTGAAGAGCCACGGGGAGATCCTGTCGAAATTTAGAATGACTATAACGAAGGAATTTGAGCGATTGACTGCAATGCAAATGCAATATTCCTAAATGGAATAGAGTTCGTACCCTTTAGATGGAAGGTGGTTGATTTTAGGATTCATGATGCATGCGTCATAAACATTTTGAGAATGTAATCAACACCATTTACTTGAACATGTTATAGGGTAATTAATGAACATGGATAAAAGTTGGATGAAGGCTTGGGGTAGGTTTTTGGATAAATACGTGAAAGGGGTACATGATTTCATAGAGTTCGCGCATCCTTGTGTAGACAAAGCCAGTAGAATAAGGTGTCCTTGCAAGAAATTCCAAAACATAACATTCAAACACATTGGTTTGGTTCATAGACATCTATTAGAATTCGGAATGGAGAAAAGCTACACAACATGGATGTTCCACGGTGAAGATTATGCAGTTCAGAGCAATGATGATGAAGATGAAGCTAAAATTAGGAATAGCTTCCCAAGAGGGGGGTGAATTGGGTTCTTTGAAAAACTTTTATTCTCTTTTTAATACTTACTTGTATTAGTATGACAACAAGAAAATAAAGTAATCAACTAATAAACACACTACAAGATACAGATATTTAACTAAACAATCTAACTAATTAAAGTAAACAATTTAAACAAACATGCAAGAGTTTTAGAACTTTTATCAGCTGCCTTGTAGAAGTTTGCAACCTTCTTTGAATGAAATCTTTGTTTGCACTTCTCTTGATCAAGATTTCCGCAGATTAACTAACGTACTTCCTTTTGGGTTTCCGCAAACGGTTAATCAAAATGTACTTTCTAAATATCAAGAGTCTTCCTTTGATTTAATTTCAAGCCCTGCTATCTGCACTTTAGTACACACAAAAATAGATTGTACAGAAAGTAATAAGTAAAGAAGAAAGAAAGACACAAAGATTTTACGAGGTTAGGCTTCAACACAGCCTACGTCCTCGCCCTTGGCAAAATATCGAAGGGTTCCACTATAGCAGTTCCTTTATTAGGCGGAACAACACCGATTACAATCACTCCTTTGTTAAGGCTAAAGCCTGCCTTCTCCAAACAATATACCCTCGTTTGGTCAACGATCCAACAACCAGGATTTGTCCAAAATCTATAAGAAAAACAATAAGAATATTGTGTACAAAGAACGCTCACACAAAGAGCAAGTTAGTACAATTCAAAACTATGTACTGAAATACACTTTTGAAGCTTAGGAATGGATTTCACCAAACTCCATTTTCTCCAGATGAGAAATCAGCAGTATAACTTCAGGGATTGATGAACAACAATCTCAGAATTACAGCACTTTTAGTTTGCAAGAGATAAACAAGATGAGACTTTGAGAGCAAGAGAGCTTATGAAAAATTTTCAAAATTTGGTGTAATTTTGCATTAGAAAACCATGTATTTATAGGCAATCAGACTTATTTCCTTGTTGCTAAAGTTTCCTTGGAGTGTTTCCCAAGATTTTAAAAAGTTTGGAGCCCAAGCAAAGAATATTTAAAAAATAAAATTTTTAAAATTTCTGCTCGTTAACAGTGTTCAGATTGCTGAACACTCGAGTTCAGTCATTTGAAGTTCCTGAGTCAATTAAAAAATTATACTAGATACAGGATCAGATGACCGAAGATGGAGTTTAGATGATCGAAGAGTCGGGTTTAGACGACCGAGGTCCAAGTTCAGTCATCTGAACTGCTTTTGCCAGTTTCTGTTTCTCACCAGAAAATCTGTAGACGTCTGAGCTTATTCTTTAGACATCTAAAGTAATTCTTCAGTCATCTGAAGTTATTACTTTAGGCATCTAATCAGAACTTTGGTCATCTGAACAGATTGCTTTCTGAATTTTCTATTTCAATAATAAAAAATGGTCTTCTCTTTTTCTTTTATTCTTTATAAAACTTATTCCGGGGTTTTTTAAATAGGTCTCTAAGTCCATATGATTCCCTAAAGAGCTTAAAAATATATTTCAAGAGATATTTAAACTTTGAAGTACTCACATTGGATTTCCTAAAACCTTAAATGCTAAGCTTGAGATCATCTACATTCTTTTTGCTTTTGAAGTCCCTTGGATGTTTGCTTGAGCTAGCTTTATCTTCCAATGCTTTGATTATTAATGAGCTATTTTAAGCTTCTCTTTGGATCACTTGTTAGTTTATCTATCTTGATGGTCCACACTTGATCCTTGTTTTCCTGAAAAATAAAAAATTAAACATTCCAAGTTAAAATGTCCTTTGTTTGTTATCACCAAAACTGATTGAAAAGCCTAGTCAGGCCAACAATCTCCCTCTTTTTTATGATGACAAACAATGAGCAAAGATAAAGGTTTCCTTGAAAAAATACTCCCCCTTACTATAAGCATCCAATACATATTAACTAAACAAGAACCATGGCATTTTATCAAAGCAAGTTCATAGTCCATATATTCTTTGTTAATTTTCATTTCTCATATTTCATTTTACATTTGACAAGTCTATGTATTCTTTTTATCTTTACTAATAACACAACACTTTCTCCCCCTTTGTCATTATTAAAAAAAAAACAAATAAGTAATAGGAAAGGTATTTTTATAACCAATAATGAAGTGTTTGCATAACGAGAATATTGCAACCAAACATTTCGTCAAGAGATATTAAAACAAAAAGAGGCAAAGTACTAATACTCAAACATCTGAGATACATTCAAAAAGTTACATAGTAACTAGTAATCTATACTGGGTATTTCCTAAACATCCTAGTTTTTTTCTTCTTCTTCTTGGCTTCATTCTTCTCTAGAACCTTCTTCTTCTTTCTAGTTGCCTTCTCTGGTAGAACCTTCCTCATTTTCCTCAGTTTCTTCATTAGAACCATCATATTCACTATGAGGAGCAGAGCTAATATCCATGGGATCACCTCCCCTAGAAGATCTAGCCTGATACTTCTCTATGTGAGTGAAGCGCTGATCAAGGGATGTAACTTTTTCTTTACTATTTTGAAGCCTAGTGTGCACTTTAGATGAGAAACTTGAGAAACCCTTTTGGAATGATAAGAACCATGAAGGTGCATCATGAGAGGACCCTAGATCCTATGTGGGAGAGGAGTGAGTTGCTACCGAGGTTGAGGCCGTAGGGGCGCGCTAAATCCTACTTGATTTCAAATACCAACTCGAGCTACCTTTGTCATACCCCATTTTCTTTAGAGAGGTCTCATTAAAAAATCATAGCGGGTTCTTTTTATGAAGAATTCAGAGCTGTTTGAGACATGGAGATAAGAGAAAAGAAGAGTAAGGACACCTCCATAGGGAAGGACAACTCGGGAGGATTCTAGTTTGGACCACATCCATCTGATAATTAAGCTGGCCAAGTGTAGTTTCTTCCCTTTGAGAAGACACCAAAGAACAAAGCGCTTAATGTAGGAAAGATGATCAAAAGAGCCTTGCTTGGGTAGGATATTATTTGCAACTATTTTGTGTAAAATTTGGGCTTTTAAACTTAGTTGCTTGTACAAAGGAGGATGCCCAAAATAACTAGGTTCATTTTCCATGATCAATAGGAGGAAAGTTTCAGGGGTAAACCCTTGTTATAGAATCCAGGATTGAGCAAACAGTGGACAATTAAAATCGCCTGGCGTAATTTTGAAAATGGGAGACAAAATTTCAGAATTTAACAAAATTTTCTTTCCTTTCACCTCAGAGGAGATAATCCCATTTTCATTAGTCATATCGGCATAAAAGATTCTGATAAGATGAAGGAGAATGCCTTTTGGTTGTTGGGTAATAAAATCAAACCACCCTATATTTCGGAATAAAGGAAGAATATCGGGAATTCAGTATTTAAGAATGAGACATCCAGAACTTTACCAAGAATGAGGTCTGTGGTGCCAAGAGATGCACGGTATTGAAGCTTTGCTTGGGGAGCAACAAGTCATTTGTCAAGATTTTGTGCATCTCTCCCAGATAAAGAACCTCGGTTGGCTGTGTGCTTGAAACGAGGCATGTTTGATGAAGATACCTGATTGCTGAAGCCTTAGATTTCGTGGAATGATCCTTAGAAGAGAGGAGGAAGCTTCAGATTCAGTGATTTTTGGGTGAGGGTGAGAAGAAATGGAGAGGAAGCGATTTGGATGAGTTGAGCAACGAACTTCAGAAGGCTGAAATTAGGGTTTTAAGCTAATAGTTATATTTAAATCCCGCGACTTCAGATGACTGAAGATTATCTTCAGTCATCTGAAGATTTTTAGATTTGGAATTTGAAGAGTTAGTAGCTTCCCATACATTTGAAGTTCCAGGTTCAGTCATCTGAACCTGTTTGCTACAGTGTTAAGTTGTCTGAAGGTTTTAGTTCAGACGACCAACGATTAGAAAAATTTTGTAATTTCTTTTCTAACATACCTTTTTGCTATGAATTAACCCAAGTTCTCTCTCAATGAGTATAAATCTTTCTTCACTTAGGGGTTTTGTAAAAATGTTTGCCCATTGGTCACTTGTATTAATAAATTCAGGAGTTATATCCTCTTTTTGAAAACGACCTCTCAAAAAATGATGCCCTATGTCTATGTGTTTGGTTCTTGAGTGTGAAATTGAATTTTGGATATATTTATAGCACTTGTGTTATCACACTTTATTGGAATTGTCTTATAATCTAGGTTGAAGTCTTTTAATTGTTGTTTCATATACAGAATTTGTGTGCAACAACTTCCGGCTGCTACATATTCAGCTTCAGTGGTTGATAAGGCTATGGAGTTCTGTTTCTTTGAGAACCATGATATTAAGGGTTGTCCTAGGAAGTGACATGTGCCACTTGTACTCTTTATATCAACTTTACATCCGACATAATTAGCACCAGAATAGCTTATCATGTCAAAATTAGTATCCTTTGGATAACATAAACCTAGATCAAGTGTTCCTAGCAAGTACCTAAGTATCCTTTTAATGGCTATTAGATGTGATTCTTTAGGTGCTGACTGAAACCTTGCACACATACATACACTAAACATAATATTGGGTCTACTGGCAGTTAGATATAATAAACTCGCAATTGTTCCTCTATAGTGTTTCATGTCCACTTGTTTTCCTTTTTCATCTCTATCAAGGCTTGTTGATGTACTCATAGGGGTTCCTATGAGTTTGCTTTGTTCCATATCAAACTTTTTAAGCATATCTTTAATGTATTTAGTTTGATTTATAAATGTCCCATTTTTAGCTTGTTTAATTTGTAATCCTAGAAAGTAATTTAACTGCCCCATCATACTCATTTCAAATTCTTTTTGCATACATATGGTGAAGTTTTTACATAGTTCTTCATTTGTAGCTCCGAACATAATATCATCCACATATATTTGAACAATCAACATTTCTTTATTTTTGGTTTTGATAAATAAGGTGCTATCTACCATTCCTCTTGAAAATTCATTCTTGAGCAAAAATTTACTTAGCCTCTCATACCAAGCTCTAGGAGCTTGTTTCAAACCATACAAGGATTTTGTTAACTTAAATACAAGTTCTGAATTTTTTGAATTTTCAAAACCTGGAGGTTGTTTAACATACACTTCTTCATTTATATTTCCATTTAAGAATGCACTCTTTACATCTATTTGATATAATTTAAAATCCTTATGGGATGCATAAGCTAGAAGCATCCTATTTGCTTCCATTCTAGCCACGGGAGCAAAGGTTTCATCATAATCAATTCCTTCTTCTTGATTATATCCTTGTGCTACTAGCCTAACTTTGTTTCTTATAATTACCCCATTTTCATCCTTTTTATTTCTAAACACCCATTTAGTTCCTATGATTGATTTATCTTTGGGTTTAGGTATAAGTTCCCACAATTGGCTTCTTTCAAATTGATTTAGTTCCTCCTGCATAGCTATAATCCAAGAATCATCTTTTAAGGCTTCTTTAATGTTCTTGGGTTCATCTTGAGACAAGAACGCATAACGATTGCAAATCTTTTTCAATGAGGCTTTAGTGGTTATTCCTTTTGATGTTTCACCAAGAATTTGTTCTTTTGGGTTGCTTTTAGCATATTTCCATTCTTTAGGAAGTTCTAGATTTTCTATGATGTTTTCATTTGAAGCTTCATTTTTGTTTTCTTCTTTTATTTCAAGCTCTTCTTCTCTTTGTGAAATCTCTTTTCTCATCGATCTTAGCTTTATTGTCATAATTGATTGATTCATCAAATGATATGTGTATTGATTCAATAATTATAAGATTTCTTTTATTATAAACCCTATAAGCTTTACTATTTGTAGAGTAGCCTAAGAAGATGCCTTCATCAGATTTTGCATCAAACTTTCCTAAATCATATTTAGTATTAAGGATAAAACATTTGCATCCGAATATATGAAAGTAGGAGATATTAGCTTTTCTACCTTTCTATAGTTCATACGGTGTTTTGTATATACTTGATCTTACAGATACCCTATTTACAATATAACAAGCTATATTCACAGCTTCTTCCCAAAAGTATTTAGGTAGGTTATTTTCGTTTATCATTGTTCTTGCCATTTCTTGTAAGGTTCTATTTTTTCTTTCTACAACTCCATTTTGTTGTGGAGTTTTAGGTGCTGAGAAATTATGATTTATTCCATATTCATTACAGGATTTTTCAACCTCTTTATTCTTAAACTCCCTACCTTGATCACTTTTGAAATTTGTTACGTTATAACCCTTTTCATTTTGTAACCTCTTGCATAAGGTGATTAGCATGTTACAGGCTTCCTATTTGTTTGTTAAGAATAATACCCAAGTAAATCTTGAATAGTCATCTACTATTACAAAAGCATACTGTTTTCCTCCTAGGCTTAAGGTTCTAGTTGGACCAAATAAGTCTAAGTGTAATAGTTCTAGGGGTCTTTTAGTAGATATGTATTTTTTCTTTTTGAAGCTTGTTTTGACTTGCTTTCTCTTTTGGCATGCATCACACATCTTGTCTTTTATGAATTTGGTATTTGGTAATCCTTTTACAAGATGTTTCTTAGATAATTTGGATAGTAGGTCCATGCTAGCATGTCATAGTTTCCTATGCCATAGCCAACTTATTTCATTCATTGTTGCCAAACAAGTTACGTTTTGATTTACTAAGTTCTCAAGGTTTATACAATAAACATTATTTATCCTAAGCTATAAACAAGATTTCATTGTTCTTAGGATTTTGGATAACACATTTTTCTTTCTTAAAGGTTATTTTGAGTCCTTTGTCACTTAATTGGCTAATGCTTAAAAGGTTGTGTTTTAATCCTTCTACTAATAGAACATTGTCAATGGTAAGAGAATGTTCTTTACCTATTTTTCCAATGCCGATAATTTTACCTTTGGCATTGTCGCTGAAGGTGACATATCCTCCATCCTTTTGTCTTGGAGAGGTAAACTTAGCCTTATCGCCATTCATGTGCCTTGAACACTCGCTGTCCAAGTACCACTTATCCATTGACGGTGTTGTCCTAAAACATTCCTACAATGGAGGATTCATTGTGTTAGTCTTTAGAACCCAAATTCTTTTAACTTTCTTTGTTTTGTTGTTAGTTCCATTATTGACTTTCCATTCTCCTTGCACTTTAACATACTTTCTTTTTAGTGGGCAATTGAACATTATGTGACCTTTTGTCTTGCACATATAACAAGTGGTGTGTTCATGTTTGTTGTTTGAAGAGATGCTAGCATAGTGCTTGGCTTCCTTGACGAAGTATCCCATGAATAATTTTTTATTCTTTTTATTAGTTTTGCCATTATAACCTATCCCTTCTTTATTTCCATGTAGCCTTTGCTGTCCAATCATCTTTTCAAAATTTTCTTTACCTTTGGTAAAGTTATATATAATCTTCTCCTTATCCTCTACTGATTTCTTAAGTTGATTTATTTCTAACTCCTTTTTATTTAATTCATCTTCATGAGTTTTTCCTAACTTTTGAGTTATTTTATTTATTTTGTCTTGTAACTTTTTAATACAAGAGTCTTTTTCTTTTTCAATGGTTTTGAATGATTCAAGTTGCTTCAATAGTTCTTTATTTTGATATTTCAAAGTTATATTTCTCTTGGAAATTTTTATGAATCTTTTATGCAAAGAAAACAACTCAGCTTGTAATTCCTTGTAGGAAGGCATACTATCACACAACTCATCACAAGACTCATTGTAAGATTCTGTTGAAGAGTAGTAGGAATTTACCTCTTCTTTATTCACTATGAAACATATATTTGCCATCTCTTCTCCACTTGATTCGTTTTCTGTCTCACTGGAGCTTGAGTCATCCCAAGTGGCCTTCATAGCTTCCTTCTTTTTCTTCTTGTCTTTCTTGAGCAACGGACAGTTTGGTTTGATATGCCTTGGTTTCTTGTAGTGATAGCATATTGGAGGTTCATTCTTACTTTTATTTTCTTTCCTACTTGTCTCTCCTTTTTTAGGTTTCTTTTTATAAAACTTTCTAGGAAATCTTTTATTCCTTCTATAGAACTTACCTAGTCTCTTAGTGATGAATGCTAATTCATCTTGATCTAGGTTATTTGTTTCACTTTCCTCTTCACTAGAGTTGTGGCTAGACGCTTTTAGTGCAATGGATCTTTTATGCTTTGGTTCAGGATTCCTTTCTTTTAAGGCCGTTTCATAGGTAAGAAGTGAACCTATGAGTTCATCTAAAAAGGTGGTCTTAAGGTTTCTACCTTCAATGATAGCTGTAGCCTTTGGTTCCCATATGGAGGGAAGGCCTCTTAGAATTTTTATGATCATTTCGTAGGTAGTATAAGTTTTCCATAAGGCACTTAAGGAATTTATTATGTTGGTAAATCTGGTGTACATACTTGATGTTGTTTCATTAGAATTAATCTTGAATGTTTCATATTCACTTGTTAACATGTCTATCCTATTATATCTAACATCAATTGTTCCTTCACATGTTACTTCTAATTTGTCCCAAATTTCTTTTGCCATTTTGCAGGCCATGACCCTATTAAATTCACTAGCATCTAATGCACAATATAACGCATTTATAATGCTTGAATTGATTTGAAGCATTTTATAATCTGAATCGGTCATGCCCTTCTTTTCTTTTGGAATCTGTTTTCCATCAACTATCTTAGTGGGAATAAGGTTTCCATCCATAACTACTTCCCATGCTTTCCAATCCATGTGTTGGAGATATATTTGCATTCTCTTTTTACAAAAGGTATAATTGTGTTCACAAAAGATTGGTGGACGAGTTAAGGATTGGCCTTCACCAAAGGGTGCTACTCCTATATTTGCCATATGATCTTTTTATATTTTCTTGTTAGGAATTTCTATAACTTGGCTTTGGTTCCAATTAAAATTAGGAATAACTTCCCAAGAGAGGGGTGAATTGGGTTCTTTAAAAAACTTTTATTCCTTTTTTAATACTTACTTGTATTAGTATGAAAACAAGAAAATAAAGTAATCAACTAATAAACACACTACAAGATACTGACATTTAAATAAACAATCCAACTAATTAAAGTAAACAATTTAAACAAACATGCAAGAGTTTTAGAACTTTTATCAACTTCTTTATAGAAGTTTGCAACCTTCTTTGAATGAAATCTTTGTTTGCACTTCTCTTGATCAAAATCTCCGTAGATTAACCAACGTACTCCCTTTTGGGTTTTCGCAAATGGTTAATCAAAACATACTTTCTAAATATCAAGAGTCTTCCTTTGATTTTAATTTCAGCCCTGCTATCTGCACTTTAGTACACACAAAAATAGATTGTACAGAAAGTAATAAGTAAAGAAGAAAGAAAGACACAAAGATTTTACGAGGTTCGACTTCAACACAGCTTATGTCCTCGCCCTTGGCAAAATACCGAAATATAGCAGTTCCTTTACTGGGCGGAACATCATCGATTACAATCACTCGTTTGTTAAGGCTAGAGCCCACCTTCTCCAAACAATATACCCTCATTTGGTCAACGATCCAACAACCTGGATTCATCTAAAATCTACAAGAAAAAAAAGATTGTGTACAAAGAACGCTCACACAAAGAGCAAGTTAGTACAATTCAAAACTATGTACTTCAAAAGATAAATATCAAGAATGAAATACACTTTCGAGGCTTAGGAATGGATTTCACCAAACTCCTTTTTCTCCAGATGAGAAATTAGTAGTATAACTTCAGGGATTAATGAACAACAATCTCAGAATCACAGCACTTTCAGTTTACAAGAGATAAACAAGATGAGACTTTGAGGGCAAGAGAGCTTATGAAAAATTTTCAAAACTTGGTGTAATTTTGCATTAGAAAACCATGTATTTATTGGCAATCATACTTATTTCCTCGTTGCTAAAGTTTCCTTGGAGTGTTTCCCAAGATTTTAAAAAGTTTGGAGCCCAAGCAACGAATATTTAAAAAATAAAATTTTTAAAATTTCTGCCCTTTAATAGTATTCAGATGGCTGAACACTCGAGTTAAATCATCTGAAGTTCCTAAGTCAGTTAAAAACTTACACTAGATACAGGGTCAGATGACCGAAGATGGAGTTTAGATGACCAAAGAGTCGGGTTTAGACAACCGAGGTCCAAGTTCAGTCATCTGAACTGCTTCTGCCAGTTTTTGTTTCTCACCAGAAAATCTTTAGACATTTGAGCTTATTCTTCAGACGTCTGAAGTAATTCTTCATTCATCTAAACATGAAGTTCAGTCATCTGAAGTTGTTACTTCAGGCATCTGATCAGAACTTCAGTCATCTAAACAAATTGCTTTCTGAATTTTCTATTTCAATAATAAAAAATGGTTTGCTCTCTTTCTTTTATTCTTTATAAAACTTATTCCGGGGTTTTTTGAATAGGTCTCTAAGTCCATATGATTCCCTAAAGAGGTTAAAAATATATTTCAACAAATATTTAAACTTTGAAGCACTCACATTGGATTTCCTAAAACCTTATATGCTAAGCTTGAAATCATCTACATTCTTTTTGCTTTTGAAGTCCCTTGGATGTTTACTTGAGCTTGCTTTATCTTCCAATGCTTTGATCAATAATGAGCTATTTTAAGCTTCTCTTTGGATCATTTGTTAGTTTATCTATCTTGATGGTCCACACTTGATCCTTGTTTTCCTGAAACATCAAAACTTTAACATTCCAAGTTAAAATTTCATTTGTTTGTTATCACCAAAACTGTTTGAAAAACCTAGTCATACCAATAGAAGCTGAGGAGGCAAATATAGTAGGTGGTAATACACGTTCAGAAGGATTGATCAAAATGTTAGGTGACTTGCAAAGGGGAATTGCAGTGGACACAGATGATATTAGTGTGTCGCGTACTGGTGATGAATCTACTTCAGCAGGTATCATACCTTACTATTCTAGTACGTTAAATCAATTCAGTAAACCATTTGCTAATCTCGTGAAGGATGCATGAGTGCCCGTATATCTAAACTATACAAAGTTCTCAAAATTGGAGTTTTGATAAAGTTGCTTCATGCAAGGACAATGCATAGGTTATCTCAGAGTGCATTCAACATGCATTTAAACCTTATTAAGACGACACTGCCTAATGGTGAAACACTTCCAAAGTCCTTTTATGAGGTGAAGACATACATGTGTGAATTGGGTCTCGATTACACTCTAATACATGCTTGTAGGTATGATTGTGCACTCTTTTTATGGTGAACTTGAAAATATGAACAAGTGCCCAGAATGTGGTGAACCAAGGTATAAAAGTAATAAGAAGAACGGTAAAAAGATCCCCTAAAAAGTTTTGTGATAATTTCCATTAATACCACGTCTACAACGATTGTACATGTGCAGAAAGATTGCTGCAGATATAACATAACATAAAAAAAAACGACTTCAAGAGGAAAATACCCTTAGCCATCCAGCGGACTTGGAAGGTTGGTCCAAGTTTGATAAAATGTATTCGTGGTTTTCTAGTGATCCTCGCAACATCAAATTTGGTTTTGCTTCAGATTGGTTCAATCTTTTTAGTAACATAAACAACCCGTATAGCACGTGGCTAGTTATGACGATGTTGTTAGCTTTACTATGATCCCAAGAGGGGGGTGAATTGGTATTTTTAAAATTAATGCCCTAGGTTAGTATCCTAACAGCAACATATTCACAACCCTAAAGTCAATCTAGTGCTAGTAAAATAAATCAATTGTAATATGAAGCATAAATTAAATAACGCAATGTAATCAACAAAGCATGCACCAAAGCAGTAAAGAGAAGTGACGCGCAGAAGTGTTATCGAGGTTCGACAAATTGCCTACATCCCCGCGTTGGCTAACAAGCATAAAGATTACCACTATAATGCTCACTTAAATGGGTGGAGCGACACCTAAATAACTTGGTTAATTAGCACAGGGCTGGCCTCAACCTTTACACAATCCTTACCAAGCTGGATTATCGCCCCCTCAAGCCACGTCTGGAATACAATAGTATTTTCTCAATCAACTAGTACAGTGATTATGCTTTCATGTAAAGCAGATATGTACCCAATACGCACAATCACATACACATCAATAATATGGATATAGTGTAAGCTCAGTGATGCAAATAGTTGTGCTAACAACACTCAATATGGTATTCTCAATGCAATGCTCAAGAGTTTTCAATACAAACATTATCTTGGAATTTAAGCAAAGCACAATTCAATAGCACATCAATATTCCAAAAATATCAATAAGATATTCAAACTAGTTCAAGAAGATTTTTTTCAATGAAATAAGCACACTACTACTAGTTTGAAAATATTTTGCTTGTTGAAAATATTTTTGCACAACAAAAAATCAAAGCTACGAGATACTTGCAATAACAATGCAAATATCCTAAGCTTGCTATTTTGGCCCAACACAAGATTTATAATATTGAAATATGTGGGATAAACCTAAACCAAACTCCTCAAAAAATAATATCACATTCACACAAGCAAGTGGGAGTTTTTAGCAAAACCTAGCAATCACAATCACACAAAATATGCTCTCACAATCTCAAAATGTATCAAGGGAATGGAAATTTGAGAGTATTTGGACAAAGAGAGTATTTTCAAAAGAGAGGATTTTTGGCTAACGAAGTTTTTAATTAATTGCTAATCCTAAAAAATGAGCCTATATTTATAGGCATGGGAAAAGTTATAACTATTTGGGACTTGTTGGGAATTATTAGAAAAGTTCCAAAGTGTTTAGGATGTATTAACCCTCATTAACCCGAATTTACCACAATTAAAATAATTTAAACCCGGTGAGGTTCGGGTGGCTGAACTGTGGTTCGGTCGCCTGAATAGACACAATAATAAAAGCCTTTTAAATCAGTTCGGTGGCTCAAGTTAAAGTTCGGTGGCCCGAATTAAAGTCAAAAAAATTTCTTCAGATTTTCGGGTGCCCGATCATAGGTTTAGTAGCCCAAACTCATGTGTTCGGTCGCCTGGGGCTTAATTTGAACTAAATAACTCGGTAGCATGAGTCAGTGAAATGTCCTTTTTAGGTAGTTCAGGCACCCATGGACGGTATGTACAATTTTGTTCGGTCGCCCGAGAGCCTAAGTCAACTGTTGACTTCTCAACAGTTCGGGCGCCTAAGAAGTTTTGAACTCTTAGGGTTCGGTCGCACGAGCTTTCTTAAATTCCCTAATAATATTCAATTTCAGTGCATTTTTAACACTCCTATATTTTATATGATATGTGTGCATGAGTGTTGGGACCTAGAGTCATACTATATTCTTACTGAGCTTACCATATATCCTATATGCATGATAAACAGCTAATTAATACAGACCATATCCCTAGTTACTATTACAGACCCATATTACATAAATTGAATTGGCAATACAAATTAAAATCTTCAAGGTCTTCATGTCTTGCTTCAAGTGTCATTCTTTGAGATGCTTATCTAAGCCTGCACAAACACTTGAAAACCATCAAATACCTAAGTATTTGTCATTATCAAAACTGGGTGTGACCTATAAGGTCAATAGATGTCATACAATATTCCGCCATGATGATGTACGAAAGAACCTTCCATTTATATGTCCTTATTATTCCTAGACCATGGACACCTGGCAATGATATTGATGTTTACCTAAGGTTGTTAATTGATGAGTTGAAAGAACTATGGGAAAAAGGAGTGGAAACATTTGATGTAAAGACCTGGAAAAATAATAGCAATAAAATAATAAAGGAAAAGAAAAGAAGGAAAATGAATTTTATTGAGGAGCATCAACAGGAGTTCGTTGACGAACTTAGGTTTCTTATCAATGAATGTCATTCTAGATCTCATTGATGAAGGACACATGTTCGTCGATGAGAAGATATTGAGAGCAAGGAATTCAGGCCACTAAGGGTTCGTCGATGAACTCATTATCTTCGTCGACGAACGCCCTTCTGTGGTTCATCGACGAGTACACGTGTCTCGTCGACGAAGCTACACGGTAAGTCGTCTATATATATATATAATTACATTTTCAGCGAGAAAATTTGTAAAGACCCAAAAATTTAAAAAGATTAAAATAATTTGAAAAAATAAATAAATAAAAGAACAAATAAATAAATAAAAGGAATGACGTGGGAAAAAGAAAAAAAATTAAATAAAAAAAATTAAAGAAATTAAATTAAATTAAGATAAATTAAATAATTAAATAACTAGTTGTTAAATTAAATATTATTGTATTGGATTTAAAAATAATAATAATTAAAATAAGATATATATATATATATATATATGTAAACTTATATAATATATATAAGTTAAAGTAATATAATATATATATATATATGTAAACTTAAGTTACTGGAAGAGATAAGAAGGAAGAAAGAAGAAGAAGAAAGAAGAGGCTGCACTCAACCCCCCCCCCCTCTGAAATTTTTTTAACTTTCCTGCGTCCGTCTACGTCTCTCTCCTTCTCTCTCAATTACTCGACGAGTTTGTGACGGATCGGGAAACGGAAGGTGTCATTGGAATCCTGGTTCCGCTGCCAACATTTCTACTAGAGCAGATTTTTCATAGAAATGGCTTAGGCACTGCTCCTGGGGAAAGATAATTTTTTCCCATTTTCTCAATTTTGCCATTAATATGTGGTTAAATCGAAGAACGGACACCACTACAGGGTCCTAGTCATCGATATCGTCATTTTGGCGTAGGTAATTTTTTAATTGGGGTTTTCTAGGCCCTACTCTAAAGTGAGAGTGGGATTTGAGAATTTGGTTAAATTTAAGGGTATTATTATTTATTTAGGAATTATGGCCCTAGGAAATATTTAAATAATATTTTATTTAGGAATAATTTATTAGAACTAGGAATTTAATTTCAGGGTCCGGGTGAGCGCCGCAGGTATTTTTCGAAGTCCTTGTTGGCGTAGTTCAAGAAACTAGGTAAGGGGAAAAATATATATTAAATCAGAATTTTTATGAATTTAATGAAAAAATAAATTGTGTTATATGTACGTGTATATTTTTCGATATGGGTAAAATGCCAACTGTTTAAATTATATTTTTTTTGAGTTTAGGCTGTTTATTGGATACGTATGTGTGAAAATGAACTGATGAAAGTGGAAAAGTATTTTCAGAATATTTATGTAAGACATGAAAAGTATTTTTAATATATAAACATTAAATATTGGTTGGCTTATTTTACAGGTAGTGTATGAATTTTACTGTTAAATTGTGTGACATGAGAATCTATGCAAATTATATGTTAAATGCATGAGATGCAGGTTAAGTAAGTAAAACAATGAAAATAAATTATGATATGGACAATGTTGCCTGTGTATGTTAAATGCAACCATGTAAATGTAAGACAGTTGAAAGACAGCCATGTTAGCAGATCTAGCACACTTCTATGTAGACTAACTGATGACAGGTAAAAGGAGCTGTGTTAGCAGATCTAGCATGTTTCTACGTAGACTAACTGATGATGGCTAAAGACCAGCTGTAGTACGAAGTAATGAAATGAAATGTTATACAATGAAATGACGATGAAATGGCAGTGAAATGAAATGATAAAGGTAAATTGATGTAAATGAGAAAGAGTCACTCAAAGTGAAACGAAATGCAAAGTTAAGTTATGAACAGGAATGAATGTGCATGAATGTATAATGATAGAATAGAATGATGTATTATGATAATAGAAGTATGTATGTACGTAGAACATGTTACGATTGGGCGAGGCATACTCTTTGCCTAAGGGCTTGCTGAGCAAGGCGAGTGCACTCGTAGTTACAGATGTGGCAGTAGCTGCATAACGTACTAAGGCAGAGGGAACCTACTTGTATGGGCGGGTAGATTTCCCTATCTTTAGGGCCTTTGCCGGTAAATTATTATTGAACAGTGTGAGTACGAGATTAATTTATCACTTGAGGGCTTACTGAGTAAGGTGAGTGCCCTGGTATGCTTTAGCTGTGACCTTTAGGTTGTCAAAAATATCAGAGCAGAGGGATGCTACTTGTATGGGCGGGTAATAATCCCTATCCCCCGGTAATCTCGTGGGTTAAACAATTACATGTGTTTGATTAGGATCAGGGAATGATTTTAGAAATTATGTTAAGGATTTCCAAATGTTAAATATTATGTTATATATAAACTCATGTTGGCCACACACTGTTTTAATATATGGTTTCTTCCCTTACTGAGATGTGTCTCACCCGAATATGAATTTATTTATTTTTTTCAGGATTTCTTCGAGATCGAGCTTAGAGAGCTCAAGGTTTTTATAGCATTATTGGGAGATAAAAAAAAAAGGGTATAAACATTTTAATGATGTTTTTGTTGAAAGTAAATATTTAAGTTTAATGTCTTTATGTTTTAAGGCTATTGAGTAAGGAATGATTGTGAAAATACTGAATTGTTTTGGGAGTTATGTAAATTTATGGAAATGCAGGTGATGGATAATTTATTATGGTTGGTGGTTAGAATTAGTAAACTCTGGTATTATGTTATATGGAGACTTTGTTGATATTTTCCGCTGCGTATGTTAATTATGGATTTATCAGGTATAACGCACCGGACCCGAGCTTAAGGGTTCGGGGCATTTCAAATTAGTTTTCTTCTGTTTCTCTCTCTAAGTTTCGGCCACCCTACCTTCTCTCTACGATTCTGACTCCATTTTTCCTCGTTTCAACAATTAAAGGTTACCACGTTGATCTTGGGAAAATTCTCTATAATTTAGCCGGAGCAAAATATTGGTTTGGAGTTCTCGGGTTCCATCCCAAAATCAAGGTAAATGAGTTATTTTAAGGTTTTTATGAATATTAGGTATTTTTGGTCATAGGAAATGTGTTAGATGTTAATGTACTGGAGTTTAAGTTGCTTAAACTGGGGTTGATATGATTTTAGGGTTTGGAGTTTTGAGACATCGTATGCGTGATTTAGGATTTTAGCAGGTTTCCCAGGAAACAGGTAAGGGGATAAACTAAGTTAGGTATTTTCAGAAAATGTATTTTCAATATTTAGTATTTAATTTAGAAATCATATATAGTTTTGGGGAATACTGTGATGGAATTGAGAAAACTTTGAAAAACAAATTTAATATTATTTTGTCAGAAAAAATATATGTTTTTCAGGTCAGATAATATGTTATGGTATAGCATTCACTTATGTATGGCATGAGTATAGATTTTTACTGCGGTTAGTAGCATGTTAGAATATTTCATAAAAACATAGAACAAGCATGTTTTAACGAGAGTTTTCAAAAAAGTTGTAAATAGTACAAAAATTGTATTTTCATGTATATTATGAAATTTAGTTGGCAAAGATGCCGTAACTTTCAGTTAGCGCAGATGTCGTATTATTCAGCCGGCTCAGATGCCGTGATATTTTACCGGCGCATATGCCGTGATAAGTTTTAATATGATAGTTTACTCAGAAATTATGAAATGATAGTTTTTATTCAAAAATATATAAAAGCTAGATTTTATTTCAGAATTATATTATGAGAAATGTATTATATGATAGTAGAGTCTGGATGACTTAGTTTAGATTTAGAGTACGGTACCATAACTATCAGTTCAGATAGTGCTACCACACATCTTAAATAGAGTGTGAGAGTTTGGATAGTAGATTGTGCATCAACGTGGGAGTAGTTGTCCCTTGGCAGTCCGAACTAGGTTGGGCAAGCCAATCGTACTTACATAATTATTAGTTGACTTAGTGTGGTAGGCCAGCCATTGTTAGGTCCTGCCTATGGGCTGCACAATTTCAATCATGTGGGGGTAATACATGACATCAGCTAGCTATCCATCCAGGGTGTGGTTTCAATATAATGCAGATATAGCAGATGATTTTTATAAATACAGATATTATATGAAATATGATCTATACAGATTTATACAAAATAGTTTTACTAGCTTTATCAAATGCAGTTGAATTATGTATAGATTTTCCTTATTTAACAAATATAATATACCATGTTCAGTATATATTTATATTACAATGATACTCACGTTGCCACACATTGATATTAGTTTATATCCCTTACTGTGAGGTGTCTCACCCTAACATTACAAACATTTCAGGAAACCAGGATAGAAGAGTAGATCGAGCTCAGAGGTAGTTGAGACTGTTTTATACTACCCTGTCTGAAAGGCAAGTTGTGGGGTGTGTTCAGGATGGATATTTAGGGATGTGTCCCTAGGATATTATGGTTCTTTTTGGGGATGAATATTTGTGTATTTATGGATATAGTAGAACTCTGGTATTGTATATATTTACGGTTGTGTAAATTATAGTTTTCGCTGCATAAACGATATGTAGATTGGTATATCTTCGGTACCTATAGGTCCGGGTGGACTTTAACTTTATTAGTATGCATTGGTATCAAGGTTATTATGATAATTTTTACGTGGAAATATATATATATATATATATATATATAGAAAAAATTTTAGGACGTTACATTTTGGTATCAGAGCCTAGGTTTCTAAGTTTTGTAGACTTTAGTGTAGAGTAGAAACAATACCAAAGTACAGGAATAGATCGAGATTTTAGAGAGTCAAGGTTGGAGAGTTAATACATGAATTTAGGTTTTGTTCTGCAGCTTGGAAACAGGATTTTCGTAATGGTTTTTGTATTTTTCCTAGGGTGATGATTTCAGGAAAGTCATAGTAAACTATTGTTAGGTTGTGTTTCTAAATTGCAGGATTGAATCTTAAATTTGGAGTAGTTATGTTAATTGATGATCTGAGAGTTTAGCTAGCTAAATATATATTAATTATGCTAAGAAGATAGGGTCCTCAGACTATGTTTATTGTATTTTCAGGAGGGACCCTGGAGATAGTAGTGCTCACACCAGTGGTGATGATAGCGTGGGGCCCTCTAGTACGGGCGACGGTGATTTTGATGTTGTTCTGCGTAGTGTAGCTCAGCCAATTATGATTGAGATTGCAAGAAGTTCTAGGGAGTAGGGAGGCCCATTTGCAGATTAAGGCTGTACCATAGAGAATATCACTAAAATGAATCCTCTAGCATTCTCAGGGGGAGCTGACCCTACAGTTGCTGAAAACTGGATGCAGGAGATGGAGAAAATACTAACGGTGTTGCATTGTACAGATGATCAGAGGGTCTAGTATGCCACCTATAAATTGACGGGTGAGGCCGAGAGGTGGTGGACAACCATAAAATTACTGGAGGAACAGAGAAATGTACCAATGATTATAACTTAGAGCCAATTTAAGGAAATTTTCTTTGATCTTTATTTTCTTGCCACCATTAGAGAGGCTAAGGTAGTAGAATTTTTGAATTTGACTCAAGGAAATCACACAGTTCAACGGTATGCGGCGAAATTCATTGAGCTGTCACATTTTGCTCCTTACATTGTACCAGATGAGACTTAGAAGGCAAGACTGTTTCAGAGGGGCTTGAAGTAGGAAATCCTTAAACAAGTGGTAGTTCTAAAGGTGCAGAACTTCTTTGAACTTGTAGACATGGCCACAATAGCAGAGGAGAGCAATCATAGGGATGTGGGAGAACCGAGCAAGAGAAAGAGGCCCATGCCTCCAGGATTTTAGGTGGGTGTAGTCGAGACCCATGGAGGGGAGATCGATATAGCGAGGACCAGAGGCAGATGATGGGACACCATGGTTTTCAGGGTGAGCAGACTTATCCCATCTGCCCTAGGTTTGGCCGGAGACATATGGGTGAATGCCAGATGGGAGAGAATGTTTGCTACTAGTGTGGAAATCCCGGCCATATGACATGAGCATGTCCCAGACCGTTGAATCATGCACCATCTCCTAGACCATTTCGGGGAGGTCATTAGGCACCCTGTGGAGGCCAATAGAGGCATGCAGCCCTAACGAGGGTTTATGCATTGATTCCAGGAGATGTCGAGGTTGCAAGTGATGTTGTGACAGGTATTTTTATTGCTTTATCTTATAAAGCTGTTATTTTATTTGACTCAGGTGTTACCCATTCTTTTGTATCATTGGGGTATGTCAAACTATTTGGGATTGAGATACAGCTATTAGATGTTGAGTTATCAATAGCCACACCAACTATCTAGTGGGCATTCAGGAGAGAATTTTACCAGCCAATCTCATGATATTAGACATGTAGGGGTTCAATATAATATTGGGTATGGACTGGCTAGCTAGCAATAACCTAGGAAAATTACACAGAGTCTCGTTGATGAACCTAGGGAGTTCGTCGATGAGCGCATAAGGGGGCCTCGTCGATGAGAAGATACCGAGAGAGGGTCGTGGCAGTCTGAAATTAGTTAACAAAGGGTGAAGGTTCATTGACGAAATTCCTTAAGGACTTGTCGACGAGATGATGTGTCTCGTCGACGAATCTGGGGCTATAAATAGTTGAAACCTAGATTTTTCAGTGTAATTTGGCACAAATCTATCTCTCTCTCTCTCTCTCTCTCTCTCTCTCTCTCTCTCTCTCTCTCTCTCTAAATGTCTCCCTCTCATTCTCTCTTCAATCCTGACCCCGTTTCTCACCGGATCGACGATCTGAGACCACCATGACGCTCCTGAGAAAGTTCTCTACAAGTCTGCCAGAGCGAATCGTTGGTGGGAGGGGTTCGAATTTCATCCCAATCTTAGGGTAAGGCATTTTATTCGGAATTTTCTTTCCCTACAGTTAAAAGAAACGTAGTATACAAAGAAATAATGATATTTTATTCTGGGAGATGTTGTTTTCAGGATATTGAGTGAGGAACCCTGCGGGTATAAGGCTAGAGTACAGTAGAGACTTTTCAAAAATAAGGTAAGGGAAATATGCTATGCTAGGAGGTTTTACTTATATTATCAGAGATTTTATGTATATGCATGTATACCAATTATTATACAGTTTTTTTTTTTACAGAATAAGAGTATTACAGAATGTGTGGCTTGAGTAGATATTATCTGATATAGAATCTTATACAGTTTTCCAGAATATCATGTTATATAGTATATACGAATATATGTACATATATAGTTTTATTCATATCAATATATTCAGATATTTATACAAATAGATATATATACATATACACAGATGTTTATTCAGATCAGTATATACAGTATTTATAGAATGTCATGTTTTTCCTAATGTCATAACACTCAGTTTATACAAACAGAATATACAGTTATAGCATCAAGATGCTACTAGTATGTTGTTCAAATATTACTGTATTTACAGTACAAAATTATAGTGTTATGGTAATTTTGGGAACATGATAAAAACAAAAAAGATAATTATGGTATATACATATAGTATTAGGTCCCTGATGAAATATTACAGACAGATACAGAGCACGATATCGTTGCTATATACAGATAGAGTGCAACCACATATCTCAGATAGTGTGTAGGTATTGTCAAACCGTGCTCAGAGAGGATGGCGCTCCCCAGTGTGGGTTGAGGGGGCTGGTTTGATGAGGTAGCAGTTTTAGTTTTATGCTTAGGAGAGGATGCAGTTTGGCCGTACTGAGGTAGTGTAGAGTATAATGACTTACCTGGAGGGCCGACCAGCGTTAAGTCCCGCCTATGGGCCGCACAACTCTGTCATGAGGGGTCAAATCATGACATACAAAATATATAGTATGATATTAGCAGTATGAAAGATAGAAAGTTCAAATGATACAGTTATATTTTAAGTTACGATAAACGTAAAATATATTTTTACTGATTTTCTAACTTTATACTTTCAAATGTTATTTTTATTGATATGCAAGTTGGTTGCCACACACTAGTAATAGCGTATTTCCACTTATTGAGCATCGACTCATCCCATTACTTTAACATTTTTCAGGTGAGCCAACTAGGCGAGCAGATCAGGCTTGTCGATAGAGACACCTCATTGACTACTCTATTTATAGGGTGAGTTTGTAAAAAGAGGTTGAGTTTTGGGAAGATGATACTTGTATATGTATTTATATCATGGGAAAATACAGTATTCTGGTATTGAGTATCTATATATGGTTATGTGGTTGATATTCTCTGCTGCATAGGTGCACCCATTACATATAAATTTATTGTAGTGTCTATTTATACTTGGAAGACTATAACAGGGATATTAAAGTGTTATATAGATGTTTATGTTTTTTTAAAAAATGGGATAAAATTTGGGTTGTTACAAGCTAACTACGCCAGCATTGATTGCCATAAAAAAAGAGGTGATCTTCAAACCACCGGGAGAATAAGAATTCAAATTTATGGGTTCAAGTGTATGTGCCTTGCCATAGTTAGTGTCAGAAATTCAGGCGAGTAGGCTGCTTCAGGATGGTTTCCAGGGGTATGTAGCTTATGTAAAGGAGACATCAGAGGGAGAATTAAAGTTTGTTGACATTCCAGTAGTCAAAGAATTTTTATATGTATTTCTAGAAGAGTTACTTGGTTTACCACTAGACCGAGAAATTGAGTTTACCATTAATCTTCTTTTAGGATCAGCACTGATATCTAAAGCACCCTATAGGATGGCTCCAGTTGAACTAAAAGAGCTGAAAGGCCAGTTGCAGGAGTTATTAGATAAAGGGTTTATTAGGCCTAGTGTGTCGCCTTGGGGAGCTCCAATTTTGTTTGTAAATAAGAAAGATGGAATGCTAAGAATGTGCATCGATTCAAGGGAGATAAATAAAGTGATGATCAAGAATAAGTACCCTCTTCCTAGAATCGATGACTTATTTGGCCAGCTCTAGGGGACCCAGGTCTATTCCAAGATTGATCTTTAATCAGGATACCATCAGGTGAGAATTAAAGCTGAGGATGTTCAGAAGACAGCATTCCAGACCAGATATGGTCACTACAAGTTTCTAGTTATGCCATTTGGTCTAACTAATGCACCCATAGCGTTTATGGATCTGATGAAACAGGTATTCTATCAGTACTTGGACCAGTTTTTTGTGGCCTTTATAGATAATATACTGGTTTATTCAAAGAGTTTTGAAGAGCATGAGGATCATCTGAGGCTGGTATTGCATTTGTTGAGAGAAAAGAAGCTATTTGCCAAGTTTAAGAAATGTGAATTCTGGCTAAGGCAGTTCACTTTCCTCGGGCATGTGATCTCCGAGGGTGGCATATAAGTCATTCCAAGTAAGATAGAGGTGGTAGTGAATTGGGTAAGATCGAGGAATGTTCAAAAGATCAGAAGCTTCTTAGGTTTGGCGAGATACTATCGGCGTTTTGTGGATGGATTTTCTAGATTATTAGGTCCACTAACATGACTCATCAGGAAAAATGTAAAGTTTGAATCGATCGATGAGTGTGAGAAGAGCT
The DNA here is from genome assembly GCF_029873635.1 of Malania oleifera. Lineage (NCBI taxonomy): Eukaryota > Viridiplantae > Streptophyta > Magnoliopsida > Santalales > Ximeniaceae > Malania > Malania oleifera. Next base: position 32,510,853 of record NC_080424.1, read on the forward strand.
TTCAAGAGTTGAAGCAATAGCTTGTCGCTGCACTGGTATTATCGATTCCATCAAGAGTGGACAGATTTGTTGTATACAGTGGGGCGTCCCAGAAAGAACTCAAGTGTGTGTTAATGCATCTGGGGAGGGTTATTGCATACACCTCTTGGCAACTTAAGGAATATGAAAAGAACTACTTGGTACCTGATTTGGAGTTAGCTGCAGTGGTGTATGCCTTAAAGATTTGGAGGCTTTATTTGTATGGTGGGAAGTGCGAGATCTTCACTAACCATACAAGTTTGAAATATTTATTCACCTAGAAAGAACTGAATATGAGGCAAAGGAGATGACTAGAGCTCATTAAATACTATGATTGTACTATCAGCTATCACCTAGGGAAAGCAAACATGGTAGCTGATGCTCTAAGCTGAAAATCAGTGGGAGCAACATTGTCAGTAGTAATGATCCAATATTCGATCCAGATAAAATTGGGGAGGCTTGGTGTGGAACTAGTAGAGGGTGATCACCAGACATTCATTGTCAATTTGGTACTATAACCTATCCTGTAAGAAAAGATTAAAGTTGCTCAGAGAGATGATGCAAAATTAGTAGAGTTGATGGATAAAGTATAGGAAATGGAACATATGGAACCCGGGCCCCACTTGGCGGGTTCGGGGTGTTATAGTTTTGGTATTAGAGATATATTTCAAATAACACTCTGGACCCTAGTTTCAGGTTTGGGGTATTATGAGAGGAGTTTAGTATTTCAGATGATGAAGCTCTGCTACTAGATTGTGCATACCTATAGATGCTGAGATTAAGAAAACTATCCTAGAGGAGGCGCACAGATCCCTTTACACAGTGCATCCTACCAGTACTAAGATGTATCGGGACCTATGAGAGTCATTTTGGTGGAGTGGCATGAAGAGGGAGATAACTGAGTTTGTGGAGCAGTGTTTGACATGCCAGCAGGTAAAGGCTAAGCACCAGAGACCGACATGACAGTTGCAGCCACTCTATATCCTTGAATGGAAGTGGGATCATATATCTATGGATTTCGTTATAGGGTTACCACCGGTGTTGCATGGGTAGAACGCCATTTGGGTGATTGTAGACCGGCTGACGAAGACTGCTCATTTTCTCTCTATTAAAGTCAACTACTCCATGAGCAGATTGGCTGAGTTATACATATAGGAGGTAATTTGACCCCATGGAGTGCGAGTATCTATAATTTTATATCAAGACCTATGTTTCACATCACGATTTTTGAAGATTTTGCAAGAAGCTTTGGGGTCTCAGTTATCATTCAGCACAACCTTTCATCCTCAGACTGATGGGCAGACAGAAAGGACAATCCATATACTAGAGGATATGCTATGAGCATGTGTGCTGGACTTCGGAGGTAATTGGACCCAGTTTATGCCTGTAGTTGAATTCACATATAATAACAGCTACTAGGCCAGCATTAGGATGACACCTTATGAGGCACCATATGGTAAAAGGTGCTGCTTTCCGCTATACTAGGATGAAAGAGGTGAAAGACGAGTCCTGGGGCCAGAATTGGTTTCGTGGGTGTATAATAAAGTTCAACTTATTAGAGACATAATCAATGCAGCCCAGAGTCGACAAAAAAGTTACTCAGATACTCATCGCCGAAAGTTAGAGTTTGATGTGGGAGAAAATGTATTTTATAGAGTGGCACCACTGAAGGGAGTTATGAGGTTTAGAAGGAAGGGTAAGCTGAGCCCTAGGTACAGTGGCCCATTCGAGATACTTGAGAGAGTGGGTCCAGTTGTCTACAGGTTAGCTTTACCACCAACACTATCCAAGATTCATGATGCATTCCATGTAGCTATGTTGAGGAAATACGTTCCAAATCCCTCCCACGTGATTAATTATAAGGAGATAGAACTTACAGATACTTTGGTATATGAAGAAATACTAGTGTAGATTCTACATAGGAAAGAATAGGAGTTGCGCACCAAGAAAATACCACTAGTAAAAGTCCTGTGGAGGATTCAAGTAGTAGAGGAAGCGTCATGGGAGTTGGAGGAGGAGATGTGCTAGAAATATCCACATTTGTTTTAATGGGTCCAACATTAGCTAGGAAAGGATAATAATACAGGTAAAAAAATCATGTAAATAGATTTTGTTTTATGCAGGATAATTAGTGAATGTAATAGTTGTCTATTTTATTGGTTTTGGCAGAATTTTGGTTTGTTATTGTAATCTCCTAGAACTGTAAATGTAACCACGTTATTCTTCCACCACAAGTGAGGGTAAATAATAAAATATGTAGCGATTTTTTCCTCAGAGGATGGTGTATAGCATAGATAGCAAATTTCAAGGACGAAATTTTTAAAAGGAGAGGAGAATATAGAGATCCGAAAAAATAATAGCAATAAAATAACAAAGGAAAAGAAAAGAAGGAAAAAGAATTTTACTGAGGAGCGTCAGCAGGAGTTCATCGACGAAGCCAGGGTTCTTATTGACTACTTCCTTCTAGATCTCGTTGAAGAAGAACACGTGTTCGTCGACAAGCAGATACCAAGAGCAAGGAATTTAGGCCATTAAGGGTTCATCAACGAACTGATTATCTTCATCGACGAACACCCTTTTGCGGCTCGTCAACGAGTAGACGTGTCTTGTCGATGAAGCCACGTGACTAGCCATATATATATACATGCAAAAATCACATTTTCAGCGAGAAAATTAGTTTTCTTCTGTTTCTCTCTTTAAGTTTTGGACACCCTACCTTTTCTCTATGATTCTGACTCCATTTTTTTCCGTTTCAATGATCAAAGGTTACCATGTTGATCTTGGAGAAATTCTCTACAATTTAGCCGGAGCAAATTGTTGGTTTAGAGCTCTTGGGCTCCATGCCAAAATCAGGGTAAGTGAGTTATTTTAAGGTTTTCATCAGAATTAGGTATTTTTGGACCCAGGAAATGTATTATATGTTAATATACTGGAGTTTGAGTTGCTTAAACTGGGGTTGATCTGATTTCAAGGTTTGGAGTTTTGGGACGCTATACGTGTGATTTAGGATTTTAGGAGGTTTCCCAGGAAACTGGTAAGGGGATAAACTAAGTCAGGTATTTCCAGAAAATGCATTATTCAATATTTAGTATTTAATTTAGAAATCATATATAGTTTTGGGAATACTAAGATGGAACTGAGGAAACTTTGAAGAACAGATTTAATATTATTTTGTTAGAAAAATATATATTTTTCAGGCTAGATAATATGTTATAGTATAGTATTCACTTATGTGTGGCATGAGTATAGATTTTTACTACAGTTAGTAGCATGTTATAATATTTCATAAAAACAAAGAACAAGCATGTTTTAATGACAATTTTTATAAAAATTATAAATAGTACATAAATAGTATTTTTCACGTCTATTATGAAATTTAGTTGGCGCATATGCCGTATTATTCAGCTGAATCAGATGCCGAGAAATTCAACCTACGCAGATGTCGTGATAAGTTTTAATATGATGGTTTACTCAAAAATTATGAAATGATAGCTTTTATTCAGAAATATGTAAAAGGTGGATTTTATTTCAGAATTATATTATGAGAAATGTATTATATGATAGCAAAGCCCAGATGACTTACTTTAGATTCAGAGCACGATACCATAACTATTAGTTCAAACAGTGCTACCACACATCTCAGATAGAGTGTGAGAGTTTGGATAGTCGATTGTGCATCAGTGTGGGAGTAGTTGCCCCCTAGCAGTCCAGACCAGGTTGGGCAAGCCAATCGTAGTTACAAAATTATCAGTTGACTTAGCATGGTAGGTTAGCCATTGCTAAGTCTCGCCTATGGGTTACACAACCTAGTCATGTAGGGGTAATACATGACATCAGCTAGCTATCCATCTTGGGTGTGATTTTAGTATTATGCAAATATAACAGATTATTTTTATGAATACAAATGTTATATGAAATATGATCTCTACAGATTTATACAGAATAGTTTTATTAGATTTATCAAATGCAGTTGAATTATGTACAATTTTTCCTTATTTAACAGATATAATATACCATGTTCAGTATATATTTATATTACAATTATACTCATGTTGTCACACACTAATATTAGTTTATATCCCTTACTGAGAGGTGTCTCACCCCAGCATTACAAACATTTCAGGAAACTCGGATAGAAGAGTGAATCAAGCTCTGGGGTAGTGGAGACTGTTTTATACTACCCTGTTTGAAGGGTAAGTTGTGGGGTGTGTTCAGGATGAATTTTTAGGGATATGTACCTAGGATATTATGGTTCTTTTTATGGATGAATATTTGTGTATTTATGGACATAGTAGAACTCTGGTATTGTATATATTTACGGTTGTGTAAATTATAGTTTCCGTTGCATAGACGATATGTATGTATAGATAGGTATATCTCCAGTACCTATGGATCTGGGTGGACTTTGACTTTATTAGTATGCATTGGTATGAGAGTTGTTATGATAATTTATATGTGGAAAAAAATATATAGCAAAAATTTCAGGACATTACTTTCGATGTGGAAACTGGGTCAACATTTCGGATACATGCTGCACTGTTGTGGACTATTAATGATTTCTCTGCTTACGACAACTTATCGGGTTGGAGCACGAAAGGTTACTTAGCATGCCTAGTGTGTAATAAGGATTTTGGGTCCTTACCTTTGAAGCATGGATGCAAGTTATACTTTATGTGCCATCTCCTTTTTTTATGACCTGATCATCCTTGGAGGGCTCTTGGTGTCAGAAGGTTTAATGAAAAACTTGAAAGAAGGTTGCAACCAATCTGACTGAGTGGGGAAGAGGTATTAAACTAGCTTAGGTTTATCAGAGATATTGTTGACTTTGGTGCAATCCCAAGAGGGGGGTGACTTGGAGATTAAAAAATTTCATCTTTGGTTGAACTAATCCAGCAGCAGTATTACACAACCTAGGGGCAGTCTAAGTATGCATGAAATTGCAGATATGATATATTAAATAATTTTCAGTGCATGCACAACAATTTCAGTATTTCTCAATCAGATACAATACCGGGCCAATCAGATATGCAATATATTCAGTAGGGAAATTTAAATCAAGTACAAAGCAGAATATAATGCATAAAAGATAAAAGTGGCATCAAATATGATATCGGGGTTCGGCCAATACTGCCTATGTCCCTACCTTGGCTCACAAGTACAAGAATTCCACTAAGGCTCACTTCACGGGTGGAGCGGCACCGTTTACAACACCTTACCAGGATGGTGCACCTAACTTTCCTAATTGGATCAAAGTCAATTTGGGACTTTTCACAGAGCAAGTCTCCCTCTTTCGAATACACATTGGGAATACAATTAATCAGCTCAAATTTGGCATACAAACAAAGTGCTTCTAAAAACCTTAGTTAAAACTCTCAAATCAAAAACAATCAACCAATTAAAGCAAAGAGAGTTTAAGAAAATGAAATCAAAATGAAATCACTCAAGAACACTCTTTAGAAACTTGATTTATCAAGGGAATAGCAAAGGAAGAGTGTATATGGGTTTGTATATGAAAAATGAACTCTCAAAATTTTAGAGAAATTTTATCTTAATGAATATGCTAATCTCTGTTTAATTGTGCAAACGAACCCATATACATAGAGAAGGCCAAAATTATAACCGTTGGGGACACATAGGAAATTATTAAAAATTGTTAAAAATGTGTTTAAGAAACTAACCCTGTTTAACCCCAATTAACCATGGTAAAAATTTGGCCAACTTGAGAGTTTTGGTCGACCGAGCCATAGGTTTGGTCGCCTGAACAGACACAATAGAAAAAGTAAATTTTGAATTTTAGGTGCTTGAATAAGGGTTCAGTCTACCCACCAAGGCAATTTTCCAATATGTCTGAGATTTGGTCGTCTGGTTTCAAGTTCAGTCTATCAAACTTGCACATTTAGTTGCCTGGGGGTATTTTGAACGTGAAGTTCGGGTGCCCGAGTTTTTTTGAAAAAGTAAAGGTATGAGTTTGGTCGATTGTGAACACTTAAGTCATTTGAGTTTGTCGTCCAAAGGCAGGTCAACTTTTTGACCAGTCAGCAGTTTAGTCGACTGAGGCAATTTGATTTGCCTGGTTCAGTCGCCCAAAGTCCTTATGATTTTAAGCCTAAGGTCCATACTTTAATTTAAATTTACCCCTAATGACATGTGAACTTAGTGGAGTCCTGTGCACTTAAAGTGTGGGAACCTAAAGGTCAATCTAAGGCAATATGAGTATACAGTCTTATCATGCATGATGCAATTATTACATACCATATTGAATTACAATCCAGAATGAAGAATATTAAAATACAAATACAAATACAAATACAAATTAAGCACAATATTCTTCAATCTCCCCTAGAGTCACCATACGCCATCATGATGTAATGTTCTTTTCATTTCAATGCATAGAGTGAACGTGCATGCAATGTAATAACCCAGAAAAAATTAAATTAATTAATTAGTTAAACATTATTAAATTAATGTATTAAATAAACAAGTAAAAAGAAATAGTATGAAAAAAAAAAGTTAATTAGGAGTAATTAGTAATTAATTAATTAGTCAATTAAATATTATTAAATCAAATTAATTATATGTATATATATATAAGTATATAATGTAATATGATATTGTTATAATATATAATAAAGTAAAAAGAAAAAAAAAAAAAAAAAAGGAAAAGGAAAGAAGCTGAGAAGCTTGTGTAGATTGAATCGCAGAGAAGCTCCTATGCTCTTTGTCTCCGTCCTCCTTCTTTCTTTGCTTATTTTTTCGGCCAATATTCGGCCAATCGAAAAATGGAAGGTACCATTGGATTCTTAGCTCCACCACTGACATTTCTACTGGAGCGGACTTGTCGTGGGAGCAACGTAGGCACCATTCTTGGGGTAAGGCAACTTTTTCCTAATTCCTTAATTTCTCCTTAGATCTTTAGTCAAATCGATGATCAGGCACCACCACGTGGTCCTAGTTGTGATTGTTGTCATTTTGGTCAGAGTAAATTTCCAATTGGGATTTTCTATGCTCCACTCCAAATCGAGAGTGAGATTTAGGAAATTTAGAAAATTGGTTATATTTGAGTGTATAACTGTTTATTTAGTAATTAAAGGCCTAGGAAATATTAAAATAATATTTTATTTAGGGTTAATTTAATGAAATTTGGATTTTTGATTTAGGACTTGGGTGACTACCACAGGTATTTTTTCAGGGTCCCTGTTGGCGTAGTTCAAGAAACTAGGTAAGGGGAAAAAATATATATTAAATCATAATATTTATGAATTTAATGGAAGATGAATTGTGTTATATATACGTGTATATGTTTCGGTATGGGTTTAAAATGCCAACCATTTAAACTATGTTTTTCTGAGTTTAAGGCTGTTTATTAGAAAGGTATATGCAAAAATAAACTGATGAAAGTGGAAAATATTTTCAGGATAATTAAGTAAGAAATGAAAGGTATTTTTAGTATATAAACATTAAATGTTAGTTGATTTATTTTACAAGTAATGTATGAATTTTACTGTTAAATAGTGTGGCATGAGTAAGTAGGAAAGCTGTGCGGAAATATGATATCTGTATGAGATGCATGATATTCAGGAAATGAATTGAGTATGAAAATGTTATATGAAATATGCTACATGTGAGTGTTAATGCAACCATGTAAAGCAGCCGAAAAATACTGATGGGTTTGTGATTTATAGCGACGCTTCTCTGAAAGGCTTGAGATGTGTGCTTATGCAGCAAGGTAAGGTAGTAGTGTATGTCTCTCGACAACTGATAGAATATGAGAAGAACTAACCTACACACAATTTTGAATTGGCTGTTGTGGTATATGTACTGAAGATCTAGCGACATTATCTGTACGGGGTGCAGTGTGAGATCTTCACTGACCATGAGAGTTTCAGGTATTTCTTCATGCAGAAGGAGTTGAGCATGAGGCAGAGGCAGTGGCTAGAGTTGATTAAAGACTACGATTGCACGACTAGTTATCACCCAGGGAAGGCTAATGTGGTGGCTGATGCGTTGAGTCGGAAGTCAGGGCCTACAGTTGTATCTGCAATTGTAACTCAGTGTCATATCAGACGGGATTTGGAGAGTTTGGGTATAGAGTTGGTGGTTGGTGATCATCAAGCTTATCTTGCTGGTTTGGTGATCCAACTGACCTTGTTTGAGCGTATAAAAGCCGCGCAGGCTAGTGATGCAGAGTTGGCAGAGGTTATGGAAAAGGTATAGCAGAGACATGCTATAGAGTTTAACATCTCTGAGGGAGGTGTGCTGAGGTTTGGGACCAGACTGTGTGTTCCGAACGATGATAAGATCAGAAGGACGATTCTAGAGAAGGCGCATTATTCTATGTATACGGTACATCCTGGTAGTACAAAGATGTATCGGGACTTGCGCGAGACCTTCTGGTAGTCTGGTATGAAGAGGCAGATTGTTCAATTTGTGGAGCAGTGTCTGACGTGTCAACAGGTGAAAGCTGAACATCAGAGGCCGGTAGGGCTGTTGCAGCCTTTGCCTATTCTGGTGTGGAAATGGGAGCATATTTCCATGAATTTTGTGACCGATTTGCCACCAGTGCTTCACGGGCAGAATGTTATTTGGGTGATCGTGGATCGATTGACGAAATCTACTCATTTCATGCTGATGAAAGTTAGATATCCTTTAAGTAGGCTAGCATATTTGTACGTGCATGAGATTGAGAGAATGCACAAAGTACCGGTGTCTATAGTATTGGATCGAGATTCAAGGTTTACTTCTCGATTCTGGACGAGCCTGCGGGAGGCATTGGGGACGAAGCTTACTTTCAATACAGCATTCCACCCCCGAACTGATGGATAGTTGGAGAGGATGATACAAATCTTGGAAGATATGTTCCGAGCTTGTGTGTTAGACTTTGGTGGTAGTTGGATATAGTTTATGCCATTTGTAGAGTTGGCTTATAACAACAGCTTCCAGTCTAATATCGGGATGACACTGTTTGAGGTTTTGTATGGTCGAAGGTGTCGATCTCCTTTGTATTGGGATGAGGTTGGTGAACATCAGGTGTTAGGACCTGAACTTATGCAGTAGGCATTTGAGAAGGTGGGGTTGATCCAGGAGAGGATTAGATCAGTTCAAAGTCGGCAAAAGAGTTACGCAGATGTTCACCGCCGTAAGTTAGAGATTGAAGTGGGAGGTAAGGTATTTCTACGTATCGCTTTGATGAAAGGGGTGATGAGATTTGGGAGGAAGGGCAAGTTAAGTCCGAGGTATATCAGACCATTCGCGGTACTTGGGTGAGTGCGTCCAGTAACCTACAGGATTGCATTACCTCCAGCACTTTCGAGGGTCCATGATGTGTTTCACGTATCCATGTTGAGAAGGTACGTACTGGATCCTTCACATGTTATCAGTTATGATGAGTTGGAAATTGGGAATACTTTAGCGTATGAGGAGATACCTGTTCAGGTTCTAGACAATAAAGTTCAGAAGATTTGTACCAAAGAGATACCGTTAGTGAAGGTATTGTGGCGAAACCACAAAGTTAAGGAAGCTTCTTGGGAGCTGGAAATGGAAATACACCGGAAGTATCCACAGTTGTTTTAAACACGTGTACATGATCCTACTGTGGGTTGGGATAGGTGGTTAGTTGTCGGGAGTGTGTGTATTGTGAACTCCTAAGACCGTTCTATATGTAACCACGATATTCCTCCGCCATAAGTGAGGGTATGTATGTGTATGTATATGATGGGGCTACGCTGTAGTGGTCTCTAGTTTTTCTTTAGAGTGGTATATATGTGTTTGATTGTATGCATGAGCTTGTGAATGAGAGATGGCAAATTTCGAGGACGAAATTTTTGTAAGGAGGGGAGGTTGTAAGAACTTGAACCGTGATGAGTGGATTTGGATATTTTAAAGAGAGGGACATTTTGGTAAAAGAGCAAGCCTTGTCGAAGAAGCTAGATTTCGTCGATGAAGCCTTTGTTCTTCTCATTGACAAAATTCAGAGACTCGTAGACGAGGAGAAGCCGAGGAGTCTCGAAAAAGCCGAAGATCCCAGATTCGTCGACGAGGCCACCGATTTGTCGACAAAGGCAGTGGAAGATTTGTCGACGAGAACACCATTTCATCAACGAGTTGAGCCAGGTCAAAGGGCTATAAATAGAAATTCCTTTACTTCTTCATTAAGAAAACTTAGATTTTTCTCTCTCTCTCTCTCTGGAACTCTCCCTACTCTCACTCTCTCTCTAGATTTCTTCACCAATTGTTGATGGAATCGGAAATCTGAAGTTACCACAAGGATCATGTAACGATTCTCTACGATTTCTACAGATCAGAATCTTGTTTCGAAAATTTTTGGGTTTTGGCGAAAAATCGAGGTAAGGCTTGATTTTCATTTCTGATCCAGTAGTTTTGTAGGAAACTTTTTTATGAGTATATTTTGTACTGTGATTTATAGGTTTTGGAACTCAGTTCGCTGGTTAGGGGCCTTGGAGTTCGAGTTTTGCTTTCAGAGAAAAGGTAAGGGGAACTGTGTTTATATCGGTTATTTTTTAAATCGGACTCGATGGAACTGTGGTTCACGGTCATGTGTGTGTTTTGGCTACTCCTTTGCGGGGATCTAATAGGGAAAACTAGGGGATTTTCATTATTATAGTTTTGGAAAAAAGGGGGCGACGGGCTGCATCCCTGGTTTTATTGTAAACTGAGGGTATATGTTGATTTATATTGTGATATTGGGATGGCCGTGCCTTTACTTGTTTAAACTGTATTTGTTTGGAAAATCATGATTTAGATTACCAAATGGGTGTGGTTTGTTTGGTTATATGAGCATGCATATGTTGTATCTTGATGAAATAGGAACGAGGTTCTGAATTGTTCCAGGTTTGAAAATCCAACTTTTTGCCGAAGAGTGCTCAATACCACTGGATCGGCCAGCTTTCGAGCCAAAGGGTGTGTGAACACCAGTTCTGCACCGATTCAACGCTGATGCTATGCCAGGTTACTGGGGGCACCGACATTTGCCAAAGTGGGTGAAATATCACCAGACTGCCGGCGTTGGTCGAAGGGTGTGAAATACCACCAGATCACCGGTTTTTACCAAAGGGTGTGAAATACCACTAGACAGTCCGGCTCCGAGCCGAAGGGTGTGATGACACCATATTGTATTGCTTGGTTTGTGAAAATAATGGAATTGTTTGATTGTTTTGACTATTGATCTACGCATGTTAGTGTTTCATGATAACACTCAAATGCCACACACCGATATAACCTGTGTTCTTCCTTACTGAGAGGTGTCTCACGCCTACTGTATGTACATTTTTACAGGTCCTTCGAGTAACCGAAACTAGCGTCCTGGTGTAAGAAGCGTAGTGGCCGGTGTATTGCAGCTAGCATTTGGGTAAGTGCTAGGACTGTACTTTTGGTGGGTTGCCATTTTGAGATGTATTTGGGCACCCATTTTTACGTTTTGAAAGAGCCATGTTTTGCTCTTGTATAGACTTTGGTATGGTACTGTATATGTTGATATAGAATGATCTTTTTCCGCTGCGTATATGATTGTATTTGGATGTGTTTAAGGTGCCTGGGAACCCCACGGGGTCGGACCCTCATCCATTGCACTGTATCTTTGGATGTTTTATTGGATATAGGGACAGGTTAGATTACATTTTCACCCTTGGGTCCCATTTCGGGGTTCGGGGTGTGACAAGACCCTGGGAACTCATACACTTAGACTCGTTTGGTCCTACCAGAACCCAAAGTTTAGGAGGAAAACAATACGCCTTCGTAATCGTTGATGATTACTCAAGATACACAAGGTGTTGTTCCTAACTAACAAAGAAGAAGCTTGCAACTCATTAATCACTTTATGTAAAAATATTCAAAATGAGAAAGGGTATAATATCTCAAATATTAGAAGTGACCAAGGAAGAGAATTTAAGAATCAAGATGTTGAAAAATTTTGTAATGAACAAGGCATAAATCACAACTTTTCAGCACCTAGAACCCCACAACAAAATGGAGTTGTGGAAAGGAAAAATAGAACCCTCCAAGAAATGGTAAGGACTATGCTTAATGAGAATGACCTACCCAAATATTTTTGGGTTGAAGCTCTAAATACAACTAGCAATATAATTAATAGGGTTTTCATTAGATCAAACCTAAACAAGACACCCTATGAATTGTGGAAAGGAAGAAGGCCTAACATAAATTACTTTCATGTCTTTGGATGTAAGTGTTTTGTCCTAAATAACAAAGACAACTTAGGAAAATTTGACGCTAAATTGGATGAACGCATTTTCCTAGGATACTCCACAAATAGTAAAGCCTATAGAGTCTACAACAAAAGAACACTCACCATAGTTGAATCAATTCACGTAGACTTTGATGAATCTAACCCTTTTTCAAGAGAAGTCAAAAATGAAGAAAAAGATGATATGTTCAAAAAGGAAGATGAGATAGAAATCAAGGAAGGAAAATAAATAAAAGAAGAAAACTCAAAAGATGAACTCATAGAAAAAATGGAATTACCAAAAGAATTCAAGTATAAGAAAGATCACCCTCAAGAACAAATTATAGGTGAACCATCTAGAGGTGTGCTACTAGATCTTTACTAAAGAACCTTTGCAATCATTATGCATTCCCATCCTAAAATGAACCTAAAGATGTTGAAGAAGCCCTTAAGTATGAATTTGGGATAGTTGTAATGCAAGAAGAATTAAACCAATTTGAAAGAAGCCAAGTATGGAAATTAGTACCCAAACGGGAAAATCATTCAATCAAAGGAACTAAATAGGTATTTAGAAATAAAAAGGATGAAAATGGTATAATCACCAGAAACAAGGCTAGACTTGTAGCAAAGGGGTTCAATCAATAAGAAGGAATAGACTATGATGAAACCTTTGCTTCCATAGCTAAAATGGAAGCTATTAGAACGTTGTTAGCCTATTACAAAGAATTTAAGTTATACCAAATGAATGTCAAAAGTACTTTCTTGAATGGGTATATTAATGAAGAGGTATATGTTGAATAACCCCCTAGTTTTGAGGATATTGAAAATCCTAACCATATATTTAGACTAAGGCTTTATATGGACTAAAACATGCCCCTAGGGCTTGGTATGAAAGACTCAATGGGTTTCTAATTGAGAAGGGATTTTCAAGAGGAAAAATTAATAGTACCTTGTTCATTAAAAATAAGGAAGATGACATACTTTTAGTTTAAATCTACGTAGATGATATAATTTTTGGTGCAACAAATGAACATTTATGTAAAGAATTTGCAAAATGTATGTAAGAAGAATTTAAAATGAGCATGATGGGGGAATTAAACTATTTTCTTGGACTACAAATTAAACAAGCAAAGAATGAGACTTTTATAAGTCAATCCAAATACATAAAAGATATGATACAAAAATTTGGTATAGAAAATAGTAAACCCATAGGCACACCTATGAGTACCACCATCAGCCTAGACAAAGATGAAAAAGGAAAATCCATAGACACAAAGCACTATAGAGGCATGATTGGAAGTTTACTATATTTAACAGCTAGTAGACCTGATATAATGTTTAGTGTGTGTATGTGTACACGTTTTCAATCAGCACCTAAGGAATCACACCAACTAGCTGTTAAAAGAATCTTAAGGATACTTTATAGGCACAATGGACTTAGGACTATAGTACCCTAAAGACACCAGTTTTGAAATGAAAAGCTATTCAGATGCGGACTATGCCGGTTGTAAGATAGATAGAAAAAGCACAAGTGGCACATGCCATTTCTTATGAAGATATTTAGTTTCTTGGTTTTCTAAGAAACAAAATTTAGTGGCTTTGTCAACTGCTGAGGTCGAATATGTGGCAGTTGGTAGTTGTTGTGCACAAACTCTTTACATAAAACAACATTTAAGAGATTTCAATTTAAAATACACAAATGTACCAATTAAATGTGAGAATACGAGTGCGATTAACATATCTAAAAATCCAATTTCACACTCAAGAAAAAAGCACATTTACATAAGACACTACTTCCTAAGAGATCATGTTCAAAAAGAAGACATCAACCTAGAATTCATCAATACAAATGACCAATGGGCTGATATCTTTACTAAACCACTCTCAGAAGATAGATTTATAACCATTAGAAGAGAGCTTGGGCTACTACATAGCAGAGAAGCAAACTAAAAGAATAAGGCTTAAAGAAAAATCTACAGTCAGCCAAATGACCCTAAGGTTAGTTGACTAACTGAAGTGTTTTTCTTATGGAATAGAGGCCAATCAGCTTACTGACTGATAGAGCAACCCTAGACTTGTTTGTGAAACTAAAATGTGTTAGTTAACTGATCTAGGGTTTGTTTCTTTGAGTGATCAAAATTTGTACTTTGATGTGTTGTATAATACAACACTCAGCTTGGATTACTTTCCTTGTTTCTTGAAAAATAGGCTCATGATATGTGATATGCAACATGCTACATGTGGATGTTTGAAAAATTGGTATCTTGAAATTGGTATTTTTGAAAATCTAAGCATAAAATTACAAAGTATGAAACATTTTATGAAGTTGAGCACCATATGCATGATTGAAAATTCATAGATGTCACAACACATATGAAACAAGAATACCCAATTTGAAATATGATGTTGAATCTTGGCATGATTGAGGAATGTATGATCATATGTTCATTTGAATATTTACCCTTTTTGATTGATGTCCAAAGGGATAGTAGTATTGGAGCAAAAATGTCTTGGCATGATTGTGAGATTGAGAGCATGATATTGAAACTTGAGCATGATTAGAATGAAAAATTGAGCAATGAGTATGATTGGTCTTGAATCTACAAATTGTTAAAGTAATGCTTATTGTAAGAGGGAGTAGAATCATGCTAGTTGTAAGGGCGATATTTATTTATTTTTTATGCCTATTCATATTTTTTTGCTTCTCATTTGTCATCATCAAAAAAGGAGAGATTGTTGGCCTAATTGGGCTTTTCAATCTTGTTTTGATGATAACAAAATGAAGGAGGCTTTAACATGTGGTGTTGAGTGATGTGTTTTAGGTAAAAGGATTCTCAAGGTTGATAAGATGAAGTTCAATGTTAATCTAGTGGAAGCTCTTCAGAATATTGAAGTCAATGAACAACAAATGAAGAAGTTAAAAGGGCAGGCAAACATTAAGTCAAAAGTGAACCTCGAGAGGCTGAAGGACCTAGTGCTTAAAGAAGACCATGACTAGAAGGACCGTTGTAAGTACTTCAAAGCCAAATGTTATTTAGATATGTGAAGCTCTCATAAATCAAAAGAAACTAAGAAACACTTTGTAAAAGAGCTTAAAATATGTTTTTATTTTTTTCATTTTGAAGCTCATTAGGCAAAGAGACTTAGAGAGCTTAGTTTAAGTCTTGGAACACATTTTTCAAAGTTAAACAAGTTAATATTCCAAGATTAATTGAGCAAAGAAAAATCTAACTCAATAGTTTAATTAAATGAGGAAATTGTTCTTTGGAAAAATTTTGAATTTTAAAATTAATTCAATAATTTAATTAAATGAGGAAATTGTTCTTTGGAAAAATTTTGAATTTCAAAATTAATTCAATAATTTAATGCTGCCTAATTAAATGTGAAAATTGTTTTTTGAAAAATTTTGAATTTCAAAATTAATTCAATAATTTAATGCTACCTAATTTAATGAGGACATTATTTTTTGAAAAAGCCTATAAATACCTCTTTGGGTAATGAAAAATAAGAAATAAAATACACAAGAAAAATGATCAAACAGACAATACGCTAAAGTTCTTCATGTGCTGAAGTTCTCCTTGAGTTCCATTTGCTCACATCTTTTGCTAGAGAGAAATTCTACAATTTTGGTAGATTGAAAATATCAAAGCTTGGTTTTGGGTTGCAATTCAATTTTTTTTTTTAAAGAACCATCGGTGACTTCTAAAGCTTTAGAGCTTCACATATTCTATATTGTTTTGGTTTTTTTTTTAAGTACAATTTAGAACTCAAATTTGTACAACCTGCTCTAAATTTTGAGAGTAGTTTTTGTACGTAGATCTACTTCTATCTTCTTGTACTTTGAACGATTCAAAGGGTTGATTGGGTCGTTGGACCAAGCACAGGCTGGTGCTTGGAGAGGTTTTTCTTTTCCTGAAAAAGGGGGTAAATTGTGTAAGGTTTTTGTTCCACCTAGAAGGAACAAGATTTAGTAAATTCCTTAGGTGGTTGACCTAAGGCAAGGATGGAGGCTGGGGTAAGCCAAACCTCGTAAAAAGTGGTGGTGTCACTCTGTTCTCTTTACTCTTTTTTAATTTCAACAAAGATATAACTTGCATAAATGTTTTAATACTTGTAATCATAAAATAATACATATTGGAATTTAAGTAAACCCAAAAAGCCTAACTTTTTCTTGGGCTTGCGAAAACCGAAAGGGAGTACATTGGTTAATCGATCTTTTGTGAAAACAGAAAGGAAGTACGTTGATTGGTTAACACCCAAAACCTATTAGTTGAAGGTTTAATTAAGTTCTGATATTGAAAAGGTGTTTGGATTCATAAGTCAACAACAGGAATTGTACATTCATATACAAGACCTCTAAATATTCCAAATTGATTTCTTGTTATGTGGTTGTTGTGTTTGAATGATAAATTAATTAATTGTGTCTGTTGATTGTGGATTGATTAGAAGAAATAGGAGTTAGTGTGGATTGCCTAATTAAAGAAAATACAAGAAAACCTTAAGAGATTGTAAAAAGGAACAAGATCTCTAAAAAAGGATCAAAGCAATTTTTAATAAACCCAATTCACTCCTCCTCTTGGGACTACACCTTAGGTTTTAGATCTGTTGTACATCTATATCACCATTCTTCTAGAGTTCGTGCGTATAGAAAATTTTTGGAGAGATATGCTTTGTCCTGTCACCCTTTATGTATCCTCCTCTCAGTTGAGCTATACATGCGGCGTAGTCTTCATATAAAACTATTGGAATATCCTTGATTGACTGAAGGCTACAATTTTCTTGGATATGAGAAATCATTGATCTAAGCCACATGCATTCTCTACTAGCTTCATGAATAGCTAG
Source organism: Malania oleifera (assembly GCF_029873635.1). Classification (NCBI taxonomy): domain Eukaryota; kingdom Viridiplantae; phylum Streptophyta; class Magnoliopsida; order Santalales; family Ximeniaceae; genus Malania; species Malania oleifera. Next base: position 32,527,909 of record NC_080424.1, read on the forward strand.
TATTTCAGAATGATTGGAGGATGTTGTTGTAGTCGTCTGCCTCTCTAATTTCCAAGATATAGCAATTTTTTCATAAAGAAATACATATCTAGTTTGAGATTTAGCATTATGAGGATCGGATAGATACCCAACATCTGCATATCCTACTAGTTAAGATTTGGAATTAAATGAGTAAAATAGACCCAAATCAGATGTACCTCTCAAATAACGTAGAATGTATTTAATTCCATTCCAGTGTCACTAAGTAGGAGTGGAGTTATATCTTGCTAGTAGAATCACAGCAAATGCAATGTCAGGTCTAGTACAATTTTCCAGATACATCAAAGAACCGATAGCACTTAAATATGGTACTTCAAGACCAAGTAATTCCTCCCCCTCATCACGAGGTCAAAATGGATCTTTCTTAACATCAAGTGATCGCACTATCATTGGAGATCCCAGAGGATGAACTTTATCTTTATATAATTGTTTCAATACCTTTTCAATATATTTGGATTGATGAACAAAAATTCCACCATTTAAATGTTAAATCTGTAGGCCAAGACAATATTTTGTCTTTCCTAGATCTTTCATCTCGAATTCTGCCATTAAATAATTAGCAACTTTAGTGAGCTCTTCAGGAGTCCCAACTAAATTCAAATCATTAACATAAACAACAATTATAGCAAATCCAAATTCTGATCTTTTAATAAAAACTCATGGAAAAATTGGATTGCCTATGAATCCTTCTTTCACTCAGTACTCACTTAATCGATTATACCACATGCACCCAGATTGCTTTAATCCATACAAGGAACATTGGAGTTTGACTAAATATAAATTACTACGTTTTTCTTCAGGAACCTCAAAACCTTCAGGGATTTTCATATAAATTTCACTATCCAACGATCCATATAGGTATGTTGTTACGACGTTTATAAAATGCATGCTTAGTCGTTCAGCGACTGCTAGTCCAATTAGGAATCTAAAAGTGATTCCATCCATTACAAGATAATATGTCTCTTTATAATCAATTCTAAGTTTTTGCAAGAAACCTTGTGCCACAAGCCTTGCTTTATATCGAGCTATTTCATTATTTTCATTTCTCTTGCACGCAAATACCTATTTGTATCCAACGAGTTGGACATCTTCTGGTGTTTGGACTACAGATTCAAAAATTTTTTCTTTTAAAAGAGAGTTTATTTCTAATGTCATAGCCTCTTTCAATTTTGGCCAATCACTTCTATATCGACATTCATCCACAGATTTTGGTTCAAGATCCTCTTTACTTCTGGTAATATCAGTAACTACTGCATATACAAATGTATTATTGACAACAACTTTATTTCTATCCCAAATTTCTCCTGTGTAATTTATTGAGATCTCATTATTATTTTCAAATACTTGTCCTTTTTCAAGGGATGTCTCTTCAGGAGTTTTCTTTTCCGGAGATTCCTCTTCAGGAGGAGATCTCTCTTCAGGAGATTCTATAATAGGGATTTCATTTTTAAAAGAAATATGTTTGTGAATGTCGATTGGATTACTTACCTTTGTAACCTCTTCTGGAGCGTTTACAGATTTCAATTTTCACCTTCTGCGAGTCTTTTCTTTTGCACCAGCAGGTCTTCCACGTTTAACTTGTAGCTTAGATTTATTAGCCGGCTGTTGTCCTTCAGGGACATCAATACGTGCTGGAGTATTTACAGTAGGTATATGGTATTTTAGTATTGCCTTGGTATCTACAAAAGAATCAAGTAACTGATTTGCAATCCCTTGCAAATGTATAATCTTTCGAACTTCAAGTTCACATTAATTTGTGCTAGAATCTAAATGAGATAAACTCATGGCATTCAATGTGATTTCATGTTGAACTTCAGGCACTAATTTTGCTCCCCCTAATGTAGGGAATACCATTTCATCAAAATGACAATCTTGAAACTACGCTTTAAACAAATAACCCGTTAAAGGTTCAAGATATCTAATAATAGAAGAAGAATCAAAACCAACATAGATACCAAGTTTACGTTAAGGACCCATTTTAGTTCTTTGAGGAGGGGTAATACGAACATATAATGTATAACTAAAAGTTCTTAAATAAGAAATATCAGGTTCTTGCCCAGAGACTAATTGTATGGGTGAAAGATTATTGTAAGTAGTTGGTTTTATATGAACTAAACATGCAGCATGAAGAATAACATGTCCCCAAACAGATATGGGCAATTTGGTTCTCATAATCATAGGCCTAGTAATAGGTTGTGAAATTAGGAATAGCTTCCCAAAAGGGGGGTGAATTGGCTTTTAAAACTTTCTTTTTAGTTCTTTTTTAAAGTCCTTAACTTCTTTTAATATTTAACCAATTCTTTGACTTGTTTATCCATTTTTTTAATTAAACAATAACTTGGGTTCTCTTAAACAATAAACAAGACAACTAATAAAACATTCAATCTTCAACCACATAAATAATTAAACTAGTCAAGTCTATCAACCACAATGCTCAAACCAACAACCAATTTGATTGCCAAATATAAATTCACTTCAGCACTATTAGATTGATGAAATCATTCAAGATTTAGCACTTTCTGAAATATAAACACAGTTCACTCAATCTCAAGCTTTATACCATACAATCACAATATATTAATGGTATATGTAACTTTCAGCTTTTGTATTGTGTTCAGCCCTGTAGTAAATGCGAGTTTGAACAAAGCCCTATATATATGAAAATATTTCTTCAATGTGATGTTCAATATAAGATCCAATTGCTCTTTCCAAACTTCAGAATTCAAATAAACTCTTAAGTTAGTTTATCTTTGGGGTGTTTAGCCAAGTAACGTACTCCCATATGGTTTCCGCAAAGAATGGTTCAACCAACGTACTCCCTTTCGGTTTCCGCAACCCAAATCAAAATCAAACTTTAAGGTTTACTTGATTTCCACATACACGTAGTTTATATGATTTTCAAATTTAAACCATCCACGCAATTTAAATATGTACTGAAAATAAAGAATAAGGAAAGAGAGAGTGAGACGGAGATTTTTACGAGGTTCGGCTTATACCCAGCCTACGTCCTCGCCTTTGGCAAACTTCCAAAGGATTCACTAAACCTATTCCATTGACGGGTGGAACAAAACCTTTACAAGCGATACCCCACGCTCAAACACTCCTTCACTAGGCTAGAGTCCGCCTCTCCAAATGATGTCCCCTCATTCGGTCACTCCTTTAGGCTTGAGCCCGCCTCTCTAAGCAATATCCCCTTGCTTAGCCAACGATCCAAACAATCCTTGGAACGTCAAAGCATTAAAAGAAATAAGATATAATATGCGTACAAATATACTCACACAAAGAGCAAGTTAGTACAAGTTCAACACAATATACTTCAATGTAAAATATCAATATGAAATAGAATGAAGCTTAAGTGTAGAATTTACCAATATCCTTCTTAGATGAGGATTAGTAGTAAAAATTCAAAGGAAGAAGGATTAGCACTTCAAAATATCTTAGCAAAAGAATTTTTCAATAAGTGAACAAGAGAACTTTGGAAGAACTAGAGTGCTTTCAGCTTCTCAAATAGATTTTTCAATTCTTGGTTGAGTTTTGATTTGGAAAACCATGTATTTATAGGCAATTAGACTTGTTTCCATGTTGCTAAAGTTTCCTTGGAGTGTTTCCCACATTTTTAGAAAGTTTGGAGCCCAAGAAAATAATATTTAAAAAATAAAATTTTTGAAATTTTTGCACGTTAACAGTGTTCAGATGACTAAAGTCTCGAGTTCAGTCATCTGAGGTGGTTCTGCCTCTAAAAAAATTCAGCAAAAAATCTTCAGATGATTGAACTTAATATTCAGTCATCTGAAGTTATTCTTCAGACATTGGAAGCTACACTTCGGTCGTCTGAAGTGGTTCTGTGTGCTGTTCAATCAGCTGAAGGTTCTCCTGTGAGCAGTGTTCGATTGGCTAACAGCTATGACCCTACTTCAGTATTTTGGCCATAACGTTTTCTTTATAACTCCAAATTAGGTGTTCTTTATTTCAAAAGAAATATAATAAAAAATTCTACAACTTTCATGTTGAACACTCTTTAAAATAAGGAGTTTTTGATGATGATAAATGCACCTCAATGCGGATGTATAAAAACTGACAACATTTGGAAAAACTCTTTTTGGTGCTTTTCATTCCAAAAATGATTCTAACCTTTATAAAATAATTTTTGACCATAAAAAAAATATTTTCCAAGTATTTTAAAAGGTATCTAGGTCCAAGAAATTAACTTAATAGCTTCATAATATTTCAAATGATATTTAAACATTAAAGTACTTACATAAAGACTTCTAAGACTTTTCTCATTCTAGGTTGTTGAGTCTTCATGCTTGGTCCTTGGATTGAGTCCATCTTTTCTTCAAGCTTTCATATTCTTTGAGCTTTCTCACTTTGCCTTTCTTTGGATCTTTTGGCTTTAACATTCCTTGGCTTTCAACAAATCATTCATGTCCTCGTATTCTTCAAGGTTTAATATATCATCTTTAAATTCATGCTTTGACTCATTAAAGCTTCATTTGATCCTTGTGATCACTTTGACCTTACTTTCATCATATTTGATCCTTGTGGGCACTTTGAACTTGTTTTCTCATATATGAGCCTTGAAATAACATTACTCACACAAATACGTTAAATTCCACTTGTTTGTTAGCATCAAAACAAGATAATAATATTTTAAGCCTTGTAAGGCCAACAAGTTGAAGTCTCTTAATAAAAGATTTGGCTAAACCATTTTTTGTATGGGTATGAGCAACAGGATGTTCAACATCTATTCCAAGTAACATGCAATAGTTATCAAAAGTTTGGGATGTAAACTCACCAGCGTTATCCATATGAATTGATTTAATTGGATAATCGAGAAAATGAGCTCGTAATCTAATCAGTTGAGAAAGAAGTCTAGCAAAAGCAACATTTCGAGTAGAAAGCAGAGAAACATGTGACTATCTAGTAGATGCATTAATTAAAACTATAAAGTATCTAAATGGTCTAGATAGTGGATGTATTGGTCCGCATATATCACTATGAATTCTTTGCAAGAAACTGAGTGACTCAAAATTTACTTTTGAAACAAATGGTTTTGTCACGCCCCGAACCCGCAGATGGGTCCCAGGTGTGAATATAGTAACCTAACCTGTCTCTATATCAATTCAAGCATATATGATACAATATATTAAGAGGGTCCGACCCCGTAAGGTACACGGATACCCTACACACATGCATATAAACATCCATACTCATCAGTTGTGTTACGGAAAATGCTTCATCTATCTATATAACATACCATACTAGAGTATGTACAAAACTAGGATACACAAACCCATACAATACTAAGGTTTACAATCCTATAAATACTATACATACTCCAGGTGCCTACCAAAAACCATCACGACAACCCGGTTACAAAATCTCATACCTAATCAGGTACTAACAATAGATAAAGACACCCCCGCTTCCGATTGCTAGGATGCTAAATACGGCTACCTAATGGACCTAAAAACATTGTACGTACATTCGGGGTGAGACACCTCTCAGTAAGGAAGAAAACAGGTTATATCAATGTGTGGTATATTAGTGTTATTTTACACAAAACATAACACTATACAATACGATACAGTTCGAAAACATTTCCATACAGTTCCAATATTTTCACAAGTGCATTTCAGTACATATGATACCCAAAACATATGGTCAGTTTCGTCACACTAATACACAACTACGCTATGAAACCCGAAGCTTCACAACGATTACATTGCCAATACGATGTAGCTCACAATAGTACTCAACTACTCCATGAATCCAAAGTTTCACAGTGATTACATTGCCAACACACAACTACTCCATGAAACCCGAAACTTCACAGTGATTACATTGCCAATACCACGTAGCTCACACCCCTTGGTGACTAGTTAGGATATATAGTGATATTTCACACCCTCAGATATAGTGTCGAACACTCTCGCCCATAGTTTTCACACCGGTACATAGCGCATTGTATGGTAATTAGCCACCAAATAACTGTTTTGACGTACACTAATTAGTCGCCACTAGCTGATTTCACAAAACTTCGAATCATTTTGGAGCTCACACTCCTATACATATCAGCGTATGGTAATTAGCTGCTGCATAGTTGTTTCACAAATACCTGGAATAATTACATACAACCATACATACCACACCTAATTAGGTTTATAGAAAATCATATCGTTTTCCATTTCAAGTATACAGTTTATGCATATATGGATAACAGTCATCTCAATAATACAATTTAAACAAAATGAACGGTTTTCCAAACAAAGTAGAGATGATACTCGAAATCCCTAAATTTTCTCAAAAAATGTAACCCAAAAATCCCGTATTTTTACCCGATAGATTTCCCCAAATAAGTTACCAAAACATACATACGATCGTAGCCTACAAGCTTACCGATCCCGATTTCGAAAATAAAATGATATAAACTGAATTCCCTTACCTTAACCTGAATTTCAACTACGAGCTCTACAGTCCCAAAAACTATGAACCGAGACTTCAAAACCTACAACCCACAGTACAATACATACTTACAATTCGTACTTCTACACATTGTGAATCAGAAACGAAAATCGAGTCTTACCTCGATTTTAGCCCAAAACTCGAAAACACTTAAAACGAGATTTCGATCCTCTTTAAACATAGAGAATCCTTCCCTGATCCTTGTAGTAACATTGGATTTACGAATAAGGCAACAAACGGCGAAGAAAACTAGAGAGAGAGAGAGAGAGAGTTCTTCAAGTTTTAAAGAGAGAGGGAGAGGATATTTTGAGATTACTTAACTTAGAAGCAATGGAAACTAATATTTATAGCCCTTGACTCGGCTGCCCTCATCGATAAATTGGCGTTCTCTTCGACAAGTTTGCCATTGCCTTCGACAATGAAGCGATGGCCTCGTCAACGAGCCTGAGATCCTTGGTTTCCTGAAATCTCTTGATTTCTCCTCGTCGACGAGCCTCTGAATTTCGTCGACGAGAACAGAAGGGACTTCGTCGACGAACTCTGGCCTCGTCGACGAATTCTGCTCAATTTACCAATTTACCCTTCTTTTACATAATTGATCCATATATCACGGTTCGGGTTCTTACAGGTTTGACAATTAATTTCCCTTGAGAGCAAGCAGTACACATGAAATCTCTAGACAAAAGAATCTTCTGGTTCTTTAGTGGATAACCATATGAGTTTTCAATGATTCTTCACATCATTACATCTCCAGGATACCAAAGACAATCATGCCAAAGTGTAAATAACTTTGGGTCATTGCACTTCTAGTGCAAGACATTATATGATTCAACTACTTTAATCTTTGTATAATATAGTCCAGAAGATAAGGTTGACAACTTTTCTAAAATTTGTTTTTTGACAGAAATAATGGAAGTAATGTAAAGAAAATCTTTACTGCCTTCATTTATGGTTTCAATATTATACACATTGAGTCTTAAATCTTTAAAACTTAACAGATTTCTTCGGGATCTACTAGAGTATAAAGATTCATCGATTTGTAATAAAGTACCAATGCGTAACTTTATATTCGCTCTTCGAGAGCCTTTAATCAAATTTGTAGACCTAGATATTGTATTAACGTTTGTTGAGGATATTTTCAAATAATGGAAATATTTTCTATCTCAGAGAATTGTGTGTGTTGTAGTACTATTAGCTAAACAAACTTCTTCCATAGACATCTTAGGCTCGTTCAAAGCTTTAAGATAATTTTCACTATAAAAAATATTTTAAAAACTTATTACTATAATAATAGCAACAATTTATCAAAATACAATATTACATACTATATATATGTCCTAAAATATTACATCATTATTTTTATCTGGATTTATAAGGAAATCAGCAATATCAAGATACACAGAGTTGGATTGTTCAGTATCAAGGTCCATTGGAACAATATTATCGACAAAATTTGTTTCAATTTCTTTACTCTTTTCCTTTTCTTTTATGGATGCTGGGTATAAATTTACCAAGTATCTGGGTGTACGACAAGTACGCGACCATTGACCTTTTCCTCTGCATCTGCAACATTTAGTTTCATAGTGTTTGGGTCGCTGATTCTGATCGTTTGCCCTCTTCTGGGGGTCATCCCTCTTCTGGGGTTTGTTACCTTACGTCGATGCCAATAATTATTTTGACCATGGCTGCGACCATACCCACGACCATTCTTGCGACCTCGCCCTCGACCACGAGATGTGTTTACATTCACTTCAGGGAATGGGGTCAAACAAGTTGGACGGGTTTGGTGATTTCTCATTAAAAGCTCAATATTTTGTTCAGCGACAAGAAGACACAATATAAGTTTGGAAATTTTAGTAAATTTCCTTTCCCTATATTGTTGTTACAGGAGCACATTAGTGGGATGGAAAGTAGTAAAAGTTTTTTCTAACATGTCTTCATGAGTAATATTTTCTCCACATAACTTTAGCTTCGAGCTAATTTTATGTAGAGCTGAGTTATATTCTCTAATTGTTTTAAAATCTTGCAACCTTAGGTGCAACCATTCATATCGAGCTTTTGGTAAAATCACTGTTTTTTGATGGTCAAACCTATCCTTTAAATTTCTCCATAGGACGAGTGGGTATTTAACGGTGAGGTATTCTATTTTTAATTCTTCTTCTAAATGATGTCGGATAAAGGTCATGGCTTTAGTGCGATCTAATGCATTATTTCCATCTAATATTGTATTTTCCTAAGTTCATTGCTTTCAAATGGATTTCTACACCAAGAATCCATGAGAGATAGTTGTTGCCTTTGATGTTAAGGGGAACAAACTCAACTTTGCTTAGGCTCGACATCTAAATAAATTAACAATAATAAAGTGATTTAGAAAAGTGAAGTGAACATACTAACTGAAATAATAAAAAAATAGTCATACAATATTTTTTTTCAGGAGATTAAAAATATACCCTCCTTAAGAGGTAAACCATTACTATCTCTTCTAGAGATTAAATATATTGTCTCTTCAGGAGACTTATCTCTTCGGGGGATTAAATATATAGCCTCTTCAAGAGGACTATTTTGCCATCTCTTCTAAAGATTGGTAATATATATATATATATATATAGACAGTATAGAAATAAAACCAGTCATTGAGGTGGTATTAATAAACAAAAATAAAATCGTCCATTAAGGTAGTACATATATAAATATATTAGCTGGGTAGAGCATCGTGCTGATAACGTGTTATAAAATAATATAGAAATAAATAAACGTGGATAATAAGAAAGTAATGAACACAAATAAAATAAAATAAAATAAAATAAAAATAAATAATAAATTAAAGTGAGACCGGATTTACATGGTTCGGTTTATACCTACTCCACAGATGGATGAGATCTAAAATCCACTATTTTAAGAGAAGTTACAAAATATACCTGACTTTTGTACAAATATCTCACCTTCTTACCTTACAAAATATCTCACTTTCTTTTTTTCTCTCCTGCTTCTTTCTTCTTTACTTTTTTGCACGTTCAATATTTTGTACTCTGTATTTTACACTCTGCACTCTTTGTTTTTCCTCTCCTTATCTCAATCAGGTGATCCCCTTTATATAGCCATGGGAGGAGCAAGTGGATTTGTCTGATAATAATAATGGATTCACATGCATGGGAAACATGAGGGAGATAAGGCAGGTATGTTGAAGACATGGATGGTGACATTCACTATTCATTTCACAACAGCTATAAAATTCTATATATATATATATATATATATATATTGGCATAATTTTCTAAACGGTGTAGCTATTGAAATTTTTTTTTTATTATATACTATATTAGGAAAAATCATGTGGCATGAAAAATACTTTGATACTTAAATGGTTGTGGGTGCTGTTTGATTTTGACTGATGTTCACTTGGGGATACTATTTGGGATGCGAATTCTAATTGGTTGTGATGCTGTTTGGATGATTAAATATTGTGAATGGAAATACATTGAGGTGTTTACTTGTACTGGAGGTGTATTGTTTTATGGTTCATGTAAATTGTGATATAACATTGGCAGTGGTATGAGGAGGTCACTATATCATACCTGATATAACTGTCATATAACGTTGGCAGTGGTATGAGGAGGTCGTTATATGGACGTTTATGTTAAGGGGTAAAACATTGGCAGTGGTATAAGGAGTTTGTTTTACCTATTTACCATGAACAAGGTGGTGTGTGTGGTGTGATTGAGAAGCATGTGTTGTAATCTGTGTGGTTAAGAAGACTATATAATAACCTGTGTGGTTGATGGTCCTATGTAGACTAGTCCTATGTGGATGTTGTACTCTGTGTAGATATGAACCCTGCGTAGGTGCGAATGAAGACTGTGTGAATAATCCTATGTGGATGTGGGTCTTGTGTGGACTATGATACTTTTGAAGTTATGGACCTTTTATGGGTGTGCATGAGTTATGTGTGGATCTTTGTGAAATGATGACATGGAATGCGTGTATCTATAATTATATAGGTATTTATGATAAAGTAGAATTCATAACCCGAGGGCTTCTTAAGGAAGGTGAGTGCTCTGGTAATTATCTGTGGATACCAGAGCAGAGGGAAGCCACTGGTATAGGCGGGTGACCTTCCCTATTCTCGGAGACTTTACCTGGATGCATAACCCGAGAACTTACTGAGAAAGGTGATGCCCTGGTTTTAGCACTAGAGGAGAGGGAATCTACTTGCATGGGCGGGTAGACTTCCCTATTCTTGGGAATTGTCAATAAAAATAATTATGTATGTGTGTATGTGATTGGGTGACAGAGAAGTCGACAATAATGTAATTAAGAACGCATTTTCTCAGCTGCTATTGATAGCGAAATACAATTGCATGTATATTTTGTAATTATATATTAAAAACATCAGCCACACACTATTGTAACTTATATCTTCCTTACTGAGAGGTGTCTCACCTCGATGAATATTCAATCTTTTCAGGTTCTCTAGGTGATCGAGCCTAGAAAGCTCCAGGGCGGGGGTAGTTTTGTGAGTAAATAAAAGAACATATATGTGTATAGACTGTGTTTAATGTGTTGTCCTAGTTATGTAATATGGAATATGGTTATACCTTTTTATGGGTTTGCATATGTAAATATAGCACTTTGGTATTTTGTTTGAGGTTATTTGGTTAATTCTACTACGTGAATCGTATCAGAGACGTATGATCAGTCTCATAACACTCCGGGCCCAATGTGGCGGGTCTGGGGTGTTACAGTTGGTATCAGAGCCTAACTATAATAACCCAAGAAAAATCTTCAGGGCCTCGTCGATGAACACAAGGGTTTCATTGACAAGGGTTCTTAAGGATCTCTTTGACGAATACCCATCTCATCGATGAGAAGATACCCAGAGAGAATTTGAGGCAGTCCAAAACTCGTCGACGGGGAGGCAGGTTCGTCAACAAACTTTCTACAAGACTCGTCAACGAGATAACGTGTCTCGTCGACGAAGACAGCTCTATAAATAGTTAAAACTTGGATTTTTCAGTAGGAAATCTCGCGAGAAACTCCATTTCTCTCTCAAAAACTTCTTCCTCCCCTTCTCTCTTCGATCCTGGCTCCATTTCTTGTCGGATCGAAGATCTGAGGTGACTACGACACTCCTAACAAAGTTCTCTGCAAGTTTTCTAAAGCTGATCGTTGAAGAAGTTGGTGTGGAATTCATCCCAAATTCAGGGTGAAGTGTTTTATTCAGAATGTGCATTTCTTACATTTATAGGAAATGTTGTATACAGAAAAATACTGATGTTTAGTTCTGAGGGATGTTGTTTTCAGGGTGTTGAGCTAGGACCTTTATGGGTATTGGGCCAAAATTTACTACGGATTTTTCAGATTTAAGGTAAGGGAAATATGCTATGCTAGCCATTTTTAATATGTATACAGAATATTATGAATGTGTATTTACAAGCATGCAGATCAGATTATTTTTCCCAAGAATTATGAATAATATCTTTATAGCAGAATTACAGAAATTTGAGCATGAGATTGTGTTTACTCAAATGTGTGGCATGAGTTTATTATAGTATAGTATGTTGATTATACAGTATTACAGATATTCAGATATTTTAGATTATTAGCAATGAATGAGACTTACAGTATTTCCTAGAATAACATGATTTCTAAACCATAACACTCAGACAGATTTTATAGATATTATAGACAGATTGTACAAATATTACATACAGATTTTATAGATATTAAAAACAGAGTATACAGATATTATATACAGATATTACAGATAGTACAAACAGAAATCATCAATGATTCAATTAGATATCTCAGATATTATAGCTCATAATTATAGTGTTATGGTTGTTTTTGAAATCATGTTAAAAGCAGCATGATATTTATATATATTTACATATGTATACAGTATTACATGATATCAGAACCCTGTGGAAATTACAAATCAATAAATATACTGCAGAGCATGGTACCATTGCTAGTACAAAATAGAGTGCAACCACATAACTTAGATAGTATGTGGATTCCGTCTAGCCGAGCCAGGAGAGATTGTAGTTTCCCCAGAAAGCTGGGTTGAGGTGGCCGGTTAGACGATGTTAGAGTTTGGAGATTGCCCGGTGACATTGCAGTGGGCTAGACTGGCGGATGGACAGATATAGATTGACTTGCCTGGTAGACCAACCAGAGTAAGTCCAGCCTACGGGTGGCATAATCCTATCATGAGGGGTTATATCATGATATACAGATCTCAGGGTATAGCAGAAGTTCCTATGTATAGATATATCACACAAAAGCAGATTATATTATTATATTAGCAGTATGTTCAGATAGCAGACTCAGACACACAATTATATTTTTAAATTACATTAATTATACCTGTATAGTTTCTCAGTTTTCCCAGATTTACAGCATTAGTATTATTTCAGTATTTTAAATGTATAACTCAACCGCCACACACTAGTAATATCATATTTTCATTTACTGAGCATTGACTCATCCTAGTGACTTATTATTTTCAGGAGATCCGACTAGGCGAACAGATCAGGCTCGTGGTTAGAGTTTGACTTGAGCTACCCTTACTGGAAGGGTAGGTATATTTTGGTACCAGTGTTTTTGGGTAGTACTCAGACTATGGAAGCGTCACTGGGTATTTAGTATTGTAAATAAATTTCAGAATATTACAGTTCTCCGGTATTGTATATAGCAGTTCCCAAACTTGTATACCGCTGCCTAGTTTTGTATGATGTACAGAGTTTTCCCCAGTGCTCCTCTAGGCCTAGGATGTTATTATTAGTATTTTAGATAGATGACAGATGTGACATATAAAAGAAAAAAAATGCAAAATAAGTAGCAGGTTGTTACAGTTTGGTATCAGAGCCTAGCTTGCTAGGTTTTGTATACTTTAGAATGCAACGGGAACAATACCAGAATATAGGAAAAGAATTTAAGTTTTTGCTCTGTGGTCTGAATGCAGGATTTTCATGGTGGTTTCTATGTTTTTCCTGGGGTGACGATTTCAGGAAAACCCTAGTAAACTATCAACGAGTCATATGTTTGGGTTGCAGGATTAGATTTTGGGGTAATAATTGGGGTGTTGTCTGAGTAGATTAGATATGTACAGGAGATAGGATGCCGAAACAATGTTCTGTGTATTTTTAGGATTGACCCAGGGAGTAGTGGTACAAATGTAGGGGGTGACAAACCAGGACCTTCCAGTAAGGGAGGTGGAGATACAGAGGCCATTTTGCGCAGCATCACTCAGCAAGTAATGGCTGAGATGGCTAGGAGTGGGGGAGAGCGTGGCTACACAATTGAGCAGTTTACGTGGATGAAGCCTTCATCCTTTGCTGGGGGACCTGACCCAATTGTAGCTGAGAACTGGGTTCAGGATGCTAAGGAGATTCTAGCAGTACTGGCTTGTACAAACGCAAAGCGCTGGCTTCTAGAAAGTAGCATTTGCATCATTTAAGTTGACAGGAGAGGCAAAGTGCCGGTGGAGGTCAGCGCGATATTTCCCTGCTATCATTCGGAGTGCGAAGGCAGCCGAATTCCTGCATTTGGCTCAGGGGCAGATGATAGTATTCCAGTATGCTGCCAAATTTATTGAGTTATCACGTTTCGCCCCACATTTAGTACCAGATGAAGAAAAGAAAGCCATAAAGTTTGAAGAAAGCCCACGACAAAATTTATTTAAGCAAGTTATTGGCTTCCGAGCTCAGACGTTTGCTGAGGTGGTGGATAGAGCTGCTATCATTGAGAGTGGTATGCAGAGAGATGCTGTAGCTCAAGGCCAAAGGAAGAGGTCTGCGATTGAAGATCTACAGGTGAGTTCTAGTCGAGGGCCATGGAGAGGTGATCGATATGGAGGCAGTCAGGGGTGGACGACGAGTAGTGGGGACCTAAGGGTGGATGAGCTGTTCCTACATGCCCCAGGTGTGGACGTAGACATTCACGTGAGTTTTGGATGGATGAGGATGTTTGCTACAGATGCGGGAGACCTGAGCACCAATCGTGGTCATGTCAGGGATTTTCAGCTCAGGCACCAGCTCCCAGATAGTACTGGGGTGGTTATCAGGCACCCCGAGGAGGCCAGCAAAGAAATATTGCACCGATGAGGGTGTACGCGTTGATATCGGGTGTTGCAGATATAGCTGGTGACACAGTTACAAGTACCCTTACTAATTTATCATATACAAACAGTGTTTTATTTGATATAGGTGCCACCCACTCTTTTGTTTCTACGGTATATGCAAAATAATAGGGTATGAGGCACAACTATTGGGTTAGCTGTAGCTATGCTGATTGAGTTAGTAGTGAGATGTAGAAGGGTACTCAGAGGATTTCTCGTAACTATTTAGGGAAAGATATTTTTTGCTGATTTGGTGATATTAGATATGCAAGTATTTGATATAATTTTGGGTATTGATTGGTTGGAAATTAATCATGCTAGTATTCACTATTGTTTGAAAAAAATGATTTTTAGACCTCCAGGCGAGCCAGAATATAGATTTCTTGGTTCACGGGTTCATTCTTCGCCACAGATTGCATCAGCTGTTTAGGTGAGAAAAATAATCTAAGAAGGATGTCAGGGATTTGTTGCCTACATTAAGGAATTTCCAAAAGAAGAACTGAAACAAGCTGACATTCCTATAGTCAGAGAATTTTTAGACGTATTTCCAAAAAAATTACCTAGCATGCCACCGGACCGTGAAGTTGAGTTTACAGTGGATCTTCTATCGGGATCAGCGCCAGTTTCTAAAGCTCCTTACTGAATGGCCCCAACCAAGTCAAAAGAATTAAAAGATCAATTGCAAAAATTATTGGATATGGGGTTTATTAGGCCCAGCGTGTCGCCCTGGGGAGCGCTAGTCTTATTTGTGAAAATAAAGATGGGACCATGAGGATGTGTGTCGATTACAGGGAGATAAATAAACTAACAGTTAAGAACAAATATCCTCTTCCCAGGATCGACAATTTGTTTGATCAGCTCTGGGGGACCCAGATTTATTCTAAAATCGACCTGCAGTCAGGTTACCAGCAGGTGAAAGTGAAGGTAGAAGACATCTCGAAAACAACATTTTGTACGAGATATGGGCATTACGAGTTCTTGGTGATGCCATTTGGGTTGACTAACGCACCAACGATACTCATGGATTTAATGAATCGAGTGTTCCACTAGTATTTGGACCAGTTTGTAGTTGTATTTATTGATGATAAACTAGTCTACCCGAGGAGCTTTGAGGAGCATGAGCATCATTTGAGGCTGGTATTGCAAACATTAAGAGAGAGGAAGTTATATGCAAAGTTCAGGAAATGTGAATTATGGTTAAGGCAGGTTTCTTTTCTTGGCCATGTGATCTTTGAGGCAGGTGTATCTGTTGACCCGATTAAGATAGAGGCAGTGGTAAATTGGGTAAGGCTTCGAAATGTTCAAGAGATTAGGAGTTTTCTAGGTTTAGCAGGCTATTATAGGCGCTTTGTGGATGCTTTCTCCAGTTTGTCAAGTCTGTTGACGTGATTTACGAGGAAAAATGTAAGATTTGAATGGACTGATGACTATGAGCATAGCTTTCGGCAATTGAAACAGAGGTTAGTTACTACCCCAGTGTTGGCTATTCTATCAAGGGAGGACGGATTTGTGATATAGAGTGATGCATCCCTGAAAGGACTTGGGTGCGTATTGATGCAGCATGACAGGGTCATTGCATATGCTTCTAGACAGCTTAAAGAATACGAGAATAATTAACCTATTCATGATTTGGAGTTAGCTACAGTGGTGTACACTCTTAAGATCGGGAGGCATTACCTATATGGTGGAAAGTGTGAAATCTTCACAGACTACAAGAGTTTGAAATATTTCTTCACACAAAGAGAATTGAGCATGAGACAAAGAAGATGGCTTGAGCTTATTAAAGACTATGACTGCACAATTAGTTACCACCCAAGGAAAGAAAATGTGGTGGCTGATGCCCTGAGCAGGAAGTCAGTGGGATCCGTACTGATAGCTATAGAGATTTAACACTCAATTTTGATGGATTCGGAAAGGCTCAACATAGAATTGATAGAGGATAGTCCTAGGAATTTATTGCCAGTCTGGTGGTACAACTTACACTGTATGAGAGGATTAGAACAATTCAGGGTGATGATGTAGAGTTGGCAGAGGTAATGGCTAGGGTGCGAGATGGTCAGGGAGAAGAATTCAGTATATCAGATGACGGGACCCTGCGGTTCCATACTAGGCTTTGTGTTCCTGCAGAAACTGAGATTAGGAGAACTATATTAGAGGAGGCTCATAGATCCCTATACACCGTACATCCAGGTAGCACTAGAATGTATCAAGATCTACGGGAGAACTTCTGGTGGAGTGGAATGAAGAGAGAGATAGCCGAGTTTGTACAGCAGTACTTGACGTGCCAACAGGTTAAGGCTGAGCACTAGAAACTAGCAGGGCAGTTGCAGCCATTGTTTATTCTAGAGTGGAAGTGGGACCACATTTCTATGGATTTTGTTATGGGGTTACCACTAGTGCGACAGGGGTTGAATGCGATTTGGGTGATTATAGATTGTCTAACGAAGATTGCCCATTTCATCCACATTAAAGTTGACTATTCCATGGATAGCCTGGCGCAAATATATGTTCAGGAGATAGTTCGTGTTCATAGAGTACCGGTATCCATAGTCTTAGACCAAGATCCTCGGTTTACTTCATGATTCTAGAAAAGTTTTCAGGAAACTACGGGTACATAATTAGAGTTTAGTACAACTTTCTATCCCCAGAAAGATGGTCAGACTGAGAGGACAATTCAGACTTTAGAAGATATGCTTCGTGCATGCGTGCTAGATTTTGGGGATAGTTGGACTCACTTTCTACCACTAGTTGAATTTGCTTATAATAACATCTACCAAGCTAATATCAGTATGGCACCCTACGAGATGTCAATCTCCTTTTTTCTGAGATAAAGTAGGTGAGAGGCGAATTTTGGGTCCAGCGATTGTATATCAGGCGTGTGATAAAGTCTATCTAATTAAAGAAAGATTCAGTACCACTCAGAGTCGGGAGAAAAGCTTTGCAGACACTCGCCACTAGGAGTTAGATTTTGACATGGGAGATCGGGTTTTCTTGAAGGTAGCTCCTCTGAAAGGGGTTCTGAGATTTGGAAAGAATGGCAAGTTGAGCCCTAGGTATATTGGCTCTTTTGAAATACTAGAAAGAATAGGGTCAGTTGCCTATAGGCTAGCTTTGCCGCCAATGTTATCTAGAATACACAACGTTTTCCATGTTGCTATGTTTATAAAATACGCCCCAAACCCATCCCACATCATTAGCTATGCAGAGATAGAGCTTAAGGATTTGTTGGCATATTAAGAAGTACCAGTATAGATTTTGGATAGAAAAACACAAACACTGCGCACCAAAGAAATTCAGTTAGTAAAAGTTTTGTGGAAGAATCACGCTATAGAGGAAGCTTCTTGGGAGCTCAAGGAACAGATCAGGTAGAGATACCTGAAGTTGTTCCAAGAAGATTAACAGTAAACAGGTAAATTATTAGTTAGATAGAGTTTCTTTTGCAGGTACATGTATTGAATTAGTTAGCAAGTAGTCTTTTAGTTTTATATATGTAATCTCCCAAAACTTAGACTGTAACTACGGTATTTCTCCGCCATAAGTGAGGGCAAGTAATAAAATAAGTAAACTATTTGCCTTTATGAGATGATAGAAGGTAAAACAGAAAGTAAATTTCAAGGACGAAAGTTTATAAGGAGGGAAGAATGTAATAACCCAAGAAAAATTTTTAGGGCCTCGTCGACGAATACAGGGATTTTGTCGACGAGGGTTCTTCAGGATCTCGTCGACGAAGAAACGTATCATCAACGAGAAGATACCGAAAGAGAATTTAAGGCAGCCTGAAACTCGTTGATGGGGGTGCAGGTTCCTCAACAAACTTTCTACTAGACTCGTCGACGAGATGACGTGTCTCATCGACGAACCCAGCTCTATAAATGGTTGAAACTTGGATTTTTCAGCAGGAAATCTCGTGAGAAACTCTCTTTCTCTCTTTAAAACGTCTTCCTCCCCTTCTCTCTTCGATTTTGGCTCCATTTCTTACTGGATCGAAGATCTGAGGTCACCGCAACACTCCTAGCGAAGTTCTCTACAAGTCTGCTGGAGCTGATCGTTGAAGAAGTTGGTTTGGAATTCATCCCAAATTCACGGTAAGGTGTTTTATTCATAATGTGCATTTCTTACAATTATAGGAAATGTTGTATATAGAAAAATACTAATGTTTAGTTCTAGGGGATGTTGTTTTCAGGGTGTTGAGCTAGGACCTCTGCGGGTATTGGGCCAAAATTTACTACAGGTTTTTCAGATTTAAGGTAAGGGAAATATGCTATGCTAGCCATTTTTAATATGTATACAGAATATTATGAATGTGTATTTACAAGCATGCAGATCAGATTATTTTTCCCAAGAATTATGAATAATATCTTTATAGCAGAATTACAGAAATTTGAGCATGAGATTGTGTTTACTCAAATGTGTGGCATGAGTTTATTATAGTATAGTATGTTGATTATAGAGTATTACAGATATTCAGATATTTTAGATTATTAGCAATGAATGAGACTTACAGTATTTCCTAGAATAACATGATTTCTAAACCATAACACTCAGATAGATTTTATAGATATTATAGACAGATTGTACAAATATTACATACAGATTTTATAGATATTAAAAACAGAGTATACAGATATTATATACAGATATTACAGATAGTACAAACAGAAATCATAAATGACACAGAAAGATATTATTTATATATTTCAGTCAGATTTCTCAAATATTACAGCTCAAAATTATAGTGTTATGGTTGTTTTTGAAATCATGTTAAAAGTAGCAAGATATTTACATATATTTACATATGTTTACAGTATTACATGATATCAAAACCCTGTGGAAATTACAGACATATAAATATACTCCAGAGCACGGTACTGTTGCTAGTACATAATAGAGTGCAACCACATAACTTAAATAGTATGTGGATTTTGTCTAGCCGAGTCAACAATTATTGCAGTCACCCCAGCGAACTGGGTTGAGGTGGCCGGTTAGACGATGTTAGAGTTTGGAGATTGCCTGGAGAGATTGTAGTGGGCTAGATTGGCGGATGTACAGATATAAATTGACTTTCCTGGTAGGCCAACTAGAGTAAGTCCAGCCTATAGGCCGCACAATCCTATCATGAGGGGTTATATCATGATATATAGATCTCAGGGTATAGCAAAGGTTCCTATGTACAGATATATCACACAACAACATATTATATTATTATATTAGCAGTCTGTTTAGATAGCAGACTCAGATACACAGTTTTATTTTTAAATTACATTAATTATACCCGTACAATTTCTCAATTTTCCTAGATTTACAGCATTAGTATTATTTCAGTATTTTAAATGTATAACTCAGCCGCCACACACTAGTAATAGCATATTTCCACTTACTGAGCATCGACTCATCACAGTGACTTATTATTTTCAGGAGATCAGGCTAGGCGAGCAGATCAGGCTCGCAATTAGAGTTTAACTTGTATACTGCTGCCTAGTTTTGTATGACGTACAGAGTTTTCCCCAGTGCTCCTTTGGGCCTGGGAATTTATTATTAGTATTTCAAATAGATGACAGATGTGACATACAGAAGAAAAAAAAAATGCAAAATAAGTAGTAGGTCGTTACAATAACGGTCTTGCAAACTTTCGGAGGATTAATACCAGAGTCTAGGTTTGAGTTGAATAAGGGTAGGAATTGGTAGATTAGGGTGTTAACAGGAGTTTGAGTTTGTTTCGTATCCTGGACATAGAAATCCTTTGATGGACTTCTATGATTTTTCAAATCAGTCGATGGTTTCAAAAAACCACGGTAAATCCATCGACGGTGATATGTCCAAGCGGAGAAATTCAAATTTTAAAGGTTACAATTATTGTGGATAATTGAATATCAGATGTTTAATTGAGGATTTGGATATTAAATTGGTTTCTTGTTTTATGATTTTGGTTAGATATATTATGACATAAAGAATTTAAACTTGCCTCTATTATATATATATTCATTATGGATCTTAGTGGCAAAGGAGTGGATGAAGGAGGAGGAAGTTAGTTAGGAGCTTCCAGCGGGGATGAAATTGACACCTCCCGACTGTTGCGAGGAATAGCTCGTCAGGTCAAGGAAGAGATGAGATGAGATTTCGGGGGATCAAGCTACCCACCAGTGCACCAGGGCTATACAATCGATCAATTCACCCGCTTGAAACCCTCTGTTTTTAGGGTGGCACTGATCCAATCAAGGTCGAGACTTGGATGCAAGAGATGGAAAAGATGTTGGTAGTGTTGAATTGTATTGAGGAGCAAAAGGTTCTTTTTGCCACCTTTAAGCTGGCCGGAAAAGCTGAAGGGTGGTGGCATGCAATGAAACTTTTGGAAGAACAGTGAGTAGTATTTATTGCAATGACCTGGGGTCATTTCAAACAAGTCTTCTATGACCGATACTTCCCCGTTACCACCAAGAATGCGAAGGAGAAAGAATTTTTCAACCTAACTCAGATGCATCTCACTATTCAGCAATATGCTGCTAAATTTTTGGAACTTTCCCACTTCGCACCTTCCATGGTTCCAGATGAATACCAAAAGGTGAGGTGGTTTGAAAGGTGTCTGAATCAGAGGATTCACGAGCATATGGCATGTTTGCAAATTCAAGATTTCACAAAACTGGTGGAGAAAGCCACTGTTGCAGAGTCGAGTCTGCAGAGAGGTGCAGAGGTGTTAGAACGAAAAAGGAGACCCTTGTCTTCCCACCCCCAAGAAAATGTCAGATAAGGGTCATGGAGGGGAGACAGAGATGTTGCAGGTCATGGGTCGGAAAGAAATGATCGAGGACGTCATGGCGATTCGTCACACCCACACTGTCCTAAATGCAACCAGCGGCGTTGGGGAGAATGTCGGAGTAGGGGTGTCGTGTGCTATAGATGTGGTAAATATGGTCATATCACTCGGGAGTGTCAAGAACCGCCAAACAATGCACTTACTCCAAATCAAAATCAGAGGAACAACCCGGTGCTTCGCGGCGATGGTGCTCCAGTACATGTTTATATATTGGGTATGCCTAAGGGGGGCAATTCTAAAGGGGCAGGCAATATGTCTATGTTAGCATGAGTATTAATTTTGTTTGACTTTAAATGATTCAATGTTGCATATGTTTGAATTGATTGAAATGTATGAATGTGGTTAGTTAGCTATTTAGTTGTGAAAATGGGTGATTAACGAATTTCGAGGAAAAAATTTTCTGAAGGAGGGGAGAATGTAACGACTTGGAAAATTTTAACTATTTAAAATAATAAGGAAGATAATAAATGGAATAGGGAAAATAGAAGAAAGGGAAAAAGGGAAGAAAAAGGAATTTTTTAAGAAAGATCAGCGAGAACTCGTCAACAAACCAACTAGTCTCGTCGATGAATGTTCTTCCTTGGCCTGTCGACAAGGGTACCTGTCTCATCGATGAGGAGTTACCGAGAGGGTTTGAGATATCCTGAAACTTGTCGACAAACTCACGGTCTCGTCGACGAGGGTTCTTCATGGGATCGTCGACGAATCCACATGTCTTGTCAATGAGTCCCTGCCTATAAATAGAGTTTGCCTCATTTTTTAGTGAGAAAATATTGCATGTAGTCTCTCTCTCTCTCTCTCTCTCTCTCTCTCTCTCTCTCTCTCTCTCTCTCTCCCTCTCTCCCTCTTTCTCTCTCTCTCTCTCTCTCTCTATCTCTCTTTCTCTCTCTCTCTCTCTATAAAATATCCCTCTCACCTTCTCTCTAGGTTTTTGGTCCCGTTTCTCCTCAATTCAACGATCAGAAGCTACCACAAGACTCTTGGGAAGATTCTCTGCAACATACGCGGAGCAGAATTTCGGTTTGGAGTACTTGGGAATCACTCCAAAATCAGGGTAAGTGAGATATTTTATGGTTTTATTATTATTTTGAAATATATGGAACCTAGTAAGTATTAAATGAGTATTTTTCTAAAATTTGAGTAAGTTAGGATTTTTGGAATATAGGGACTTGTTTCCGTTCGGTTGAGGTAGTAACTTGAGGAGTAGGTAAGGGGAAATACTTTATAACAGCTTTTTATTAATTTTTTATCTAGTTAAATTTTGAGTATAAAATTATATATATATATATATATATATATTGGTATAATTTTCTAAATGGTGCAGGTATTGAAAATTTTGTTTTTGATTATATACTATATTGGGAAAAATCATGTGGCACAAAAACAACTTTAATAATTAAATGGTTGTGGGTGCTGTTTGATTTTGACTGATGTACACTTTTGGATACTGTTTGGGATGCGAATTCTGTTTGGTTGTGATGCTATTTGGATGATTAAATATTGTGAATGGAAATGCATTAAGGTGTATACCTGTATTGGATGTGTATTATTTTATGGTTCATGTAAATTGCGATATAATGTTGGCAATGGTATGAGGAGGTTGTTATATCGTACCTGATATAACCATCATATAACGTTGGAAGTAGTATAAGGAGGTCATTACATGGGAGTTTATGTTAGGGGGTAAAACATTTGAAGTGGTATGAGGAGTTTGTTTTACCTATTTACCATGAATAGGGTGGTGTGTGTGGTGTGATTGAGAAGCATGTATTGTAACCTGTGTGGTTAAGAAGACTATGTAATAGCATGTGTGGTTGATGGTCCTGTGTGGACCAGTCCTGTATGGATGTTGTATTTTGTGTGGATATGAACCCTGTGTGGGTGTGAATGAAGACTATGTGAATAATCATGTGTGGATGTGGGTCCTGTGTGGATTGTGATAGTTGTGTAGTTATGGACCTTTTGTGGGTGTGCATGAGTTATGTGTGGATCTCTGTGAAATGATGACATGGAATGCGTGTATCTATAATTATATAGGTATTTATGGTAAAGTAGAATTCATAATCCGAAGGCTTGCTGAGGAAGGCGAGTGTTCTGGTAATTATCTGTGGATACTAGAGCAGAGGGAAGCCACTTGTATAGGCGAGTGACCTTCCCTATTCTCGGAGACTTTACCTGGATGCATAACCCGAGGGCTTACTAAGAAAGGTGATGCCATGGTTTTAGCACTAGAGCAGAAAGAATCTACTTGTATGAGAGGATTGACTTCCCTATTCTTGGGAATTATCAGTAAAAATAATTATGTGTGTATGTGATTAGGTGACAAAGAAGTCGACAATGATTTGATTAAGAATGCATTTTCTCAACTTCTATTGATAGTGAAATACAATTATATGTATATTTTGTAATTATATATTAAATACTTCAGCCACACATTGTCGTAACTTATTTCTTTCTTACTGAGAGGTGTCTCACCTCGACAAATATTCAATGTTTTCAGGTCCTCCAGGTGATCGAGTTTAGAAACCTCTAGGGCGGGAGTAGTTTTGTGAGTAAATAAAAGAATAAATATGTGTATAAACTGTGTTTAATGTGTTGTCCTAGTTGTGTAATATAGAATATTGTTATACCTTTTTTATGGGTTTGCATATGATGACCTGCTTAATTATCACATTTTTTTTTTTACAATAAATAATAAAATCCATATCACAAATCCCAACTTAACATATCATAATCCACCTGGACCCGTGGGTACCAGGGATACATCAGAACACATAACGAAAGCCTAAGCAGTAGGAAAAATAAATCATAAACATCTCATTATACCATACATCACAATACCAGAGTTACTACAATCACTGCTTATATATACACAACACTCATTCCAAAAAATGTCCTAGGGCCATTTCCACAAAAAACATCCGACCCTATCAAAATACTTATCCTTTTGGAAGGGCAGATCAACCGTACTAGATAAGCGGGGCTTTACTCGCTCTCCTATCAAGGGCTTTTGAAAAGTTTATAAAATTTTGGGGTGAGACACCTCTCAGTAAGGGAAATAAACTAATATCAGTGTGTGGCAACATGAGTATTCCGTATTATACATATATCATACAGAACATATTCGGTAACTATTATATCAAATCTGGGAAAACATATATATCATTAAAACATGGCAGAACATACTGCATTTCCATAAACATAATTCATCTCATATAATAATAATACAAAAACAATCCTAGTAGGTTATTTAGCTGTTGTCATGTATTACCCCCACATGATTGGGTTGTGTGGCCCAAAGGCGGGACCTAACAATGGTTGACAGACCATGGTAAAATCAAAAGTATAATCTGTAAGTCTAATGGGTCTGCCAGACCTAGTCCGTACACCAGGAGCGCTCACACACTTCTTAAAAACCACATCAGCCATCCAATCTTACACACTCCATACAACGACGTTAACACAGATATCATGATCATGAAGACCATAGACACATAGCAATGGTACCGTACAAGTGCTAGCCTAAACCAAGCCAACCAGGTTCTGATATCATATAACATATACTGAAACTGTGATACATGGATATTTCATATCATTAATTATCAGATCAATCATATCATTTTGCATATATACGTGTATCATGAAAAATCATCAGCCTGTACCCCGGTATTTCACATTTTATCATAGCTCGGCTCATACGCCGACAAATCATAACACAGCCCGTACGCTGGCAAATCACATTCATAGCACGGCCCATACGCCGAAAAATCATATCATAGAACAGCTCGTATGCTAGAAAATTACATCCATAGCACGGCTCGTACGCCGAAAAAACATATAAAAATCTGGGCCCGTACACCGATTTTCCATTATAAAAATCCGTATCATAATCACATTTCCAGAAAAATAGTATTTCAAAATAATTTCTACCCATGCCACACTAACAGGTTTCTCACATATTCAACATACCATCATTTTCAACAATGTTTTCTCAAACATAAATCATATAAATAGACATATTTATTTTTCCTGAAATCAAATGCTATATATACATACATTTTCTTTAAAAAACTAATTTAGTTTATCCCCTTACCTGATTCTTGAAAAGTCCCTAAGAAAATTTGTCCCACACCCGCAGGGTTCCCAACTCAACACCCTGGAAACAGAATTCCCCAGATTTATAGTTCAGTATTTCTACACGTATACTTTCTACAACTACCAAAAATTCGAATATTGAGTAGAAAGCCTTACCTTAAATTTGGGATGGTTTCCAACTTAGCCCCACCGACGATCCGCTCCGGCAGACTTGCAGAGAAATTTCCCATGAGTGTCGTGGTGGCTTCAGATTGTCGAACCGATGGAAATTCAGCCCGAAATCGAAGAGAGAAGGAGGAGGAACCGAAGGGTAGGAGAGAGAGAGGTGCTGTGCAAGAAATTTCAACCAAAAATGAGTTTTAGGCCTATTTAAACTGTGGCCTTCGTCGACAAGCCATGCCACCTCGTCGACGAGGTCAATAAAAAATTCGTCGACAAACTCTCCCCTTCGTCAACAAAATTTAGAAACCCCAAAATCATCCCCTCAGTATTTCCTCAATGACGAGCCACGTCACCTCATTGACGAGCCCAATTATATTTTCGTCGACGAATCCCATCCTCGTCGACAAGCTCCTATTATACCCTCATCGATGAGTCCCCTGCATTCGTCGACGAGAAGCTGAAAATTTCCTAGGATTTATCCTTTCCAAAATGCAATGTCGTCGGTGAACACTTCGCGTTCATCGACGAAGTCGACTACCTCCTTCTATTTCCAGTTTCCATTTTCCTTTCTTTTTATTATTTAAATACCATTATTCTTTGGGTCATTACATTCTCCCCTCCTTATAAAATTTCATCCTCGAAATTTACTATTCACATAACTCGTCATCCCTTAACGAGAAAAGGGTCTACTTATTTTATTACTTACCCAAACTTATGGCGGAGGAATATTGTGGTTACATCCCGAGTCCTGGGAGATTACATATACAAAAGAAAACTTATCCCAAAACTAAAATTCTCCACTAATAAAACCATTACATGTACCTGCAAAAAAAATACTACCTAACTACTTACATTTTTCCCAATCAAACTTCTTGGAATAGTTGCGGATACTTCTGTTTCATCTGCTCCTCGGATTCCCATGAAGCCGCTTCAATGGCATGATTCCTCCACAAAACTTTTACCTAAGGAATCTTCTTGTTATGTAACTCCTGTACTTTCCTATCTAGAATCTGTATTGGTATCTCCTCATACACTAGTGAATCACCAAGCTCTAATTCATCATAACTGATGATATGAGAAAGATCTAGGACGTATTTCCTCAACATAGCAACATGGAATACGTCGTGGATCCTAGATAACACAAGTGGTAAAGCTAGCCTGTAGGCTATCGGCCCCACTTTATCCAGAATCTCAAATGGTTCGATAAACCTAGGACTAAGTTTACCTTTCTTTCCAAATCGCATAACCCATTTCAGTGGAGCTATCTTGAAAAACACATGATTCCCCACATCAAATTCTAAATTTCAGCGGTAATTATCAACATAGCTTTTCTGTCGGCTCTGAGCTGCACCGATTCTTTCCCTAATAAGCCGAACCTTGTCATATTCCTGCTGCACCATCTCTGGCCCCACTACTCGCCGCTCACTCACTTCATCCCAAAATAAAGGAGATCGACATCTCCTACCATATAAAGCCTCAAACGGTGTCATGCCAATACTAGACTGGTAACTGTTATTATACGCAAACTCTACTAGTGGCATGAACTGAGTCCAACTACTGCCAAAATCTAATACGCACGCACGGAGCATATCTTCTAATGTATGTATCATCCTCTCAGTCTACCCATTTGACTGAGGATGGAATGCAGTGCTGAAAGATAGCTCAGACCTTAAAGCTTCCTGCAGACTCTTCCAAAAACGTGACGTAAAACGTGGGTCTCAATCTAACACAATTGATACTGGCACCCCAGGAGAACAAACTATCTCCTGAATGTAGATCTCTGCTAAACGGTTGAGGGAGTAGCTGATCTTGATAGGTATAAAGTGGGCAGTCTTAGCTAAACGGTCAACAATCACCCAGATGACATTCTAGCCATGCGATGTCGATGGCAGCCCTGAAACGAAGTCCATAGATATATGATCCCATTTCCACTCTAAAATAAATAACGGCTGCAACTGCCTTGCCGGCCTCTGGTGCTCAGCTTTTACCTGCTAGCACGTCAAACACTGGGCTACATACTCGGCGATCTCTCTCTTTATACCACTCAACCAGTACGACTCTCACAAATCTCTGTACATCTTCTTACTATCGGGATGAATTGTATACAAAGATATATGAGCCTCCTATAAAATAGTCTTTCTGATCTCGGTATCGGCAGGAATGCATAATCTGGAACAAAACCGCAAAACTCCGTCATCTGCAATATTGAATTCCTCCCCCTTACCACTCTGCACTCTATCTATCACCTTTGCTAATTCTGGATCTTCTTTCTGTGTAGCTTTAATTCTCTCCTACAGAAAAGGCTGCACCACTAAACTGGCAATGTGAACCTGACAACCACTCTCAACTAATTCAATACTGAACCATTCCAGATCCATCATGATCGAATACTGGATCTGCATAGCTGCCAACACCGGTTCCCTGGATTTCCTGCTCAATGCATCAGCTACCATGTTTGCTCTCCCTGGGTGATAACTGATGGTACAATCAAAATCCTTAATTAGCTCCAACCACCTTCTCTACCTTATATTTAGTTCTTTCTGCATGAAGAAGTACTTTAAGCTCTTGTGGTCAGATAAAATCTCACGCTGCTCGCGGTACAGGTAATGCCTCCAAATTTTCAATGCGTGTACCACTGCAGCCAATTCAAGATCATGTGTAGGGTAATTCTTTTCATATTCTTTCAACTGCCTAGATGTATACACCACTACCCTGCGATGCTGCATCAATACACAGCCAAGTCCCTTCGAGGACGCATCACTGTAAATGACATACCCCTCACCCCCTGACGAGAAGATTAGTACTAGTGCTGTGACTAATCTTTGATTCAGTTCTTGAAAACTTTGTTCACAGCTGTCGTCCCACTTAAATCTGACATTCTTCCTCGTTAGTCATGTCAAAGGTCCTAACAAAGTTGAGAATCCCTCAACGAAACAGCGCTAATAGCCAGCTAGCCCCAAGAAACTCCTAATCTCCTGGACATTTATCGGTCTAACCCAATTCACTACCGCCTCAATCTTGCTAGGATCCACAGAAATACCATCTCCAGATACAACATGCCCCAAGAACACGGCCTTCTCAAGTCAGAATTCACATTTACTAAACTTGGCGTATAACTTCTTTTCCCGAAGTGTCTGCAAAACTTGTCTTAAGTGCGTCACATGCTCCTCATAGCTCCTCAAATAGACCAGTACATCATCAATAAAAATAACAACAAACCGGTCTAGGTATTGGTGGAAGACTCTATTCATCAAGTCCATAAATACCGCAGGAGCATTCGTCAAACCAAACGGCATAACAAGAAACTCGTAATGCTTGTACCTGGTCATGAAGGCCGTCTTCGTGACATCTTCTTCTTTCACTTTTACTTGATGGTAACCGGATAGGAGGTCAATCTTCGAATACACTTGTGTACCCTAGAGCTGGTCAAACAAATCGTCGATACGGGGTAGAGGATACTTGTTCTTGATTGTCACTTTATTAATCTCCCTATAGTCTATACACATCCTCATAGTCCCGTCTTTCTTCTTCACAAATAAAACTAGAGCTCCCCACAGAGATACATTGGGTCATATGAAGCCCTTATCAAGCAGATCTTGCAACTAATTTTTCAATTCTACCAACTCTACGGGCGCCATCCGATACGGTACTTTAGAAATCGACGCTGTACCTAGAAGTAGATCAATAGGGAAATCTACCTCACGATGGGTGGCAAGCCTGGTAACTTATCTAGGAAAACATCTGTAAACTCCTTTACTACATGCATGCTAGTAAGTTTCAATTCATTTTCTGACATCTCCTTCACAACATCCACAAACTCCAGACAACCACTCAGTAATAGTCTTCTGGCCTTCATAGTTGAAACTAGATGAGGTGGGGATTCCACTCGCAACCCTATGAATTTGAATTCTGCTTCCCCCAGAGATCTGAATATCACTTCTCGTGCTCAGCAATCTATGCTAGAAAAATTAGCTACTAGCCAATCCAGGCCAAAAAAAACATCAAACACGTGCATGTCCAGCACTATCAGATCAGCAGACAAAGTCCTTCCTTGAATATCAACTGGACAAACTAGGAGCACCCTACTACACCTCACTGGTGACCCAATCAGTGTAGATACCAACAATTCAACATCTAATGATTGTGTTTCAGCCCCACATAATTTAACACACCCCGATGACACAAACGAGTGTGTAGCTCTTGAATCAAACAATGCAATAACTTTAAAAGAAAGCATAATAACCATACCTGTCACCACGTCACCTGCTGTCTCAGCCTCACCCGGCATCAAAGTAAACACCCTAACTGGAGCCATATTCCTCTGCTGGTCCCCAGGTGGCGCCTGATAACCCCCTTGGTATGGTCTGGGAGCTAGAATTGCATCTGGTGGGGTAAGGCAGTCTCACACCATATGCCCCAATCTACCGTAGTGATAGCACACCACACCACTAGCTCGACACTCTCCCCAGTGCCTCCTACCACAAGTCTGATAGACTGGAGGACCCTGTCCTATCTGCACCTCGCGTCCTCCCGTCTCCTACCTCCGCCCTCTGCCATGATTTCCTCTCCTCCACTGACTCGGTCTATGACCTTGCTTGTAGCCCGTAGATGCAAATCTCTTCCTCTGTCCTTGCTTCTCTGCATTAAGATGCTCACCAATCTCTGCCAAGGCTGCCCTGTCGACTAACTCAGCAAAATCCTGGATCTGCAGCACCACCACCTACTTGAATATACTCCGCCTCAAGCCTCTTTCAAACTGCCTCGCCTTCTTCACTTCATTAGGAACAATATACGGGGCGAAACGAGAGACCTCGATGAAACGTGCTGCATACTGTTGGATGAATAACTGTCCCTGCTTCAAACTTAGGAACTCTTCTACTTTAGCCTCCCTGACAATAGCTGGAAAATATCTATCAAAGAACAATTCTTTAAACTGGTCCCATGTCATTGCTATCGGAGTCACCCTCTGCTGCTCCAATAGTCTTACAGTAGTCCAACACCTCTCAGTCTCTCCTATCAATCTATAGGTGGCAAAGAGAACCCTCTGTTCCTCAGTATACTGCAATACAACCAAGACTTTCTCGGTCTCCTGCATCCAATTCTCTGCAGCTATAGGATCAACTCCATCTGAGAACGCCGAAGGATTCATCTTCATAAACTTTTCTATAGTGCACCCATGGCCTGCAGATGGACCACTCTGCTCCCTCGAGCTCCTAGCGATCTTAGTCATAACCTGTTGAGCCACGCTATGTAATACTGCATCAGAGTCGGTCCCAGCTGCACCTGATGGTCCTGCTCCATCACTGCCACTTGCATGGGCACTACTTCCTCCTGGATCCATCATGGAAACAACAAGCACAACGTAGAAATTCTATCCTTATAATTTTCCCACCTATCCTCACCACTTATCTCAACATTTCTAACTCATTTCTAATCCCCAGTCCTACATTCTAGGAACACAACCCAACAATAGCTTGCTATGGATTTCCTGAAATCATCACTCTAGGAAAAACACAAAAACTACCACGGAAGTCCTGCCTCTAGACTGTAGAACAAAAACTCAAATCATTTGCTAAACTCTGGTATTGTTTCGGCTACATTCTAAAGTCTACAGAACCTAACAACCTAGGCTCTGATACCAAACTCTAACGACCTGCTTAATTTCCACATTTTTTTTAATAATAAATAATAAAATCAATATCACAAATCCCAACTTAGCAGATCATAATCCACCTGGACCCGTGGGTACCAGGGATACATCAGAACACATAACGGAAGCCTAAGCAACAGGAAACATAAATCATAAACATCTCATTATACCATACATCACAATATCAGAGTTACTACAATCACTGTATACATATATACACAACACTCAACCCAAAAAGATGTCCTAGGGCCATTTCCACAAAATACATCCAACCTTATCAAAATACTTACCCTTCCGAAAGGGCAAATCTACCATACTAGATCAGCGGGGCTTTACCCGCTCTCCTATTAGGCTCTCCTAAAAAGTTTATAAAATTTTGGAGTGAGACACCTCTCAGTAAGGGAAATAAACTAATACCAGTGTGTGGCAACATGAGTATTCCATGTTATACATATATCATATAGAACATATTCAGTGTTATATCAAATCTGGGAAAACATATATATCATTAAAACATGGCAGAACATACTGCATTTCCATAAACATATTTCATCTGATATAATAATAATACAAAAACAATCCTGGTAGATTAGCTGGTTGTTGTCATGTATTACCCCCACATAACTGGGTTCTATGGCCCTAAGGCGGTACCTGACAATGGTTGGCCGACTACTACCAAGTCAAAAGTACAGTCTATAAGTCTAATGGGTCTACCAGACCTGGTCCGTACGCCAGGGGCACTCAGACACTTCTTAAAGACCACATCGACCATCCAATCTCACACCACTCCGTACAGCGGCGTTAACACAAGTATCATGATTATGAAGACCATGGACACATAGCAACGGTACCGTGCAAGTGCTAGCTTAAACCAAGCCAACCAAGTTCTGATATCATTTAATATATACTGAAACTGTCACACATGGATATTTCATATCATTAATTATCATATCAATCATATCATTTTGCATATATACGTGTATCATGAAAAATCATCGGCCTGTACGCCGATATTTCACATTTTATCATAACTCGGCCCGTACGTCGGCAAATCATAGCACAACCCGTATGCTGGCAAATCACATCCATAGCACGGCCAATACGCCGGCAAATCATATCATAACATAGCCCATACACTGGAAAATCATATCCATAGCACGGCCCATACACCGGTAAATTATATCATAGCACAACTCATATGCTGGCAAATTACATCCATAGCACGTTCCGTACGCCGAAAAAACATATAAAAATTCTTGGTCCGTACGCTGATTTTCCATTATAAAAATCTGTATCATAATCACATTTCCAGAAAAAAAGTATTTCAAAACAATTTCTACTTATGCCACACTAACAAGTTTCCCGCATATTCAACATACCATCATTTTCAACAGTGTTTTCTTAAACATAAATCATATAAATACACATTTATTTTTACTGAAATCAAATGCTATATATACCTACATTTTCTTAAAAGAACTAGCTTAGTTTATCCCCTTACCTAATTCTTGAAAAGCCCCTAAGAAAATCTTTCCCATACCCGCATGGGTCCCAATTCAACACCTTGGAAACAGCATTCCCCAAAACTAAAGTTCAATATTTCTACGCGTAAAACACTTTCTACAACTACCAAAAATTCAAATATTAAGTAGAAAGCCTTACCCTAGATTCGGGATGGTTTCCAACTCAGCCCCACCAACGATCCGCTCCGGCAGACTTGCAGAGAACTTTTCCAGAAGCGTCGTGGTAGCTTCAGATCGTCGAACTGGCAAAAATTCGGCCCAAAATCGAAGAAAGAAGGGGGAGGAACCAAAGGGTAGGAGAGAGACAGAGAGGTGATGCGCAAGAAATTTCGTCCAAAAATGAGTTTTAGGCCTATCTAAACTATGGCTTTTGTCAACGAGCCACGTCACCTCGTCGACGAGGTCAATACAAAATTTGTCGACAAACTCTCCCCTTCATCGACGAAATTCAAAAACCCCAAAATCATCCCCTCGGTACTTCCTCGTTGACGAGCCACGTCACCTCGTCGACGAGCTCAATTATATTTTCGTCGACGAGCTCCTATGATACCCTCGTTGACAAGTCCCTTGCATTTGTAGACAAGAAGCTGAAAATTTTCTGGGATTTATCCTTTCCAAACTACAATGTCGTCGACGAGCACGGTCAACTGCCTCGTTCTGTTTTTGGTTTCCATTTCTCGTTCTTTTTATTATTTAAATACCATTATTCTTCAGATCGTTACATTGCATATGTAAATATAACACTCTGGTATGTTGTTTGAGTTTATTTAATTAATTCTGCTACGTGAATGGTATCAGTGACATATGACTGGTCTTATAACACTCCGAGCCCCACATGGCAGGTCCAGGGCATTATAGGTAATCTTTCCTATTCTCGAGAATTATTATTAAAAATAATTATGTATGTGGGTACGATATTAGATGTTTGTGATGTTATTTATGATGTGTTTTCTCAGTTGCTAATGATAATGAATAACAGACAACTATATTTTGTATTTATTTAAACTCTCCACCACACACTGTTATAGCTTATTTCTTCCTCACTATGAGGTGCCTCACCCCAGCAATTTATTATTCTTTTCACGTCCTTTAGGTGATCGAGCTTAGAAAGCTCCGGGGCGGGGTTTAGTTTTGTGAGTGGTTCAAAGAACGGATATATGTGAAGTTTGATGTTTAATTTCTTTTCTAGATATGTAATATGGAGAATTTGGTTATACTCCTTTATGGGTTTGTGTGTGTGCGTGTATATATATATATAGTACTCTGGTATTTTATCTGAGGTCGTTTAATTAGTTCTACTGCGTGAATGGTATATGAGACGTGTGATTGGTCTCATAACACCCCGGGTCCCACTTGGCGGGTTCGGGGTGTTACAGATCTAGCCAAGTAGGTGTATGAAAAAGTTGTAGCGACTGTTGTGAATAAGTTTATGGAGAAGACTTATGGTTGTGGTTGGAATAATCACATAGCTATGACAATGAGGTAAGGTGGATCTGGTTGAAACTACACAACCAAGAGTTGGAAATCCAAGAGAATAAATTGAAAACAAGAGAGAGAGAGAGAGAGAGAGAGAGAGAGAGAGAGAGAGAGAGAGAGAGAGAGAGAGAGAATTATGAAACTTACTATGGGGAGAAGTTCGAACATTCACCATGGAGTTCAATAGAGGAACCTTGTATCACAGTGAATATGGTGTGCAGTGGTGTTGATCCACAATGATCTATGGTGACACATGACAATGGGGGACCATCATTCATAGAAGCAGTAAAATCTAGGGTTTTATGTGGCAACTAGAGAAGAGGAGGTAGTGTTCGAGGAGGAAGAAGAGAGTTAGGGTTCTTGAAATGAAGAAGGCAATGAAGTTAGGGCTTTTTTGGGGTGCGTGCTTTTGGTTTTTAATGTGGTGACTAGATCAGTTAGTCAATGGAAAAGAAATAATAATAAATGTAGATAATAGGTAAAATGTATTCTAAATATGTAACATTTGGTAAAATGATGAAAATATGCCAACATTAGGGAAAATTATAGAAACCTTTAGAGGTATTAGAAAGCTAAAAAAGGCTATAAAATTTCAAGTTTCATAGATTTTATAAGTCAAAAACAAAATAGAGAAAATTAAAGAAAAATATTATAGAAATCAATAAAATTTTAATAAATGCATACAAAAATCTTATAAAATTTATTGAACATTTTAAACCCTTGCAATCCTTCTCAACATATTTTTGATAATATTGCTCCCTTTAGCTTGCATTTTGCATAAATAGCACTCAAGATTAATATTTGCTACTTTAGTATATGTTTGGTAAGTTTATTTAGTTTACTATTCATATCACGATTAGAAAACTTAGTAGTTAGAATAATGAAATTATGTCTCATGTATAAATTTAATGAATAAACATTAAAACAAGGAACCTCTGTCGGGTGCATGGTTTCCTATAATTAATATAATTAAACAACAACACAACAACAACAACAAAACCAAGCCTTAAGTCCCACTAGATGGGGTCGACTATATGAATCCTATTCTACCAATTTATGTGATCATGGACCATTTCTTTTGACAAATTTAGGGATATTAAATCCTTACTCATTATCTCCTCCCAAGTTATTTTAGGTCTATTCCTATCCCTTTTACTACCCTCAATAGTAATTAACTCACTCTTCCTTATTGGTGCACTATGTGGCCTACGTTGCAAGTGTCCATACCATCTGAGTCGTTCCTCCCTTATCTTGTCATCTATAGGAGCTACACCTAACTTATCGCAAATATGTTCATTCCTTAATTTACCTTTCAATGTTAAACCACTCATCCATTTAAACATTCTCATCTTGAAAACTTTTACTTTTTGGATATTATGTTTCTTCGTTGCCCAATATTTTGATTCATATAGCATAACTGGATTTACAATTGTCCTATAAAACTTCCCTTTCAATTTTAAGGGTATTCTACGATCACAGAGCACACTTGAAGCACTTCTCCATTTTGCCCAACCTGCTTTAACTTTATGTATTATCTTCAATTTCTCCTTCACCTTGCATAATAGATCCAAGGTATCAAAATCTACAAGTGTTATTTATTTCTTCTTCATCAAGTTTAACTTTGTCTCCAATATTCCTCCTATCATTACTAAAATTACATTTCATATGTTCTATCTTATTTCTACTTATCCTAAAGCCTCTAGATTCAAAAGTTTCTCTCCATAATTCTAACTCAGCCTCTACTCCATCCCTAGTTTCATCAATTAATACAATATTATTTACAAACAACATACACCATGAAACCTCCTTTTGAATACTCATAGTCAATTGGTCCATCACTAAAGTAAAAATATAAGGACTCAATGCAAATCCTTGATGTACACCTATGATGGTTGGAAATTCTCTAGTTTCTTTATTTATAGTCCTTACACTAGTCATTACTCTATTGTACATATCCTTAATGACATCAGTATACCTAATACATACACCCTTTGTTCTAAAACCCACCATAGAACTTCCCTAAGTATCCTATCATTTGCTTTCTCAAGGTTAATAAATATCATATGCAAGTCCCTCTTCTTTTCCCTAAACTTTTTCTATTAATCTTCTTAAAAGATATATAGCTTCTGTGGTAGATCACTTAGGTATAAAACCAAATTGATTTTTTAAGACCTTTGTTTCTAACCTTAATCTTAGTTTAATATCTCCTTTATTTTTGTATACAGGTATTAAAGTACTTTTCCTCCATTCATCTAACATTTTCTTACCCATTATAATTGTATTAAATAAATTAGTTAACCATATAATTTCGTTATCACCTAAGCATTTCCAAACTTCAATTAGGATGTTATCCAGTCCCATAACTTTACCATTTTCATCTTTTTTAGTGCAAACTTAACTTCGTTAACTCTAATTTGACAAATAAATCTCATATTTTTTTTGTCTTTTCCTTATTTGACAATTCTAAGTTTAGACCTTCTATTTGGTTTTCATTAAACAACTTATTAAAGTAATTTCGTCATCTTTCTTTAATGTTTATGTCCTTAACCAAGACAACATCATCCTCATTTTTTACACATTTTACATTTCCTAAGCGTTTACTCTTCCTTTCTCAAGTTTTAGCAAGTTTAAATATATCTCTTTCCCTTTCTTTTGTATCTAATCTATCATACAAACTATTAAATTATCCGCATTTAACTTCACTAACGACATTTTTTGCATCTTTTTTCGCCTTCTTATACTTTTCAAAGTTATCCCCATTTCTACATTTTTTCCACTTTTTATACCAAATTCTTTTTGTCTTTATGGCCTTTTGTACATCTTTATCCCACCACCAACTTTCTTTGCTATTCAAGAATCTTCCCCTTGATTCACCTACAATCTCTTTTACTATCTTTTTAATAGAGCTAACTAATATACTCCAAAGAGTATTTTCATCTATCCCATCCTCTATAGACCAATCCCCATCTTTGATCATTTTATTTTAAAATTTTAATACATTTTCTCCTTTTAGGTTCCACCACCTAGTTCTCTTATACTAGTTTATTTTATCCTTTTGCTTTCATTTTTTAATACATATATCTAACACTAAGACTCTATGTTGCGTGGTTAGACTAAAATCATATCCCTTCCACGTTTTAAAGGTTATTAAGTGTTCTTCTCTCTTCTTAAAGCAAGTATTCATTATACTAAAATCATATCCCTTCCAACGTATCCATTCATACCTCCTCCTATAAATATTTTCTCAGTCCCTGGTATGCTTTGTATAACATTATCCATATCTTCCCAAGATTGTCTATTAAGATTTTGTGATAAGCAGACTTGAGGAGCATAAGCACTAATGATATTTATTATCTCTTGTCCTAATACCATCTTGATTTTTATAATTCTATCCCCTACTCTATTTACATCAACAACGCTATCTTTTAAGTTTTTGTCTATAATAACTCCTACTCGATTCTTATATTTTTATTTTCCAGAGTAGCAAAGTTAAAATCCTAATTTATCAATTTCTCTAACTTTCTTCTCCACTCACTTAGTTTCTTGAAGGCAAATTATATTAATTCTTCTTCTGATCATTGTGTCCACAATTTCTATGCTTTTACACATAAGTGTCCCTATATTTCAAGTTACTAATCTAATCCTAATTTCTTGAACTAACATCTTACCTGTGCATGTCCATAATGATGCAGGAACCCTCACATATTTGACACCATACCCGGGTGCCGATACGACGCGTTGCTTCAGAGCAAAGACCTAGCCCACCCTCACCCACTTTTCTCCACACTTGGGTGGTACAAGCGCAACACGTCTTTCGTAGGGGACACCCCAAAATAGTATAGGATATTGGCAACTCCATAAAAATCAATCCATTTAAAAACATTAAACATCAAAATCAAAATTCACCATCCACGTAAAGATAACTTGAAAGTGTCCTCTCCAGTGAGAGGATAACCCTTCGAGACGTCACGACAACACACGTCAGTGTTTCATTATGCTAGAGGAGGAATTGCTTAGTAAGCTCATCAATATTTATATAACTCATTGACAATCATAAAAATGCCAATCCTACTTGCATTCCTCTCTGCCCACACATTTACCTGTAATGGCACGATAAGATGATCAATTGCATTGCTTACTATTTATCCATTGACTCTCTTTTTGGCTTCATGCTTGCTTACGCTTATTGAGCACCTCATATTTGAAACTCATGAACATGTTTGTGCGGTGAGTTTATGGGTTACTTTGACTAGCTAACTAGGTAATTATCTATTGGCATTAATAGGATTTAGCCAATAATTTGATGACTTATGGATTCCTAACATCATATAATATATACACACTAAGAAAAAGAAAGAGAAAGATTGGTGGATGCATGCATGGGTCTCGCAAGTTGTTTCCTTTTGTGCAGAGCAGGAATGCAGCCATGTGCGTAGTGCAGGGGAATTCACAAAACATATGAAACACGCCAGAACAATGTTAGGAATGAAGCTTCCTACCTAATCTATTAGGTGAGGGTTGCTGCTGTTAGCTTGGTTGGGAACATGTCCATTCAGATCTCCTCCTATAAATATTTTCTTAGTCCCTGGTATGCTTTGTATAATACTATCCATATCTTCCTAAACTTTTCTATTAAGATTTTGTGCTAAGCCAACTTGAGAAGCATAAGCACTAATGATATTTATTATCTCTTGTCCTAATATCATCTTGATTTTTATAATTCTATCCCCTACTCTATTTACATCAACAAAGTTATCTTTTAAGTTTTGTCTATAATAATTCCTACTCCATTCTTATTTTTTTATTTTCCAATGTAGCAAAGTTTAAATCCTAATTCATCAATTTTTCTAGATTTCTCCCCTACCCACTCAGTTTCTTGAAGGCTAATTATATTAATTCTTCTTCGGATCATTGTGTCCACAATTTGTATACGTTTACCCGTAAGTGTCCTTATATTCCAAGTTGCTAATCTAATCCTAGTTTTCTGAACTAACCTCTTTACCTGCGCACATCCAGAATGATACAGGAACCCTCACATATTTGACACCATACCTGGGTGCTGACATGGCGTGTTGCTTCGGAGCAACGACCTAACCCACCCTCATTCGATTTTTCCACGCTTGGGTGGTAAAAGTGCAACGCGTCGCTTGTAGGGGATGCCCCAACAAATATTTGGTAAGGATTCATATCATAATGATCTGATAAATTTTACGCTGGCTATCAGCTGCCTAAAGCAACCCTCCTCCATCACTCGGGCTTGGGACCGGCTGTGTGTGAAAAATTAAGACATCAAGTGCATCACAGGCTAAATTATTAAGATAATTAGACAAGATAATTCATTTAAATGAAATTCACCCTGAAAAAACACATTATTGAGGTTATGTCTTGTACCTCAAATAATTCAAAGTAAGAAAGAGAAATCTTTGTCATCCAAAACTTTCCAAAGTTAAAATAATTAGATAAAAC
Organism: Malania oleifera; assembly: GCF_029873635.1. Taxonomy (NCBI): domain Eukaryota; kingdom Viridiplantae; phylum Streptophyta; class Magnoliopsida; order Santalales; family Ximeniaceae; genus Malania; species Malania oleifera. The sequence continues at coordinate 32,567,715 of NC_080424.1, forward strand.
AATTCATTTAAATAAGTTCAACAAAGCAAACCATTGAAGTCATGTCTTGTGCATACTTCTTAAATTGAGGAATTCACTACTTATGTAGGATATCTTAGAGTTAAAATAGTTACATGAAATGGTAATTCATTTAGATGAGGGTCAATTTGACGTACAATACATTGTCAAAGTTATGTTTTATGCAAACTTCTAAAACCTAAGACTAAAGGAACTCGTTGTTTCATACAAGTTTTCCCAAAAACTAAATCATGAATAAAAGATAATTCAAATAAAGGCAACTTTACAGTAGAGATTATGCCTTGTACATACCTCTAAGGATCTAGTAAAAGTGAAGGATTTTATCATGTGGAAAGCAAATTCAAATAAATGAAATTGATGATTGAATAAATGAAAGCATTTGAATCATAATCAGTTGAATTCATTGGAATTTTTTAGGCTAATCAGGTACAGTCTACCAGACATATGTGTAGGAGGTGCTAGTACCTTCTTCTCGCATAACCCAACTTCCAATCCTCATCAACCATTGAATTAGTACTTGTTCTAATCACACCCAAAACAGTATAGGATAGTGACAACTCCATAAAAATCAATCCATTTAAAAACATTAAACATCAAAGTCAAAATTCGTCATCCACGTGTAAAGGAGGAATTGCATAGTAAGCTCATCAATATTTATATAACTCACCGACAATTGTAAACATGCCTATCCCACTTGCATTCCTCTCTGCACACACATTTACCTGTAATGGCACGATAAGATGATCAATTGCATTGCTTACTATTTATCCCTTGACTCTCTTGTTGGCTTTATGCTTGCTGACGCACCTCATATTTGAAACTCATGAACATGTTTGTGCGGTGAGTTTATGGGTTTCTTTGACTAGCTAAGTAGGTAATTATCTACTGGCATTAATAGGATTTAGCCAATAATTTGATGACTTATGGATTCCTAACATCATATAATATATGCACACTAAGAAAAAGAAAGAGAAAGATTGGCGGATGCATGCATGGGTCTCGCAAGTTGTTTCCTTTTGTGCGGAGCAGGAATGCAGCCATGTGCGTAGTGCAGGGGAATCTCACAGCGCTTGGAATGAAGCTTCCTACCTAATCCAGTAGGTGAGGGCTGCTGCTGTTAGCTTGGTGGGGAACAGCTGGTGCACATTTAACTCCCGGCACAACGCATCCCATCGATCCTGGCGTCCCGCCGCTTGTGGAATTTTCATGGTCCATCGCTTCTGGGTCCTCCCTTCGTTTTTGAAACTTCCTTCTCAACGGGGGAACTAGACTTCTCACATCGATTCATCATTGCCCTTCACACGCGATTCCAACACCAACGCCCAATAATTTCAAATTGTGGGGTAACTACTGATTACAAATTTTTTTTAATATGATCAGTTTTGCCTCTGTAGGATTTGGAAGACCTTAGGAAGAGGAAAGAAAAATGTGAGGAGGGACTAAGAGAGAGGGGGAAAATGAATGAGTTTATTTTTTTCATTATCGAATAAAGCAATAAAGCAAATAAAATATATAATGGGTCGATGAATAAAATGTTAATTTTTATTGTTAACATTTGATATTCCTTAATTTATGATCATATTAAAACTAAAATTTTATTTGTAATAGTATTTAATATGTAGAGAAAAAATATAGTAAAACATGTTTTTTTTATTTTTCTTTCATTTTCTTTCCGAATTCATGAACCAAGAAACCTTAAAGTTAAGATGATTAAGATTAATTAATGAGGCTCGAATTGAGATAATCAAAGTTTAACTTCTCTGCTATATACTGATTTAGAACTTCCACATATCTAAACATTTGATACCTACTAACAAGAAATGTGTGGGATAAGTGGAACATGATCATATATATATATATATATATATATATATATATATATATATATATATATATACCACTAGCAAAAAGCAAAGCCATAGCTAGATATTAATTCGTAAGTTAACAAATTATTAAAATGGTATTGCATGAGGGTTTTTTATTAATAAAAAATGTTTTTTGTAATATTTGAACATGCAAATTAAATGGCCAATTAGCAAGATTTAAACTGCAAGAAATTCGTAATTTTTAAAAATTTCAAGTAATATGAAAAGAAAATTTTACGAGTTGGATTCATCCATTTCTTACCGAAGGAGTAAAAAAAAAATTAATTTAAAAAAAAATGTTAAGAAACAAATACAACTATAACAGTATTTATTTGTGAAGAACAAAAATGCTTCTTCCACCATTTATGTAGAAAATTAAAAAACCACTTCTTATTGTTTATCAATTTTGTTTGTATGAATGTTGAAATAGTAAAATACATTGTGACATGTTTTTTGTTATATCAAATAATACGGGATGTTTTTTTTTTTTTTAAATGTCAAACCTCAAGAAATGTTCGTGAAATTTTTGAAAAGTCAATGGAGGTCCATTTCTTTTAGTTGAATCTAAAGGAATGTCCAAAAACTTTGTAAAATTTTAAAATATGAAAGGAGATCCACTTCTTTGAATCAAATCTAAAAAAAAAAGTTTGGAAATTTAAAAAAAAAAATTAGAAAAGGTCTATGTATTTTCTCCAAATGGCAAACCTCAATGGCATTAGGTATTTTACCCTAAGTTAAAGTGTATTTGTTTTAAAGAAAAAGAAAAGGGAATTAATATGAAGCATAACTTAATAGTGTTATTAGTCGCAACGTCCCAGAGAAGGGTCCAAAATGGAGAACGATAATATATATTGAAATTTGAATGGAGTTACCATTAACCTATTATTTACCTTAGTGCGGTTAGAATACTTATTTACTAATCATTGATTGATCATTATATTATTCCTAAGCTAAGGAACCAGTAGTCTTAGTCTACTTTACTAGGAATTAGAATCGAGAGTTCAATTATGCGAGTGGAAGGTATCAGCGCCCCCTATATACCTGTTCTACGAACGATACCTAATTAATCATGAATTATCCCTAGAATGAAGTTAATGATCTTTAATTAACTCGTTTAAAATAAATAAATAAATAAGAAAAATTAAAAAGGAAAATAAAAATTAAAGTGCGATTAGGAATGTCTAATAAGACCACCAAACAAAGGAATCTTGTTATATAAACCTCCCTTAGAACTAATTCAAGCGATGTAGTAATCGGGGAAAAAATTAAAATTAAGATTAATTATTAAATAAATAAATAAATAAAAGGAATAGTGTAGAAAAAAAATTGAAATAAAGATATATATATTAAGTTATGTATGTACATATATATATATATATATATATATATATATATATATATATATATATATATAGAGGTTAGTTAAAGCTTCTGGATCAAGCTTTTGCAATTTCAAATTGAAATTGGCAGAGGATTGCTCCTCTCTTCAGTCTCTCGCTTCTCGTCTCACGCCTCCATCCACTTCACTTTCTCTCCTTAATTTCTTGACAAGTATTCGGACGATCGAAAATTGGAAAATATCACTGGACTCCATTCTTCGCCATCGACATTTCTACCGGAGTGGATTTGTCATAAAAGTGACGTAGGCATGTCTCCTGAGATAAGGAAAATTCTCACTTTTACTTCAATTTTTCTTAAATCTTAAGTCAAATTAATGATTGGGAACCAACCACAAGATTTCTGAAACAATTCTCTACAAACTTAGTGGAGTAGAATTTTGGTTTGAGGTTCTGGGGCATAGCTCCAAAATCAGGGTAAGGTTGTACTTTTGGGTTTTAAGAATTATTTGAGGGAAATAGGTTAAGGAGTATTATTAAGAAGTGTTACGAGATTGAGATGATTGGTTTAGAATTTATGGATACAGGGGCTTTTGCACGAACGCCACAAGAACGGTGTCGGGTCCTTATAAGTTTATTTTTGAGGGTTAGGTAAGGGGGAATAAAATTATATCAGTATTTTATTAAGGTAAATCGGTTATTTGCGAGCATATGAAACCTAGTATTTATCTATATGATTTTCAGAACAGCCTGAGTACTAGAAAATGATGACTTTGTTTAAGATTTATATTTGGGTTAATTGTATATGATATTAAAACCGTGTGGTATGAGAACAATTTTTCCTAATAAATTGAATATGAATTATTGTGGTATTTGAGCTTGCATATGGGGATGTTTGTAATAATTAAGGCATGATGAATGAATTGTTATGTTTGAATTCTTGTGTGGAAATGCATTGTGATGTTGCATTCCTATGTAGAAATGCATTGATGCGTCTGGGTGAATTACCTAGTATGGTTATTCGTATGCATCACGATATAACGTTGGCATGAGGAGGTTGTTATATTGCCTAGATATAAATGATGATATGATGTTGGCAAGCCGAGGAGTTCGTCATATTGTCATTTATATGGGGTTGGTCATTGGCAGGTTTGAGGAGCTTGTTCTACTGATGTACTACTAATAGGTTATGGGGATTGGATGCTAGAGAATAGTGTAAGAACTCGACCCGAGATAGGTGTATTAAATAAATAAGAAAAGAGAAGGAAAATTTAAAAGGTAAAAATCAGCAAGGCTTGTCGACAAGGCTTCTTCTCTCGTCGACGAAGTCACTTGTACAGCTCGGCGACGAGTTTCAGTGGTTCGTCAATGAGGAGATACCGAGAGATTTGGGAAATATTGATATCTCAAGCTCGTCGACGAGTCCGCCTTGGCGTCAACAAACTTCCTTCTGTGGCCTATCGACGAGGACGTCGTCTCATCGATGAGTTTGGCTGGGTCAACCTGGTTAGAAATATCTTTTGGCTTGCTTAGTTGAGAAGAAAACCAAAATCCTCTCTCTCTCTCTCTCTCTCTCTCTCTCTCTCTCTCTCTCTAACACACACACACACACACACTCTCTCACTCTCTCTCTCTCTCTCTCTCTCTCTCTCTCTCTCTCTCTCTCTCTCTCTAGGATTTTGGACCGTCTGTTTCAGGAATCAACGATCCGACGTTGCTACATGGATCAGGAGGAGAATCTCTTCGAGTATAGCGGATCAAAATCTCATTTTGAGGACTTTCAGGGTTTGACCTAAAATTGAGGTAAGGGTCCGATTTCATTTTCGTTTCAGCAGATTTGTGGAGAATGTATTATAAGGAAGTATTGTTCTTCGTTATTTGGGTTTTAGTACCTCAGTTCGTAGTTTTGGAGCCGTAAAGTTCGGGTTTTGGCATTCGGGAAAAGGTAAGGGTATTCTGTTTATATCAATTATTTTTGAAATTGGAATTGGTAAACATGTAGTTTACGATTGTATGTATGATTTGGCTATTTATTTGGGAAAATCTATGAAGTGAAAATACAAGATTTTCAGGTTATTGTTTTGGTAAAATTTGGAGGTTTTGGGTATCATCTCTATTTTTGTTGGAAAATCATACGTTATATAAAACTGTGATATTGAGCTAACCGTACCTATATTTGTATTAAACTGTATTCTCGAAATGAAAAAGATATGATTTTTTGTATACCAAATAAGTGTGGAATGAAATGTTGTATGTAAAATGTTCCTTATTTTTGAAAATAGTCATGACGACTAATTATCGTAAGTTGGGAGGTATAGGAACATGAGTTCCAAAATTGTTCCAGGTTTTGTGAAATTTGCCATGTCTCGACTAATTACTGTAGGCAAATGTCATGTCTTGGCTAAATACTGTGGGTAAGAGTGTCCGGCTCTATATCCAAGGGTGTGAAATATCGTTTGTTTGTTTTGGTTGGTCACCGATGGGTGTGAGTTGCCGTATTAGCAACAATGTCGCTGTGGGGCTTCGGCTAATGCTGAGTTATCGGGTGCTCCATGTAATGCGACCAGTTTTGGCCGAAGGGTGTGATGACACTGACCGTATGTTTTGTATCATATGTACTGAAACTGGATTGTGAAAATACTAGAACAGTTTGTGTTATGTTTTATGTCGAAATAACACTTGTATGTCACACACTGATATAACTTATTTCTTCCTTACTGAGAGGCGTCTCACCCCGAATATAGAAATGTGTTTTAGGTCTTTCGACTAGCCGAAACTAGCATCCTAACGTTCAAGAGTGTGGTAGTCGGTTAGCCGCGTATTGTACTTGAGTAAGTACTAATTTTTGTAATCGGATGGTCATTGTTGGGTTTTGTAGACACCTGGGGTATATAATGTATTTTGGAAAGTAGACTCTGGTTATGTGTAGACTCTAGTATGGTACGATGTATGTATTAGAAATAGCATTTCCACCGTAATGTAATGTATATGTATGTGTATGTGAATGTGTATAGAGTATATGCGTAGCCCACGGGATCGGACCCTTATTTAGTGTAGTATCATGTCTGTTTTAAATGATACAAGGATATCTTAGGTTAATAAATCACACCTTGGGGCCCATTTACGAGTTCGAGGCATGACAAATAGTGGTGCCTGTGTGGGCCACATGTTGCAGAAGCCGAAGTGGTGCCTGTGTAGGCCACCTTATATCCTGTGTGGATGATGACACTTTTGTGGGTCATGTTATGTATTCTATGTGGATGATGACGTCTGTTTGGGTCATGTTATGCACCTTGTGTGGATAGTGGTGTCTGTGTAGGTCACGTGTAGATAAGAAGTATGGAGGTGCCTGTATGGGCTACGTACTGATAGGTACGCAATTGCTCTGTGTGAACCACATTCTGAGGACATTGGAAGATGAAGTATGAGATGCATGATTTCTGTGTAGATGTGTTGTGCGTATGTGAATTTAATTATAACATAATAATAATGGTATAACATATTGTGAATGCATGTGTGTGTATGCGGCGAGGTAAACATACTGCCGAGGCCTTGTTAAGAAATACAAATGTTATGATAGGTAGTTTCTTGGTATCAGTGCAAAGGGATGCTACTTGTATAGGCGGGTAATCATCCCGATCCTCGGAAACCTTAGCCTTTAATAAAATAAAAAAAGATGTGTATTCTGGTGGCAAGCTAATTCTTTGCATGAGGGCTTACTGAGTAAGGTGAATGCTCTCGTAGGTATCTTTTAGGTATCAGAGTAAAAGAAAGTTACTTGTATAGATGGGTAATCTTCCCTATCCTCGGGGACTTTCGTTTACATAAAAATTATGTACTTATGCATATTGGATGTGTGTATGATATCAGATGATAATAATGTTAATAATTATGCATTTTCTCAACTATTATTGATATTATATGATAAACAATTTATATATATATATATATATATATAAAAACTTATCTGACACACACTATTATAATTTATTCCACCTTTACTGAGAAGTGTCTCACCCTAATGGATTATCAACTTTTCAGGTTCTTTTGGAGATCGGGCTCGAAGGCCTAGGCTGGGACTGTTTTTGGTTGTTTTCTTTTTGGAGTATTGTGAGATATTGGTAAATATACAGATATATTTGTACAGAGTTATGTTTTAAATGCTGGTTGTTGATACAATTATCTGGATGTTGTAATATTCATTTTTGGGATGTTATATAGAATTCTGATATTTATTTTTTGAAATTTTTAAAGATTTTTACTCATTTTTTGTTTTTTATTTTTATTTTTTTTATTTCAAGTCAAAATAACTTAAAATATTTTTCTAGACTTCAAAAATATTTTTCAAAATTTTTCCCGTTTTTTCCTAAGTTTTTATGATTTTTATGTTATTTTTTTTCTCAAATTTATAGAATTAAAAATTTAAATAAAATAATAAAAAAATAGTTCGGTACACGTGTCACCACTCGAATAGCTTAGATCTTTAACAAGGATCGCTTTCGTGGCTAAGATCTGACCATACAGAGAAAACACAGATTGGACAGTTGTAATCAAGCCACGTCGCCCATAAACACTAGACCTAAAATTCGTCACCTCTCTGCACAAGGTGGGAACATGTGGGCCACTACCACCAAATATAAAAAGTTAAATTTTTATTTTTTATTTTTTTATCATTTTTCATTTCTCCTCTCTCTCTCTCCCCTCCCTGATTTCTCTCCCTTTCTCTCTCCTCTCTTCGTTCTTCGTCTTCTTCTTTCTTCTCCTCTCCGTTTCTTAGGTTCAACTTCCTCCTCTTCTTCTTCTTCTTCATCTCTTCTTTTTCTTCATCCTCCATGTCTCTCGTGATGGCTAGCGGTAAGGATTTTCATGTTTAAAATGTGTTTGTAAGGATTAAAAAGCAAAAAATGAAAGATAATTTAATATTATTATTTATATATGTAGACAAATTAGGTAGACTCTGCACCTATGAGGCTATGATGGCCGGATCCTTGAGAAAGATTTTATTGTTTAAAATGTGTTCGTGAAGATGAAAAAAAAAAGCAAAAATGAAGATACTTTAATACTATTATTTATATATGTTCAGACGCTATGATGGCCAGCTTCTTGGACCGTTCATAAATAAATTATTTTTCCAGCCATCAAAAGCAAAATGACACATGCAAGCGATCTTACTTTAATCAATAAATTGAAAAGCAAGTTTCCCTCTTTTTGGATAGTTATAATGGAGAAAGGCAAAATACACTGACCTTTTCTAAAAATTAGCCTAAAGATACAGATTTCTCATAAAAATTTATATTTTTTACAAACTCCATTTAAGACTTGGTAAAAATAAATAAATAAATATTTTTCTTTTTAAAAAATTTTTAGGGTAATAATAAATCTATTAATCCGCTATACTATTATATATAATAAAAAGAAAAGAGCTGTTAATTGTACGCAGTTTCAAGAGCTGTTAAGGTGGTAGTAGTCCAATTTCATGCAGTTGAATTTGAAAGAGTTAAAATGACAAGACTCACCCATAATGCAAAACATATGCAGCCGTGCAAAACATGCCTCTTCTTTTTCAACATCAATTTTTGCCGTGATGAATGGGCTTTTATGTTAAAAACAAAAAGGCTTCTTCGTCACGCCTGTTTAAAAGGAATCCAGATTCCTTCACTGCCCCACCAAAAGGCAAAAATTAAAGAAACAAAAGACGACAGAAAAGTCCAACCAAGGCTGCCATGGCCATTGGCCACTTCCTCTGATTTTTCTTTTTCGAAGTGACGGAAATAATTGATTGCGTGTCGTTCGAAGTAGACTGGAAGGCTGGCTTATAGGCTTCAATATCATAGTTATTAATAAGAAAGCAAGAAAGTCATCCATCACCGTTAAAAGGTCTGTGTCGCAAGAGGTCTATTTTCATTCCTCAATTCTACTACATACCCACGGTTTGGACTGTATTCATTTTACTGCATACCTTGCCAATGAATACAAACCATGACAAATTTTTTAATAGTGGACATTGTGTTGAAGATAATTGTTAAGTATCTCTAATGCGTAAAGTATGCAAGTCTTTTAATTGAGAGGCTTAAAAGTTTTAATCTTAAAGATTCTGATCTCTCTTTGTTTTAATTTTTTCACCCAAACATTTTCTTTACTGTATCAAGATCTTTTTACTTGACAAAAATTTTAAATAATTGACACCATGGATATTTTATATGAACATAATAACATAATTAGTCATGTGCTAAACGATTAAATATCGCTGTACCCTTCTCTCTCTCCTACTTGTTTCTTTTGTCTTTGGTCTGCTTCCTCCTATCTCTTTCTTCCCTTTTCTAATGTATATTTGTTCACCTTTCCCTTTTTCTCGCTTATCTATATTATAGAGTCTTCTTTGTGAAATATGAAACATTTTTATAATCAATCACCCCACACCCATATCATCACCAAAATATTTTTGGCACCAAAACTTGACCAAAAATATTTAAAAATCAAAATTTTAAAATTCTAAACAAAGTAGTTTCAAAGGAACAAAGTTTCATCAAACAATTCCATCATAAAGACATGAGCATTGGGATTCATTTCTTAATGCAAGCATCTGCAACTCACTCCTCAGTCGTGGCTCCCACTCGGTGTGGTTGGAATTCATTACCCAATGCAAGCATGCGCAATCCCTCAGTGACACCCACTTTGTGGTAGCAATAAGTGAGCCTCTCCATTACGCTGAACCACTGTTTTAAAATTTTTGTGATAAGCATTCTAGATACGTCGTACTATACATATTTTGGAAAGTATGCAACAACAGTATAGATATTTTTATTTATTTCATGCCAAAAAATTCACTAACATATATTTTGTTTAATATGTATTGTAAAATTTATGTGTACAAATGTCTATTTATGGTTATGTTTAGTTGAGTATGAGATTTTATGAGATTTTTTTTAAAAAAAATATTGCTATATCCATGATCTATGCATGAATAATGTATAAAAAATAATTAATAATATTTTTTTTTTTTGGGTACAAAAACCTATTAGCAATATGCATCGAATCGAAAAAATAACCTAAAAATGTCAATCATGATATGTAAAAATAACCCAAGGTGGGAGGATAGAGGACATACCACAGAAGTTATCTGATTATATGATGAAACGCATGGCGGAATGGACGCATGGATGAAAGAGGAAGCAAGGACTCGTGAAGTTCAAAATTTTGATTTGGGGATTAGGACCATTGCTTCTTGCAGGGTTTTGATATATGGTGCATTGTATTTGCAGTACATGAAGTACAAGGGATGAGTGCATGTACTGCACACAACCACTTTTTTTTCATTTAATCAGTTGCTTGGGACCCTCAAATTCTCTCTCTCTCTCTCTCTTCTTTTATTCATTTAACCAGTTGCTTGGGACCCGCTTGGGACCCTCAAATTCTCTCTCTCTCTCTCTCTCTTCTTTTTATTCATTTAACCTGATGCTTGGCACCCTCAGTCTCTCTCTCTCTCTCTAGAAATGTATGGTGTGCAAGTATGTTTTTTTCTAAACAAAAATATTTTGGACACATTATTATTAAAGGGCGAGATGTAGTTGTTGAAATAGTTTTTTGAAATATTAAAATGATGATTTAAAATTATTGGGACTTTAATTAATTGGCAAGAGGTCAACGATTGCGAGAATTGCTCAAACAATCCCAATCGGACCCTCTTGCAATGGAAGACCAGATAATGACGATTTATACCCAGGCGAATGGTTATCTTGATTCATTAGAAATTGGGCAGGTAAGGAAATTTCTCATTGAGTTGCGTGCTTACTTAAAAGCGAATAAACCTCAGTTCCAAGGAATCATATCTTCTACCAAGACATTCACCGAGGAAGTAGAAGCCCTTTTGAAAGAAGCTATTCAGGAACAGATGAAATGCTTTCTACTTCAGGAAAAAGCATAAATTGATCGCATTTAACTTTAATTAACTTAAGTCATAAGAATTTCATTAGTGCCCCTTTGGCCCTGCTTGTTGAGAGGCTTCCCATACATAGGTCCATTGACCTATGATTGTAGCTCATCACCTTGATTATAGGAGATTAGTTTCCATTGTTTATGAGATAACATTTATTTGTAATATATTCTATAATTATAAATATAGAATACTCACCCACGTTTAAGGTGTGGTGGTTTCTCAAGCCTTGTCATGGTATCATCCTAAACAATCGTTCCTAACTTCATTAAGGGCTAAATTTTTTTTTCCTATAGCCCTAATCTTCCTTCCAGCACCACATCTCTCTATTTCTTCCTTGTGCCTCCCTCCCTTCTGCTCCACCTCCACGGTTGATAGCAAGTCCTCTCCTGTTTTCTCTACAAATTGTGCGTTCACGACGACTCTTTATCTCTGTCATCAACGACCTTCATTGTTGTCATCTCCATCGCTGTCCTTCATCATCATCATCTCTGTTGACATCATCTCCAAAACTCCCTCCCACTCTCGAATCTTTATTATTTCCTAGCGCCTCCCTCTTTGCTGTTCCACCTTCACAATTTATAGAAGGTCTGCGTGTTCCCGTCGGCACCAATCTTCTACTCTGGCACACTCCCTTATACACTGGAATCTCCATCGTTGTTTTTTGCTATCAACTTCATCCTTCAACGTCGTTGTCTCCGTCCTTGACGCCTCTGTCGTATTCATCCTTCTCCATCGTCGACGTATCCATTGTAGTCGTCTTCTGCGAGCAGCTTCATTGCCACACTTCTCTCTTCACCAGCGAACTCGTCTCCATCCTCTCCTTCACTTGCAACTCTACTACCAACGTTGCACTCCCTCTTCAGCAAACCATCGCTGAATCTCCGTCAACCATCCCTCACCCCTTACGATCCAATTCTTTGGCTGCTGCGATCCCCGGAGATCCCATCAAACCGATGGCAACCGCAAGCTCTTCCACTCCCCTCCCTTTCCATACCTTTACTCACATAATCACCATGAAGTTATCCTCCACAAATTATCTTCTCTAGCATAGTAAAATTCTTCCCCTTATTGAGAGCCAAGATCTACTCGGTCATCTAGATGGTTTTACTGTCCCACCTTCAAAATTTTACCCTGCCACCCCTCAGAAACCAAATGACAACTAGCTAGCATGGAGGGCTGCTTACCAACGCCTCTTTTGTCTTCTTCATTCCTTTCTCACCAAAGAGGCCCTGGCTGAAATTGTTGGTCTTTCTACTGCACAAGAGGTCTACTTACCTTAGAGACCACCTTCAATCATTGGTCCAAGGCCCATGAGATGTATCTCAAAGATGAACTCAGTTAATGAAAAGAGGTTCCAGACCCGTGGCTGAGTTTGTTCAGGCCTTCAAAACCCTCTATGATCAGCTTCATGCCATTGGTCATCCTGTTGATGACATAGACAAGGTGCACTGGTTTCTCCACAGACTCGGCACTGATTTCTCAAGCTTCTCCTTTGTCCAGATGGCTCTCACCCCCTTGCCCACCTTTGCTGACCTTATCTCCAAAGATGAGAGCTTTGAGATCTTTCAGAGGTCCCTTGAGCCTACTGCACCTCCTACTGCTGCGTTCACAGCCTCTTCTCGCAGATCTGACAGCCTACACCAATGGACTTCTTCCCACACGAACTCTGGCTGAACTTACAACAATGGCCGCAACAACTCCTTACGTGGTCGTTCCTCCTCTGGTCATGGGCGTCATCCTCCTCGCTGTCAAATATGTTGTGTTGAAGGCCACTATGCTGACTGGTGCCATCAGCGCTACACCCACAGTGACTCTGCTGCCCACTTTGACAAAGCATTCACTGAGTCTTGTTCTATCAATGATCCTACGGGCTCTGAGTGGTTTTTAGACACTTGGGTTTCGGCCCACATGTCTAATGACCCCTCTGTTCGAGATTAGCCCACACCCTATGTTGCTAAGGACTCTATAATAATGGGAAATGGTGCTTCCTTACCTATTACTCATACATGTTGACTTTTTTTTGCTCCTAAAGTTCATTTATTAGATGTCTTAGTCGTTCCAAATCTCACCAAAAATCTACTTTCAATTAGTAAATTAACATTTGCTTTCCCTTTATCTGTTACTTTTACTAATAATCTTTTTTCTATTCAGAATCGTCAAATAGGAAGGGTGGTCGCAACCAGTAAGAGGGATGGCAGCCTATATGTGTTAGAGCGTGGCAACTCGACCTTTATTTCTATTCTTAAAAATAAAACATTACATGCTTCCTATGATTTATGGCATGCTCGCCTTGGACATGTAAATCATTCTACAATCTCTTCATTAAATAAAAAAGACCATCTTTATCTTACATCTATATTGCCCTCTCCTTAATTATGCAGCACTTGTCAACTTGTGAATAATCATCGCATGCACTATCCACGTAATGAACGTCGGTCCTCGGTTTTGGACCTCGTACATTGCGATCTTTGGGGTCCCTTTCCCATTAAATCAAATTCGGGCTTTATGTATTATGTTATTTTCCTTGATGATTACTCCCGCTTTACTTGGCTTTATCCCTTAAAACTCAAATATGATTTCTTTAATGTTTTCATTCAATTTCAAAAGTTTGTTGAAACTCAATACTCCGCCCGTATTTTCCAAAGTGATGGTGGGGGGTGAATTCACTAGCACCTTCTTTACCACTCACCTTCATTCCTCTGACATCATTGTAACGACCCAAAAAATCATACCATTTTTTTCTTTTTTTTTAAAGCTGTAAAACAATATTACTCTCATACCCCTATAATATCTACTATAACATTTCGGTCCCAAAACGGGCAGTGAGGAATCCCTGTTCATAAGATAATACACCATGCCACGGAAACATAAAATCATATAACCATGATTACAACCCTCCTAAGAGCTACTCAAAAATATATCTTCCTAACACTTACCTTTCAGACAGGGCAGTACAAAGGTCCCCTCTATCTTAGAGCTTAATCTGCTCGTCTAACTGGATCACGTGAAATATGTTAACTTACTGGGAAAAGACAACTCTCAGTAAGACGAAATATGCTATTACCAGTATGTGACAACTGATTTTATATGAACAATATACTTTTAATCAATTGAAACTGAGATAACATGTAAAATAAAATACAATATAACTCACACCTATGTGGCTTAAAATACAACTATTTATAAACTTACTATTTAATCATACTTTTAGTATCTATAGGTATATCTGCTGTTTTCTGTAAATTTGTATAAATATACATAACTGTAAAAACTTCCTTGGATGGATAACTGTATGTCATGATTTGACCCCTCAGGACAGGGTTGTGTGGCCCGTAGGTGGGATATAACACCGGTTGGCCTACTAGGATAAGTCAATTGAAACCTTTATCGTCAGATCAGCCGCTTCAACCCGGACTACCAGGGAGCCAGCAATCTCTCTCAAGGCACAATTGACTACTTATAAAATTCACACACTATCTGAGATATGTGGTTGCACTCTATACTGTAATAGCTACGGTAATCTGATCTGATCCATCAGGGTCTGATACTATATAATGTTGTTATATATCTTACGAATTTACCATGATTTTGTTCAACTGTAATAACCATGATTCTATAAAACTGTGATTGCCATAACGCTGTAATAAACTGATTTGTATAAACTATATATCTGTATGTTATGGTTCTGTAATATCTGTATATCATGATACTATGAAAATTGTATATCTGAATAAACTGTAATATCTGAATAAATAGTTTAAATCATAGTTTTGTAAAACACTGAATAGTCATGACTCTGTAGAAAAAACTGTATAATCTGTGTATCATAATTCTATAAAACTGTATAATCATAATTCTGTAAAGGTTGTGTAGAATTCTGTATTATACCAATATTTCTTATGTCACATAAATAAATAAAACTCATTAACTATAATCTGTAAAACTTTATAATTTTTTACTCTAGAAACCCATAAACATATACTACACTTTATTGGTAAAAATTTATGATTTGATTGGTATAATATATTTTCCTTACCTCACTGATTGGGAGACTTGACTCCAACTTTATTCTTACGCCTGCGGCGTACCAAACTTCAAAACCCTGAATTAATGTACATTTCCTAATAATTACTATACTTGCCTTTTCCTTAGGATCACATTTCTTATTTATCTATAAAATTCTAAACTACTAATTATTTATCAATGTTACCTGAGTTCCTGAGAAAATACCCGCTGGGATCCTCAACCCATGTCTGTGGTGTTTGGAAACCCAAACCCTGGAATTACAACTCCCTAATTTAATCAATTCAAACTTCAGTATAATTTCATTTAACACAAGATCTGAGTTTAGAAAAGCTTGATAACCATGAAAATTCTAAAATAACCTACTTACCCTGATTTTGGGATGGTGCCTGAACTTCTCAAACCAAAATTTTGCTCTAACTAAGTTATAGAGAATCGACCCCTAATCAACGTGGTGGTTTCTGATTGTCGATTCGAGCTTAAATTGAAGTATTTTTTAGAGAGAACTGAGAGGGCTTTCGTGGGTTTAGAGAGAGAGAGAGAGAGAGAGAGAGAGAGAAATAAATTTTATAAACCAAATGAGCTTGCAGGATTTTTATACTTTCAGCATTTCTAGAGAAAATCATCGCCAGTTTTCTCTAACTCTTAGAAAATGTATAGAGATCTACGAGAGTATTTCTAATGGAGTGGCATGAAGAGGAGATTACAGAATTTGTGCAGCAGTGTTTAATGTGCCATCAGGTTAAGGCTGAGCATCAGAGGCCAGCAAGACAGTTGTAGCCACTTTTCATTCCCAAGTGGAAGTGGGACCACATATCCATAGATTTTGTTATTGGGCTACCGCTGACGCCGCATGGTCAGAATTTCATTTGGGTAATTGTTGATAGATTAACAAAAATGACTCATTTTCTACCTATTAAAGTTAGCTACCCTATGAACAAATTAGCAAAGATTTACATTCAGGAGATTGTTCAATCCTATGGAGTGCCGGTATCTATAGTCTCAGACCATGATCCACTTTTTACATCACGGTTTTGGAAGAGCTTGCAGAAGGCTTTGGGGTTTCAATTAGCATTCAGCATCGCTTTCCATCTTCAGACAGACGGTTAGACAAAGAGAATGATCCAGGTACTTGAAGATATGCTGCAAGCGTGTGTGTTGGATTTTGGGGGTAGTTGGACCTAGTATTTGCCACTGGTGGAGTTTGCCTACAACAACAGCTATCAGGCTAGCATAGGCATGACACCTTATGGAGTGCTTTATGGTAGGAGGTGTCACTCTCCTTTATACTGGAGTGAGCTTGGTGAGAGGCGAGTTTTGGGGTCAAAAATAGTATAGCAGACATACGATAAAGTCTAACTTATTCAAGATAGAATCAATGTAGCACAAGGTCGGTAGAAAAGCTACGTGGATACTCGCCATCGGGAATTGAGATTTGAAGTGGGAGACCATGTATTTCTAAAAATAGCACCACTAAAGGGAATCATGAGGTTTGGGAAGGAGGGTAAGTTGATCCCTACGTTTATTGGCCCATTTGAGATACTTGAGAAGATTGGGTCAGTTTCCTATCAGTTAGCTTTACCACCATCTCTATTAAGAATACATGATGTATTTCATGTTTCTATGTTAAGGAAACACGTCCTAGATCCTTCCCATATTATCAGTTATGTAGAATTAGAACTCAGTGATGTTTTAGCATATGAGGAAGCTCTAGTACAGATCTTAGATAGGAAAGAACAAGAATTGCGTAGTAAGAAGATACCACTAGTAAAAGTCTTGTGGAGGAATCACACGATAAAAGAAGCTTCTTGGGAGCTTGAAGATGAAATCAGACAAACATACCCCCACTTGTGTAATGAATTACAACAGTGATGTATAAGTTAAGGTAATAGTAATTTTATTTTGTTTAGTACAGTGTAATTGTAATATAGAGTATAGGATAGGTAGTATTTTGGTTTTAGGGGAATTTTCTTTTGTATAGTTGTAATCTCCCAGAACTATCTATGTAACCACAGTATTCCTTCACCATAAGTGAGGGCAAGTAATAAAATAAGTAGACCGTTTATCTTAAAGAATGATAAATTATTATGGATAGAAAATTTCAAGGATGAAATTTTATATGAAGGGAAGAATGTAATAACGCAAGAAATTAATAAGGGCCTCATCTACGAACACAAGGGATTTGTTGACGAGGGTACATGAGGATCTCGTCGATGAGGTCACGTCTCGTCGACGAGAAGATACCGAGAGGGGGGCTCGTGTCAGTATGAAATTCATCGACGAGGGGTGCAGATTCGTGGACGAACTTCTTCAGGGACTCGTTGACGAGATGTAGTGTCTCGTCAACGAATTTAGGGCTATAAATAGCCAAAACCCGAATTTTTGGCAAAATTTTGGCACAGGAAATCCTCTTTCTCTCTCTAAAACGTTTCCCTCCCCTTCTCTTTTTAATCCTAGCCTCATTTCTCGTCGAATCGACGATTTGAGGCCACCACGACGCTCTTTGGAAAGTTCTCCCCAAGTTTGCCGGAGCAGATCGTTGGTGGGGCTAGGTTGAATTTCATCCCAATCTCGGGGTAAGGCATTTTATTCAGTATATGCCTTTTCCATAGTTATAAGAAACGTAGTATATGAAGAAATAATGATATTTTGTTTTGAGAAATGTTGTTTTATGGTGTTTAGTGGGAAACCCTGCGGGTATAGGACCAGTCTCAATGGGGGACTTTCACAGAAATCAGGTAAGGAAAATATGCTATGCTAGAAAATCTTAGTATGATTTCAGTATAAATTATATGTTTTTACCAGATTATTATTCAGAGCATGAATTTATACAGTTTATAAATTATGTTTAAGATGTTATAATTATTGTGTGGCATGAGAATATAGATATAGTACAAAATCATGTTTTACAGTATGTATATAGAAACATGTTTTACAGTATTTTCAGGATCAAGTTTTATAGAATATACAGACAGGGAAATTCTTTTACAGTTTTTCATAATACCATGAATATACAATTTTGCAGTACCATGTCATACAGATTTACAGTTTATTTCAGAAATACAGTTGATACAGATACAGTTTATTACAGCGTCATGATTAATACAGTTAATACAGAATCATGGTAAAACAGATAGATTGTATATAGAAATGTATTATATAGTATCAGACTCTGATGGACCATTACAAATCAAGTTACAGAGCACGGTACTGTAACTATTTTCAGTTCAGAGTGCAATCACATTACTCAGATAGTATGTGGTATTCAGAAGTCGATTATGCCCATGTTGTGGGCTGGCTCCCCGTCAGTTAGGGTTGAGGGGGCCGGTCTAACTGTTGGAGTTCAGTTGACTTACCCTGGTCGGCTAGCTAGGATAGGTCGCACCTATGGGCCGCACAACCCTGTCATGAGGGGTTAAATCATGACATACAATTATCCATCTAAGGAAGTTTTCTTAGTTATTGTAAGTATAAATAGATTTATAAAAATAGTAGACGTATCTATGAATATTAGAAGTATTATAAATAGTAAATTTATAAAGTTAGATATGTTAAGCCATGTAGATAGTAGTCATATTATATGTTATTAATTATACCAGCATTCTCAGATTCAATTACCCATGATATTTTTAAATCAATTTTTTACAAAAAATAAAAATAAAAATAGCTCACTTACCAGACACTAGCAATAGCATATTTCGTCTTACTGAGCGTTGTCTCATCCCAGTGATTTAATATTTTTCAGGTGATCTAGTTAGGTGAGCAAATCAGGCTCGCAGGTAGAGGGGCTACAGTACTGCCCTTTTTAAGGATGAGTATTCTGGGAAGTTATTTTGTATGTCCCTAGTTTCAGTAGGGAGTATTTTTGGAGAACAGTTGTGTATGTATAGTTTGAGGAATACTCTGATACTGTGGTATTGTAGTATATGTGTGGATATGTTTTTATGTATTTAACTTTCCTCTGCTTAGTTTGATGCTTAGATTTAAATTAGAAGGATATTAGAGCAGTGTGAATTTCAGTATATATATATTATCAAAAAAAAATAGCAGGTTGTTACAACCAAGAGAAGAAGAAGTTATGAAAAAAAAAAAAAAATGGTTTAAATAGCACCATGAAGCAAAAGTGGGAGAATATAAGAAATCCTAATGATTAGAACCCTTGAAAGTTGCAAAGGACACCACCCAATGAGCACACTAGACACAGTGCGTGATATGTTGCTTCTATCCAAGGGATTAGTTGGATGAGAGGCATGTGAGGTTGAACAATGGAGACAAGATTCAAATAATAGATCACCAAGCCAAGGGACAAAGGTGAGATCGACAAGGTTGAGTATAAGAAGCTATAACTGATCATGCCCTAGCTAGTCGTTAACCAAGCAAAAAGAGTGAAGAATGCTCCTCATTTTCTTGGGCAAATATCACCTTATTATTGAAATAAACCCCAAGCAAGCAAGAAACAATACCAAAATATAGGAAAAGATTTGAGGTTTTATTCTATGGTTTGGATACAAGATTTTCGTGATCGTTTCTATGATTTTCTTGGAATGAGGACTTCAGGAAAGTCATGGTAAACTATTGACGAGCCACGTGTTTAGATTGCAGGATTTGATTGGGGTCAGGAACAGGAGGGATTGATAATAGGGAATCTGGAGTTTTAGCTAAGTAGAATAAGTTACGTTTGTATGGAAAATATGATTCTGAAATGGTGTTCTATATATTTGCAGGATGGACCCAGGAGGCAGTAGCGCTCACGCCAGTGGTGATGATGGAGTGGGTCCTTCTGGCACAGGAAGTGGAGATTCAGATGTCGTGCTATATAGTGTGGTTCAGCAAGTTATGGTTGAGATTGCTTGGAGCTCTAGGGAGCAGGGAGCTCCATCGTTGTCTCAGGGATGTACCATAGAGAATATGAAGATGAACCCACCGGCGTTCTCTGGATCAACTGACCCTACAATTGCAGAGAATTGGTTGTAGGAAGTGGAGAAGATTCTGACAGTACTTCACTGCACCGACGAGCAGAGAGTCTTATATGCCACGTATAGACTGGCAGGGGAGGCCAAGAGATGGTGGTCAGCCACCAAACTATTGGAGAAGCAGAGGGCGATTCCAGTGTCGATGACCTGGCCTTGATTCAGGGACGTGTTCTTCGATAGATACTATCCTGCCTCAATCGGAGAGGCTCGAGTACAAGATTTTCTGAGTCTGTCCCTGGGATCATTGACTGTTCAGCAGTATGTTGTGAGATTTATCGAGCTATTGCGTTTCTGCCCATATATCATCCTCGATGAAGTAAAGAAGATCAGACTGTTTGAGAGGAACCTGAGGCGAGATATTTACAGGCAGGTGGCATTACTGAGGATCCAGGATTTCTCAGAGTTGGTTGTCAGGGCTATTATAGTAGAGGAAAGTTTGCTTAGGGAGATCGAGATTCAAAGTTAGAAGAAGAGGACCGCACCCTCGAGTTTTTAGGTAGGTCTTAGTCGAGACCCTTGGAGAGGTGGTAGATCTGGTCGAGGTCAGAGGCAGATTGTAGAGCACAGTGGATTTCAGGGCGGATAGTTCCTACCATTTGTCCTAGATGTGGACAAAGACCCCCAGGTGAGTGCCGACTGGAGGAGAATGTCTGTTATCATTGTGGGAGGCCCGACCATATGACTCAATCATGTCAAATGTCATTGAATTATGCACCGGCTCCCAGACCATTTCGAGGTGGATATCAAGCACCTCGCGAAGGTCAGGAGAGGAATACTGCACCAACGAGGGTCTATGCGTTGACGCCGAGAGACGCTGAGACAGCTGGAGACATGGTCACAGGTACCCTTATTTCTTTACCATATAAATTTATTGTTTTATTTGATACAAGTCTCACTCACTCCTTTATATCGACGGGATATGTAAGAATGGATTTAGTAGAGATAACCATTAAATGTAGAACTATTTGTGGGTACGCCGATGGGATCTGTAGTAAGATGCAGGAAGGTGCTTCAGAATTTTCCAGTAAGTATTCAAGAGAGAGTACTATCTGTGGATCTCGTGGTCCTAGATATACAGGGGTTTGATGTGATACTGGGCATGAATTGGCTAGCAACTCATCACGCTATATTGATTGTCATTAGAAAGAAGTGATTTTTAGACCCCTGGGTGAGCAAGAATCAGATTCGTAGGATTACGCGTACGTGCCTCACCATAGCTGGTGTCGGCTATTCAGGTGAGAAGACTGCTACAAGGTGGTTGCCAAGGGTATGTTGCGTACATAAAAGAATTGCCAAAAGAAGAATTGAGACAAGCTAACATACCCGTGGTAAGAGAATTTTCAGATGTATTTCTAGTAGAATTACTTGGTTTGCCACCTGACCATAAGATTGAGTTTACTATAGATCTCTTTCTAGGATTTGCACCAGTATCTAAAGCACGGTACCGTATGGCTCCAGTCGAGTTAAAAGAATTGAAAGATCAGCTATAGGAATTGCTAGATAAGGGTTTTATTAGGCCTAGTGTGTCGCCTTGAGGAGCGCCAATGCTATTCGTGAAAAAGAAAGATGGAACCATGGTATTGTGCATCGATTATAGGGAGATAAAAAAATGACAGTCAAGAATAAATATCCTCTCCCTAGGATCGACGATTTATTTGATCAACTCCAGGGGACCCGGGTTTAATCTAAAATTGACCTACGGTCGGGTTACCATCAGGTGAAGATTAGAGCAAAAGATATCTTGAAGATTGCATTCCGTACTAGATATGGGCATTACGAGTTTTTAGTGATGCCATTTGGATTGACTAATGCACCTGCAATATTTATGGATTTAATGAATCGAGTGTTCGATCAATATTTGGACCAGTTCGTGGTTGTGTTCATTGATGATATACTAGTCTACTCGAGGGGTTTTGAGGAGCACGAGCATCATTTGAGGCTAGTGTTGCAGATATTGAGGGAAAGAATATTGTATGCAAAATTCAGGAAATGTGAGTTCTGGTTAAGGCAGGTTACTTTCATCAGCCATGTGATCTCTGAAGTAGGTATATCAGTCGATTCAAGTAAAATAGAGGTAGTGGTAAGTTGGGAGAGGTCGGGAAATATTCAGGAGGTCAGGAGTTTTCTGGGATTAGCAGGCTATTACCGGCGTTTTGTAGATGGCTTCTCTTGACTATCAGGTCCATTAACACGACTCACAAGGAAAAATGTGAAGTTCGATTGGACCGACGACTATGAGCAGAGTTTTCAAGAGCTAAAATGGCGGTTAGTTTCAACTCCGGTATTAGCTATGCCATTGGGGGAGGACAGTTTTGTAATATACAGTGATGCCTCTTTGAAAGGTCTTTGGTGCGTACTAATGCACCACGACAGGGTTATTGCATATACATCTAGACAGCTTAAAGAATATGAGAAGAATTACCCTGTGCATGATTTGGAGTTAGCTGCGGTAGTCTACGCTTTAAAGATTTGGAGACATTATTTATATGGTGGGAAGTGCGAGATTTTCATAGATCAGAAGAGCCTGAAGTATTTCTTTACTCAGAATGAACTAAATATGAGGCAAAGAAGGTGGCTTGAACTCATTAAAGATTACGACTACACCATTAGTTACCACCCAGGGAAAACGAATGTGGTAGTTGATGTTCTGAGCAAGAAATCAGTAGGACACGTACTGGTAGCTATGGAAATTCAGCACTCAATTTTGGTAGATTTGGAGCGGCTCAGTATAGAGTTAATAAAGGAGAGTCCTCAGGCAATCATTACCAGTTTAGTAGTTCAGCCTACATTATACGAAAGGATTAAAACAGCTTAAGGTGATGACGAGGAATTGGTAGAGATAATGACAAGAGTACGGGATGGTCAGGGTAAGGAGTTCAGTATATAAGATGACGTAGCCCTACAATTCCGTACTAGGTTATGTGCTCCTGCAGAAGTTTAGATCTGGAGAACTATTTTGGAGGAGGCTCACAGATCATTGTACATGATTCATCCTAGCAGTACTAAAATGTACAGGGATTTACGGGAATATTCCTAGTAGAGTGGAATGAAGAGGGAGATAGTCGAGTTTGTACAGCAATGCTTAACTTGTCAGTGGATTAAGGCTGGGCACCAGAGACCAACAAGACAGTTGCATTCATTATTCATTCTAGAGTGGAAATGGGATCATGTTTCGATGAATTTCGTTACGGGATTACCATCAGTGCGACAGTGGTTAAATGCGATTTGGGTGATTGTCGATTGTTTGGCGAAGACCTCATTTCATCCCTATTAAAGTTGGTTATTCCATGGACAGGTTTGCGAAGATTTATGTTCAGAAGATAGTTCGTGTTCATGGGGTACCGGTATCCATAGTTTCAGACTGAGATCCTCAGCTCACTTTGCGATTTTGGAAAAGTTTTCAGGAAGCTATGGGTACACAGCTAGCATTTAGCATTGCTTTCCACCCTCAGACAAATGGGCATACTAAGAGAACAATCCAGACTTTAGAAGATATGCTTCGTGCTTACGTGCTTGATTTTCGGGTTAGTTGGACCCAATTTATGTCGTTAGTCGAATTTGCTTACAATAACAGCTATCAGTCTAGCATCGGCATGGCATGTGATGACCTGCCTAATTTTCACATTTTTTTTATTACAAAATCACAACCCTCAACTCATCAGATCATAATCCACCTAGACCCGTGGGTATCAGGGATATATCAAAACACATAACGGAAGCCTAAGCAGCAAGAAACATACAATCACAATATTATAAATATGAAAACATCCATCACATTACCATAAATACCAGAGTCACTATATCCACTGTATTTCAGTATATACAACCCAAAAACAAGATCTAGGGACATTTCCCACAAAATCCAACTGTCCTTACTAAAATTTACCCTTCAAAGAGGGCAGACAAACAACACTAGATCAGCGGGGCTTTTCCCGCTTTCCTATCTGGGGCTCCTGAAAAGTTTATGTTGACTCTATAAGTCCAATCTGGTTTTGATAATGACAAATCACTTGGTATTTGATCTGTGTATTGAGTTTGTGAACATGACTTACATTAAGCATGCACGGAAAGATAACGAGTCATGGAAGCCTTCAAGTAAAGCTTACAAATCTTGGAAAGCACCATGGAAATCAAAGAGTACGAGAATCAAGATGCAAGTGGGAAAGTTCAAGAACATCTTGGGAATGGGTATTTAGAACTCATGTACTTACATTGTCATATGATTTAATTTGAGGCTCAACACAACTTAGAATGATTTTAGGATTCATGCATTTCATGTACATCATTAGGGAACTTCCATGGAGTTAGAAATGTTTTTAAAATCATGAAAAATTTGTTTTATAAAAGACCCAAGAAAAGAAGTAAAGCAGAATTTTAAACTGGAAATGAATAATTGAGAAAAAGGGGACTTCGGTAGCCTGAACTCAACCTTAGTCGCCTGAAGAATTTCTTCGGTTGCCTGAAGATTAAGTTCGGTAGCCCGAAGAATTAAATAGGAAACATAAAACCTGGTAGAGGTACTTCGGTCACCAGACCCTGGAACCTCAGGCGCCTGAAGTGGCCACTTTAGGAGCCTGAACCCCACTTCGGTTGCCTGGAGTCGCGGGAAAGTTTAAAAAACAAATTTTTATTAAAAGGACTCGCAAACTTTTTCTTTGATCCAATGGTTGAGATCAATTCTAAGGGTAAGACACTATATATACTGAATATCTAAACCCTAAACAAAAGCTAAGACACACAAAAAGAGAAGAATACATATTATTGAAAGAATATTGAGAAACTTGCTCTTATTGCTATACGATTGCCTACACTTCAACTTCTACTCATCGAGCTTGGGCAAATCAATTTAGAATCTCAAAGGGATCTCTCTTATACATCTTGATTGTCAACTTGGTATTGGGGTTTGATCATTCAAGTTATTATTTTCAAGAACTTCTCATCTCATTACTTGTTATTGAACATCATTAGAAAAGTTTGATCTTGAGTGTGCACATACATATAAAAATTGTTTTTGAAAAGATCATTACTTGAGAAAGTTGTTTAGCTTTAGGTTGATTGGTTTTTTATTCTAGAGTATATATACATATATACATATGGTGTTCATAGAGCTTATTATTGAAAAATCTATTTTTGATTAAGTATTAAAAGGTGGATCTTGGATGTGCATATACATATACATATTTATTTTTTAAACAAGATCATTACTTGATTAAGGTTGTGTGATTGATTGAATGGTTTCATTCAAGTGTGTATTAAGTTAAAGATTCATATTTTAAATATATTAAAACACTTGAATATATATCCTTGGTATTCATAAATATTTATCTTATTGAAGGATATTTTGTTTGGAAAACCTTATACTCAGTATTTTGATCTTTGAATTACATATCATGTACATTTACATATTACAAAGATTGAGTTGTGATTAAATATTTGATAGAAAGTTTTTTGTTATAGATTGATAAAATATTCAAGATAAGGCTTTTATCAATTTCACATTAGACATATTTGTGCATCTTTACAAAGTGAACTAGAACCCTAATATACTCCAAAGCATTTCAAATATTTCTTTATTTGGGAGTTTTGGTTAAAGAGGGATTTGTGTGCTGAAGCATATCATACATAAACGATTGTATTGTTTCCATACATTCTGAACTTCAAGTTACATCATATGTTAATGTACTAAGACTTTGAATTGTACTTACCAGCTTTTGTTAGAAGCATTGTTTTGAGTGTATTTTCCAGATTTTATTGTATACACGGTTCGGGGTGTGAACCGGTGTGTGAGGAGAGAGTTGTATCTCTTGTAAGCAGCGGAGTAGGAGGAAGCTGTGCCTCTTGTAAGCAGCGGATTGTACGAAAAGCTCCATCCCACTTTAAGGAGTAGGGTTTTTAGTGAACCCTTGAATGGTTGCTCAAGGCGAGAACGTAGGCCAAGTCGGCTGAACCTCGTAAAACTGTGTTTGTCTTCTCTCTTCCCTTCACTCTTTATTTTCAGCATTGCATTTAATTTGTGTATATTGCATGCATAGATAGGATAGTCTTGCACTTAAGTAATTGAGTAACAAGAATTTATTGGTAAATTTATAAGAAGGGTGTAAGAGGTAACTAAGTGTCTTAGAATTTTTTAAATGCCCAATTCACCCCCCCCCCTTTTGGGATTACACCTTAATCAACAGTTTATAAAATTTTTGGGTGAGACACCTCACAGTAAAGGAAATAAACTAATACCAGTGTGTTGCAACATGAGTATTTCGTGTTATACATATACCATACAGAACATATTCAGTAACTATTTTTTCAAATATGGGAAAACATATATATCATCAAAACATGGCAGAACATACTACATTTTCATAAACATATTTCATCTCATATAATAATAATACAAAAACATTCCTGGTGGGTTAGCTGGCTGTTGTCATGTATTACCCCCACATGAATGGCTTGTGTGGCCCACAGGCGGGACCTGACAATGGTTGGCCGACCACTGCCAAGTCAAAAGTATAGTCTATAAGTCTGATGGGTCTGCTAGACCTGGTCCGTACACTAGGGGTGCTTACACACTTCTTATAAACTACATCGACCATCCAATCTCACACCACTCCGTACAGCGGCGTTAACACAAATATCATGATCATGATGACCATGGACACACAGCAACGGTACCGTGCAAGTGCTAGCTTAGACCAAGCCAACCAGCTTCTGATATCATATAACATGTATTGAAACTGTGATACATGGATATTTCATATCATTAATTATCAAATCAATCATATCTTTTTGCATATATACGTATATCATGAAAATCATCGGCCTATACGCCGATATTTCACATAGCTGTCATGCCCCGAACCCGGAAATGGGACCTAAGGGTGAATTTAAGTAAACTAACCTATCTTTGTATCAATTAAAACATACATGATACCACATACAAAGAGGGTCCGACCCCGTGGGGTGTACGGATGCCCTATATACATACATACAAATGTCCATACTCTGCAGAATACACAGCGAAATACGATCTTTTATACAAATTCAGTATCATACCAGAGTTTATGCTATACATGCTAGGATACACATTCCTATACTACAAACATACCCCAGGTGTCAAAAAAAACATCCCGACAACCTGGATACCAAAACTTGTACCTAAAAGGTACTAGCGGTAGCTACGACACCCCTTGCTTTCCAATGCTAGGATGCTACTTACCGCTACCTGAAGGCCCTGAAAATATTATACGTACGTTTGGGGTGAGACACCTCTTAGTAAGGAAGAAAACAATTTATATCAATGTGTGGCATACCAATGTCATTTTACATACTTCATAACACTATACATACGATATAGTTTGAAACAATTTGTACAGTTTCATACATATACATACAGTTCCAGTATTTTCCACAAAACCATTCCAGTTCATACGATACCCAATATGCATACATACATACATACATACGGTCAGTGTCATCACACTAGTTCGCAACTACACCAGGTCACCCCATCTCACGGCGATTACATTGCTACCTACGCAACTACGGTGCGACGATCAAGGCCCAATAGTGAATCCATTGCTTCATACGCTACTACACAAGGTCACCTAGTCTCACAGCGATTACATTGTCATATGCAACTACGAAGATCTACGACTCAGGCCCAATAGTGAATCCATTGCATCATACGCAACTACACAAGGTCACCTAGTCTCACCCCAATTACATTGCCTATACACAACTACGCTCCGACGACCTAGGCCCGCAGTGAATCCATTGCAACATACGATGTAGCATATAACTCACACCACTTCGATGACCAACCGGAATTAGGCTGGTGATATTTCACACCCTCGGAAATAGAGTCGGTCACTCTCGGCGTACGGTAATTAGCCGCCCCTAACTAATTTCACAAAACCTGGAATCATTTTGGAACTCACGTTCCTATACATTTCAGCATACGCTAATTAGCCGCCACATAGCTGTTTTACAAATATCTGGAACAATTACATACATCCATACGTACCACACTTATTTGGTTTACGAAAAATCATATCATTTACAATTTCAAGTATACATTTTATGCAAATATGGATTACAATCATCTCAATAATACAGTTTTAACAAAACAAACAGTTTTCCAAACAAAGTAGAGATGATATCCGAAATCCCCAATTTTCCTGAAAACTGTAATCCAAAAATTCCACATTTTTACCCGATAGATTTCCCCAAATAAGTAGTCAAAACATACATATGATCGTAGCCTACAAGCTCACCGATCCTGATTTAAAAAATGGATTGATATAATTAGAATCCCCTTACTTTAACCCGAAAACCAACTCTGAACTCTATGGTCCTCAAACTACGAACTGAGACTCCAAAACCTTCAAACCATAGTACAAAACATACTTACAATTCGTACTACTATACATATACCGAATCAGAAATGAAAATCGAGCCTTACCTTGATTTTGGCCCGAAACCCGAAATCCTTTGAAATGAGATTCCGATCTAGTAGAAACGTAGAGAATCCTTCATTGATCCTCGCAGTAACCTTGGATTTACGATTTTGGCGACGATCGACAACCAAAAGCCTTTGACCCGAGAGGCCTCGTCGACGAGTTGGTGTCCTTGTCAACGAGGTCTTCAGAAAATTCATCGACGAGGAAGCGATTTCGTCGACGAACCCTGATATTTAAATTTCCCTTAACCTCTTGGCTTTTTCTCGTCGACGAACCTCTGAATTTCGTCGAAGAAAAGTCTTCTACCTTTGTTGATGAATTACGGCCTCGTCAACGAAGTCTGCAGAATTCCATTTTTATCCCCTCTTTTACATACTTAACCCGTACAACACAATTCGGGTTCTTACATTTTATCATAACTCAGCCCAAACGTCGGCAAATCATATCATAACACAGCCCATTTGCTCGGCCCGTATACCAAAAAATCATACACATAGCACAACCCGTACGATGGCAAATCATATCCATGGCACAACCCGTACGCAGGCAAATCATACACATAGCTCGACCTGTATGCCAGAAAACATATATAAAAATCTCGGCCCGCACGCCGGTTTTCCATTATTAAAATCAATGTCATAATCACATTTCTAGAAAACAGTATTTCATAACAATTTCTACTCATGCCACACTGAACAGGTTTTTCATATATTCAACATACCATCATTTTCAACAGTGTTTTCTCAAATATAAATCATATATATGAACATATTTACTTTCCTGAAATCAAATGCTATATATACATACATTTTCTTAAAAAGAACTAGCTTACTTTATCCCCTTATATGTGTCCTGAAAAGACCCTAAATCAAACACTCCTGCACTTGCAGGGTTCCCCGTTCAACACCCTGAAAATAACATTCCCCAGAACTATAGTTCAGTATTTCTACACGTATATCACTTCTTACAATTGTTAATTAACAAAATACTGAGTAGAAAGTCTTACCCTGGATTTGGGATGGTTTCCAACTCAGCCCCACTGATGATCCGCTCTGGCAGACTTGCATAAAACTTTCCCAGCAGTTTCGTGGTGGCTTCAGACCGACGAAAATCCAACCCAAAATCTTAGTGAGAAGGAGGAGAAACCGTGTGAGGACAGAGAGAGAGATTCAATGCAGGAAAATGATTGAAAATTCTTATTTAACCCTATTTATACTGCAGGATTCGTCGACGAGCCACTTCACCTCGTTGACGAATTTCAAGTTTCCACAAATTTTCTTTTGGTATCTTCTCGTCAACGAATCCTGTCCTCGTCAACGAGCTCCTCCTATACCCTCATCGACGAGTCCCCTATGTTCATCAACGAGGAGCTGAAAAATTCCTCGAAATTGTGCCATCCAAAATGTAATGTCGTCGACGAACGCAGAACTCGACTACCTCCTTCTGTTCCTGTTTCCATTTCCCTTTCTTTATTATTTAAATACCATTATTCTTCAAGTCGTTACATTCTCCCCTTCTTATAAAATTTCGTCCTCGAAATTTACTATTCACGTAACTCGTCATCCCTTAACAAGAAAATGGTCTACTTATTTTATTAGTTACCCTCACTTATGACTGAAGAATACTGTGGTTACATTCCGAGTCCTAGGAGATTGCATATACAAAAGGAAAATTCTCCTAAAACTAAAATGCTACACTAATTAAACCATTACATGTACCTGCAAAAGAAATACTACCTAACTACTTACATTTTACCTAATCAAACTTCTTGAAATAAATGAGGATACCTCTGCCTCATCTGCTCTTCGGATTCCTAGGAAGCCCCTTCAATTGCATGATTCCTCCACAAAACTTTTACCTAAGGAATCTTCTTGTTACGTAGCTTTTGTACTTTCCTATCCAGAATTTGTATTGGTACCTCCTCATACACCAGTGAATCACTAAGCTCTAATTCATCATAACTAATGATATGATAAGGATCTGGGACATATTTCCTCAACATAGCAATATGGAATATGTTGTGGATCCTGGACAACACAGGTGGTAAAGCTAGCCTGTAGGCTACCAGCCCCACTTTCTCTAGAATCTCAAATGGACCGATAAACCTAGGACTAAGTTTACCTTTCTTTCTGAATCGCATAACCCCTTTCATCAGAGCTATCTTCAAAAATACATGATTACCCACATCAAATTCTAGATTTCTGTGGCAATTATCAGCATAACTTTTCTATCGGCTCTGAGCTGCACTGATCATGTCTCTGATAAACTGAACCTTATCACGCGCTTGTTGTACAAGCTCCGGCCCAATTACTCGCCGCTCACCTACTTCATCCCAAAATAAAGGAGAACGACATCTCCTACCCTATAAAGCCTCAAACGGTGCCATGTCAATGCTGGTTTGATAACTATTATTATACGCAAAGTCTACTAGTGGCATGAACTGAGTCCAACTACCCCCAAAATCCAATACACACGCACGGAGCATATCCTCTAATGTCTGTATCGTCCTCTTAGTCTACCCATCTGACTAAGGATGGAATGTCGTGCTAAATGACAACTGAAACCTTAGTGCTTCCTACATACTCTTCCAAATTAATGTGACGTAAAACACGGGTCTCGATCTGACATAATCGATACTGGCACCTCATAAGAACAAACTATCTCTTGAATGTAGATCTCCACTAAACGGTTGAGGGAGTAGCTGATCTTGATAGGTATAAAGTGGGAGGTCTTAGTCAAATGGTCAACAATCACTTAGATGGCATTCTGGCCATGTAATGTCGTTGGCAGTCCTGACACGAAGTCCATAGATATATGATCTCACTTCCACTCTGGGATAAATAACGGCTGCAATTGCCCTACCGACCTCTGGTGCTCAGCCTTTACCTGTTGGCATGTCAAACACTAGGCTACATACTTAGTGATCTCTCTCTTCATACCACTCCACCAATACGACTCTCACATATCTCTATACATTTTCGTACTACCGGGATGAACTGTATACAAAGAATTGTGAGTCTCCTCTAAAATAATCTTTCTGATCTTTGTATCAGTAGGAACGCATAATCTGGAATGGAACCGCAAAGCTCCCTCATCTACAATACTGAATTCCACCCTCTGACCATTCTGCACTCTATCCATCACCTATGCTAATTCTAGGTCTTCCTTTTGAGCAGCTTTAATTCTTTCTTGCAGAGTAGGCTACACTACTAAACTAGCAATGTGAGCTTGAGAACCACTCTCAACTAATTCAATGCCGAAACTCTCCAGATCCCTCATGATCAGATACTGGATCTCTATTGTCATCAACGTTGATTCCCTGGACTTCCTGCTCAATGCATCAGCTACCACATTTGCTTTCCTTGGGTGATAACTGATGGTACAATCAAAGTCTTTAATAAGTTCCAACCATCTTCTCTGCCTCATATTTAGCTCCTTCTGGGTGAAAAAGTATTTCAAACTTTTATGGTCGGAGAATATCTCACACCATTCGCCGTACAGATAATGCCTCCATATTTTCAATGCTTGTACCATTGCAGCCAACTCAAGATCATGTGTAGGGTAGTTCTTTTCATATTCCTTCAACTGCCTGGACGCATACACCACTACCATGCCATGCTGCATCAATACACAGCCAAGTCCCTTCAAGGACGCATCACTGTAAATGACATACCCCTCACCCCCTGATGGGATAACCAATACTAGTGTTGTGACTAATATTTGCTTCAATTCTTGAAAAATCTTCTCACAGTTGTCATCCCACTCAAATATGACATTCTTCCTTGTCAGTCGTGTCAAAGGTCCTGACAAAGCTGAGAATCCCTCAACGAAACGGTGGTAATAGCTAGCTAGCCTCAAGAGACTCCTGATCTCTTGGACATTTCTCTGTCTAGTCCAATTTTCACTACCGCCTCAATCTTGCTAGGATCCACAGAAATACCATCTCCAGATACAACATGCCCCAAGAACACGACCTTCTCAAGCCATAATTCACATTTACTGAACTTGGCATACAACTACTTTTCCTAGAGTGTCTACAAAACTTGTCTCAAATGCATCTCATGCTCCTCAAAGCTCCTCTAATAGACCAGTACATCATCAATAAAAACAACAACAAACTGGTCTAGGTATTGGTGGAAGACTCTGTTCATCAAGTCCATAAATACCACATGAGCATTCGTCAAACCAAACAGCATAACAAGAAACTCGTAATGCCCATACCTGGTCCTGAAGGTCGTCTTCGAGATGTCTTCTGCTTTCACTTTTACCTGATGGTAGCCAGATCTGAGGTTAATCTTTGAATACACCTGTGTACCCTAGAGCTGGTCAAACAAATCGTCGATACAGGGTTAAGGATACTTGTTATTGATTGTCACTTTATTAATCTCCCTATAGTCTATACACATCATCATAATCCCATCTTTCTTCTTCACCAATAAAACTGGAGCTCCCTACAGAGATACACTGGGTCTTATGAAGCCCTTATCAAGTTGATCTTGCAACTAATTCTTCAATTCTTCCAATTCTGCTAGCGCCATCCGATAAGGTACTTTAGAAATCGGCGTTGTATCGGAAGGTAGATCAATAGGGAAATCTACCTGGGTAGCAAGCCTGGTAACTCATGTAGGAAAACATCTGTAAACTCCTTTATTACAGGCGTGCTAGCAAGTTTCAATTCATACTTTGACATCTCCTTCACAACCGCCAGAAACCCCTGACAACCACTCAGCAGTAGTCTTCTGGCTTGAATAGCTGAAACTAGCTAAGGCAGGGATTGGACTCACAACCCTATGAACTTGAATTTTGCTTCCCCTGGAGATCTGAATATCACTTCTCGTGCTCGGCAATCTATGCTGACAAAATTAATTGCTAGCCAATCCATGCCAAATATAACATCAAACCCATGCATGTCTAGCACTATCAAATCAGTAGACAAAGTCTTTCCTTGAATATCAACTGCACAACCTCGGAGCACCCTACTACACCTCACTGCTGACCCAGTCGGTGTAGATACCAACAATTCAACATCTAATGATTATGTTTCAGCCCCACATAATTTAACACACCCTAAAGACACGAACGAGTGTGTAGCTCTTGAATTAAACAATGTAATAACTTTAAAGAAAACATAAATCACCACGTCACTGGCCGTCTCAGCCTTACTCGGCGTTAGAGTAAACACCCTGGCTAGAGCTATATTTCTCTACTGGCCCCCATGTGGCGTCTGATAACTTCCATGGTATGGTCTGGAAGCTGGAACTGTATCTGGTGGGGTGGGGCAGTCTCGCACCATATGCCCCAATCTACCGCGGCGATAGCACACCACCCTTTCTGCTCGACACTCTCCCCAGTGTCTCCTACCACAAGTCTGATAGACTGGAGGACCCTGCCCCGCCTTCACCTCGCGTCCTCCTGTCTTTTATCTCCGCCCTTTGCCATAGTTTCCTTTTCTCCACTGACTTGGTTTATGACCCTGCTGGTAGCAGGTAGATGCATATCTCTTCCTCTATCCCTACTCCTCTGCAACAAGACGCTCACCAGTCTCTGTCAAGGCTGCCTTGTCGACTAACTCAGCAAAGTCCTAGATCTGCAGCACCACCACCTGCTTGAATATACTCCGCCTCAAGACTCTCTCAAACTGCCTCGTCTTCTTTACTTCATCAGGAACAATGTACGGGGTGAAATGAGAGAGCTCGATGAAATGCGCCACATACTTATGGATGGATAGCTGTCCGTACTTCAGACTCAGGAACTCTTCTACTTTAGCCTCCCTGACAGTAGCTGGAAAATATCTATCGAAGAACAATTCTTCAAATCGGTCCCATGTCATGGCTATCGGAGTCACCCTTCGCTGCTCCAATAGTCTTACCACAATCCACCACCTCTCGGCCTCTCCTGTCAGTCTATAGGTGGCAAAGAGAACCCTCTGTTCTTCAGTACACTACAACACAGTCAAGACTTTCTCGGTCTCCTGCATCCAGTTCTCAGCGGATGTAGGATCAACTCCACCTGAGAACGCCGGAGGATTCATCTTTGTAAAATTTTCTATAGTGCACCCATGGCCTGTAGATAAACCACTCTGCTCCCTCGAGCTCCTAGCGATCTCAACCATAACCTACTGAGCCATGCTACGTAATACGGCGTCAGAGTCAGTCCCAGCTGCACTTGATGGTCCTGCTCCATCACTGCTATTCGCATGGGCACTACTTCCTCCTAGATCCATCTTGGAAACAACAAACACAACTTAGAAATTCTATCCTTATAATTACCCACCTATCCTCACCACTTATCTCAACATTTCTAACTCATTTCTAATCCCCAGTCCTACATTCTAGGAACACAACCCGACAATAGCTTGCTATGGTTTTCCTGAAATCGTCACCCCAGGAAAAAACACAAAAACTATCACGGAAGTCCTGCCTCTAGACTGTAGAACAAAACCTCAAATCATTTCCTAAACTCTGATATTATTTTCGCTGCATTCTAAAGTCTACAGAACCTAACAACTTAGGCTCTGATACTAAACTGTGACGACCTGCTTAATTTTCATATTTTTTTTATTACAAAATCACAACCCTCAACTCAGCAGATCATAATCCACCTAGACCTGTGGGTATCAGGGATACATCAAAACACATAACGGAAGCCTAAGCAGCAGGAAACATACAATCACAATATTCTAAATACGAAAACATCCATCATATTACCATAAATACCAGAGTCACTATATCCACTTTAATTCAGTATATACATCCCAAAAACAAGATCTAGGGGCATTTCCCACAAAATCCAACTGTCCCTACTAAAACTTACCCTTCAAAGAGGGCAGACAAACAACACTAAATCAGCGGGGCTTTTCCCGCTCCTATCTGGGGCTCCTGAAAAGTTTATAAAATTTTGGGGTGAGACACCTCACAGTAAGGGAAATAAACTAATACCAGTATGTGGCAATATGAGTATTTCGTGTTATACATATACCATATAGAACATATTCAATAACTGTTTTGTCAAATCTAGGAAAACATATATATCATCAAAACATGAAAAAACATACTACATTTTCATAAACATATTTCATCTTATATAATAATAATAATATAAAAACATTATTGGTGGGTTAGTTGGCTGTTGTCTGTATTATCCCCACATGATTAGGTTGTGTGGTCCAAAGGCAGGACCTGACAATGATTGGCCGACCACTGTCAAGTCAAAAGTACAGTCTGTAAGTCTAATGGGTCTGCCAGACCTGGTCCGTACACCAGGGGTGCTCACACACTTCTTATAAACCACATCGACCATCCAATCTCACACCACTCCGTACAGCGGCGTTAACATAAATATCATGATCATGATGACCATGGACACACAGCAACGGTACCGTGCAAGTGCTAGCCTAGACCAAGCCAACCAGCTTCTGATATCAAATAACATATACTGAAACTGTGATACATGGATATTTCATATCATTAATTATCAAATCAATCATATCATTTTGCATATATACGTATATTATGAAAATCATCGGCCCGTACGTCGGTATTTCACATTTTATCATAGCTCGGCCAGTACGCTGGCAAACATATATAAAAATCTTGGCCAGTACGCCGGTTTTCCATTATAAAAATCTGTATCATAATCACATTTCCAGAAAATAATATTTCATAACAATTTCTACTCATGCCACACTGAACAGGTTTTTCATATATTCAACATACCATCATTTTCAACAGTGTTTTCTCAAATATAAATCATATATATGAACATATTTACTTTCCTGAAATCAAATGCTATATATACATACATTTTCTTAAAAAGAACTAGCTTAGTTTATCCCCTTACCTGTGTCCTGAAAAGCCCCTAAATCAAACACTCCTGCACTCATAGGGTTCTCATTCAACACCTTGAAAACAACATTCCCCAGAACTAAAGTTCAATATTTTTACACGTATATCACTTCCTACAACTGTCAATTCACCAAATACTGAGTAGAAAACTTTACCCTGGATTTGGGATGGTTTCCAACTCAACCCCACCGACGATCTGCTCCGGCAGACTTGCAGAGAACTTTCCCAGGAGCGTCGTGGTGGCTTCAAATCGTCGAACTGGTGAAAATCCGGCCCAAAATCTTAGTGAGAAGGAGGAGAAACCGTGTGAGGAGAGAGAGAGAGAGAGAGAGATTTGGCGCAGGAAAATAACTGAAAAATCTCGTTTAACCCTATTTATACTACAGGATTCGTTGACGAGCCACGTCACCTCGTCGATGAGTCTTATGGAAAGTCATCGACGAACTTCAACCCTCGTCGACGAATTTCAGGTTTCCACAAATTCTCTCTCGGTATCTTCTCGTTAACGAATCTTGTCCTTGTTGACGAGCTCCTTCTATACCCTCGTTGACAAGTCCCCCGTGTTCGTCGACGAGGAGCTGAAAAAATTCCTTAGGATTATGCCATCCAAAATGCAATGTCGTCGATGAACATGACTACCTCCTTCTTTTCTTGTTTCCATTTCCCTTTTTTTTATTCTTTAAATACCATTATTCTTCAGGCCGTTACATGGCACCCTTTGAGGCATTGTATGGTAGGAGATGTTGTTCTCCTCTCTTTTGGGATGAAGTAAGTGAAAGGCTAGTGTTGGGTCCAGAGATTGTACAATAGGCATGTGATAAGGTCCGACTAATTAAAGAAAGAATAAGCACCGCGCAGAGTCGGCAGAAAAGCGTCGCAGACACTCGCCGTCGAGAGTTAGAATTTGATGTGGGAGATCGAGTATTTTTGAAAATAGCTCCTTTGAAAGGAATTATGAGGTTTGAGAAAAAGGAAAAGTTGAGCCCTAGGTATATTGGCTCTTTCAAGATACTAGAAAGAATAGGGTCGGTTGCCTATAGGCTAGCTTTGCCACCAACTCTGGCTAGAATTCATGAGGTGTTTCATGTTGCGATGTTAAGAAAATACATCCCAAAATCGTCCTATATAATCAGCTATGCAGAGATAGAGCTTAAAGAATCTTTAGCTTATGAAGAAGTGCCAATTCAGATCTAAGATAACAAGACTCAAAAACTCCACACAAAAGAGATTCAGTTAGTAAATTTTTTGTGGAAAAATCATGATATAGAGGAAGCTTCTTGGGAACTTGAGGAGCAGATCAGACAGAGATACCCGCAATTGTTCCAAGAGGTTGGTGATAGCAGGTAAAGTATAAGTAATTAGATAAAGTTTCTTTTGTAGGTACATGTAATAAATTAGTTAGTAGGTAATCTTTTAGTTTCATATGTGTAATCTCCCAGAGCATAATTGTAACCACAGTATTCCTCTGCCAAAAGTGAGAGTAAGTAATAAAATAAGTAAACCCTTTACCTTTATGAGATGATGGAGTGTATAATGGTGTTCAATCCAGATAGTAAATTTCGAGGATGAAATTTTATAAGAAAGGGAGAATATAATAACCCAAGAAAAATTAGAAGGGTTCTCATCGACAAACACTGGGGATTCTTCGACGAGAATATAAGAGGTGCTCGTCGACAAGGATAGGTTTCGTCGATGAGAAAATACCAAGAGTGGTTTTTGGGGCAGTTTGAAATGCGTCGACGAGGGAGGAAGTTCGTTGACGAAATTCCTTAAGGAATCGTCGATAAGATGACGTGTCTCGTCAAAAAATCTAGGGTTATAAATAGTGAAAATCTAGATTTTTCAGTAGAAAACTGGCATAAAACTTCTTTTCTCTCTCTCTCTAAAATGCCTCTCACTCCTTCTCTCTTAGATTCTGGGTCCGTTTCTTACTAGATTGAAGATCTGAGGCCACCACGACGCTCCTGACAAAGTTCTATGCAAGTCTGCTGGAGCTGTTCGTTGGTGAAGTTAGTTTGGAATTCATCCCAAACTCAGCGTAAGGTGTTTTATTCAAAATATGCTTTCCCTGTAGTTATAGAAAATGTTGTATGCAGAAAAATACTGATGTTTTGTTCTGGGGAATATCGTTTTCAAAGTATTGAGTGGAGAACCCTGCGAGTGTAGGGCCAGAGTTCAGCAGGGGCTTTTTAGAAACTAGGTAAGGGAAATATGCTATGTTAGGAGATTTGAATATATTAATAGAAATTTTACAAACATGCATGTATACCAGTTATTATGTAGTTTTTACGGAATATGTGTTTTTAAAGTATGTGTGGCCTGAGTAGATAACATTTGATGTAGAACTTTATACAATTTTTCCAGTATATGAAGTTATACAGAACATACAAATATAACCAGATATTCACAGAGATTATACATACGGATAGTTTCACAAATAGATATATATATATATATATATATGTATATACATATGCATATATGTATGCAGATGTTTATTCAGATTAGTATGTATAGTATTTACAGAAAGTCATGTCTTCCTAAATACCATAACACTCAGAATATACAGACAGATTATATAGACAAATGATACAAACATATTATATAGACAAATTATACGGTATAGCATCAAGATGCTACAATTATACAGATATTACAGTATTTACAGTACAGAATTATAGAGTTATGGTTATTTTGGAAACATGATGAAAACAATAAAAGAGTATATATATGTATATATATAATATCATATCACAGTGAAAAGATTACAGATAGATACAGATACAAAATACAGAGCACGGTACTGTTGTAAATATAGATAGAATGCAACCACATATCTCAGATAATATGTAGGTACTATCAATTGTGCTCGGAGAGGATGCAGTTCCCCAGTTCGCTAGGTTGAGGGGGGCAGTTTGACTAGGTAGCAACCAGTCCCGCGCCTACAAGAGTATGCAGTTTGGCCGGACTAAGGTAGTGTAGAGTATAGTGACTTATCTAGAGGCCGACCAGATTAAGTTTCGCCTATAGGCTGCACAACCCCACCTTGAGGGGTCAAATCATAACATACAGAGTTTCAGGGATAAAGCACAGTTATGTATTTGCATACAGTATTATAGTATTGATAAATTTAGTATGATATTAGCAATATGAAAAGTAAAAAACTCATATGATATAGTTATGTTTCAACTGCGAAAAATGTAAGATATGCTTTACAGATTTATCATTTATTACAGTTTAGATGTTATTTAAAGTATATGTAACTTAGTTGCCACACACTAGTAATAGCATATTTTCACTTACTGAGCGTCGACTTAACCCATTACTTTAACATTTTTTAGGCGAGCAGATCAGGCTCGCAGATAGAGAGTTTACTTGGTTACCCTAGTTATAGGGTAAGTTTGTGTAGGGTTTTGTGTTTTGGAATAGATATTTCTAGAGAGAGACGTATTATATAGCTATGGTTTAGAGATATAGATTCCTGGTATTGTATGGTATTTACGATTGTATGACTTATGTTTCTGTTGCGTAAGTATGATTATTATATACAGGATTATCCCGGTGCCTTCTATGACCCGAGTTTCATAGCAGGGAGTATGAGAATAGTTCATATGTGGAAAAAATGATATAAATTTGAGGTCGTTACTTTAATATGTGGTCAAAGTAGGATAATGTTAGAATTTTATGGACTAGTATAACATATTCTATAAAACTGAATTAAATGGAATGTTGGAGTTTTAGGAAGCAGTTTATTATCTATCATGTATCATCCATGTATCAGGCATTATGTATCAAAATTGAGATTACATTAGTTTGGGTCGTGTATGTACCACCAACTAACAATAGGTAGGATTTGTTTACAAGGATAATATAAAAATAAGGAAATTAAGGTCCTTACCATCACCCTAACGTAATTGTGATTCTCTATCAAGTCATAATTATGAGGAGGGGGGCTTCGTGCAGGAAGGAGAGTAGTTTTGTGGAGGAGGAAATGGGAGATTTGGGATTTCAACGCGAAGGGCCGGGAAGAGGGTTTAGTTCTGCATAAGGTTTTTAGAGACGGTTGACAACCATAACTAATAGTCAAAAAAGTCATTGCTAACATTTTCATGCAATCGTTTGTGCAAGAAACATATTTTTAGTGATGAAAGTATTAGTGACGATTTTATTTTTGTCACCAATAATGTATCTTTAGTAATGGTTAGTAGTTTCGTCCCTAATGACCTATTATTAGTGACGATTTTTGCTCCGTCACTAATACTTTTGTCACTACAAACACCTATTTTCTGTAGTGCCATCACCCTAATGTAATTGTGATTCTCCATCAACT
Source organism: Malania oleifera (assembly GCF_029873635.1). NCBI lineage: Eukaryota > Viridiplantae > Streptophyta > Magnoliopsida > Santalales > Ximeniaceae > Malania > Malania oleifera. The sequence goes on from NC_080424.1 coordinate 32,608,497, forward strand.
CATAATTATGAGGAAGGAAAGAGGGCATTAGTCAACTTTTCATACACACATGATCTCAAGTTTAGATTATATCCAGAATCAATATTGCAAGGTACACATTACAAAAACTTTGTTAGTTTAACGTCCATGTAGTGTGAATTTATAGAGAAATTGTACTATTATTATTTTATTTACTCTTTGCAGTCAATTGTTTTTATCAATATTCACATATAAATTGAGCTTGTCATTTTTCTTTTACTTTCCACTATAACCCGTTGAAATAACGCGCAAACATCTCCCTCAATCCATCACCGGTCGGAGAAGGAAAGTGTAGTTAATTATCCAATATGTATCCGCTGACACGCCGCGACTTTTTCGTGCTCAATAATATCTTGGCGTGACACACTGAAGTAATAATCCAAACTTGTCGAGCTGGGGTCCATGCATTTCATTGGTGGTGGCCGGCTGCGGTGAAGCTAATGTGCAATGGCTTTACGGGTTGGGAGGCTGGGAGCTTTCCATCCCACCCTATGGCCTATAAATAGGCGATCGCTGAGAAAGATGAACTACAAAATCATAAAAAAAAAAACACTCTTCTTAGTTAAATTTTTGTGGGAGAATGGGAATAATATTGCAAAAAAGGCTCTTCTTCCTCGCAGGGTGCCTGCTTTTCATCATTAATGGCTTACTGCTCGGCGGGGCGCATGCCAAACACGCCAAATATTATGACTATGTTGTGAGTGCTTACTCTCAGTTTACTTCTTTAAATTTCATGGCTGCTTCTCTGCAAGTGATTATTATTATACCCTCCTGAGCCCTGGCTAGCTAGCCTGACGGCATATTTATAAATTTAAAGCTCTCTCCATTAAAATGAACGCAGCTGAAGGAGACGAATTTCACGAGGCTGTGCAGCACGAAGAGCATGTTGACCACGAATGGAATGTTCCCTGGGCCAGTGATTCGCGTCCACAAAGGGGAAACCATATATATTAATGTCCTCAATCAAGGACTCTACGGGGTCACTGTTCACTGGTAATTTATATATATAGCGAGAATTTCTAGAAGGGTTCTGTGCAATTAAGTTAACAGCAAGGGAATACTAATGAGATATTTGGTTTTTTCTAGTTTGATTTTGAGTGGGTAGGACGTAATGACGTGGGATTATTGGATGATCAATTGATTAAAAGTAATTAATGTTTTCTTGTTCATTAAGTTTTTATTTGGACCACATCACATGTAATCGCGTGCAAATTTTCTTCACTCGTGTTTGAAATCGCAAACGGCATGAATTGGAGGCTAATGGAAGAGAGAATCTTTTACACACCACAAACGTCCATTTCTGCAAAAATTATTACAATGAGAAAATGATTGAATTGGAATCTGATTAATTTACTATATCTATATTCTCCATTTCATTTGGTTTTTTTTTTTTCAAAAAATATTTATTGATCAACAGAAAACTTGAAGTTTGGATCTTGAATATGATTTGAATAAATTTAAACAAAAAAATATATAAAATTTTATTCAATTTTGTTTAAATTCAAACAAATATTAATCTAAAACTCAGCATTCATGCTACCAAACTCTGTGCATGTTAAGATTTAAGTTTTACGTTTACAGGCATGGAGTGAAGCAGCCAAGGAATCCGTGGTCAGACGGTCCAGAGAATGTAACTCAGTGTCCTATCAAACCTGGATCAAACTTCACTTACGAAATCAATTTTTCTAGCGAAGAAGGAACGCTATGGTGGCATGCCCACAGTGATTGGACGCGTGCCACCGTCCATGGCGCTATTATTGTTTATCCCGCGACTGGAAAAACTTATCCTTTTGCTAAACCTTATGCGGAGGAAACAATCGTTCTCGGTATACGCTACAGTTATTTTTTAATTTTTTAAATTTTGTATTAGAGATAAGTTGAAAAACACTTTTTATCAGTCCCGACTTCTTCTCTCTATAATGTTAAGAAAATTTAAAACAATGTGAGTTAAAAAAACAAAAATAATAAACGATAAATGTTTTCCAAATGCAATGCAATTCTTAGACAATTATGAAGTGTTATTGCGTTGCAGCTTCCTGGTTTAAGGGCGACGTGATGGAAATAATTACTGAAGCCCTCGAAAATGGCGGGGAACCGAACGTGTCAGACGCTTTCACAATCAATGGCCAACCAGGGGATCTATATCCATGCTCTAATGGTACATTCATCCATACAGGCATTATCCTAATTATTTAATTGCCCATTGTAGTCGCTGACATTTTGTCAAACATAATTAAAACAATATATCAGTCGATGAAGTTGAAATTCACGTTGGTGTTCTCCAAGGGAATACAATTAAAAATCATTTTCTTGCTTTTCGCTTCAAGATTTTTCCAACTAAAAAATAAAACCACATGTTTATAATCATCGAAAACTAGAAAAGTTGAAATTAATTAATAATTACTCATATTGCTTTTATGATCATTAGCATCAACATTCCGGTTGCTGGTGAACTACGGCAAAACCTATCTTCTCCGGATAGTGAACGCCGTGATGAACGAAGAAATGTTCTTCGCGGTGGCGGGACACAGCCTCACACTGGTGGGCGCCGATGGAGCCTACGTCAAGCCCTTCAAGACTTCCTACATCATGATAACTCCGGGGCAGACCATGGACGTCCTCCTCACCGCCGACCAGCCTCTCAGCCACTACTACATGGCTGCTCTCGCCTACTCCAGCGGTATATCCGCCTACGACAACACCACCACCACCGCCATCGTTCAGTACAAAGGCAACTACACCCCGCCATCGTCCCCCTCCTTCCCCAGTAACCTTCCTGCCTACGATAACGGCAGCGCCGCCTCCAACTTCACTAGCCAAGTGCGCAGCTTGGCGAGCAAGGAGCACCCGATTAGCGTCCCACAGAAGGTCACCAAACGCATCATGATTACTGTCTCAGTGAACAATAAGATCTGCCCCAACGCCTCCTGTTCCGGACCCGACGGAAATAGGCTCTCCTCCAGCTTGAATAACATCAGTTTTGTGTTGCCTTCCGTCGATATCCTCCAAGCTTACTACTGGTATGCATTATAACTACGTTCTTTTTCTTTTTCTTCTTCTTCTTCTTCTCTTCTTCTTCTTCTTCTTTACTTTTTTTTTTTAATATATTTTATTAATTTCTGTCTAATGTCTCCTTCTTTCTAACTTTCTTTTCATTCATATTCGACAAGAGGACAAACCATGCGGCCGGCCTCACTGTCAGCCAATTCCAACCAACGAATTAATTAATATAAAAACTATTTCATAACACACATATACAGAGGTATTTTTGTATTTTTTCTTAAAAAAAAAATTTATAACGTGCACTATTTTATACTGCATATATGTAATGTATGTGCGTAGATATGTATGTATAGTTTGACAAGCTATTAATTTATGGTATAAATTTTAACAAACAAATCTCATTTACAATTTTAATTATTAAAATTTAACTAATTATATATAATTGATAATATATATATATATATATATATATATATATATATAGACACACACATACAGACAGTATTGGGGAGTATTATATATTATATATATATATATATATATATAGACACACACATACAGACAGTATTGAGAGTATAGATTTGATTTTGGATTTGAATTTGTGAGTATTCAGATAAAATTTAATATAATTTAATATCGTATTTTATCTTAGTCCATAAATTCAAATTTAAAGTATGAACTCTAAGCTTTTAAGTACTTAATAATAAAATAAAATAAAATAAAAAAAGCTCATATGTATTTATATTATTTTTTGACATTTTGAAAACACTAAGCTTTCAATTATATGTGGACAAGGGACACGAAAATGTCAACATTAACACAAAGTAAACAAAAATAAATGAAGGAAATTTGTTAAAAGAGAAGGAAAATGGGTATGAGCACGAACCAAACATATAATGGTGTGAATGTTAAGAGACAATTACTAAAGTCGATTAATTCTTTCAGGAGAAAGGGAAAATACATTTATGAAAATTAGTTTGAAAAAATGTTAATTCTTCATCTGCCTTATTGCAATTTATGCCAAGTCATTATAATTTATTATAGAAGAGTAATTAAGTTGTCAATTAAGTAAGTTGTATTTATTTCAAGTGCTAGAGAACAATTTGAAATTTAATATTAAATATAAGAAATAAGAGTAAAGATGATCTTAAATATTTTTTATTAGTGCTACACTTATCATTTAGGCATTGCAACTACACTTATTCACTGCATTATATAATTGCACCATTCATATTATATAATATGCATAAAGTAATTAGATATTTCCTTAACTCTATGTTGGGAGATCAAGCTCCTGACTTTGAATTTTATTGGACTTCAAAAAAATATATAATATAAAATTTTATTGAAAATTGTCCAAATCGAATCAAATCTAAATTCAAAATTTGAAATTCATACTTTTGAATGTAAAAAATTATATTTTTGACTTATAATTTAGGGTCTAATTAAATAAATATACCACAGATTGCTTATGGAACCTCTTAGTGGACTCAAACCAGAGGATGAGATGGGTGACTACTTGAAGGCAGATTTAGGTGCTGCTTCAATTGTGTTGCCCAACCCAATATATCATTAATTAGTAGGACTTTAAATGGGCAAATGAAATGTTTTTAAAGGAAATGATAATACTTTAGTATTGATGGAAAAATATTAAAACTGTAATAACAATATTTAAGATAACATATATTAGGATCTTTAGTACTTGAACGTGGTAGAAGGGGAGGGGGCGTCGTCACTCTCTCTGTACAATGAATTAATCTCATGTTAAAATTCTTGGGAACTTGTGCTAGCACTTCCTCAAGGTAGTGGAGTAATGATAAGTTGATCCCAAACAAATCAAAGGCATAGTGGTAGTAAGTTTCTCAATTTTTAAATCAATTAAATTTCAGCATAAGAGAGAACGATGAGGGGGAACAAGGGTTTCATTCTTACCTTTGTATACTTTATGAAGTAATCAAGTAGTATAGCTAGGAAATGTTCAATAATAACAAATTAACAAAATGTTGGACGCAGGAACATTACAGGGGTTTTCAACAGGACGTTCCCAAGCAGGCCGCCACGCTTTTTTGACTTCACGGCAGATGACACTGGGAACGACACGCTGGTTCCAGAGGATGGGACGAGGGTGAAGATGATAAACTATAACGAATCAGTGGAGATAGTTTACCAAGGAACAAACGTTGCGAACTCATCAGAGAATCATCCTATGCATCTCCATGGTTTCAGCTTCTACGTGGTTGGCACAGGTGCTGGAAATTTCAACGCAAGTATTCATAACCCACAAAAATATTATAATTATAACTTGGTCGACCCCCCAGAAGTTAACACCATTGGAGTTCCCAAGAATGGATGGGTTGCCATCAGATTTGTAGCAGACAATCCAGGTATCTTACGTTGTTTTGGATATATCTATATTTGGGTCGAGATTTCTGCAATATTAGTTGTTGAGCCCCAGCTCAATCCTTGTATAACTAACCGGAGCACATCACCATGTCATCATTCACACACATGAGACCCATCAAATAAATGTGGCCAGTAGTCTATTTAATTACATGCATATATGCACATGTGCTGTAAAGTCCAATCTAGATTTGGGCTGGGCTCCGTCCCCGTCCATCTCAAGAACATTGAAGTGGGTTCAGTCTTTGTCAAAAACAATTCATGCTGTTTGTCGCGGTCATGAGCTGAGATTGCGAGCAGTAGGTCAGCACGGCACATGCTGACATGCGAACTACTCTACCAATTTGCGACTGCCTCGCAACTTGGGTTAACCACATAATTAGGGCTCTTTCATCTCCAAAAAATGCACACTTGTCCATGTCTTGGCCCATATCTTGTAATTAAGTTGTCAATTGATCAAGTCAACAAATCAAATATCCTAAATTACATGCTTTCTTTCTTTCATGAATTGGTGATCCAGTAGTGGTACTAACATGAAAGCATAAATGGATAATGATCATTTTCAGGGGTATGGTTCATGCATTGTCATTTGGAACGGCATACGAGTTGGGGCATGGAAACCGTCCTAATTGTGAAGAATGGGACGACTGCGGCTACAAGCATTCGCTCTCCGCCTTCGTACATGCCTCCTTGTTCATGAGCTTCAGTTGGCGATCCAGTCGTTCTCTCTTTAATTATATATTGCTAGGAGGAAATTTGTTCATGCATGCTTCAATATTTTATATATGTACGCTTAAAGGAAAAAAAATGATTGAATGTCAAGTTTTCTGAATATATAATTGTTGAAGAGTCGCGTTATTAAGCTCACCTATCAAGGGAAGAGTCCCACATTGATAGTGAAAGTTTTATTAGCATCAACAGTAGAAATCCAATAGATGCCAAAAAGATTTAATTTACATAGCAAGTGTCAATGTTTGAAAGTAAGTGAACAAAGTGTTTTATGTATCAAGTGTTGTTAGTATTGTATTATGAATATTTCATTGAGTGATGCACAATAAGCTCAACTTCGTTAATAAAAATTAGCTTTTGCAGTGGCTTCAGTCCATCTTCATTTAGTACGCACTTTTTTGTTGTTAAACTGTCAGTGACAATCATTCCTTGGTCATGGACAAAAGTATTGTGGGTAAAGCAATTAGTAAGTGGCTCAAATTGAGTTGTGCTATAGTTTAATACAAATCAAACTTTTGTGCCTACATGTTGACACATTCGGACTGCAAGGAAGGGGTGGTCCAATTGCCTCGACTGGGAGAGTAGGAATCCCAACATGAAAATTTTGTTATAATATATTTGGGGATGGTGGCAATGAGAAGTGGGGATCACTATCGTCGACATTGGGTTTTGAAAACCCGTTTAGGTTGCTAATGTTTTGGTAACTGTTTACAAACCAAATAAGCATAAAAAATCAAACCATTGGTTCCCTAATTTAGAAAATAGAGTCGCCACTTTATTTTAGCTTTGAAAAGGAAAAAACTTTTTGAAAAGAGATTAGGTTCAAGAGTACTTTTGCGAATAAGGAACACAATATTTTAAATCTCTTTTTATTAAAATTTAAAAAATTAGCACCCTAAAACATCCATTCTATGAATGGTTACTGTGCTTACTTTGTGTGTTTGTATGTGTGTATATTCCCCATTTTGAAAGCAAATTCATGAAATAAATGGTTGAAATTAAAAAAAGATTTAAAAAATTAATATTGCAGGATTAGATGGTCAATCGCTTGCAAAGGCTAGTTGACCACCTTTATGCAAGTTCTTCCTTTTTTGTTTATTCATTTTAGAAATTTGATAAACCTTAACTCCTTTGAAAAGGATTTCGTAAGATCCAGATATACAAAGGACTTAATCTAATGAAAATCTTACTACTTACTGTCCACAAAATGGAAAATAAAGAAAAGAAGGAAAGAGACTTTTTTATTTTGTTATTTGGTATGAATGAATATACAAAGTAAATAACATACATATCCTCAAAAGAGGAATCAAGCCATCTATAGTTCCCAAAAAAATATTTTTAATTTCAATGTTAAAAATATTTTTGGATTATCTTTGTGAAAACTCTTGAATTTGAATAATTTGGATTCTTTGGGAGGAAAAGCATAAAACCTAACTTGAAAACTATTGATTTACCCTTTTAAAAAAGAGTTTTTTTAATCCATTCAATAGTCACATCATGGATGGTTCATTAAAATGTTAAATTTTCCAAAAATATGCTTTGGTTTCTTTGGAAGAAACCAAACCAAAAACGAAATTTGTATATTTTCAAGAACTAGAACTAAAATCAAAAATCAAAAAACTAAAGCAAAACTTATTTTGGTATAGTTTCATGTTAGTTTTTGAATTTTTTGATAAATTTTTATATCCCTACATAAAAAGTTAAAGTGAAATAATTGATCAAAAATGGATATCAACCTGCAAATGAACCAAGTCAAATCAAGCTTTAACATGTTCTAGCTCGACTCGATAGACTAAAGGCTCAGCTCAAACTCAAGTTCAAACCAGAACAAGCTAAAAAATCTAAGTTTGGGCTCGGCTTGAAAATAAATATCTAAAAACTTGAACTCAAGCTCGATTATGTTTGCCCACACTTGAACTGAACAAATCAAAAATTAAGTAGGCTCATAAAATGGACACACTTTTAAGACCCATTATAAAAATTAATGGGCTTTTGAAAGCCCAACTACAAAACAAGCAACTAGTCCAAACCACAGTCTGACTTTGTTGGTGGCTATGAATTGACAGAAATTGTGTGGTGGGGAGATTGATATTTTAAGGGGAGGGAGTGTATTCCCTTCTTCTCCTAGTCAATGTGGGACAAAGTGTTTTGAGTTGACACTCCATTCAATAAAGGAAAAATTCACCATATATTTAGAGAGGATTTGGATTGGGATTTATATTAAATTTGGAAATGATGTAATATAATTTTTTATTGAAATGTTTCCAAATCCAAATCCAAAGTCATAAATTCTTACTTCTAAATATAACGTAAAATATTGTTCATCGATGTTTCAAGATCCATTATAATAAATAAGTCACGGGCATGCACTACTTGTGTGCTCCATCGCTCTCTATTTTTAACTTTTTTAAATTAGAAAGAGAATAATAAAGAATTAAAGGGTATAAGGATATTTTTAAATAATTTGTAGATAGTTAAAGAGATATTTTGATATAATTATTGATAATTATTGGGGTAATTTGATATTTCAAAAAGAAGACATTAAAGGAATCCTCTATTAGAGACTATCTTTCAATCCTCCTAACCATTCTCTTTAACCATTCCCCGTGTTGTAAAACTTTAAATACAAGCTGACTTAAATTCTAATCCATCGCCTGTCTGGACTGCATCTCAAATGGAACTCAAACCGCAACATCATCATCATCACGCATCCAACTCTCCTAGTCATGGAATCCTGCAGTACAATGTCAGAATTGAAGCAAATTCAAGCTAGCGCGTATGACCAGAACTGGCCTCATCTTGTCCTTTTGTGCTCTCGCCGAGTGTGGCCACATTCGCCATGCCCATCTACTTGTTGAATTATGGCTCATTCTAAAAGCCTACCATTGCCATTGAAGTCTTCAATGGTGGGCTATTTTTTCAAAGGTAGGTGATTAGTGGTTGTAATAGTGGTATTTCCTAACCTATATAAACCCATCACCTCCATTTGTAATCTCATCCCCAAATTTGTCTACTTCTCTCTTAGGCACATTCTCTCTTCCCTCTCTCATTTTGTAATATTTTTACAATAGAAAAATATTGATTGATAGTGTCCGAGGACGTAGACACACTTAGCCAAACCTCGTTAAATTCTGGTGTTCTTCATTTTATCTATTCAGTAGTTAGCTTTTGTCGGGTATAATTGTAGTAATATATTGTATTAATTACATGTCTAAGGAAAATTTTGTCTAGGAAAAAGGGATTCAAGCGGTCTATTGTGACCCCCCACTTCCCTGGGAATTTACCTGGCGTAATTTTGCACAATTATTCACTCTCTATTTACCTGTACAATAGTAAACTGTGGTAAAGTTAGGTGGAACAATCTCAAGTTTCACAACAATTGGTATCAGAGCCAAGGTTATTCTTAGTATGCTTTATGGTTGCAGCTTAGTCTGATCTTCCACATCAGAAAAGTTTTCCTTGGGTTAATAGCATTCCGCATCGGTAGCTATTGAATAGCATTTATGACAGAAATGGCAGATAGTGCAAAAGCATCCACATCAAACTTGTCTATTTTGGCAAGAACTACTGTGACAAATACCAGATTTGCAGTGGAGATTTTTTACGGCACCAGTCATTTTGGTATGTGGCAAAGTGAGGTTCTAGACGCTCTCTTTTAGCAAGGTCTAGACATTGCCATTGAAGAAGAGAAACCAGAAGATATTGAGAAGAAAGAATGGGAGACCATCAATCGGTTAGCACGTGGTACAATTCGATAGTGTCTTTCAAAAGAGCAGAAGTATGCATTCTGTAAGGAAACTTCTGCAAACAAGTTGTGGAAGGCACTGGAGGAAAAGTTTTTGAAGAAAAGCTCTCAGAACAAACTCCATATGAAGAAGAGACTATTTCGCTTCACTTATGTCTCGGGTACCACTATGAATGATCATATCACCAACTTTAATAGGTTGGTTATTGATCTAGTTAATTTGGATGAGACTTTTAAAGATGAAGACCTGGCTTTGATGTTGTTGGGATCCCTTCCTGAGGAGTTTGAGTTTCTTGAAACTACTCTGCTCCATGGAAAGGATAAAGTGTCTCTTGGCGAGGTTTGTGCTGCTTTGTACAGCTATGAATTAAGGAAGAAGGACAAGCTTGAAAGCACAAGTGGAGCCAACGAGGCTCTAGTAGTTCGAGGCCGTTCACAAAGCCAGAATAGTAGAAAGAAAGAGAGATCCAAGTCAAGGTCCAGACCAAACAAAGATGAATATGCCTTTTGTCAGGAAAAGGGGCACTGGAAGAAAGACTGTCCAAAGCTAAAGAATAAAGGCAAACCTGATAAAGGAAAGGCCATCTCAAATGTGGCTGAGTACGAAGATGGAAGCTCAGATCTTTCGCTTGCTGCTACGCCATCAACTAGTTCTTCGAGTATATGGCTATTAGATTCTGGGTGTAGCCATCATATGTGTCCCAATCGGGATTGGTTCTTTGATTTTAAAGAACTAGAAGGTGGAGTCGTCTACACAGCAAATGATGTCCCTCTTACCACACATGGGATTGGTTCAGTCCGCTTGAGGAATCAAGATGGATCAATCAAAATATTGACGGACGTTAGATATGTACCAAGTTTGATGAAGAATCTTATTTCTGTGGGAACCCTAGAATCAAAGGGATTCAAAGTAACAGCAGAAAACAGAGTCATGAAGATCATCTCTAGTGCACTCATGATAATCAAGGGAATTCGGAAGAACAATAACTTGTATCACTATCAAGGTCGTACAGTTATTGGGACGGCAGCAACAGTTTCTTCTAATGATAAAGAAATAGAAGCAACTAGGTTATGGCATATACGCTTGGGGCATGCAGGTGAAAAATCCTTGGGACTTCTTACAAATCAAGGATTATTAAAGGGAGCAAAGACCTGCAAGCTAGATTTCTGTGAACATTGCATCAAAGGGAAGCAAACAAGAGTAAAATTTGGTACTGCAATCCATAATACCAAGGGTATTTTGGATTATGTTCACTCTGATGTGTGGGGACCTTCCAAGACAACTTCACTGGGAGGAAAACACTACTATGTGACCTTTGTTGACGATTTTTCTCGAAGAGTATGGGTGTATACTATGAAAACTAAGGATGAAGTGTTAGGAGTCTTCCTCAAATGGAAAAATAATGTGGAAACTCAAACAAGCAAAAGGATCAAGTGCCTTCGTACAGATAATGGTGGAGAATATAGAAGTGATCAATTTCTTAAAATCCACAAACATGAAGGTATTATACAACACTTCACAGTGAGAAGTACACCACAACAGAATGGAGTGGTAGAACGTATGAATCGAACATTGTTGGAGAAGGTTCGGTGTATGTTTTCCAATGCTGGGTTGGGTAGAGAATTTTGGGCTGAGGCTGTAACATATGCCTGCCACCTCATCAACCGCCTACCATCTACTGCTATTTGTGGTAAAACACCATTGGAGAAATGGTTTGGAAAGCCTGCTACAGATTATGATTCCTTACATGTATTCAGTTCCACTGCCTACTATCATGTCAAGGAATCAAAGTTGGATCCGAGGGCTAAGAAAGCAATCTTTATGGGAATCACCTTTGGAGTAAAGGGATATCGTCTTTGGTGTCCAGAGACAAAGAAAATAATCTTCAGCAGGGATGTTACCTTTAATGAATCTACTTTTTTAAGAAAGGTGACAACAGAAAGTGTTGAGCAAAAAGATGGTGCTCCAAAACAAGTGGAGTTTGATAGAAGAATTTTTTACCCAGAAAATGAAGACTCTCCTATGGTAGAAGCAGAGTCGCCTGTAGAAGAGGTTTCAACCCAAGAACCTCCACAGCAACATGAATCTATTGCATTGAGTAAGCCAAAGAGAAAAATTAGAAAGCCTGCTCGCTTTGTTGACATGGTGGCTTACGCATCTCCAATTGCAAACAATGATACTCCGGTTACTTACAATGAAGCAATCCAAAGTTTGGAAGAAGAAAAGTGGAGGGAAGCCATGAATGAAGAAATGCAGTCCCTTCATAAGAATCAAACATGGAAGCTTGTTAGTCTTCCGAAGGGAAAGAAGGCAATTGGGTGTAAATGGGTATATACAAAGAAAGATGGATTTCCTGACAAGAATAGTGTTCGCTATAAAGCAAGGTTGGTAGCTAAAGGCTATGCACAAATGGAGGGAATTGATTACAATGAGGTATTTTCTCCAGTAGTAAAACATTCCTCCATTAGAATCTTATTGGCTTTGGTAGCAAAATTGGATATGGAACTAGTTCAATTAGATGTAAAAACTGCATTTTTACATGGAGACTTGGAAGAGGAAATCTACATGACTCAGCCATGAGGTTTCAAAGTTGCTGGAAAAGAAAATATGGTGTGCAAACTTGAAAAATCGTTGTATGGATTAAAGCAATCTCCAAGGTAGTGGTACAAATGATTTGACAAGTTTATGATGGGGCAAAAGTACAAAAAAAGCAAATATGATCACTATGTGTATTTTTGTAAGCTACAAGATAGATCTTTCATATTTCTTCTTCTTTATGTTGATGATATATTGATAGCCTCCAAAAGTCAGACAGAAATTGACAAACTGAAGGCTTGATTGAATAGGGAGTTTGAGATGAAGGATCAAGGCGAAGCAAAGAAAATTCTTGGTATGGAGATAAGTAGAGATAAGAAATTAGGGAGGCTTTGTTTGACTCAAAAACAATATTTGAGGAAAGTACTAAAGCGTTTTGGCATGGATGAGAAGTCAAAACCTGTTAGTACTCCTCTTGCTCCTCATTTCAAGCTAAATGCATCTATGTCTCCAAAAACTGAAGCAGAACGAGAATACATGTCAAAAGTACCATATTCAAGTGCTGTTGGTAGCTTGATGTATGCCATGGGGTGTACAAGGCCCGATATTTCACAAGCCGTTGGAGTTATGAGCGGGTATATGCATGATCCTAGAAAGGAACATTGGTAAGCTGTGAAATGGATTCTACGATACATTTTGTATATGATAGATGTTGGACTAATATTTGAGGAGGATAAGCAAGATGATTATAGTATTGTTGGATACTGTGATTCCGACTACGCTGGTGGTTTGGATAAGCATCGGTCAACTACTGGCTATGTTTTTACTCTTGCAAAAGTGCTGGTTAGTTGGCGGTCTACCTTACAGTCAACAGTTGCTTTATCCACTACAGAGGCAGAGTATATGGCAGTCACAAAGGCTGTGAAGGAGGCAATTTGGCTTCAAGGATTGATGAAAGATTTGGGAATTGAACAAAAGCACATTAAGGTGCATTGTGATAGCCAAAGTGCTATCTATCTAGCAAAGAACCAAGTCTACCATTCAATGACAAAGCACATCGACGTTCGATATCACTTTGTTCAAGAAATTCTGGAAGAAGGTGGAGTAGTAATCCAGAAGATTTGAACTACTGGGAATCCTGCTGATATGATGACAAAAGTGGTGACTGTGGTCAAGTTTCAACATTGCTTAAACTTGATCAACATTGTTAAAAATTGAAAAAATTTGCGCTACAAGCGCGTTTGAAGACATTATGGAATCCATGAGAGATGTTAAGAGATGGAATTTCGCCAAGGTGGAGATTTGTTGAATTATGACTCATTCTGGAAGCCTACCATTGCCATTGAAGTCTTTAATGGTGGGCTATTTTTTCAAAATTAGGTGATTAGTGGTTGTAATAGTGGTATTTCCTAACCTATATAAACTCATCACCTCCATTTGTAATCTCATCCCCAAATTTGCCTACTTCTCTCTTAGGCACATTCTCTCTTCTCTCTCTCATTTTGTAATATTTCTATAATAGAGAAATATTGATTGATAGTGTCCGAGGATGTAGGCACAATTAGCCAAACCTTGTTAAATTCTAGTATTCTTCATTTTATCTATTCAGCAGTTAGCTTTTGTCGGGTATAGTTGTAGTAATATATTGTGTTAATTACATGTCTAAGGAAAATTCTGTCTAGGAAAGAGGGATTTAAGCGGTCCATTGTGACCCCCCACTTCCCTGCGAATTTACCTGGTGTAATTTTGCACAATTATTCACTCTCTATTGACCGGTACAATAGTAAACTGTGGTAAAGTTAGGTGGAACAATCTCAAGTTTCACAACAATACTCCTCACCCAAATAAACAACGTTAGATGTGTTTACTTTAACAAGGGGATACTGTAAGGCTACAATTCCTATTATGGGCTTATCTTTGTTTCGCCAAATGGTTAGAGAATATGAGCTTCGTGCTTGAGTTCAAGGCATGTGAGAGACTTTCGAGAATTCTAGAGGGTGAACCAATCCATTCTTACATTTACAAGGTGGGTTTTGTTTTTCATTTGCTAGTGCAAAATGGGTTGATCAATTTCTATGTTGATGGGTAGTTCTGCGTGTCAAACGTTCAATGAAAGCTCTGTGAGGGATGTTTCTTGGACTGCATAATTACTGTACTATCAGCATGCCGTCAAAAGAGGGACTTAACTTTGGGTAAATCTATGCATGAATATATAAAGAATAATACACTCAAATGGGTGTGAATGTAACGTCCCTCAATTTCTTAATATAAAATATCACATAATAAATAAAATGGTCAACCCAAACCCGTGGGTAGCGGGGACACCTGTCAAACACAGCGGAAAACCTAGCAGCAGTAAACATAAAATCTCAATCATCCAATCATAAAACATAATACCAGAGCTTTCTATAACATCAACATATTGTTATGATATACAACCTCCAAAAGTCAAAATAACACTAGGATTAAATAACAGAAACTCCCGATCCTAGTTCAATGCTTACCCTTCTAGTAAGGAAGCTCCAATCACTCAATGGCGGCTCTAGCCCGCCGGTCTCACTGGATTTCCTGAAAATGATTTAATGTTCGGGGGTGAGACACTTCTCAGTAAGGGAAAATAAACTAAATACAGCTGTGTGGCAACATGAATATTTAATGCATTTATACATATATAGTACATTTCATAAATCTATAAACATCATCATATCGTACTGGGTAAACATATATTTTCACATCTGTTAATAAATTATAACATACATAAAATCATCTGTTAAAACTGTAGTACTGAAAACAAACCCAGGATGAATAGCTAGCTGGTGTCATGTATTACCCCCATGACGGGTTGTGCAGCCCGAAGGCAGGACCCGACAATGGCTGGCAGACCACTGCCGAATCAAATATATCTGTAAGTACAATGAGCCTGCCACACCCTGGTCCGGACTGCCAGGTGGACATCCACACTCTACTGAAAGCCACATCGACTATCCATCTCCCATCCTTTCGTGGGACGGTAGCACTAATAAGGCCTCGTGCCAAAATTAACCCATAGCTACGGTACCGAGCTCCTGGTCTGAACTAAACTAACATCTTGGTTGTGAAAACATATAATACATGATCATACGTAACATCATTACGGCCTCGTGCCGAAAACATAGATACGGCCTCGCGCCAAAATCATACATATGACCTTGCGCCAAAATCATAGTAAATATGGCCTCGCGCCAATAATATAAATACGGCCTCGTACCGATAGCATATATACGGCCTCGTGCCGATAACATAAATACATGACCTCACGCCAATAACATAAATACGGCCTCGTGCCGATAACATAAATTTATGGCCTCGCGCCAAAAACATAAATACGGCCTCGTGCCGATAACATAAATATATGGCCTTGCGCCAAAATTGTTTCAGGTATATATATACTGAAAATACATCATTTATCACATAATCGTTAAAACCATCACAACACAACTCATATTTTCATAATACCTGAAATCATGCTTTGTTCGTAAAATCTTTCACATCATAATACATTTCACATAAAATAATATTCATGCCACACATATGCTGTTAAAAGTCATACTTTATATTCTAAAATCGTGAATTCCTTACATCTCATACATACATATACATTTTAATCATTATAGCAGTATTTTCCCAATCGTACATTTCATTCGTAATACACAATATAACATATGCTTTTCTGAAAATAAATTTACTCATAATCAATAATAATTTGTATGGAAAATTACTGTTTTAGTTTATTCCCTTACCTTACTACTGAGAAATTCCTTAGGACCCAAAATTTCAAGCCCTTGGCGCCTGAAATTTAATTCCTGCAATTTACATTTTTCCTAGATTAATTAATTTATTTCTCCAAAATAATACTCATCTAGCCTTCCCTAGGCTCCATATACCTTAAATTAATATTTAAACTATTATTTAACATCCCCACTTAATTTTCCAAGTTTTGCCTACGGGTCCCAAAATTAGACCCGCGGCTCTCACCCGAGCCCTAAATTCCAGAAATCCTACTTCAGTCCCAAATGCTTAATATTTTAACATTTCTAAATTAATGCTAATTAATTGAAAATAAGCCCCTTAATAATCGCCGCACCCCAAATTTGGGGTTTTGGCCCGACACCCCCACGAGAATTTCGTCCCACTAGACTCGTAGAGAATCATCCCTAGATTCTCGTGGTGGTGTATATTCGTCAATTGGGTTTATATTTTGCAAGAAATTAAAAAAAAAAAGGGGGAAATCGCTTACCCTAGGGAATACGCTTACGCCGCTCCTACCACCGATCCGCTCCGGTAGAAATGACGGCAGTAGCGAATGGAGTCCAGTGGTATTTTCGGATTTTCAATCGGGCAAAAATCCATCATGAAATCGAGGAGAGAGGGAGAGAGAATGAGAGGAGAGAGAGAGAATGTTCAGAGGCCGCAGGAGCAGGAGGAGAAAAGAAAAGAATGAGAAGAAGAAGAAGATAGATGATAGGGGGGGTTGAATTTAAAATAGGAATCCAGAAGCTTCAGGTGGTTTAACATATATATATTAATATAATAATCATAATAATAATGATAATAATAATAATAATATATTTAATTAATATTATTAATAATATATTTTATAAATAAAAATAAATTTTAATTAATTAATTTTTTTTCTTTTTCTTTTTAAATTCTTTTAATTAATTAATTAATTAATATATTTTTTTTAATTAATTTTTTTATTTTTATTATTATTTTTTATTTTTATTATTTATTATTATTATTATTTTTTTTTTTTTGGAATCATTCTATTAATCTTTTATATCTCTTTTTTTTGGGTTTTTACAGTGAATTTCTGAGCTTATTATCCAACCTAACCAAGTCTTTGACTAACTGCTCACAAGTCGAAAGTCCATCTTTGCTCAAGCTCGGTTTGTTTATGAAACGTGTCTGAAAATTAGGTATGAAAATCACTTATTTATGTAATAAAAGAGTTCAAACAAACTCCTAACAAGCTGAGCTGCTAAGCTACTTCCAAGTGACTTTTTTTTTGTTTTTTTGTGGAAAGAGTTGGATCGTCATAGCGGCCTCATCCCAAGTTTATTAATAACCTTCATTTATGGCGGAAGAATATCGTAAAAACAAAAGGACACTTGGAGCTTACATAATAACCAATAAAACACCCCACGCATCAAACTAAATAAAAGAAGAAAACAAACCTATACCAATACCAAACGGAAATCAAGTAAACATACCCAATATAAGTTGTACCCATCTTATCCAATCTATACAAACTTTTGATAACTCTAAAAAGTTGACTACTATTTATAAACAAACTATTCCTTCTCATGGCATCTTGTCGAGTTAAAGCATCTGCCATTTTATTCACTTCTCTATAGCTTCCAAGCAACTTGATTCATTTATAACCCTAATTAATCAATATATGTCAAAAGTATAATTGTACTTAGCATCCATCTTGGAGCAAATCACACTAGCCACTTAATATGTGAAAGTAGGTGTAGGATATCTGATTTAGATGAAACATGCAAAGATGTCTATTGATTGACTTTATTTATATATTCGTACATTTTCATGAGTATGCCCTAGTTCTAATAATTTATTAATAAAAATTCTTTGATGCATTAGCTTGTAATGAAAAGGACAAATGTTCTAGTAATTTATTAACAAGTATTCTTTGATGCATTAGCTTGTAATGGAAAGGACTAATGTGGGCTTGTATGAAACAATTTGAGTTATTTTATCTTTTATTGTGTTGGCTCATCAATGACATCAAAATAGCTTTCTTTCTTTCTTCCCCCCGGTGGCGGGCAGTGCTTGGCTCATTGATTTCATGTTTGCCAATTTTTAGTTATATGTTTTTATTTTCTTTTTTTGCAAGATATAATGTTGAAATCTCGAGTATCCTTTAGGTATATTGAGTAAATTAGCAAAGTAGTAAATATAGAAGATTGTATATTATTCTGTAGGGAGATTATTTACTTATTTAGAATCCTTGATTGCATTATATATTGCAAGATGGGATATACAAAATATTCAATTGAAGAAATATAGAAATTTCATTTTGTTTTCATGGTATCAGAGTTAGGGTTTCTAAACCTTAGTTAGCAATGGCCGATGGTGCCGTCAACAGTAGAGGGTCGTGCTCCTCTGAAACTCTTAACGGTGACTCTGAAGCCACCTCCATTATGGGGTCTCTCAGATTGGGTCCAATGGCGGCATCGCGGCGACTCGAAGAACTCCAATCGCAACATGCAAACAAGATCTGCGTCGATTGCTCACAGAAGAACCCAGAATGGGTCTTATCATACGACATCTTCATGTGTCTCAAGCGCTCTAGCAAGCACCGCGGCCTTGTTGCTCGTGATAGCTTCGTCCAATCGGTGACAATGGACTCCTGGTCGGAGATCCATCTCAAGAAGATGGGCACGGATAGCAAAGTTGAAGTGGCGAGAGCTCGCAAGAGTGCCACCAAAGCCAACAGCAAGGATCGCGAGGCTTGCGAGAAGGAAAAGCAGTATTGGCGCAATGCCGAGGGCACCAAGTCCCACGCCGCCAAGAAGCACGAGGAGGATGCCAAGAAGAGCACCGAAGCCGCTGCATGCAAGGCTAAGGCTCACTACCTGGCCAAGCAGGAAGAGAAAAGCCTCGAGAAATCATTGAAGAAGCCATATAAGAAGGCCAGCTGCGTCTCCATCCTTGTTCCCAAAGTCACCGAGGCAGAGCCTTTTATTAATTAGAAAATGTTGAGGCAGGGCCTACCTAGTTAGGCGGACCAAACCTCGTTTAGTTATTGTACGGCTTTGTCTTCCACAAATATTTTTCCGGGTTCTTTAGCCCAAAGAGGTAATTTTTTTCGAACCTTGAATATAACCTCTAAATCCAAAACTCCTAAGATTATCGATTATGGTGCTTCTGACCATATGACCAATGCCTATCATCTTTTCTCATCATATTCACCCTTGGAGATTCCTAAATTGAGGAAATCTGTCATAGAGGAAATGTGGCTCTGGAAAAGAATGGAACTTGAGACGTTATGAATTTGCTAAGAGGGAAGAAGCTAGTTGGTTGTAAATGGGTCTTCATAGTGAAATATAGAGCTGATGGGACAGTTGAATAATATAAAGCCAGATTCATTGCAAAATGGTTTACACAAACTTATGGCATTGACTACACAGAGACATTTGCACCAGTGACAATATTGAACACAATTCGAGCACTCCTATCCTTGGCAACTAATTTAGATTGGCCACTACAACAACTCGACATTAAGAATGCATTTCTAATTGGCGAACTAGAAGAAGAAGTGTACATGACTATACCACCAGGTTTCAGTAAGAAAGGTGAAGAAAATAAAGTATGCAAACCCAGGAATTCCTTGTATGGACTCAAACAATCTCCCGGAGTATGGTTTGACAGGTTTGCAAAAGTGATTAAAAATCAGGGATATCAACAAGGGCAGTCAAATCACACTATGTTCTTCCAACAGTCTGAAAGTGATAAAAAAACAATTCTAATAGTATATGTTGATGATATAATGCTAACTGGAGATGATACAGTGGAGATGGAAAAATTAAAGAAAGTCCTAACTGCTGAGTTTGAAGTTAAAGATCTAGGACAAATGCGGTACTTCTTGGGAGTGGAAATTGCTAGATCAAAAAAAGGTATCAGTGTCTCTCAGTGAAAGTATTATTGATCTCCTAACCGAAACTAGCATGCTTGGTTGCAAACCTAGTGAAACTCCGATTGAAGCTATAAAGAGGGTCGAAGAATGTGGAATACCAGTTGAAAAAAAAAAGGTATCAAAGATTGGTTGGTAAACTAATACTTATCACATATCAAACCCAACATTGCATTTGTTGTAAGTGTGGTAAGCCAACACATGCATTCACCGAAAAAGACTCACCTAGATGTTGTGTATAAGATCCTTAGGTACCTCAAAGGTTCTCCAGGTAAAGGACTTTTCTTCAAAAAATGTGAAAGCAAGGAAGTAGAAATCTTCACAAATGCGGATTAGACAGGATCAGTGGAAGATAGAAGGTCTACCACTGGATATTGCACCTTTGTATAGGGAAATTTGGTAACTTGGAGGAGCAAAAAACAGGATGTAGTGGCCCGAAGCAGCGCTGAAACCGAATTCAGAGCAGTTGCACAAGGAATATGTAAAGGACTGTGGTTGTGGAAACTCTTGGAAGAGTAACAAATTTTGGTGAAATTCCCTATCAAACTCTATTGTGACAACAAAGCAGCCATCAATATCTCTCTCAATCCAGTTCAACATGACAAAACTAAACATGTGGAAGTAGACAGACATTTTATTAAAAAGAAGGTTGAAGAAGGAACCATCTGCATGACTTATGTGCCTACCAAGGAACAAATGCAAACATCTTTACTAAAGGGTTAACATGACAGAATTTTGATGATTTCATTAGCAAGTTGGATATGATTAATATCTATGATCCAACTTGAGGGGGAGTGTTGAAATCTCGAGTATCCTTGGGTATATTTAGTAAATTAGGAAAGTAGTAAATGTAGAAGATTGTTTATTATTCTGTAAGGAGATTATTTACTTATTTAGAATCCTTGTATTATATATTGTAAGATTAGGATGTACAAAATATTCAATCGAAGAAATACAAAAATTCCATTCTATTTAACATAACTTCTAGTTCATTGAGCAATATTTGGACTCAGTGATCTAAAAGAAATAATGATTTGTGAGAAGTTGTAAATGACGGTTTTATCAGACTTGTGAATGTATTAAACTTTTTATGTTTTTTTTTTTTTTTTGAAAGTTGTATATTGCAACAAAATTATGTAACAATTTGGATTATATATAAGTATGGTTAGTGACTATTTAATTACAATGAATTTTGATGAATAATTTGCTTATGAAGTTTGTCTTTTGGTTAAAAGGTGACAACCATGTACATAATAACTATTTCCAGGCATAAATGATGTAATACCTAGAAAATCGTACGCATGTAAGTGGATATATATATTTTTTTAGCCGGCTAAGTGTCGTAACAATTTAGTTGGCTTTATGTTGTGATTAGTTATGAAATGACGGTTATATACAAAAATATGAGGATGAATATAGTAAAGTCCCTCTCTGTATACAGGCCAGCATAAGGTTATCCTCCTCGTATACGGGTCAGCATGAGGATGAGTATTGCAAAGTCCCTCCTTGTAAACGGGCCAGTATGAGGTTGTATCCTCCTCGTATACAGGTCAGCGTTAGGATGAATATAGTAGAGTCTCTCCTTATATACGGGCCAGTATTGAGGTTATCCTCCTTATATACAGGTCAGCATAAGGAAAAGTATAGCAAAGTCCCTCCCTGTACACAAGCTAGCATGAGGTTGTCCTCCTCGTATACAAGTCAACGTGAGGATCAGCAGTATATGATTATATAAGCAACTAATCAAGGAAGATTCTATTAGATATATATATAACAGATGATTTACATATACGAAGGAATCCATCACGATAAAGTATGAGTATAATAGTATTCCCTCATCATACACGGGCCAACATGAGGATGAACAAAGAAGAGTATGATGATATAGTAGATTATTACGGAGTTATGATATGATAGATCTATACAATATTATGTTATGACAGATTATTATAAAATTATGTTATGATAGTTTTATGCAGCAATATGGTACAGCAATTTTATATGGAGTTATGATTATATATACAAAAATGAGATTCTATACTAAGTTATGAATACATATAGAAATAAGATTTTATACTATGTTACAGTTATTTAAGCATGTACGGAGATTTATGAACACAGAGTATATATTGAGCTATAGTACGATTTGAAAAGGAAATATGTATTTTCAGATATATACATATATATATCGTCACATAAAATTCATTTGTCACACACTAATAATAATCTATTCCGACTTACTGAGAAGTGTCTCACCCTATGAAAATTCTAACATTTCATAAAATCACGTGGAGGAGAGCAGTAGTAAGAGTATCGCAACAGAAGCGTGGGTGGGATAGAAGGTTTTACTTAGAATTGTATTATTTTATTATGTCTTAATGATTTCTGAGTGGTAGGGATGTAATTTGTGATGTCGTAGATGATATTGTTATATTGGTATGATTTAATACTCTGGTAATTGATTATTAAGGTCTTCCGCTGTATGAAATATTTAGGTGGTATTAGAGAAATTGAACGAAAATTTTCAAGGCATCACAAATGTTATGTATGTAGTAGCAAAAACTTATATTTTACATATAACAGTAATTACAAGACATAGTTGTTGAGTTAGCAACCTTTAGTGGTGATTGTAATTTTGATGACCCAAATATATATATGTAGCATAATAATAATAATAATAATAATAATAATAATAATAATAATAATAAAATAACAAAAATGCTCATTAAGTTAATATCAATGCAGAAGTGCTCTTTTATAGGATCCTTAATTCCATATTTGATTCCTAAGAAATATCTTGTCTCAGCGAGTGCTCAGAGACCATTGCGGCTCAGTTGCTCTCTAGAGGTTGACTTGGTCAAAATGGAATTTCATAAGATAAACAGGATAAACACTGTTTGTATACGTAAATAAGTACATATAAATAAAATAGTGTTTTGACACACATAATTTGTAAAAATACATGGTAAAATAACAATAATAATATAGGTATCCTATGTGGGGCCCACAAGACTGTGTGGGGCCCACATGAGTCCTGAAGTCGTGTGGGGTCCACATGAGTCCCAAAACTATGTAGGACTAAAATTATGTGAGAATTAATAAACTTACGTAGGACCCACTTGGGTCTTGAAGTTTGTGTGGGGCCCTCATGAGTTTTCAAAATTCAAACTTAATTTCTTAAAAAGAAAAAATACTAAAACATAGTTTAAAAATAATAATAATAATAATTTTTTTTAAAAAAAAAGTAAAAAATTAATTAATTAATTAATTAATTAAATGGGAGTGGTGGCAAGTACTCCCACATGACCTTCATCTCTATCCCATACCTAACCCATGTCTAACCCATCTCATGCCCATTCTTTAATTTTAAAAAAATTATAATTTCACCCCTCTCTTTACACTTTTATAAATTTAATTTTCTTTCCCAAAATTTTCCTACAAGTTGGAAGCTCTCAACATTCATTTTTCACAAAAAATTTTCAAATGAAGAGAATGATTAGTGAGTGAAAGAATTAGTGGTGGAGGGAGAATTTTTGTTATAATTAAAATTCTCACTCACCCACTCTTTTCGATCTCATTTTTTAAAAAAGATATTCGTTGTGTTCGTAGTACAAGATAAAGGAAAAGGTAAGTAAATTTGATTATGTTAGACTTTTACTAAAATTCATACCCGAGTTTATTTGTAAATAAATTTGATTATGTTAGATTTTTATTTAAAATTCATACCCTAGTTCATTTGTAAATAAATTTCGATTATGTTAGTTAATTTCATAAAATTCTCTTGAGTTTATTTTTACGCATATTTAATTATACTATTTTTATCTTTAATATACTTGCATTTATTTTTAAGTTAATAAATGTTCTAAACCTCTCGGGTATTTTACATCGTTAATTTCTATTCAAAAAATATATTTTAAACAAGAAAATTGTGTAACATGAGTTTATTTATACGTTGCATATTTCATGAAAATATGAGTAAAGATTACATGAGTTGATTTCTTTTATGTTACGTATTTCACGAAAATATGAATAAAAATGATATTTTCATAATATTATTTTAATTGTAGAAATTATATAATAAAAATATTTTTAAAACCCCTTATGGCTCAGACGATACAGAAAATTACGAATATTCGATACCGCAGCTTAAAGTTTAAATGGATCAGAGTACACCCACACTGTTTACAAAGTGGTTTTATATGGTAGTGAATTTCTCTTAAGTGCACACCTGGGTCGGACTAGGGTTTAATAGGGAAAATCTCATTTAATGATGATATACGTTGATTCAGTTTGGTCGGCCAGCCAGCTAAATCCAATTTTCGGACCGCACAATCCAATCATAGGGGTAAACATGACTTACGATTAACATGTCTAAGGGTGATTTTTACAGTATATGTATATACATATTTAATTACGTGTACATAGTTATTAATGATTTAAAGGTAAAGTATAAGTTTACATGAACATGGTCATTATTATGCCTAAATGATAGTTTAAAGGAAATGTATAAGGAAATATATATATATATATATATATATATAATTAAAAATTATAATTACATTTTTTAAAGTTAAAAGTTTAATTTAATAGTTATAGTATATGATTATAAAATTTTACTGTTATAGTTGATGACAAAAGTTTTTATACAAAAATTTTTAAATTTACATTTATTTTAATAGTATTTTTGAAGTTATAGTATTAAATATTATTTTACGAAATTATGAAAACTCATTTTGGCCACACACTAATAATAATCTTATTTGCTTACTAAGCGTCTTCTTACCCCAATCATTATTTTACATTTCAGATTATTTTGAAAAGCGAACCAAAAATCTGGAGTAGCAAGTGCATGGGCGGGAGTAAAAAAAGTAGAGTAGAACAAAAATTTAGCATAATATAATTTAGAAGACTTTTATGTATTTTAGAATTTTAGAATTTTGCATTTTAATAATTGAGACATATATTTGTAATAAAACTAATTAGTACTCTATTAATAAAAATAATTTAGATTTATTTGTATCCGCTGAAAAATTCATTTGTTGGAACCCACTCGGATTTGGATCCTTACAATAATTGTGACTAAAATGTCCACGTACATAGAGGTTTCTAGTGGCGATGGTTATATTACCTCAACATCAGCTCTAATAACAATTGTATAATCACCGATAAAAGAATTAGCAGCGAATATGGTTGCTATTGAATGTTCAAATAATATTTTTTATATTTAGAAAAATCATATTCTATTGTAGTGGGACTTTTCAATTATTTTTGTTTTACAAACCCTCTGGAACCTCAATCTCAACTCATAAGCTTAATCAAGTTGTTTCACTTCTAGATCAATATGTCATATGTTTTCAACTTCTAGATCAATATGTCATATGTTTTCGTAGTCAATTGTAGAATTATGTATTACCTTTAATGTTAAAAATATGCCAAAAGATAAATCAATCGTGCATTAACTAAAGTTCTGAAAAGTAAACCCAAATTGTAAATAAGAAATGATTATGGTAGCAGAATTTATTCCACTGGGGACGAAAAAACAATGGCCCAATTAACATCCCTCTCACAAAAGCAATTGCCCAATTATAGAAATTCAAAAGTGAGAAGTGGATGAATTGCATTCTTTCTATTTGACGGGTTCCAGTTTTTCTGTCTAATTGTCAAAGGAGTACATGCGTGTCAAATTACACATACTCTTCTTCCATGTTTACATTTTTCAAGGAACTCATTCATGAAATGCAGGTTGTCGTGGCAACTTAAAAATTTGCCAATTGCAAACAAATGATTGGTCCCAGTAAAAATAATTATAGAACCTAAATACCGTGGAAGCCTCTCATGCATCACCTTCATGAAACTAAATTATCGTATTGACCTCTATAAATACCATATGAGTTTGTCTAAATGCCAAACAGAGTGCGCCAAAGCGTAAAGCAGAAGAAAAATTATTGCTAGATTTTTGTGAGAAGTGGGTTGATCATGAGGGTTCTAATCTTGCAAATTTTAGGGTTTCTTTTGCTGGGTTGCCTCCTCAATTGTCAGGCATTAGTTCATCACACTTTTATGGTAAATATCTACTCTAATTTCATGGCTAGCTTAGCTACTATGTCTTTTAATACATATTCTCGTATGAGGTTTTGTATGAATGCATGTCTCTGCAACATATGCTTGCTTTTGTTTTTTTCTGTGGCTGAAAAATTATATATATATATATATTTAATTATTACTGCACGTTCCTAACATATAAGTGGATTACTATATATGCAGGTGAAAGAAACCTCATACACAAGGCTATGTAGCACCAAAAACATCTTAACCATAAATGGCAAGTTCCCAGGCCCTACTTTGTATGCTAATAAGGGAGAGACTATCATCGTTGACATTTATAACAAGGCCGACTACAATATCACCATTCATTGGTATTATTTTAAGCTAAATATTATAAGTTATATAAGTGCAATCATTCTAACTAGTTTTACTATAAGGCTCGAATTGTTAACCCATTATGAGAGAGAGAGAGAGAGAGAGAGAGAGATAGAGATAGTTATTCATGACATAGGTACAAAATGATTAACAACATTTTAGGTTTGCAAAATAGAATATGTAAGTAAGAAACGAATGGAATCAAAATTTAAACAAGTCGAGCGTGCGACCAAATCAAATGATACATGCATCTCTTTCAATTTCAGTTTTAGGTACCAAACATGAAGTAAGGAGTTAGAAAATTCTTATTTCCAATTGATCTATTGCATGCATAATAATATCCTACGTGTAGGCACGGGGTGAAGCTGCCAAGGTATCCGTGGTCAGATGGTCCTGAATATATCACACAGTGCCCAATTCAACCAGGAAGAAAGTTTAGGCAAAAGATCATACTCTCGACAGAGGAAGGAACAGTGTGGTGGCACGCTCATAGTGACTCGTCCAGAGCCACCGTGCATGGGGCTATTGTTGTCTACCCTAAAAAGGGAACTAGCTATCCTTTTAAAAAGCCTGATGCAGAAGTGCCCATCATTTTAGGTATACATAAAGCTAGATAGGTCTTGTCTAATTTGTACATTATTCATTAGTTCTAGATATATAATATGATTTTCATGCTACATATATATAGATGATATTGTTTCATATTGGAAAAAAAGAAGAAGATCTCATTGATATGGACCAACTAATATCTAAAAAAGACAATATTTTGCCATGTTATAGTAATGAAAAACAGATGAACAACATTTATTGGCCATCAATGATGTGGGGATGTTATTGAATATTGCAGGAGAGTGGTGGAAGAGAGATGTAATGGAGGTTCTTGATGAAATGAAACAGACGGGAGGAGACCCCAATGTCTCCGATGCTTACACTATCAATGGTCAACCTGGCGATCTATATCCATGCTCAAAATCAGGTCCCTCTCCATTCATTATTCCAATATGTTAAAAAATACAATAGTTTACAAAAAGAAAAAAAAAAATAGTCCTACAGGAGTTTTATTTTATTAATCAATTAAATATAAGAAATAGGTAAGTAAGAATTGAATATTCACATGCATAGATACATGTACATACATACATATATATGTATATATATATATATATATATATATATATATATATATAAGGAATATTTGCAGTTAAAATTTTTAATTTAATTTTAAACTAAAGACGAACGATAATTGAAGAATAATAAAAATTTAATATATTAATTAAAAATTATCCTATATTTCTTCTAAAAAGATAACCTCGCATTAAAAAATTTTAAATTTGTATGAATTTAAATAAAATATATTATAAAATAATATTAAATTTAATTTAAATGCACAAAAATTCAAATCAAAGCCTCAAAGCCCACACAAAGTGCATTCTCCCAAATTGAATTTCGTATTTTAACAACCCCACCCCAAAAATGGGCCTGAGAAAACTGTTATGCAAGCATTAACTAGGTCAGAGGGTTGGGAATTTCAATTAAAGCCCAAAGCCTTGACAGCATTGGGCCCCATAAGCCCATTTAGCTAGCTAGTTCCACCAACGGATAACCACTTTTCCATGCTCCCACAGGAACGACGAAGTTGATGGTCCACCGCGGCGGAACCTATCTCCTCCGCATCGTAAACGCAGCCCTCCAAGATATCCTCTTCTTCTCCGTCGCCAACCACTCACTCAACGTCGTCGGCACCGACGGCAGCTACACCAAACCCCTCATCTCCGACTACATCGCCATATCCCCCGGCCAAACCATCGACGCCCTCCTCCATGCCAACCAACCCCCGAACGACTACTACATGGCCGCCAGAGTCTACTCCAGCGCCTTGGGCGTCGCATACGACAACACCACCACCACCGCCATCCTCCGCTACTCCGGCCACCCCCGTTCTTCTTCTCCCCCACCCTTGCCCTTCCTCCCCTACTACAACGACACCAGCGCCTCCGTCAACTTCACCGGCCGCCTGCGGAGCCTGGCCTCCGGCGCCCACCCCGCCTCCGTCCCCCTCAACATCACCACCAAGCTGATCTTCACCGCCTCCGTGAACACCTTCCCCTGCTTCAACAACTCCTGCGAAGGACCCAACGGGACGCGCCTCGCCGCCAGCCTGAACAACATAAGCTTTCAGAATCCCACCATCGACATACTGGAAGCGTACTACGGTCGCATAAACGGGGTGTTTGGAGACAAGTTTCCGAGTTTCCCGCCGCTGGTTTTCAATTTCACGGCAGAGTATCTGCCGCTGGAGCTGGAGCTACCAAGGGCGGCGACGGAAGTGAGAGTGGTGGAGTATAACTCGACGGTGGAGCTCGTGATACAGGGGACAAACTTGGTTGCGGGTACGGATCATCCGATACACTTACACGGGTACAGTTTCTACGTGGTGGGATGGGGGTTTGGGAATTTCGATAAGGATAAGGATCCTTTAGGGTATAATTTGGTAGACCCGCCTCTGCAGAATACCATCGCCGTGCCCAAAAACGGCTGGACTGCCATAAGATTCAGGGCAAACAACCCAGGTATATATTAATTTAACTGTCTTCTTTCTTTATCATCATGTTGTTGTTGTTCTTGTTGTTGGTGTTATTATTATTATATGTTTGATGTACGTGAACAGGAGTCTGGTTCATGCACTGCCACTTGGAGCGGCACCTGACATGGGGGATGGACATGGTTTTTATTGTGAAGAACGGGGAGCAAGCAGAGGAGCAGATGCTGCCGCCGCCTCCGGATATGCCACCTTGTTGATTAATGCCTCTACAAATTTCTCCCTGGTTTACCTTTCAAAAATAAAACTTCACCCTGTTTGTATGTATTGACGCGCATGCAAATTGTAGCTTGTATTAGTTTATTTTATTTATTTCTACCTATGGCCCGGTCTTAAAGATCGTATTAGCAAGTGTTGCAATTTATTGTATTCATATTGTTGGGAATATGTACAAAACTCCCCCCTTCGCGTGTCTGTGCATGTAACAAATTGACTCAAGCAAATTGCATATTTTAAATATTAGGCATGTAACAAATTGACTATATATTCATTATTATCAGAGATGTATAAAAAGAGATTCATTTTCAATAATCGTATAATTTCGGAAAGACATATTCTGATTATAAATTGTTGGAGAAAAGGAGGTTATGGAGGTGATCTCAAAACACAATGACCAAAAAATAAACCTTCCCCCAATCTAATCAACACTAAGTAGAATAATTATTAATTATCCAAAAATGAAAATACATAGCAACCAAAATAATTAATTATCCAAAAATAGAAATACATGACAACCAAACAAACAAAACCAATCACACAACCACAAAGAGAACACCAAGATTTACGTTACGGGACCGAAGTCCATTTCCAATCTTCCACTATTTCAAAATAGTAAGTTACAATAAGTCTTTTCTAGTTAAAAATAGAGGCATACATCAATAACAATCATCAAGAATCATAAATTCTTGGCATAGAAAAATAATATGCATGAGCCATCACCATCAAGGTATAATCAAACTTGAATAGGAAATGGAGAGGTCCCACCTAAAACAAGGGCTGCTGTCCAATTCACGAAACTAAAGTTACGAAGATCCAAATAACAATAAGACAAACCAGAATAAAGGAGGAGGAGTTTGGAACAACTTGTCCAAATTTCATCTCAATTGGACGAAAAATTGTCATCTGATTGTCAAGATCAAGTTGACTGCATAGACATCTTTAATGCAGAAATTTTAGCAAACTATTTTCTTCTCTCCTTCACTCTTTTCTTGGCTATCCCAAGGATACATGAAGTTTCCTTTCTGGCAACAATAATTTCCCAAATTAAGTGTTTTTTTCTTCTCCAAAGATGACCCATCATTTTCTAAAGAAGGCCACTACCAACTAATTAATTAACCACTCCATTCCAAGACAACAAGTGGGATACAGCTGAGCACAAAGATCTTCACTTCCACTTGGACATGGATTACACTTGAGCATCGACCAAGACTTTCAAGAGGATCATTTTATACATTTAGGTCATCCTCCACAAAGGAGGTAAACCCAACAAATCTCCCCCTCTTGACTTTGTGTAGGACTTCACCATATCAGCAATCATGCAACATGTTTTATGCTTTTCCTTTTATAGGAATTTTGTCGTCATATTTGAACTATTGTCATCAATATCAATCTTTTCAATTTCTAACAAGTTAGAACCTAGTGCATCTCTAATCCAATGATATTTCACATCAATATGCTTATATCGAGAATGAAAAGTATGATTCTTACAAAGATGAATCGCACTTTGACTATCAAAATACAACACATACCTCACTTGCTTGAACATGAGCTCCTATAAGAATATTTGTTGTGATATGGTTGGGATAAATACTAAGCACAGCGGAATAAATACAACAATAAATGAAAACTCAACCAGAAAATGATAAACAACAATAACAACAACAAGATTTACGCGGTTCGGTAAAGCCTACATGTTAGCTTTGGTGCAACCCCAAGAGGGGGGTGAATTGGGTATTTAAAATTTACCACTTAGGTCAATCGATTTAATAACAGTATTACATAACCTAGGGTCAGTCTATGCAATCAATAAATAAACATATACGTACAGTAATAGTAAAGTGCAAAAAGGTAAACAGTGCACGTGATATGTTATGGAGGTTCGGCCAAATTGCCTACGTCCCCGCCTTGGCTACACCAACACAAGGATTCCACTATGACTCACTTAAACGGGTGGAGCAGCACCTAATAGAGCACTCCTTATCAGGGTGGCACACCTAACTTTCCTAATTGGATCTAAGCCAGTCCGGAACTATTCCACATGGTTAGTCTCACTCTTCAGGCCTACGCCTAGAATACAACAAATGATATAAAATTTTTGTACACGAAAATATGCTTCTTCACAAGAAGATATGTACACCCGTATATCTCAAGCAATAATGTAAGAACAAATGATATGTAAATATGCTCAGTATTTTAATGTGTTCTAAACACTCAAATAGGTATAGATAATCAATCTAGATCAAAAGTGTATATCAAAGCAAGATTTGAAACACAGTATATAAATATCACAAAATCATATCAAGGTTTCAAACATGCTTAGCGAGATGATTCAAACAAACTCAAAAATATGTTCTCAAAATACTAAGCACAAGGAGTGTTTGAATGCAAACTTTGAAAATGATTTTTGCACAAAAAAATATAGGCTTAGGTGTCTTGCAATGACAATGCAAGAACCACAACCTTCTAAGTCTTTCCACACAAGATTTATCAAATAAAATTGGTGGAAGAACTTAATGTTATACTCTCAAATAAAATCAACCAAACAATATAATAAATGAGAGTACTAGCTAGGAAGATTAAGCACAAGCACTTTAGAAATACTCACAACACTTAAAAGATTAAGAAAAATGGGGTGTATGAGTGTTTGGGAGTAGTATAGGCTAAAAATAGATTTTTAAAATTGAGAGAATTTTGGCCT
The DNA here is from genome assembly GCF_029873635.1 of Malania oleifera. Lineage (NCBI taxonomy): Eukaryota > Viridiplantae > Streptophyta > Magnoliopsida > Santalales > Ximeniaceae > Malania > Malania oleifera. The sequence continues at coordinate 32,640,560 of NC_080424.1, forward strand.
TAATCAAATTTCTAATTCTTGCTAATTATTGCAAATGAACATGTATATATAGGTAAGGAGGAATTTTTGACCATTGGGGACTCATTGGGGATAATTATAAAAGTTTAAAACAGGTTTAGAAAAATTAACCCAGTTTACCCCATTTAATTTTCAATAAAAATTAATTTTACCCAAGAGATTCGAGTGGCTGAACTTCAGTTCGGTCGCCCGAATAGACTCAATTAAAAAATCAATTTTTAAAGGTTTGAGTGCCAGAAATCAGGGTCGGTTGGCTGAATCAAAGTTAGTATTATTGTGTCTGAGGTTCAGGTGCCCGAAGTTAAGTTCGATTAACTGAACTGACCAATTCGGTCACCCGAGGCCATAATGAACGTGAAGGTTCGAGTGCTCAGGTAGATGAAAAGTGTTCAGACACTGGTTCGGGTGCCCGAGGAAGATACATTCAAAACGGTTCGGGTGCCCAAACAAAAGTCAAGAAGTTGACTTTGTCCGGGGTTGGGTTACCCGAGGCTTTTTAAATGCCATAGGTTCGGTCGCCCGAGCTCTCTCAAGATTTTCAATTAAAGTCCAATTTTGCCTTATTTAATTCCTTTGATTATGTAAGTGATATGGAGACTGTTTGTGTATTTGTTTAGGGACCTAAAGACTTTCTATCCTACCGAAAAAATCTAGCATCGGTCGACCATCCCTAAGGTCTTTCTATGGTCTGTGTAGGTACCTAAAGTCCAACTAGGGTTGATTTAAGCATATCTACCTATCATGCATGATGCAAATTATTACAAGTGATAGGAGTGTGCAGTCTATAATAATATTATATCCCAGAATGAAGAAAGTGAAAAAGAATCTTCATTCATCAGAACGAACACTGCACGCCATCATGATATGTCTTTCAGTTCGAGTACGCATGCAAGGTGAACCTACATGCAAGCTTTAGTACAATCATCAGTACCAAGAGTATTTGTCATGATCAAAAGTGGGTATAACCTATCAAGTCAACAATCTCCCCCTTTTTGATAATGACAAATACTTTATGCAAAAGTAGGTACAATCAAGAAAGGCTCCTCCTGACTATATGCATATAAACAATTAAAGCCCAATGTACGCAATTTAAATTTATTGTTGTACCCAATTTTGCCTCTTCTCCCCCTTTTGGCAATAACAAAAAGGGCTAAGAAATATAGCATGAAGGCAAAAGAAGTCATTTAAATACAAAAGATTTATTGGGAGGATTTTTGAAAATTTCGGCAGTATGCCATTTGAAAATAGAGCATTCCTAAAATAACTTTGTACACAAGTGACCTGTTTTGAGTTTTAGATTAACAGTTTATCCACAACTTCCAACTCAAACAGTCCAGTTTGATCAAGAATTGTTACTTTTAGCATCTAAAAAGATAATATAATCATACAATGCACAATGAATGACAAAGTATGAAGTATAGCAATTTGATCATCACACAAACTATATAACTAGTCATTTAAATGATTTAAATGACATGAAAACAAGGTTAGACCATAAGCATACACAAACCATTACAATTGAAACATATCATAAGACCCATGGAAGATTTGAGTTAAAGGCACACGTCATATGATACCAAAAAGAAGGTTTGAGCATAAACACAGTCTAACTAGTTCGCATGCATTTTTATGTGAATACCGAACCAGTTATGCAATTTTCAAACATATATATATATATATATATATATATATATATATGCATATAATAATAAATATATCCCCTTTTGATATTTGCAGAAAGTACTGGAGGGATGCTTGCTGAAAAAGAAACTTTAATATAAAACAAGCAAGCACAAATTTTCTGGTTTATCAATGAAGCATATACTAAAATATAACTAGAAAACCACAACCATAAAGATCCTAAAAATTGAACAATCACATGCAAGATCATATGGCAAATCAAATGACTGTGGCAAATTAACATATTTCAACTTAAAATTTTCAATAAAGTATTTCATTCAAACCCATGCCACAATTGATTCAATAACAAATCTAAGCTAAAAGTATTTGAGAGCATAATAAGATAAGCATTTTAATTTAAGATGCTCCCCCTATCAATATGAGTTATAGTTTAGATGCAATAAATAGCTTATACCAGATAGAGAATTATTCAATTATGCCTAGTAGTATAAGCCATCATTTTAAAATTTTTAACACAACTACACTAGATATTAGTTGATTTTTTTCAAACATGTCAACCAGTATAGTCTCCCTAGAGCCTTCAAAATGCATCAGAGAATATATATTAAGGCGTGAAATAAAGCATATAACCGAGAACAATCCATATCTAAATATATAGTTTTAAGAGCTGGATATGATGTTTAGGGTTCTTAGAAGAGCCTCAATATTCAAAATTCAAAGCATGACACAAATGAGTTCTTTTATGATCTTTCCATAGGTATATAGCTTAGCTCCTCTAAGTATGTGATGATTATGCAAGGATGAAAGTGTGATATTTCTATTTAAGTTTTCACTCATCCTTTCAAAAATATTTTAACATTTTTATTATCATAATCATCTTTGTACAAAGTTTTATTTTGAGAAAAATCTACCGAAATTTTGACAGCATTCCGTCTATAAATTGGACGTTTTCCCATAAAACTTGTAGCTGACATTGGGTTGTTTTTAACAGATAAATCATATAAAGCAAGCAACAACCTAATATCCACAACTAGCATGCAAATTATATCACTACATCCGTCATACAAGAGGATTTCAACACAAGCATGCTTTCCAGTAGTTCAATCAACAACTTATAAAAGAAATGAACTATCTAATAGATGATATGAACAATAACTAACAATGGATAGCTATGAGATTAGTGCAAAGTTGTTCTCACAGGAGCATACAGACATATAAGCATAGATAAAAATTGAGAGCATTTTAATGAATATAGATATGAAAGATGAATGCTCCCCTTCAATTATGCACTCGACTTATTTAATGTCTTTTTCTTATTTTTCAAATCATTTAGCCAAGAGATCTGGATTTTTAATGATATATGCTTGGCTTTGAGTTCTCAGGCTTAACGGACCAAAAAGTCACAATGAATATTTCTTTGAGAGTTTGAAGCCTATATTTGCCTCTTTTCTTATGATTTACAATACGTGAGAGGCCTAAGTTCAAATGGCTTGTCTTTCTTATCGTTCATGCATAGGTTTCTCAATTATTGCATTTTCATATATGTTGAAACCAATAGCAATCATATTAGTCATTTAACTAAATTCACAAAGCTGAAGCTCTAAAGGATTTGATTTAATGTTTGAGAGCTTATGAAAGAAATTTTGGATTAATACTCTTGAAAAATTAAAATTTAAGTTATGTTCAAAGAGTATTCATTATGAATGGACATGATTCAAGATATTTGCATGGAAGAGGATATGTCCAAACAATTTAGATCAAGAGCAACTAGAAGAGTATGAATTTTGGAACACTGCACTTTGGTGATTGGAAAGTATCCTTTGGGTATGATCATATAGAGGAGCGACGATACAAACCAAGGAATGGGAAAAACCTTACCAAATATGATCATGGTTTGGTAAAAATTTCCTGTGGAGGATACGGTGAACCAAAATTAGAATATTTTTATATTTTAAGTACAAAAGGGAATATTTTGGTTAATCAATGAAACTAGAATCCCTTAGTGGTTGCCCCTAATTTTGATTATGGAAGGATGTCTTTAAGTAAGCACTAGTTAGAATAGGGACTAATAATCAGTAGTGCTTAAGCCTAGAGTAATGACTAAGCTATGGTTAAGGCTTTTATATTTAAAAAAAATTAGGTTTAAATAATATATATATATATATATATCGAGATGGATTCCCCAAAGCTCAAATATGTGCAATGGACAAGATATGTTTATATATATATATCGAGATGGATACCCTAAAGCTCAAATATGTGTAATGGACAAGATATGTTTAACTTAAGATTTGTATATTCAAGTATGATTTAAGCATTTGAGAATAATATGCCAGGCACAACTGCCTTATCCATTTGGAAGTGGATTTTTATTCAAACAGTCAATAGTTTCATATTTCAACCAATGAATATATGCATTAAGTTCAAATTGGTTATATACTTGGATTTTCAGATTGGCTTGATTTTTCAAAATACTTAGTATGTAAAATTTTAAATAGTGGACATATACTAAAATTTTACATTTTCAGCCCAAACCACTTCCTAAGCCTTTAGTCAACACTACCCCCTATGGCTAATCCTAAATGCTAAGGAAGAATTATGTGATCATGTAATTCTTGTTTGAGTAAATTCTTCCTTGAATTTCAAGGGGTTTGTTTTCTTAATAATCCATACTATTTTTCTATCTTTTATTCTTGATGGGTTAGGATTCGGTGATTCTTTAACTTTCCATACTCGTTTGGGTTTCACACCTTTTTTTTTAAACGGACAATCAAATTTTGCGTGCCCCTTCTTTTTACATTAGACACATGTGGTGTGAGTGTGTGGAGTGGAGGAGGTACTAGCATAATGTTTCGATTCTTTTATAAAGTACCCCATGTATAGGTTCTTCCTTTTCCTATTTTCAATTCCATTAAAACCTATACCTTACTTATCTAAGGTCATCTTTTGTGAACCTAATAACTTATTAAAGTTGTCTTTGCCTCTAGTGAACGTGTAGATGATCTTAAATTGGTCTTCTATTTTCTTTTCTAACTCTTTCATTTTCAAATTGTTAAGACCTTTGCAAACATCTTGAAGTTTAATGAATTCATTAGTCATATTGTTTGTTTTTTGTTCAAGTTCTGCAATTAGATGGTTTTTATTACTATCATTAGAATTTTTAGACTTCAAGACAATCAATTCTTTTTCTAATGATTCATTCTTGCTTACTAATCTTTTAATTTTTAGCTCATTTTCTCTTTTAGCAAGAACTTTAGATTCACATTCTTTCATGCATGCTTCATGCTTGTTCACTAAAACAGAATATTTCTTATTAGATTTAACAAGTAAATTATGAGTCCTAACATATTCAATTTGCAATTCTTCATAAGTTGGCATGTTTTCATCATCAGCACTATCATATGATTCACAATAAGATATATCATTCAAATCAACACATGAATCATCTCCAGATTTATCTACTAAAGCAAAAGGAATAGAGATAACCTCATTATCAGTTAAGGCAACAAAGCACTGGTTACCTCCCTCAAGATCAATAGAGCTTGAGTCACACGGAGAGATCACCTTGTTTTGCATGGGTGCTCTATATCTCCTCTCCAATTGATCCCAGATCTCCTTAGCATTGCTACACATCATAACCTCAAATAAAATATTAGAATCTAAAGCATGTAGTAAGGTATTCATGGCATCAAAGCTAACCTGCACTAAGTTCCTATTATGATCATTCAATTCATACTTAGATTCAGGAATACTAGTACAACCATTGGATTTAACAGACACACTATCACCCTGATCAATGACATTCCAAAATTTCCAATTTAAAGTTTTCACATACACAGTCATTCTGAATTTCTATACAGCATAATTATTACCACAGAATACTAGTGGGTGCGTGATAAATCTTCCCTCAGATGAATGTGATGCACTAACAAAAGTCATCATGATCTTTTACTAAATGACGTTTAAGCCTAAGTTATGAGACTCTGATACCAATTGTTAGCTTTGGTGCAACCCCAAAAGGGAGGTGAATTGGGTATTTAAAAATTATCGCCTAGGTCAATCAATTTAATAACAGTATTACACAACCTATGGTCAGTCTATGCAATCAATAAATTAACATACACGTGCAGTAATAGTAAAGTGCGGAAAGGTAAACAGTGCACGTGATATGTCATCGAGGTTCGACCAAATTGCCTACGTCCCCACCTTGGCTACACCAGCACAAGGATTCCACTACGGCTCATTTAAACGAGTGGAATGACACCTAATACAACACACCTTACCAGGGTGGCGCACCTACCCTTCCTAACCAGGTTTAAGCCAGTCTGAGACTATTCCATAGGGCTAGTCTCCCTCTTCAGGCCCACGCCTAGAATACAACAAATGATATGAAATTTTTGTACATGGAAATATGCTTCTTCACAAGCAGATATGTACACTAGTATAGCTCAAGCAATAATGCAAGCACCAATGATATGTAAATATGTTCAGTGCTCTAATGTGTGCTAAACACTCAAATAGGTAAAGATAATCAACCTAGATCAAGAGTGTATATCAAAGCAAGATTTGAAATACAATATATGAATATCACAAAATTATATCAAGGTTTCAAACATGCCTAGCGAGATGATTCAAACAAACTAAAAAAGAAGTTCTCAAAATACTAAGCACAATGAGTGTTTGAATGCAAACTTTGAAAATGATTTTTACACAAAAAAAATATATATATAGGCTTAGGTGTCTTGCAATGACAATGCAAGAACCATAACCTTCTAAGTCTTTCCACACAAGATTTAGCAAATAAAATCGATGAAAGAACTTAATGTTATACTCTCAAATAAAATCAACCAAACAATATAGCAAATAAAATTACTAGCTAGGAAGACTAAGCACAATCACTTTAGAAATACTCACAACACTTAAAAGATCACGAAAAATGGACTGTATGAGTGTTTGGGAGTAGTATAGGCTAAAAAGAAATTTTTGAAATTGAGAGAATTTTGGCCTTAATCAAATTGCTAATCCTTACTAATTATTGCAAATGAACATGTATATATAGGCAAGGAGGAATTTTTGACTGTTGGGGACTCATTGGGGATAATTAGAAAAGTTTAAAATAGGTTTAGAAAAATTAACTTAGTTTACCCTATTTAATTTTCAGCAAAAATTAATTTTACCCGAGAGATTCGAGTGGCTGAACTTCAGCTCAGTCGCCCGAATAGACTTAGCTAAAAAATCAATTTTTAAAGGTTCAAGTGCCCAAAATCAGGGTCAGTTGGCTTAACTAAAGTCAGTAGCATTATGTTCATGGTTCAGATGCCCGAAGCTAAGTTCGGTTTACCAAATTGACCAATTCGATCGCTTGAGGCCATAATGAACGTGAAGGTTCAGGTGCCTGAGGAAGATACGTTCAAAAAGGTTCGGGTGCTTGAACAAAAGTCAACAAGTTGACTATGTTCGGAATTCGGTCGTCGAGGCGTTTTAAACACCACAGGTTCAGTCGCCCCAAGCTCTCTGAAGATTTTCAATTAAAGTTCAATTTTGCCTTATTTAATTCCCCGGATTATGTAAGTGATATGGGGACTGTTTGTGAATTTGTTTAGGGACCTAAGTACTTTCTATCCTACCAGAAAAATCCGATGTCGGTCGACCATCCCTAAGGTTGTAGGTACCTAAAATCCAACTAGGGTTAATTTGAGCATACCTACCTATCATGCATGATGCAAATTATTACAAGCCATAGGAGTGTATAGTCCATAATAATATTATATCCTAGAATGAAGAAAGTAAAAAAAAAAATTATAAATACAACACAAAACTTCTTCATTCATCGGCACGAACACTGTATGCCATCATGATATGTCTTTTAGTTCGAGTATGCACACCAAGAGAACCTGCATGCAAGTCTTAGTACAACCATCAGTACCAAAAGTATTTGTCATGATCAAAACTGGGTGTGACCTATCAAGTCAACACTACATCCATGGAAGCAATGGCATAATAATTTCACTAAGGAAATCTCAAAGTACACAATACATTTCTAAAAATGATCATACTCAATCGACACATGCCCAGAATGACATATATAATAGTGTTTCGGAGGTTTCCCTCCAATTACCCAACCACCCTAACATTCAAATTTAAAATTCAAAAAAAACTGCTCGCACCCTAGGTGCACTCGTCGACGAGTACAGGGAATTCGCCAAAGATACAGAGAAGGACACTCGTCAACGAGGATAGGGCATTCGTCAACGAGCCCATTTTTCTGCTCTCGGTATCTCCAGAACTCTGATATTTTTCTACTCTCAGGATCTACTCATCGACAAGTCCCTACTGTGCTGCCCCTTTATGTTTTTCTTCCTTCTTTTTTTATGAAATTCAAAGTATAAAAGCCACACCATAAACAACAATCTCCACCTTGACGATTATACACCATTTAGGAGAATCCCAAAAAACATATCTAATTGCTCCACCTTGAACTTGAACTGCTAGGTTGGGTTTGTCTCCCTTTTATCAATTGGAGACGCGGAGTAAGTTCAAACAATGCTTGAACTTCTCAAAGTAACTGATTTCATCAGAATATCCATTGTATTTTCAGACGTGTGAACTTTGTCCAACATAAGTTCCGAAGCAATCAATTCTCGAACCCTGCGGAACCTCACCACAATGTGCTTGGTTCTAGCATGGTATATTTGATTCTTCACCAAATAAATGGCACTCTAACTATCACAATGCAGTGCCACTCCATCTTGCTGTAACCCTAGCTCTCTAACTAAGTCGGTACGCCATAAGGCTTCCTTTGCAGCTTCGGTAACTGCCATATATTTCGCCTCAATCGTGGATAATGCTACCAAATACTATACCATGGGATCTCCAACATACTGGTCCTCCTACAAGGGTTAATACATATCCCATTGTAAACTTTCTGTCATCCATATCTCCAACATAATCAGCATCTACAAACCCCATATATAACTAAAGAACAACCCTGTTGCTTGTTAAACAATATGTCATATCTCGATGTACCCCATAAGTATTTGAGTATCCATTTGACGATTTCCCAATGCTGCCTTCTTGGATTAGAGAGAAACTTACATACCACACTCACCACATAAGCCAAATCTGATCTCTTATATACCATGACATACATCAAACTCTTCACAGCGCTAGCATAGGGTGTAACACCCTAAAAATAATTATTATAGGAGGATGTAGTAATTCCAAAAAAAAAAAAGTTAATTAATTATTTAATTAAATGATTATTATTTATTAAATAATATAATATAATATATTAATATAATATAATAATAATAATAATAATAATATTATTATTATTATTATTATTATTATTATTATTATTATTACTAGTTCATTCTGCAATTGAATTGCAGAAGCCGTCTCCCCCCCCCCCCACCTCATCTCTCTATCTCTCTCTCATCCGTCCCTCCTCTCTCTTCTTAATTCCCTCGACCCAACGAGCACCAATCGGAAAACAAAAAATACCATTGGGTTCCTATCTCGGCTACCAACATTTTAATCGAAGTGGATTCGTGATTAGGTCATCGTAGGCACCACTTTTAGGATAAGGTAAACTCTCACTCTCTCCTCATTTTTTCCTCAAATCTTTAGCCAAATCGACGATCAGACACCACCACAGGATCCTAGCTCCGATCCTCGTCATTTTAATCGGAGCAGATTTTTAATTTGGATTTGTAACGCCTCGAGCTGCCACATGGGCGCAGGGTGCTACTTTAGTGACGTCTGAGTACCTGATACCATAATCATCATAATAAATGTAGCGGAAATAATGAAACATTCTCCAAACATACATTACCAGAGTTCTAAATTTCCTTTATACATAAAGGTTTCCAAACATCCATACTATAATCCATAATACAAAACAAAACTCATCTCAGTCTATACAACCATATCACATAGTCAGGGTTTCAAACCCAACGCATATACAGTAGAGTTCTTACTGACACTCACAAAAATCTAACTGGCTATCAACCTACCCCGGAGTTCTCTAAACTCGACCTCGAGATGGTCCTAAAAAGATAATTTGTATATTGGAGTGAAACACCTCTTAATAAGAAAGATTAAGTTAATATCAGTGTGTGGTCAACATGCATTTGGTGTTTACAGAAACATTCATTCTTCATTTAACCAAAAATAGTTACTTTACATTGTACTGATCACTTTATACAGTTGAAAATACTCGTCTCGTTTCCATAGTATAAACAGTTCAATAATTAAAAAACATCATTTACATAAATCTACAGATATGCATAAAAGACATTTCCTGTGACTAACGCCATTTACTTCCCCCATGACACGGATTGTGCAGCCCGAAGGCTGGACTAAGTCTGGGGTGATCAACCCAGACTAAGTCAAAACATACGTCTGCATCTAACTTCAACTACGCAGGCATCCGCAACTTGCTTGCGGGTTTTCGATTTCCCTACCACATCCTGAAAGTCTGGACTTCCAGGGAAGGTACACCCTCTACCGAGGCTAATTAGCTAAAACCACCCTACACTGCTATCTAGAACAGTGTGGGCACACATGACCAAATACTAAATCTCTAGCAACGGTACCATGCTCATAACATAACTAGTCATCAGGGTTCTTAAAGCATATCATGCAATTTAAGTACTAAAAACTGTATTTCAACTCACTTCATATAAAATTTGTCATATTATAAAACTCGGCCCCCGGCCATCATATACATCTCGGCTCACAACCGCTAAACATAATCCTGGCCCTCATGGCTGTCATATAAAAATCAGCTCACAGCTACTATGTCAAATCCCGACCCTTGCGGCCGTCATATCAAATCTCTATGTTTCCACAAACAATTCCAGTATTTCACTAACATTTACAAATTCGATTATAAAATAGTACCTACATATCATTCACCTGCCACACAAATTTTCATTTCTTTAAACATAGCCCGTAGGCAACCAAGAACACAGTATATTTAGTTTATAAGGTTCACCAAACTTCCCACCATTCATTTTATTCAAAATAGCATAGCATATATCCTAGGTTTGAAAATTGTTTGTTTTGAATGGACGGTTTTCGAAGCATCAACTAAAAACATAAATATACTTACACAAAAAACATTTCAAACATTTCAAATTCATTAAAAAGTTTACTTAACTTAATCCACTTACTTGATTTTGAAAAATAAACCGAAACGGACCAAAAATTTGAAACCCTAACTTTTCGAATAGGTAGAAACACAAGATCCTATGAGCCGAGAGAAAAGAGAGTGAACCAAGAGTAAAAGGGAACCCATAGGAGTCCGAAACCCTAACTTTTCGAATAGGTAGAAACACAAGATCCTATGAGCCGAGAGAAGAGAGAGTGAACCAAGAGTAAAAGGGAACCCATAGGAGTCTTATAGTGAAGAAATCCTAAAACCCTAGCAGAGCTCAAAAAAGGGCTTTTGAAGTTTTTTAAAAAAAAAATGAGCTCACTTCTATTATAGTTGGGCAATCCAGGAAAAAAATTGTCGACGATTTACCCTATACTCGCAAAATCGTCGACAATTTTGTGATTGACTCGCCCAATTGACCCAAAATTGGCCACGGTTTTTCTCATGCTCTTTGAAACCGTCAACAATTTTGGCCCTGCCAATTAACTTCTTTCCTTTTTATTTGATTTTCCTTCGTTTCTCTTTTTTATATTTATTTTCTTTTATTTTTCGGGTTCGGGTTTTTACAGGTTTCCTAGGCACCACTCCAAGGCTAGGGTGAGGATAGTGGAATTATATTCGTTAATTTTTTTTAAAGTTTAATTAGCTATTGGGAGTGTGTGGGCCTAGGAACTATTAAAATTATTATTATTTTGGAAATTAAATTGATTGATTTGGGGGAAATGTGAATTTCAAGGTTTTGAGTTTCGAACGTCGTGGACGTGGGATTGGGTATTTTAGTACGCCTCTCAGTAAGTCAGGTAAGGGGAATAAATTTTAACTGTTATTTTTAAAATTACTAATTGAGTAAATATGTGAAAACGAAATTATGATATTTTCCCTATGAATATTGTATTGTGAATATCAGAAGAAATTGTGTGGCATGAGGAATATGAATAATATTTTACACTGGGATTGTGACAAAATGTAATATATATATATATACTGAAATGTTTTATGCAGAAATAAAGATAAGGGAAACGTAGTTATGTTTATATACTTAATTGTGATGATATGAGATTTGAAATAATGAAAATGATGAATTGTGATATATCAAAGTGTATTTTACTAGAAAGGGTTGGAATATGATATGTATGTATAGAAATGTTTTCTATGATAAACAAGGAAATAAGAAAAATTGATATGTTTTATTAAGAAATATTGAAATACGTGAAATGAGATATATACTATTATGATAATGGAATGTGTACTGAAATGATGAGAATGAAACATAAAATGATGACAATATTACTAATGTGATGAGATGAATGAATATACTGAAATGTGAATACTGAAAATTGAATACGGAAAATTATGTAATGAAATTTGTACTGATGTCGGTGGGGGAGGTATGCTCAGTACGGAAATAATGTTACGAAGTTCCTATTGATGCCGATGGGGGTGGTATGCTCAGTACGAAAATTATGTTACGAAGTTTCTACTGATGTCGATGGGGGTGGTATGCTCAGTACGGAAAATTATGTTACGAAGTTCCTACTAATGCCGGTGGGGGTGGTATGCTCAATACGAAAATTTATGTTACAAAGTTCCTGCTGATGTCGGTGGGGGTGGTATGCTTAGTACGGAAATTATGTTATGAAGTTCCTACTGATGCCGGTGGGGGTGGTATGCCTAGTACGGAAATTATGCTATGAAGTTTGTACTGATGATGAGGAATGAAAGAGTGTGAGTGTGATTGCATAAATAATTAGGGCGAAGTAAAACTTCCCTCCTGAGGGCTTACTGAGTAAGGTAAGTGTCTTGATAAGTATCAGTTGTAACCACACCTGAGTTAATCAAGCAAGGTTATAAAAGAAATCAGCGCAGAGGGGCATTATATGTATGGGCGTGTAATCTCCCCTATCCTCGGGAACTTCGCTGATAAATATTGGTTACATATGTGTGAGTATGAGAAGTGGTATCAAAGCTTATAAAATTATATTTTATAATTATATGATTATGAGTACATATCTGTATATTTTATCAAAAGATATAATCATTAAAATGACTATATTATGATATAACTAAACTCATGTGCCACACACTATAAATAATTTATTCTGTCTTACTGAGAGGTGTCTCACCCCAAATATTTAAACATGTCAAGGAAGCATAATAGACCAGGATATAAAGCTCTGTGATATAGGGGAGCTGGTACCCTGATAGTCAGGGTAAGTTTTTTTTGTTAGGGATCTGTTTGTGTAATTCCCTAGAGAATGTTATGGAATTTTGGGTTGTGTATGGATATATAGAACTCTGGTTATTTGTATTATGGATAGTATGTAAGTATTGACTTCCGTTATTAGGAATGTGTGTATATGATGAATTGATTGTCGGTATCCTATTTTGGGTCGGGTTATGTTGATATGGTATCAAAGTTTGTGATGTAGCAGATGATTGATTTATTGATTATTGTATATATATAAAAGAAAATTTTTATGAAAAATCAGGGCGTCACAGTTTGGTATGAGAGCTTAGGTTGTTAGGTTTTGCGGACTTTAGTAAATAGTATAATACAATACCAAAGTATAGGAAGGGATTTTGATGAGAGTAAAGGATGGGTAGACTGGGATGTGAGTTAGTCATTGTGGAGGATAAGATTGAAATTTAAGGTTCTATCTTGTGACTTGGAGGCAGAAGTTCCGTGGTTGTTTCTGTGTTTTTCCTAGGATGACAACTTTATGAAAACCATAGTAAACTATCGCCAGTTCTTGTTTTTGAGTGATAGGATTGAATCTTAAATTGTGATTGAGAATGATAAGATAAATGGTTATAGAAGATTATTTTATGGATCCTAGTTTGTTAAGTGTATTAGTGGTATTATGAGAATAGAATTCTAAGACCATTTTGTATTATTTTCATAATGGAGCTTGGGAGTAGCAGTGCACATGCTGAAGGTGATGAGGCAGGGCCTTCCAGTATGGGCGGTGGTGACCCTAATGTAGTGTTATGTAGCGTCATCCAGCAGGTGATGGTAGAGATGGCTAGAAGTTTAGGGGAGCGGAGCTACACGATTAAGCAGTTCACGCACATAAAATCCTCGTTGTTCTCTGGAGGGGCTGACCTATTAGTGGCTAAGAATTGGGTCTAGGATATTGAGGATATATTGGTAGTGCTCCCTTGTACTGAGGAGCAAAAAGTGTCCTTAGCTACATTCAGGTTAACTGGAGAGGCAAAACACTGGTGGAGATAAGAGAAATTATTAGAGGAGCAAAGACCCGCGCCTGTAGAGGTGACTTGGAGCCGCATCAGGGAGTTGTTCTTCGAGCGATACTTCCCGGCTACCAACACAAGCGCGAAGGAGGCAAAGTTTTTGCATTTAACGCAGGGGCATATGATGGTACAACAGTATGCTTCCAGATTCATCTAGTTGTCCTGGTTTGCTTTGTACTTAGTGCCAAACGAGGAAAAGAAGACAAGGAAGTTTGAGGAGGGCTTGAGACAGGGATTGTATGAGCAGGTTGTAGGCTTCCGAGCCCAGACTTTTTCGAAGATAGTTGATAGAGCCATAGTGATTAAGAGTGTCCTACAGAGAGGTGTTGCGGCACAGAGTTAGAGGAAGAGGCCCAAGCCTCTAGATTTTCAAGCAGGGTCTAGCCAGGGGCCGTGGAAGAGGCAGGATAGTAGAGGAGGTCAGATACAGGGGATGGGAGGTCAAGTGGTACAGGACAGACCAATGCCCCCTCTTTATTTCATATGCTACAGGAGACACCCGGAAGAGTGTCGGGTCAGAGAAATGGTTTGTTATCGATGTCATCAGCCTGGCCACATGGCGAGAGACTACCGAGCACCTCCAGCTTTTGCACTTGCTCCTAGACCATACCGAGGAGGTCATCAGGAACCTTGAGGCAGTCGGTAGAGGAATACCACCCCAGCACGAGTCTATGCTTTGACACCAGGAGATGCTAAGCTAGTAGGAGATGTCGTGACATGTACTATTTCAATACTATCATATAAAGTTATTGCCTTGTTTTATTACCCAAAAATTTGTTAAATTTTGTAGAATAGAAACTCAACTGTTAGGTATCAGTTTGTTAGTGTCTATGCCGATTGGGGTTGTAGTGTTGTGTAGAAAGGTACTCAGGAATTGTCCAGTTTGGATTTAGGGAAGATCTTTACTAGTTGACTTGGTAATTTTAGATCTGCATGGGTTCAAGGTAATTCTGGGAATGGACTGGCTAGCTACTAGCTATGCCAATATAGACTGTTATCAAAGAGAGATAGTATTCAGACCTCCAGGAGGACAGGAGTACAGATTTTTGGGATCATGTGTGTGCACCCCACTATAGATGTTATCTGCCATTCAAGCGAGGAGATTATTGCTAGAGCGTTGTCAGGGATGTTTGGCTTGCACGAAGGAAGTATCAGAAGGGGAGTTAAGGTTAGAGGATATCCTAGTAGTGAGGGATTTTCCTGATGTATTCCCTGAGGATTTTTCTGGACTACCTCCTGATCGTGAGGTAGAATTTGCTATTGATCTAGTTCTGGGGACATCACTAATTTCTAAAGTGCCGTACAGAATGGCATTGGTATAATTAAAAAAAATTAAAGGAATAGTTACAAGAATTATTAAATAAGGGGTCTATCGGGCTCAATGTGTCACTCTAGGGAGCGTTGGTATTGTTTGTGGAAAAGAAAGACGGGTCGATGAGAATGTGCAACAACTACATATTTCCATATTTCCATAAGTCAACCAAAATATTGGAGATAGTTTAATCCCAAAATTAAGATGCTCATAAAAATGTAAGATATTAAGTGGGCAAAAATTGGACTCCTATATTTTTTAAAAAATTTTTATTCCCTGGGAAGTGATGTTATCACCATAACCTGAAAACAAACATGAGAATAAGATGTCATGGGCATCACATTGCCAAGTATTCCAAATGATCCTGTGAACCAAATAATACCTAACAGAATCATTTTTAGCAACTTACTTAGAAGAAAAAAATCATAATGATACTCGGACCTTTAGCAATCTACTATCCATAAGGAAAACCATACATGCTAGGACCTAGAGCTTTATCTTTTCGTTCAATCTCGTGCGAATCCTACTTGGCAATGGGACACAAATTTAACCGCTTAGGCATCAGCTCGGTTGGAATTTGATTTGTATACAGTTTAATGTAAAATCTTCTGTTGTTGTCTACAATCGATTGTGGCTTTTGAAGCCATCTTCAGAATCTAATCCTTCTACCATTAGCAAATCTATAGCACAAATGAATATCACCATTTCCTTCCTAGTCCATTTCATACAAGATTTATGCTACCATACAATGTCCAATCAATGATCATAGCTGACTAAACAATATCATTAGTATTGTATTCTATATCAGAAAAAAAAAAAAAAAATCAAGACACTTGTTTATTGCATATTTGTCGAGTCACTGGAGCAAGATCATGGTTGACTTGAAATCAGTATATCAAGACTTAGACTTGCCATAATTGCACTCCATGTTTTTCATTGAGGATATTTTCCAACTATGTTTTGATATTTAACGTGTGCCACCATAAGTTAGAATTTGAGCCTTAAAAATTGTTTAAAGCAAGAAAAAAAAAATTAGAAACCAATTTGGTAAGAAAATGATACTTTACCCTGATTTAAAAGTGTAAGTCTGTACATTAGTTTGGCATTAAAAAGGAATTGGGTGATTAGGATTTCAGGGAATGTTTAGAAGTTCATATAATTTGTACTCAAACGAATTACAAATCTATGATGAGATTTTTGAAGTGCCTTTTATACATTTGATCTGACATGCAAATGATTACACATCCTAGTTTGAGATGTCCAGCAAGTATGGTCCTTGATGAGTATGAGTCATCATTGCAAGTTCTCTGTTTAAAGATGAGGCTAATCATTGGTGGGAATCTATGTAACGAGTACGAGATGTTGAGGGTTGAGGCTATGAGTTAGGACTGATTTTAAAATAGTCTTCAATGGGAAATGACTTCCTAGTTGACTTATTAACATGGATATTGTGAATTATGATGTAATCCTATAAATGGAGTGGTTATCTATTTATCATACACTTAGTTGATTATTTCTAAAAGAAGTAGTACTCGGAGATCTGAATGGAGTGATGGTTCTTTCCAACTAACAAGCTCTCATATTTGACATCTTAAGAGCTTGTGAAAGGATAGAATTTAGGCACATGTTTGGAGTTGTAATAGCATTGAAAGAAATATACAAGTTAACGAATTCCAAACTTCTTTACTCATAAGTGATGAATTTTTAAATATTCTTCCCAGATGATTTATCGGGATTACCTCCAAAAGGAGTTTGAATTTAATATTGATTTGGTGCTAGGAATAGAGTCTATGTCAACTGCTTCATATAGAATGACATTAATTGAACCAAGGCAACCTAGGGTGCAACTAGAAGATTTTCTCGACAAAGAATTTGTTCAACCTAGTATATCATCATAGGTTGCACCTATGTTATTCAGTAAGAAACATAATGGGACCTTGAGGCTATGCATTAATCATTGAAAGTTGAATCATGTTATATTAAGAATTGGTATCGACTTCCAGGGATTGGTGGATTATTTGATTAATTGGTAAAATCTCAAAATTTTTGAAGATTTATTTGCAATTAAATTATCACTAATTAAGATTTGGGAATTACACATCCCAAAGATAGAATTGAGTACATAGTAAGACCATTATAAGTCTCTGGTACTACCAATTGGGGTTACCAATGCACCTTCCATTTTCATAGATATAATGAATCAAATTATTCAACCATACTTGGATCAATTCATTATAATTTTATGAATGATTTTTGGGGTATTCAAAGACTCAAGAAGAGCATGAACAACATTTGCGATTAATTTTACAAACATTATGAGAGCATCAGTCATATGCTAAACAAGAAATGTAGGTTTTGGACAACTAATATAAAATTTTTGGGTCATGTCATAATCAAAGGATAGTTATCTATTGATTCTTCTAAGGTTATATCGGTGTTAGATCTTTGGAAGACAGGAAATGAAAATTGAAGTTGTTGAGTGTTGGTGTTGAAGCAAGGTGTATTAGGACAAAATGTATAAACCCACGATTTAGGTTACTTACCAGTTCTAATAGAGTGGTTTAAAAGATTAACTCAAAACTTGTTAGGTTTACGATGGATTTTACTTGGGGTTGTATTCAACAAATTTTGAAAACGAAATTTTTATAAGGAGGGGAGAATGTAACGCCCCAAAAATAATTATTACAGGAGGATGTAGTGAATTCAAAAAAAAAAAAAAAGGTTAATTAATTAATTAATTAATTAATTTTAATAATTAAATAATATAATATAATATATTAATATAATAATATTATATTATATTATATTATATTATTATTATTATTATTATTATTATTATTATTATTATTATTATATATATATATATGTATTGGTTATCACTTGAACCTTCAAAAGAAAATCAGTATGTAATTAAATTGCAAAAGTCGTCTTCCCCCCCCCCCCCACGCCTCATCTCTCTGTCTCTCTCTCCTCTGTCCCTCCTCTCTCTCCTTGATTTTCTCAACCCAACGAGCATCGATCAGAAAACAGAAAATACCACTGGGTTTCTATCTCGGCCACCAACACTTTAACCGGAGTGGATTAGTGATTAGAGCGTCGTAAACACTACTCCTGGGATAAGGTAAACTCTCACTTTCTCCTCATTTTTTCTTAAATCTTTAGTCAAATCGACGATCGAACACCACCACGAGGTCCTAACTCCAATTCTCGTCATTTTAATCGGAACAGATTTTCAATTTGGGTTTCCTAGGCACCACTCCAAGGTTAGGGTGAAGATAGTGGAATTATATCCGTTGATTATTTTTAGAGTTTAATTAGCTATTATAAGTGTGTGGGCTTGGGAATAATTAAAATAATTATTATTCTAAAAATTGAATTGATTGATTTGGGGGAAATGTAAATTTCAGGGTTTTAAGTTTCCCATGTCGCAGGCATGGGATTGGGTATTTTAGCAGGCCTCTCAATAAGTCGGGTAAGGGAATAAATTATAACAGTTATTTTTGAAATTACTGATTAAGTAAATATGTGAAAATGAAATTATGATATTTTCCCTGTGAATATTATATTGTAAATATCAGACGAAATTGTGTGGCATGAGGAATGTGAATAATATTTTATACTAGGATTATGACAAAATGGAATATATATATATATATATATATACTGAAATATTTTATACAGAAATAAAGATAAGGGAAACCAGTTATGTTTATATACTGAATTGTGATGATATGAGATTTGAAATAATAAAAATAATGAATTGTGATATACCAAAATATATTTTACTGGAAACAGATATATATATATATATATATATATATATATATATATATATATATATACTGAAATGTTTTATACAGAAATAAACATAAGGAAAACCCAGTTATGTTTATATATTGAATTGTGATGATATGAGAGTTGAAATAATGAAAATGATGAATTGTGATATACCAAAATGTATTTTACTGGAAAGGGTTGGAATATGGTATGTATGTATAGAAATGTTTTCTATGATAAATGAGGAAATAAGAAAATTTGATATGTTTATTGAAAAATATTGAAATGCGTGAAATGAGATATATATTATTATGAGAACAGAATGTGTACTGAAATGATGAGAATAAAATAGAAAATGATGAGAATATTGCTAATGTGATGAGATGAACGAATATACTAAAATGTGAATACTAAATTGTGAATATTGAAATTTGAATATGGAAATTTATGTTATGAAGTTTGTACTGATGCCGACGGGGGAGGTATGCTCAGTACGAAAATTATGTTACGAAATTCCTACTGATGCCGATGGGGGTGGTATGCTCAGTACAAAAATTACGTTATGAAATTCCTACTGATGTCGATGGGGATGGTATGCTCTGTACGGAAATTTATGTTATGAAGTTCCTACTGATGCTGGCGGGGGTGGTATGCTCAGTATGTAAATTTATTTTATGAAGTTCCTACTAATGTCGGTGGGGGTGGTATGCTCAGTATGGAAATTATGTTATGAAGTTCCTACTGACGCTATTGGGGGTGGTAAGCTCAGTACGAAAATTATATTATGAAGTTTGTACTGATGATGAGAAATGAAAGAGTGTGAGTGTGATTGCATAAATAATTAGGGTGAAGTAAAATTCTTTGCCTGAGGGCTTACTGAGTAAGGTGAGTGCCCTGATAAGTATCAGTTGTAACCGCACCCGAGTTAATCGGGTAAGGTTATAAACGATATCAGAGCAGAGGGGCGTAACATGCATGGGCGTATAATCTCTCTTATCCTCGGGAACTTCGTTGATAAATATTAGTTACATATGTGTGAGTATGAGAAGTGGTATCAAAACTTATAAAATTATTTTTTATAAGTAAATGATTATGAGTACATATCTGTATATTTTCTCAAAATATATAATCATTAAAATGAGTGTATTATGATATAACTAAACTCATGTACCACACACTGTAAATATTTTATTCTTTCTTACTGAGAGGTTTCTCACCCCAAATATTTAAACATTTCAAGGAACCATAACAGACGAGGAGATAGAGCTCCATGATAGAGGGGAGTTGGTACTCTGATAGTCAGGGTAAGTGTTTTGTGTTGGGGATCTGTTTTTGTAATCCCCTAGAAAATGTTATGGATTTTTGGGTTGTGTATGGATGTATAGAACTCTGGTTATTTGTATTTTGGATAGTATGTAAATATTGACTTCTGCTGTTAGGAATGTGTGTATATGATGAACTGATTGTCAGACACCCTATTTCAAGTCGAGTTATGTTGATATGATATCAGAGTTTGTGAAATGGCAGATGATTGATTTATTGATTATTGTATATATATATATATATATATATATATATATATATATATATATATATATAAATTGTATAAAAAATCAAGGCATCACATAGGGGACCTTCGATATGTCCTAGATTTCCTCATTCGTACTTGGGCAATCTGTAGTAAACAACTAAAAATGATTCGCTAGAGGTGTACTCACCGGTCTTGCATCAATCATGTTAAACCTCTCCAACACTTTATGTACATAATCACCTTGAGATAACCATAATCTCCCTGCAGTTCTGTCATAGCAAATTTCCATCCCAAGTATTTTCTTAGCCAAGTCAAGATCCTTTATGTCAAATTCCTTAGACAATAGGTCATTTAACTGATTCACCTCAGTTAAATCTTTTGCAGCTATCAACATGTCATCACTGCCCCAACTTTCTGGCTTCTATTTCTGTTCATCACACTCCTAAGTACGCTTCACCATAGTTTTTTCATCAAAGACTACATCCTTACTGATCACCACCTTGTTTGCCACTAGGTTCCATAGCTTGTACCCCTTCATACCCTCTAGATTTCCCAAAAAAATGCAATGACGAGACTTTGGGTCAAGCTTAGACCTCTCCTCACTAGCTAGATACGTGAACATAGGTTGGACACCCGAATACCTTCAATCCGGAGTAGTCTACTGCACTTCTTGTCCAAACCTCTTATGCCACTCTACCCTTTATTGACGCCCTTGGTGATCGGTGTTGGCCTCACAAGGCTTAGAATCTTGTTTTGATGATAACAAAACAAAGGAACATAATATGTTTTGGTTAAAGTGATGACGTTTCAAAAATCAAGCATATGAGTTCAAGATCAAGTGATCACAAGCTGAATTGAAAGTTTACATTCCAAAGATAAGTGGTCAAATGAAAGCTTAAATGATCAACATAGACCAATTTGATGCAAGCTTAAAGAGTATTGAAGCTCAAGGTCAAAAAGGACTCAAAGAAAGACAAACATGAAGATTTCGCACTTAGAATATTTTTAAGTCTTAAGAAAGTCTTATGTAAGTACTTCATTTAAATGTCAATATGGATGCATTGAAGCTCATTAGGATTCATTATTGACTTAGAGATCAAATTTTGAAAACCCTAGAAAATATTTTCAAAAGTCTCAAAATATTTTGGCAAGTATAAATCACAAAAGATTTTTTTTTTTTTTTTGGAAACTAAATTAAAAGCATGAGTTTTTGCTTGTCTAGACAACTGACCCATTATGGTCAGGCGACTGACATTTTATGCTGAATTAAATTGGGAAGACAGAATAGGGCTAGTTGATTGACCTTGTTAAATCCAAGCGACTGACCCCATTCTGACTTCAAAATTTCGCTGGAATTCAAAAGCCCAGGCTACTGACCCCAATAGTCCAATCGATTGAACTTCATAATGGCAAATTTTAAACAGCAAATAAAAATTTTCAAATTAGATTTCTTGGACCCCAAACTTGCAATAACTTGGGAAATACTCAAAGTAACTTAGGGAACACAAAATAGATGCTTTTTAACTCTATAAATACATGGAAAACCAAAAGAATTCACACATCAATATACAATCAAGAATTATAATAAGCAATCAAGCCTTATTACTCATACTCTTCAAAAGCTTTCTTACTCACACATACTTGCTGAAGTTTTACTGAGTTTTGCTGATCTATTCTCACCAATTTTTGTGCACATATACTGAGTTTTTCAATCAAAGAAGATCCCGGTGATAAAATTATGAGCTTCAAATTCTCTATATATTGATATTCAATTGAAGTATTTCCTCTTGTGCATTAAATTGTACTAATCAGCTCTTTTTAAGAGTGTCATTGTACACAAGTTGTATCTTGTTGATTTTTAACAGTTCAGGTTGTTGAATCGCTAAACTAGCGAGAGGGGATTCTTGGTAAGGAGATGTGTTGATGGTTCAGGGGATTGGATCGTTGTACTAACGAGAGGGAATTCTTATTAGAGAGGTCGTAACTTTGGCCTAATAAAAAAAGTTAGAAAGGAAATCCTCACAGCAATTTGCTTAGGGCAAGGATGTAGGTCTTGGATCGAACCTTGTAAAAATACGGTGTCACTCTCCTTACCCTATTCTCTTTAATTTTCCGCATTTATAAATTGCGTGGATGCTTAGTTAAATTGCTGGAAGTTAATTTGACTTTGGTAATTGCGAAAACCTTGATTAAAGAAAGTATGTTTATTGCGGAAATCTTGATTAAAGGGAGTATGTTGATTGATAAATATCAAAGTTTGCAGAAACCTTAAAGAAATACATTAATTGATAAATATCAAAGCTCATTAACATATTGATTAAATTCAAGTAACTTATTTGATATCAAAATCTGAATTTTGAAAATTTGCTGAAATTTCTATTTTGTTTCATATTATGAAATCAAGCTTACCTTATTGATTGGATTAACATATTCAAAAGGATTGTTGGTTGGACTTGTGAGGTTGCAAATCAATATCATAGTAATTGTGTGATTGTTGAATATTGATTTGTTGGGGTAACTCTTAACTAAAGGAACTTGTAAAACAAAGAGATTTCGAAAAAAAAAATTTTAAAACCCAATTGACCCCCCCACCCTCTCTCTCTTGGGAATACACCTTACTTTTCAATTAGTTTATTAGAAAACAAGTCATACTCACTGCCTCAGCCTAAAAGTTATTTGGTAGCCCTGCATTTAATCTGAGACACTGAGCCCTTTCAGAATGAGTGTGGTTCATCCGTTCTGCCACACCATTTTGTTGAGGTGTCCGGCAAATTGTAAAGTGTCTCTTGATGCCCTATGCCGCACAAAACTCCAAAAATTGAGAATCAGCGTATTCAGTCCCATTATCCGACCTTAAGTATTTGATTTTCCTCCCTGTCAGGTTTTCCACTTTAGCATTCCAAATCTTAAACTTGGAAAACGTATTTGATTTGTGATACATGAGGTAAATTCAAACCTTCCCTGAGTAATCATCAATGAAACTCACATAATACACATATCCACCCTTTGATAGAAATCTGACTGGACCCCAAACATCTGAATGCACATAGTCAAGAATAGCATTTGTCTTGTGTATAGCTAATTTGAACTTTATCTTCTTCTGTTTTCCAAGAACACAAAATCTGTAAAATTACAGCTGACATGATTCCAAACCCTTCGAAAATTTTCTCTTGTGTAGTTCCTTCATGTCATGTTCCCCCATGTGCCCAAGATGCATATGCCACAAAACGGTCTCATCTGATTCAATATCTACGGCTGCAACCCCACCTACAACAGTAGTTCCCTGCAATGTGTAGATATTCCCATCCAGATTCTGTCCTTTCATTACAGTCAGATTACCTTTCCATACAATCAAAACTCCACCTTTGGAGTTGTAATTAAAGCCATTACAATTCAAAGTACCGAGTGATATCAAACTCTTCCTCAACTTTGGTATATGTCTTATATTACACAATGTTCTCACAGCACCATCGAACATTTTTATCTATACATTTCCTATGCCAATGATCTTGCAAGAAGCATCATTACCCATAAGAACTGATCCAGAATTCACTAACTTGTAAGTGTTGAACCACTCCTTATTCGGAGTCATGTGATAAAAACATGCTGATTCAAGTATCCAAGAGTCCGTTAGATTTTTCCGACCCCACTTAAACTGATAAAACATCACCATTACTACACGTTGAATCTCCTTCTTGAACAACATTCGCAAATTTTGAAGTACCCTCATGTTTTTTAGAATTTCCCTTCTTCCAATCCAACACTCCAGTTTCACATGCCCCTTTTTTACTGCATTTATGACACCGAATTTCTTTCTTCCTCTTGGATTGATTTCGGGGTTTATGACTTAATTCATGTTTGGATTTTCCTTTGCCTCGCTCATTATTAACCTTTACCACAACTCCTTCTCTTTCATCACATATTTTCAATTTTTGATGAAAATTTAGCAAAACACTTGTTACCTCTTCAAGATCAAGAGTTTCTTTTCCTCATGTAAGAGTGGTCACAAGATTTTCATAGGTATGAATCAAGGGCAAAGAGTTTAACAACATCAAAGCTTTGTCATATCCTCATCAAACTTTACATCAACTCTCATCAAATCACTAATAATTTGATTGAAGACATTAATATGTTGATCTAAGTTCAATCCTTCAACCATCTTAACTCAATACAAACGTTGCTTAAGAAATGGACATGTACCCCATATAGCCGCTGGAGAATCCTCCTCCATCACCCGATAGAGTACTTCATCAGCCAAACACAAGTGTATTGTAGAAGTGTTCTTTGCTTGCAATTCTCCCCATGTTGCTTCATCCATTCCATCCAGTTGAACACCAAGTAACGCCTTTCTCATTCCTTGTTACACAAGAATATCTTTCACTCTCCTCTACCATAAACCAAAGTTCTTGCTTCCATCAAATTTGACAAAGTCAAATCTTGCAGAAGACGATCCTGATGCCATAACAACAATCGCTCTGACACCAATATGTTGTGATATGGTTGGGATAAATACTAAGCATAATTGAATAAATACAACAAGTAAATGAAAACTCAACCAAAAAATGATAAACAACAAGAACAACAACAAGATTTACGTGGTTTGACAAAGCCTACATCCATTGAAGCAATGGTACAAGAATTTTACTAAGGAAATCTCAAAGTACACAATACACTTCTCTAAATGATCATATTCAATCAATGCATGCCCAAAATGACATATATAATAGTGTTTCAGAGGTTTCCCTCTAATTACCCAACTACCTGAACATTCAAATTCAAAAAAAAAAAAAAAACTGCTCACAGCCCAGGCGCACTCGTCGACGAGTATAGGGAATTCATCGACGATCCAGAGAAGGACACTCGTCGACAAGAACAGGACATTCGTCAACAAGCCCATTTTTTTGCTCTCGGTATCTCCAAAACTCTAAGATTTTTCTACTCTCGGGATCTACTCGTCGACAAGTCCCTGTTGTGCTACCCTTTTATGTTTTTCTTCCTTCTTTGTTTATGAAATCCAAAGTATAAGAGTCACACCATAAACAACAATATTTTTATCCACAACACTTCCTTGCAAGTTTCAGTGACAACAATAAACTCAACTTAAGTAGTAGAAAAAGCAACACAATTCTATAACTTCGATTGCCAAGCCACAACTCCCCATGTGAAAGTAATCAAGTACCCTTATATAGACTTTCTAGTATTAACATCTCTAGCAATGTTTGCATCTGTATAACCAACCAATAATGGTTTTTCACTACTAAAGCAGACACATAAGGAGGAAGTACCTCGGAGATACCCAAGAATCCCTTTCATAGAATTCCAGTGTTCTTTTCCAAGATTGGGGAGAAGTTTACTAACAACACCAACTAAATAAGTTATGTCTGGCCTTTTGCAAACCATTGCATATATCAAACTTCAAATTGTTGAAGCATATGGAACTCTTATAATCTCTTCATTTTCTTTCTCAGTGGAAGGACATCACTTGGAACACAACTTGATGTGATTAGCAAGAGGAGATCTAAGTGTCATAGCCCTCTCCATGTTAAATCTTTCAAGCACTTTCACGATGTACTTTTCCCGTGATAACCACAACTTCTTGGCTTTCCTATCACTAGCGATTTCCATGCCAAGGATTTTCTTTATTGACTCTGTTGTGCAAAGTTGGTATGAATGTCAATGGGCAACGAAAACCAAAAAATCTAATCGGAACAAGTAATGCAAGAAAGCGACGATGAATATATGGAAAAACAATCAATCACAAAGAATTAAGGAAACCAAATAAATAAAGACACAAGAATTTACGTGGTTCGACAATGTGTCTACGCTCACGAGAGTAGTGACTAATTTTTCACTATCAAAATGTCAAGCTTACATCAACGGTTAAAAAATATTGTATATATTCAAACCTTATGCGTATAGAAAGCTTAGAGACTATCTAAAATACTTCTGTAGTAAATTTCGAAGGAAAATCCTCCTAATCACCCAATCTACTGATCTTCCGATTCAAAATCCGTGATTTGCGTCGAACAATACCATCGACAGTTTGCCTAAAATCATCGACAATTTAATATCGAAGCCAATCCTGAAGACTGAAACCATTGATGTTAAACTACCGAGAGTAAACCGTCAATGCAACCGTTGACAGTTTCTTCCAGCAACCTCCTTCCTTGTTCTTTGCTTCACTATGCTTTCTCGGTGTATGTGTTCCATTCAATATGAGTCATATATCCAACAATCTCCACCTTGAAGAATATTCACCACTTAAGAGAAATATGAAAGCATAACCCGCAGCTCTGCCCTAGACAGTAGATTGGAACCGCCTCCCATCTAATACCTGGAGACGTTAATCAAGTCCAAGCAATGCTTGAACTTGTCCATGGTAACAGAAGTTAATTCAAACGAAATTATTAAATTTTAACTAAACTAATATAACCATTACTTTTTCACAAAACAAAAATTAACTTCAATTCAACTTTCTTGTTATTTTTTCAATAATATATAATAAATGTTAAAATAAATAAGTTCACACTTAAATAATTCAAACTTAAAACATTATAATAAATATTATGATTAAATAACAACAACATTTTCAACTAAATATATTTAAGTAAATATTAATTAAATGAAGTTATTAAAAATGTGAACTAAACTAATATAATTATTATTTTTTCACAAAACCAAAATTAACTTCAATTCAACTTTGTTTCTACCAAAATTTCTAAAAAAAAAAAAATTTTAACTCACTTAAAATTATTATTTTCACAATAATATATAATAAATGTTAAAATAAATAATTTCACATGAGATATCCAAATTTACAGCGCAATTATAATATTATGATTAAATAACAATAACAATACACACAAACCCTAAATCATGAAATGTCTTGACACATAAACCCTAATCATAAAATATCTCAACAAGGTGAAAAATCAATGCTAAAACTCCAAATGCTTGCTTCCACTATCAAATTCAATGTAAAATCACAAAGAATTCAAAAATAAGAGAGGAGATTTTTGGGATACCTCATTTGAACAAATGTTCAAATTATACTGGTAAGAAGAGGAAGATACCTCTCATTTTTTATTTTTTTTATTTTTTTTTTTTCTCAATCAAAATGTCATCAACACTGACCATTGGAGGAGCAAGAGGTGTAAGAAGAGGAGGACGGGGGCCAAACAGGAGGAAGGGTTGAACGCAGATGGGAGGAGGGGGTTTGGGTTCGTGAAGAGGAGGAAGAAGGGAATTGTTCTGTAATAAAAATAGTATTTTTGTAAAAACTCTTAACAAATATATATATAGAGAGAGAGAGAGAGAGAGAGAGAGAGAGAGAGAGAGAGATACTGGCCATATTTGCTTATTGTTTAATTAAAGCCAAAAAACAATTAGTAGCCATTACTAAAATAATTGTTGTTTTACTTGTCCTACTATTTCTAATTGACTCTTGAAGCTTTATCATTATTACTACTATTACAATTATTATTACCCAAAAATATATGAAAGAGAAGAGATAATGTTCAGTCCAATCAAAAGTACACTTCAAACAATTGAGGGTTTGATTAATTCTTGTGTGATTCAATGAGTGCACGTTTCATGTATGTGTTGGAGTGTTCAACAATTATGCAAACTGCTCGGGTTGATGTGGTGGTAAGGCTTTGTTCCGCTCCATCCCCTCCCTCTAGAAATAACAAGCCTCTTTCCAATGGATATAGCATTTGAAACTACTTCAGAGAAATACGGTTAATAGCTCCGAAAAAGAAGGTCAAACTTTGATAGTATTTGGAAGAACAAATTTAAAATTTAGATTTAACGTTACTATAATTCTACATCACGTTGCCTAACTTCAACACTTCAAATTTCTTAATGTCCGAAGTCGATCCTTTCATATGTCAAAGAAAAAAAAGGGGGGGGATAAGGAGGGAAAGCCCAAAGAGGATAAGAGGGTTGGAAACTGTAGGCTGCAGCCAGATAAGAGCACAAGGCATTTAAGCACTTCTGCACAGCGCTGAGGCATGCTGGTTGTTGACCAGTGCCATGTTGGAGATAACAAAAGTTTAAACCAATCAAATGATGTGAAACAAGTGAATTACAGTTTACTTCCTCAGCTCCATCAGCCAGCGCCCATCACAAGAACTGGCTTCCTTGACTTCATACTCTAGAACTCCCTTGAATGTTTTGCCACTTCCACCTACAGATAGGAAAATGAGGGTGTAAGAAACAGGCAACATACAAAACTTTTTGGTACTTTTTTTTTACCATTGGCAGACGATAGCAAGGCAAAAGTTCTTCAGGCCATGTTAGAGGAATGTCTATTTCAAGGAATAGAACAGTGCTAGTATAGAGATTTGACAATTTATATAATATATATGTGTTTTCAACATAACAAATGTTAATGCAAACAATTTTATTAATCTATAATATAGAATGGAAGAGGAATAACTATTCCCAAATTTCACCATGGGAATATCTATTCATATCCTATTCCATGTTGATTGGAATAGGAGAAGCTTTCACATGAGTAGCTTTTTTCTATATTATGATATCCCGATGCAATTTTTATTACATTCCCACCTCATCCTATTCTACTTGTAGACATTCAGAGAAACCAGACGTTAGAATCTAATGAAGTCAGTGTCAGTCCAACCTTCAGATGTCCACAAGCTGAAATCGCTACCTGCAGAATGATATGAACCTTTGGGTCCCCAGGCAACATCCCAGCATTTGAAGTTTGAGGAAACTGTCTTGGACATGTCAAGTTTGAATTTTGGGAAAGGGGGGTGGGTGGGTACCTGGGTGGGCATGGGTGGGTACCTCCCATTATGTAGCCCATCATCCAGTGGGCCCCAATAAACCCCAAAAATAAATTATATGAACCTCTAAAGCTATTCTTCTCAAAACTTGACCGATATACATTTGTCAAAAGACTCAAAACAATGTATGATAAAAAAAACCTGACATGCAAAGGATGATGCCTTAGCAGGATGGACCAATGGAGTAAAGTTACAAGAACTTGAAACGCCATAGGCTAAGCATGGGCATGAGTATGTGTGTGCGCACATGTGTCTATAGAAAACCACAACAATGATCTTCTTAGCTAAGCCATCATGGGCCCCTAAACTTATCATAAATAAACAAGTAGATAACCAAGCAAATAGAAGACCCACAAAACAGGAGGCAAAATGACAAAGTAACTTATTTGTCAGCATAAACAGCCATACAATTGGTGTTTTAATCAAAATGGACAAACCCACGGCACTGCTAGGTAATGATAGTTTCAAGGAAACTCTTCTTATCTTGCCCAGGAAGGGGTGAGGATAGCTTCTTTCTTGTCAAAGTAGGATTCCAGAATTTGAATGCCCCAGAAAGCAGCTTATAAATTAAGCCATTTGCAAGCTACTCAGTGCAGCTTGCTAACACCTCATTCCAACTCATATGTTAAGATAAATGAGCTAAGCTCCCAAGCTCAACCTTAGATCTGAAGCTCACCAACTAAATGAACAGGGTCATTAAAAAGGATTGCAAGCTAACTCTTTAAGGAAGCTCATGGACTTGTTTATATATAGACACCGTTTGACTCATTTGTTTGGTTCCTTAAGAGGCCACCACCATCACATAACAGGGATTATGATCATTAGGCACTGATTTTTTACACCATGAACACACCCTATCAAAGCTGAATACCTACAAATCACGCCATGCTCTAAATTAATACTTGCCAAGCTACACTTACCCTACGTTTGGAGAGGCCTTGGATTTGGATTTGGGTAGGATTTAGATAAGATGTAATATAAAATTGTATTTAACACCCAAATCCAAATCCAAAGTCCTAAATCCATGCTCCCAAACAATGCTTTAGAAAGATTAACCTTTTATTTTTTTTAATAGCAAAAGAAAATATCATTGATAGGGAAAGAATTTAAAAGAGGGAGAATGAGAAATCTCCCAATAAAAACCTGGGACAAACCAGGAAGAAAAAAAAACTAAAAACAACAGAGAGAAAATCATCAAGCCAGCAAGTTCCTCCAATCTGTTTGTAAGTCTGGAAAAATGGTAGAAAGATCAACCTTTAACCCAGAGATTATTTCAAAAAATTGCAAAAGAATCAACAAATTAACAGAAGAATCAAACTAGCCAAGAACCCACTCTCTAAAAAGCCTCCATAAAACCCCTCAATGCCCCATGGCTAATAAAACTACTAAGAACATCTATTATTAAGGTAAACAAGAGCATTGATAAAGGATCATCTTAACAAAACCCAAACACTAAATCCGTTACTTAGGTTAACCATTGACAAACAAACCATCATCCATCTTCCCCATCTAGGACCAAATCATTTCGTCCCTAACACCCAGCTCCAACTCACTCTCATATGCTTCCTCAAAATCCAACTTAAACATCCCCTCTTCCTATAATTCTCCTTCACATCTTCCACCTTCATTTGCCACCAATGCAAAAATCAAAAATCTGACAACCCCCACTATAGAAGCACTTTGACAACTAGAGATGGTAACATCCAGAACCTCACTCAACCTATTTGCCAACGACTTTGCAAGGATCTCACACACACTAGTCGCCTGACTAATAGTCCAAAAATTCTTCACCTAAAACGGCAATAAAAAATGGTAGAGTTAACATGCTCTTCACAATCAACCAATAAGTCTAGAAAAAATACATAGTAAAGCCATCTGGCCCCAGAGCCTTCTCCCCATCTCAAAAACCACTTTCCCTAATCTCCTCTTCAAAAGGCCTCTCAAGCCAATCACCCTGCTCCATCGATATAGGAGACCATTTACTAGGACTTTTATCATGATTATACACTGGATAAAACCTTAAAAACGAGGTAATCTCCTCTGCAATCAAATCAATATTCCTAACCATCTTCCCTTCTCCAATTCCTTAAAAGAACTTTTCTGCTTTCTACCACTGGCTACTTTATGAAAAAGTCTACACATGCAATTAACATCTTTAGTCCCCCACTTCATCTTTGACTTTAGCCCCCAACTAACAGCCTTCGTCAAAAGAATAGTATATGATTCATTCAATGGCTCCTCCCTCCTCTACTGCTCCTCCACCACATGACCTGCCTCTCCTACACTATTAAAAACTTCTATCTCCTAAAAACAACTCAAGTTTTCTTAATTTATCTTTTAATTTAATAGCACTCGTATGCTTAGCATTCTCATTTCGGAAACTTTTACTTTATGATATGTTTCTTCTTAGTGGTTCATCATTCAAATATCATATAACATATCTGATCTTATAGTCATCCTATAAAACTTTCCTTTTAATTTTAAGGATATTTTACTATCACACAACATGGCCACTAACCTGCTTTAACTCCATGTATTATATCTTCTTTGGTTTCTCCTTCAGCTTGCATAATTTCTTGACTGTCAAGTTTAATCCTTTTCTCCAATATACCTCCTACCATGATTAATATTACATTTCATATATTCTGCATTATTTATACTTATTGTAAAACCTCTAGATTCTAAAGCTTCTCCGAATTCTAACTTAAATTCTACTCCACTACTGGTTTAATCAATCAGACAATATCATCTCCAACCAACATACACCAAAACCTCACTTTGGATATTCCCAATAATGGTTAGTTCATCTATCGCTAATGCAGAAAGATGAGGGCTCAAAACAAATACCTGATGTACAGTGTTGTACACCTATTGCAATCCCTAGACTCTTCATATTTAGTCCTAATACTAGTTATTACTCTATCATACGTATCCTTAATAACATCGGTGTACCTACTGCATACTACCTCAATTTCTAGAGCCCACCATTAAACTTTCCAAAATACCCTATCATAGGCTTTCTAAGTCAATAAAAATCATACGCAGGTTCCTCTTCTTACCCAAAAGCTTTTCCATTAATCTTCTTAAAAGATATATAGCTTCTGTAATCGATATCACAGGCACTAACCAAATTAATTTTCTAAGACCCTAGTTTCTAACCATAGTCTTTGTTCAACTACCTTTTCCCAAGCCAAGGTAAAGATCAGGAGTTGTGTTAAGTAGCTAACAGCCAATGCAAAGCTTGTAAGATCTCTGCAATATGAATCCTTACTAATTAAATGCCAAATATAATCTGAATATTTCTAACCTGTAATAAATGTTCCATAATGTCCAGAAAATAATTCAACATGAGCAACAAATGAAATTTATGCCAATTTTAATTTTAAAATCTGAACTAAAATAAACACAAAAGTATTTGCAATGCCTATAAATTATTTGAATATGTCTACTAATTGTTCTTGCAGATGTAACCTGCATGTTTAAAAGTTCTAGCACATCCTCTCAAATGAGAATGAGTAACAATTTAAAGGGAAAGCCATTAAGGAGTTACATACTATAAACACAAATGGGAAAACTGGAATAATTTTCTCATGTGGATTATTTAGGGTTTCCATTTAGATTTTTAGGCACTTCGTCCTTGTTTTTAATTCTATTGCCTTCGTGAAAACTGGAATAATTTTCTCATGTGGCTTATTTAGGGTTTCTATTTTAGATTTTTAGGCACTTTAGCCTTATTTCAAATTCTAATTCTTCATATTATTTTTTAATTTCCTTATTTTGGCCATGATTGAGTGATTTGCATAGGAGATATCATAATGGAACAAGTAGTTTTGTCTTATTGAATCATACAATGATTATTTCCTCTCTCCCTCTCCTCTGTCACTGCTCTCCCTCCTCTCCACCCTCCGCATCCCTCATAATAGTATAAGAGCCCGTGCTTCCTTGCCAAGCACCTACAAAAGCATCCTTCACTCCAAACTATCACTGAGCATTGAAACACTAACATATAGCAATCACCCCTCACATGTCACAAAAGGATCAAATTCAAAAGCCCCAAACCAACAAGAACAAGATGGCCAACTATTGTGCATAGCAGCGCATAAGTTCTGATGGATCCTAGGGTTAGGGTATTGCCTTCGACATTAACACAGCGACCCAAAGGTCCAGAATTGCTTGTAATCTCATCATGATTCAAAAACAAGGAATCTAAAAGTGTTGGTTCCAAGGTTAAAATCGTATGTAAAATCTGGAAAAGAGGACCAAGGCCTGTGATTCAGCGCTAAGGCATGCCACTTGATGATGTGGGCACATTTTGAAAGAGGTCTCTCGGTCAAGAAGATTCACTTATTTTTGTCCAATTTGTTTCTAATTCAATGTAGTGGATCCCACATGCAGCCCTAATCAAAAATTAGGTAAAACATGCTCTTTTACTTTGCGTCTGAAATACCACTACAAAGTTAAGGTGTTCACAAAAAATGGATTCTTAAGGGATTCGATGTTAAACTCATGCAATTTGGCACCAGGATTTAAAATTTATGTAATTGGGCTCGATGCACATGTTAGAAATGAGCAATGAGCATGATTATGTGAGGGCCAAAATGGGGAGTCCACTAAGCCCACCAAGGGAACTTTGTGATTGTGTACCCCACTACCAATCCTACATGCAACGTGAAATGTTCACATGGATTGTATCCTAAGAGTGCCTAAAACTAGGGGACCATGACTCCATTCTTGTAATGCTGGATAGATGTTTCCCACTTAACCCCTTGTAGCAAGACCATCAACACTTCACATGTTGCAAGGTTGTTCATTAAGGAAGTTGTGCCCCTCCAAGTCTACCTTTCTCCATACTGTCTATAGTTCATGTGTTATTTTTGGGAGACACTTTTTAAACTTTTAGGTGCCTAAGGGACTTGCTTAGGTATAATGAAGATGAGGAGCAAAGGATTTGGATATAGCATTGCAACTATGGAGTTTCCCTATAACAACTTGGTCAACTTATCTAACAGAAGAAGTCCCTTAGATTTTTCATGGCTTTACCCTTTTTCAGCCCATTGATCTTAATCTTTTACCCTTCTATACACCCATATCAGAGTTTGCTAAGTCCATTGACAAACACGTCCATGATGCTCGTACTAGCATAAGATGAAAGATTGCTTTGAGTTATTTTATGGCTTTTTGTTTAGGTTTTCATGGACTTCGGCCATATTTATAATTCTAATCATGTGTGAGCCTATCTTTGAATTCCATATTTTGGCTACGGTTGATTTGTTCCAATAGGAGGGGTATTGCAATTCAACAAGGTTTTCATGGAACATTGAATAAGTTAGCATCTATCTGAAAGTTGAACTTTACTAACAAATACCACAATTCCATTTTGATTAAAAATGATGGTTCCTAATTACTTTCACGGTATCATGCACAAGAGCCACACTCAAATATTTTTGCTTCAGATTGTAGTAAACACACTTTTTGGTTGATTTAACAATGAATATACAGGCTCATTCACAAGTCAGAGCATTTAAAAGAGAGACTAATAAGTTGAATATAAAAATTCAAGTTAACAGGACATAACAAGAAAGGGGAAAAAAACAGACACCTCAAATGCATTTTTCAAGTGATCAAGCTCCTTGTCCAAATCATTGATAGCCTGGTTATATGCTTGCATTGGGGAAGACTGGCTAGTTGTGTGAATCTGCAAATCAGCAACATTGGACAGAACCATTAGCCAAAAAAACATGACATTCTACAACCTGGTTGACAACAAATTGGAACCATAAACTAAAATGTGAAAGATATAAGAAAAAAAAAATTAGTTCAACATCGTTTATTCTCAGACTCACTCGCATATTGTTCAACCATACAAGTTCATTGCATTCCCGTATCCAAGAATGAAGAAATGGAATTGAAAGCCACCACCTGATGAGCCCTATTTGGAGCATCAAAAAAATCCAAAAACAGCTTAAACAGCTTCTGTAAAGTTTCAAACTCCCAACCAAGCCTCTCTTTTTACCAAAAAGCAAACACTGAAATTTCAAAATTGAATAATTTGTTTCCCTTTTTTTCATAATTTATGAAATATATAAAACCCATTATAAAGGGTGGGCCTTGGATCAACTGTAAGGTTTATGACCTGTTGGTCACAGGTTCAAGTCCAAGGAAGCAGCCTCTCTGCATAAAAAGCATGGATAAGGCTGCATACACTGTGATGACCCTTCCCCTGCTCTCGCAAAGCAGGAAGAGCCTTGTGTTCCAGGGATGCCCTTTTTCTTTTTCATCACCCACTCTATTATGAACATGCAGTTTCTATCGGGAAAACTCTGAGACTAATTGCCTGCAGAAACTCATCTGTACCAAAAGTTGGCCATCATCCTCATCTTCTTAATAAGCAAATTGCAAAGGGCTCTGAGATCATATTTACTGCATTTGCACACAACTTTCTAAAAACTCAACTTATTTACTGCTATTGATGTAGCATTCCTAGCACATTGACATAGCATACCTAGCCCAATATAATTTGCATTGGCAGACAACCTTATATTTGAAACATTTCTAAGAAAACCACAAAACCCTAATGCATACACAGAGAAGAATCAACAGAACACAACATTCAGCTGACTATGACTCACTTGCCATATTAACATGAAAGGAAACCATAAACCTTAACACAAAACTTAAGATATGCATTTATAAATATATGCACACACACATATGGACACACATGCGACCTGCTCTCTCTCTCTCTCTCTCTCTCTCTCCATAACCACATGTTCATGGGGTCTACAGGCCAGCTATGTCATCCATACTTCTCTCCAACTGACCTCCCTGAAATTTTATTTTAGTTTTTTTTCTAAACAAAGAAAATTTATTAGAAAAAGTATATTGTACAAGGAAAAAAAAAAAAAAAAAAGGAGAATAAGGAGAATAAAAATCCCTTTACATCAAAAGAAAATAACAACAACAATTCTGAATGAACCCAAACCAACTCAATGCAATACAGCCAACCAGTCCCACTGCATGTCTTCCACAGAGATATGGAGGAAGAATCCATTTTCCGACAACCACAATGAGCAAGATACACCATTCTACTCCAAAGCAAATTATTAGACATAGCCACACCTTTAAATACTCTTGCATTCCTCTCCAACCAAACACACCAAATAATCTGCCATAACAGCGCATCACCATAAAGCTTTCCTATCCTTTCCTTTACCAAAGCAAAACCTCTAAACATGATTGTACAAAACACCTTCAATGTGGAAGGGCAAACCGAATTCTCACTAAATACACTAAATAATTTATTCTAAAAAGCCATTGTGAAAGGGCAATGTAGAAATAAATGTGCACAAGTCTCTCCAATCCTAAAGCGAAGGACACAAATGTGCAGTGATAGGGCTTTATTAGGATTTTTCTTCTACAGAAACTCACTAGTGTTGATTCTTTCAAGTATCGCAGTCCAAGTGAGAGCTTTTATACTCAAGGGAGCTTTGGCTTTCCAGATCATTGGATACAAAAAAAATTTATCTGTAGTAGTTTCATGAGTCAAGTAAGAGAAAAAGGATTTACAAGAGAGTTCCTCATCAGTGTCTAAGCTCCAAACCCTCTTATCACTCCCCAAATGAGCATGAAAAGAATCAAACAGCCTAATCAAAAGGGTCAACTCATTTATCTCTTCTCCCAAAATGGAAACTCCAAGAAGATCTATCTCCTTTCAAAAGAAGAAAAGCAGAGAAGGGGGTTTCATGAAGAATAGATAACTGAAAAATTCGACATAATGTAATAGACAAAGGCATTTCCCCCACCCAATGGCCTTCCCAAAAGCAAATTTCCCACTGAATAATGGATTTTAGGAAGGAAATAATCATAAATCTGAGAAAGAAACTTCCAAGGACTCGAATAAGTAACATTAGTTCCCACTTTAGCATCCCACCCATTTTGTAGGATTCCAAATTTACTGTGAATTACCTTATGCCAAAGAGAACTTTGGTTCTAAAGGAAAGTATCATAACCATTTCTTCACAAAAGAGATGTTTTTGGGCACCAAGTTACTAAGAGTCCAAGACCAAGCCTCCCTCCCTTTTAGGCCTATACAAAATCTCCCAACTGACAAGATGATCTCTACGACCCTCTCCACCACTCGACCATAAGAAGTCCCTCATTAATCTCTCAAGACTCCATGCCATTCTCACAAGAATTCTTAAAAAAAAAGGTATACATAGGTATAGGAGATAAACAAGCATGAATGAGAGTAATACAATCCCTAAAGAGTGAAAACGATCCTTTCCACCCCTTTAGTCTCCTAGCCACTCTCAAAAACAGGGCCCCAAAAAGAGTCAGGATTGGGGTTACCACCTAAAGGGACACCTAGATACATAATAGGCCAAGTCAACAGCACACCTCGCTACCCTAACAAAAGGATCCACATTACAGCCAAGACCCATCAAGCCACTTAGAAAAATTAATTTTCAGCCTGAATGCTTTCTCAAAGATTTGCAAGACAGTCAACAAATTGGAGAAGCAACTCTCACTATTAGAAAGAAAGATAATAGTATCATTTGCAAACTGAAGGTGCAAAAGAGTGCAATCCTCATAATCAATTTTATCCGCTCCACCGACCCTCTCTCTGCAGCTCTCCGAATCATCCTACTCAAGGCGCCCACCCACAATAGTAAAGAGAGAGAGAGAAAAGGGGATCCCCCTGTCTTAGACCCCTAGATGCACGATACTAAGACTTAGCCTGGCCGTTAACCAAGAAAAAAAAGACCACAAAAGATGAACACCCTCTAATCCATTTCCTCCACCTCAGGCCAAAGCCTTTTCTAGCCATAACCTTGTCCAAGAAACTCCAGCTGACCCCATCATAAGCTTTCTCAAAGTCCAATTTCAACACAAAACCCCTCTTCTTTCTTTGAATAGCATCCTCAATCACCTCATCAGCTATCAAGGCAGCATCTAGGATTTGTCTATCACCAACAAAAGCACTTTGACTGAGAAAGATAGCGTCCTCTAGAACAGTAGCCAATATTTTAGATAACGCCTTGGCCATAATCTTATAAACACTAGTTACCAAACTAATTAGTCTAAAGTCCTTGACCTGAACAGCACCATCTTTTTTGGGCACCAAGGTCATAAAAGTACAATTCATACTCCTCCCAACCACTTCATTATCAAAGAATTCAACAAAACCTTTAAGGATGAACCTTCAAAATCTCCCAACTATTATGAATGAAAGCCTTAGTAGAACCAAGTCCAAGAGCCTTTTCTCTATCCATCTAAAAAATTGATCTTTTAATTTTCTTCTTCCTCAAAAGGTCTCTCCAGCCAAGAAGCTTTTTCATCTAAAATGAGACACCAATCCAAACCCTCAACCATAATCCTTTCAACATCCACCTCGTGAAAAAGGGTTTTTTAGAAATCTGTTATCAAGCTCTCAACACGATCAGGAACCTTAATGATCTCTCTCCTATCATCCTCACGTTCCTTAATTAGGTTTCTTCTTTTCCTACTAGTTGCCACCCAATGAAAAAGTCGGTACAAATTTATCCAATTCATTCTAGATTGTTGCCTCAAACAGAGTATTTGGTCCATAAAATGAGGTAAACCCCATTAACCCTTATCTTTAACATGCCAAAGAATAAT
Organism: Malania oleifera; assembly: GCF_029873635.1. Lineage (NCBI taxonomy): Eukaryota > Viridiplantae > Streptophyta > Magnoliopsida > Santalales > Ximeniaceae > Malania > Malania oleifera. The sequence goes on from NC_080424.1 coordinate 32,679,700, forward strand.
AATAATAATAATAATAATAGACACAGAAAAGGAGCCAATAATAACATCTATTTTGCTAGCGAATTTGGTATCCCAAATGATCACAATAACCACCCCCCCCCCTCCCCAAGAGTTTGTGGATGCTAACCATACCCAATCTTTGAATCTAAACTCCCAAATACTCCTAACAAGAAAACCATCCACAGACTCCAATTTCAACTCTTGAATCATAACAACATCTAGGGCAGCAACAATATCCTTTATCTGATGACATTTACTAAGGCAGCCCAAACCCTTAACATTTCAACTCAAGATCTTCATTCTATTACTTTACTGCCCCTAACCCTCTTTACATTTCCCCCTCCATAGTCAATGTCACGAGCTAATTTTTGTAATTCTTTATCCACCCTCTTCTTTTTCCATCCATAGGTTCTAGGGGAAACAGCAATCTGAACAGTCTGGCCTAAAGGATTAATAATAGAACACTTTATTCTACATTCCTATCTAAAAGCTCCTGAGGAATCTCCTAGTGGATCAAGAGTTAAAGTCCCTCCTATAAGATCTAATTCTCCTCAGCAAGAAGCTAATTCTTCTCAATAAGGTCAACCACAGGTGTACACCAGATACGTCTGCCATAATTAATTAACTTATTACAAGTGAAGGAATTTTCAGTCCCAGAATTAAGATCATTCCCATAATGGAATAAAACTTGGCTATGAAAAGGAGTTATCCACATGATTTTCAACTGCCAAAGCTTGCTCGTCAAAAAGATTTCCTTGGCCTAGAGAAAAGCTTGAAACAATCTTTACCCGATTGTCCAGAATACGTAGATCTACACAAAGCCTTTGCCTCCTTTGAAAGCACCTCCGGCATTGAGGTTTCGCTCTATTAACATCCAAACAGCTATTTGGATCCTCAGGAAACTCTTGACTTTTGCAGATCTTTCAGCTCAGAAGAGCTTGAACACACATCCTTGAATTCCTGAATCTGTTCCAAGAGAAATTATGGTCTTCTTCATCCTAACCTTCCAATTCAGTGTCAAATTCAGGCAATTTCCAACTCTGTTTGACCTTATAAAAATTTGTGTTGTATCTTCCACATTATTTTTCAGGATTTCAATCTTTTCTTCAGCATCTTTCAGAAATTTTTGAATTTTCTTCTACCAGCCTATCTCCATCGTTGCTGTTTGAAGAGGCAAAAGGTTAGCATTAGATTTTCCTTTCTTTACTATTAATTGTCATGTCCGCCCCCCAATCCCTCCTGGAGCTCTCTAAAATCTCTGCATTCCCTTTTGAAATCACTGATGTCTTTGGCAAGTTAGCAGCAACTTTTCCATTCTTGACCGACTCTGCTATCTATAATTCTCCCAAACTTGTCAACAGGTTACACCTGTCCATCTTTCTGCCTCCACCTTCAAATTCTCAAGCAACTCCACATCCCTGTTTGACTTCCTTAGTGTGTTGGGCAAGCCCTTTGACTCCATCTCGCCTGAGTGCAACACTCCCAAGTCCCCACAAATTTAGCAAAATCCTTTATTTATTCCTGGGTTCTTGCCTATATTGGGCTTTTCTTTTTCCACCCAAACTAAGCCCACTAATCTAGCACATTTAAAATATCTTAGGCCTACCGAGAAAGCAAGCTTCAAAACAAGGCCTCCAGACCCAAAATGTGTAACATACGACTTCTTATCCACTTCAAAATATTTTAGCCCAACTTGCAGTCCAATAATTTTAGAAAGAGAATTTTCAAATTTTGAATCAGATTTGGGTTTCATTAATGCCCAAAAATCTCTCACCCCAAATTTTGGACTTTCCAAATTTACGTTTTTGCCTTTATGAATTTTCCAATTGGTTTCGCCAGATAAAACCCCATCTCCAATCATTAACAGCTCCATTCTTGGCCGACTCTACATAGCTAAGCTCATTAGGTAGTCCATTGTACACCATACTTTTACCTTCTCGCTGCTCTATATCAGCAAAGCCACATTTTCTACACAAGAAGCCCAAAATTTTATGACTGTTCCATTGTGTTCTGCCTCCATCCCCTTTCAATGATTTGCAAAAAATCCACCAACCTGAAAATCATCCCCCAGAATACAGTAGTTTCTTGACAACAATCATCCTTCTAAATTTGTTTGACACAAAAACAAACAATCAAAGATTGTCCTAAGAATTTATTTTGCTTTAACCATGGAAATATAGTATACTGCATCCAAAATTCCAAAAGTTGTTCTTGGGTCCATTGGACCTCATTATCTAGCACAACACAATGAGATATCTTTCTCCCTGATTGCTTCGAAATTCTGAGAGCTCCCAAAGATAGTATCCATTCAAAAGAGAAGTCTATTTGAATTGGTTTGGACATTAAGATACTCAAACTAACTTTTTTTCCTTCTTCAAACTACCCACAATTTGTGTGAGAAGCTTTGAAAGGACGAAGAGAAGTAGATGAGTTCTGTTAGCCAACAAAGTTTACTAATGGTGTTCAAGCATCTCCGAATGGACAAAGAGAGGTTTCCTAGTGAGATACAAGTTCTCTGATAGTTGATGAAGCTTTCTGATGATGTGTAGGCTTTGAATGGACGAGGATAAGTTTCTATTGGAAATTTAAAGATTCTTGGATTTAACGTTGGTGGAAATAGAAATGAACGGTGAAGATAGAATGCAACTAGGTTTTATATCTGCGAGTAAGAGGTGAAGCAACGAGATCAGGAGGACAAGAAAGTTATGGGGAAAATGGGCTTAGAAAAGGGTATATAAATTCAATTGCCATGCTCAGATTCTCGAAGGGGGAAAACACCACAAGAAGAGCATCGTGATCACTCAACAACCAAACTTTTTTAAGCACTTTAACTGCCACTGGTTTATCATCATAGTTGATGCTGACCTCCTTGAAATCCTAAGCTTAATCCAAATCTCCCAAATCAATTGATTCATCAAAGCACAACAAATAAGTCGGATCCACGTATTTAGTCATATATGATTGGCAGGACATCTTTTGTACTAACATATTATTCTAAGTTCTAACTAATCTCTTTTCATAGTTGCAAACTAATTTTCCCCATAGCCAACTAGTTAACTCACTTATTTTGTTTCAAAGTACTCACCATCCATCTAACTTTTGTTAACCTCGAAAAGCAATACTAGATTTTAGTTATTGTTTTTTGCTATTATTTCAGGATATTGTATATTCATATTGCTCATAAATTGTTCAGCTTGTCATTTGGTCATATTTTTTGGGTTTGCATCTACTTAATATGTTTTGTATAAGAATGTGTAAAGGCAAGACTCCCCAATTATTGATCTCAATATTTTCTAGTTACGATATAGCATATCCTAGTGAACATGAGTGGATCCTCTTAATATGTTCATTTAATTGTAATAAATTACTAATTCATAGCCCTGTGCTCACTTGATTCAAGGGCAGTGCTATAATGACTTAATATTGCTCACTTTTCTTGGGTTTTCCTTCTCTAATCTCAGATTTAGAATTTTTCTTGTCACATTTTGTTTGAGAAAATGCCTATGAACTGCTTTCTTGTTAACAATCTGTATAGAATTGGCACAAGTTTAAACTATTTGACAAAATGCCTATAGAAAACACATACACCAATGAAATGGAGAAATTAAGAAAGAATCTTCTAAAAAACCAATGATTTAACGTAGTCCAATTCATTATTCTCCAAGTTTTGAGCACAATGAAATAGATTTAGACCTTTGGAAAACAAGAGGGGCTCGTCCTACATTTTACAGAAGAATAACTTTGCAAATAGGAGGTTGGAGAACAAATAATATTACCACTTCGAGATCACAATTTTTCGATTCAAGTCTGATTTTCTCTTTTTCCTTTTTGGGCACAAAGTATGAATGGGCAAAGTGAGTGGAAGGGTATTGCACAATGATATCTAACAAGGGGATGGTAAACAAAATTGGAACTTGAAGTCTTCTCTTTGTCAGTGGCAATATCACCCATATTTTTACATATGTTTTTTGTAGGTTGCCTATAATTTTTATCCTTTTTCCTGCTTTGAAGAAAAAAGAGCAGTAATCATAAATTGTATTGAGAAATGACAACTTAAGCTTTACTTGACCCTTCAAATCCTTTGGTTACATGGATAGAATAAACTGAATATCTCACTTGACCAAATGCTGGATATATGGATAGGATATTAGTTTTATGAAAGGATATATTTTTATGATAAAATATTAGTTTTATGTCTTTTTTTATTGTTGCATGATCATTTTATGTTCGTCATTTAGACATTGGTCAATTCTAGAAGAGTATACTATCTTTTATCAAAATAGCCTTCTTTGTTTCTCTATCTACAAAAATGATATGTTCAATTACAAGTACAGAACAATACTCATTTCTCTTCTTGGTTTTCACTTTTAGGCCTTTCATGCCATCCAGTCGGATCATGCACACCCGAAATTGATGCAAAGCCACTTTTGTGATTTCTTTAAGTAGTGCAAGGACATTTTTCTTCCAAATATTTTGACATTATAGGATTTCATGTTATAGTTTCTTTCATTTACTACAATGCCATACCAGAATCATTCCTAGCATACACACACAATATATGTATGAAAGAAACAAATTCAGGAATATATGAATCCTGAATATGATTTTGTATTGAGACAGATAAAACTGGGGAAAAATAAAACCCTGAGTCTGATTTATTTTAAGAGAATAAATTGGGAATAAGAGGAATACACTCGCAGAGACAGATTTTGTATAGCAGATGATAAACTGGCGGGCAAGTACAAACCCTGACTAAGATTTTGTATTGAAGAGGATGGGGAAGCTTGTAGCCTGCGAAAAGGACATTATCGTCCCTGTGAAGCTGCCTGCACATCATTCGACGTACCAAACCGTGATTAGGGTTCAGGTAAGCCGGAAAAAAAAATAAAAAAGAGAGATTGTCGAATTAATAGATGATTACATGCGGAGAATGTTGCCGATTGTGTGGTCTTCTCGCTCGATTGTGAAGGAAGCAGCGTTAATGATCTTCGTGTCTCGCTCATATGAAACCCTGCAGTTTTTGAGTCAAAGAACATCTTTGAGAGAGAGAGAGAGAGAGAGAGAGAGAGAGAGAGATTACTTCTTGGTGCCTTCAGGGACTACAAATCGCTCGTAACGATCAGGGGCGTTCATGATTCTCTCCCCGCTTCGTTTCGCTACCGAAGGGAAAAAGGGTATGCGTCGAGACTGAAGGTTGTGTGGTATCCGTTGAGGATAGTCTAGGGCTGCGTAGGCGAACTCATTTTTCTACTGTAACTCTTGGACTCATTATACCCCGGCTTTTTGTGAGTGATAATTATAATCAAATTTTTTAAAAAAAATAATAATAATAAATATATATAAACATATTGTAAAAAATATTTTTTGAAATATTTACGAATAATTATCGAAATATTTTTTAAATATACACAGATAGTTATAAAAATATTTGAAATTAGACCCAAAAAAAAGAACCTCTTTTATAATAGTAAAGATAGTAATAATTATTAAAAGAAAAATACTGAATGACGTGAGCCCATGCCATGTTGCGTAGCATTACTCTTATTAGAAAGGGGATTTCCCTTCCTTTATTCTAATCTTTTAATTTCCTATATTATAACTTTACTAGCTAGTTGCAAGCACTTGTAACGCATGTGTTATCATGGCTTTTGGGTAATAATTATAATAAAATACAAATAAATAATTTTGAAAATATTATTTTAGGAAAGTTATGGGTAAGTTTTTGGAATATTATGGATAGTTATAAGAGTATATTTAAAATATATATGGGTAGTTCTAGAGACTTATTCATCAATAGTTAGTTATATGGACATTTTAGGGATATTAAATATTAGATCAAGAAAGGGAAATCTCCTCTCTAATAGTAGAGATGCATGGAGAGGAATTTTCCTTCAATTAACTTACTGTGCGCTTAGGAGCATGAATTTCAAATTTTGAATTTAAATTTAGGTAAATTTAGATAAATTTTAATATAATTTTATATTACATTTTATACAAATCTAAATTCAAGATCTCTCAAAACATAGATTCAAGAATTACAAGATTTGATTTAGCCCATTGATTAAATTGAAGTTGTCAAGATCATACAAAAGATTAAAAGGGGGAGATCTAGTAAAATTATTAAGGATTGTCATAGCTATAGTAGTATAAAGTAAACTCATTGCATGCCCTACTTACAAAAGACACCGGACAATTGTAGCCCATGTTTCAACTTGATAAGCCGATGATGCATACAAATTCGATAAGCAAAGGTTCACCCGCAAAATTCCTAAGAATGATTCCAATGGCAACAAAGCCTGAGGGAAACCAAACTGCATCACAGCAAAAAAATAGATTGCACTTGGAAGTGTAAATAAGGAAAAAGGCCCTTAGAATTAGGCTCCCTAAATGGAGAACCAACAAAAACCCCTACTAAACAATTTCTTGCTTAGCTAAAATAGCCTGTGCAATATATTTGCAAAGAAAAAAATTACCATCATTTATAATAGAAGAAACATTTTCATTCCTTGTTCTTGAAAACAACATCATTCCTTTGATTTCTAGATAATCCAAACTACGATAGCAATTATTCTAAGTAATGAAGATTTTTTAGTGAAACTCCAATTGCATGCATCAACCTATGTAAAGTGATCCCACTACCTAGCCATTCCCATAAAAGAAGTTTGAATTGGTGAAACAAACAAAACAAGGTTGCACCTTAGAGCAATGAAAAAACAAGTGAATCATATCTTCCTCTTTAGCATGATAAATTGGGCATCAAGATTGCTTTTATGAACCTTTTTCAAGTTAGACCTTGTAGGCAACATTTCCATATACAATTTCCATAGAAAAAGCTTAAATCTAGGTTTGCATTTAACTTTCCTGTAACGTCCCGACTCGTCACATGGGGCCCAGGTGCTACTTTAGTAACGTCTGTATACCTGATACCATAGTCAATACATAAATGCAGCAGAAATAATGAAAAATTCCCTAACATACATTTATACATAAGGGCCTCCAAGAAAATTCATATTACAACCCATAACACTGTACAAAAAAGAAAACTCAGTCTATACCCACTACATACATAAGCTAAACGGTTAGTTCGGCCCCTTTAGTCTGCTAAACACAATCCCTAGTATTTCCTGAAAAGATAATTTGTATATTGGGGTGAGACATTTTTCCATAAGGAAGACTAAGTTAAAATCAGTGTGTGGCTAGCGTGAATTTTAGTGTATACTGAAAATAACCAGTTCCTCATTCAACCGAAAATATCATTTACAAACATATAGTCATTCTATATAGTTGAAAATATTTTTTTTCCTTTCCATAGTATAAACCAGTTCTGTAAATATTTAACATCATTTACGTAAATCCACATATATGCATATAAGACAACTCCTAGTGACTAACGCCATTTACTTCCCCCATGGCACGGGTTGTGCGACCCGAAGGCTGGACTAAGCTTGAGTGATCAGCCCAAAATAAAGTCAAAACATCATCATCTGCAAATACGTCTACAGGCATCCACAGCCAAACTGCAAGTCCAACGCCCTTACTTTAATCTCACGCAGGCAGTCGGCTGAGACCCCCCTACACTTCTATCCAAAACAGTGTGGGTGCACGTAGTCTAATAATCAATCACTAGCAACGGTACCGTGCTCACATAACAATTGGTCCCCAAGGTTCTTAAATCATATCATGCAATTTAAGTAATAAAAACTATAATTTAAATCATTTCGTTTTACACTTGTCATTTAATAAAAAATCGGCCTCCGACCGTCAAATAAACTCGGCTCACAACCGTCAAATAAAACCTGACCCCCGACCATCATATAAAACCTGGCCCCAGCAGTCAAATAAACTCGGCTCACAGCCGTCAAATAAAACCTGGCCCTTGGCCATCATATAAAACCTAACCCCTGGTCGTCATATCAAGTCCCTTTATTATTTGCAAGCAATTCCAATATGTTTCACAAACAATTCCAGTATATTTCACAATTATTCCCAAATTTGGTTTCATGATAAACCATAAAATCATTCATCTGCCACACAATTTCAGTATTTGAATACAGTCCAGGAGACAACCAAAGATACACAGTATTTTTAGTTCATAAAATAACTCAGATTTTCCACTATTCGTAATATTCAAAAATATTGTACCATATATCCTAGGTTTGTAAAATATCTGTTGAACGGTTGGTTTTCAAAATAGTCTTTGAACTCATAAATATATATATATATATATATATATATATATATGTATATATATATATACACTAGTTTAATCGGTTCAAATTTAATAAAAATCCTGACTTAACTTAATCCCTTACCTGAATCCTGAAAAGTCACGTAAAAATTTCAACCCATGCCCAGAGCGTTCAAAACTCCAAACCTTGAAATCACATTATCCCCAATAAAATCAACTCAGCCCCAAAATTATAATTACCTTAATATTCCTAGGCTCACAAAATTCCCAATAACTATTTAACATTTCCTAAGCCTATAAACTTCAAATAAATAATTAGATTCCCAAAAATAGCAAATTTGCTAATCCCTAAATCTCACCCTAGCCTTGGAGTGGTGCTTAGGAAACCCAAATTGAAAATCCACTTTAGTTAAAATGACAACAATTGAGGCTAGGACCTCGTGGTTGTGTCCAATCGTTGATTTGGCTAAAGATTTAAGAAAAAATTGAGGAAAGGAAAAGAGTTTACCTTACCCCAAGAGTGGTGCCTACGCCGCTCCTACGACAGATCCACTCCGGTAGGAATGTCAGTGACAGAGAATGGAACCCAATGGTATCTTTCGTTTTTCGATCAGCACCCGTTTGGCCGACGAAATCAAGGAGAGAGAGAGAGGGGGAAGGCGAAGGAGAGAGAGTGGCGTAGAGAGAGATGCTTTGTAGAGACCTGAACCCGTAAATAAGGAAAATAAATAAGAAACAGTATAAAGGGGTATTATAGCAGGGTTCATTGATGAAGGCAGTATGTTCATCGACGAAGTCCCTTCAATGCTTCGTCGACAAAATTCAGAGCGTCGTCAACAAAGGAATATCGAGCGAGCCAAAGAAATAATCCGGATGGAGTTCGTCGACGAAGGTATGGCTTCGTCCACGAACCTAGTGGGTGGCTCGTCGACGAAAGAGCCACCTCGTCAACAAGTTTGACTCGGTCAAAGGCCCTATGTATATCCTTTTTGGTTACTTAAGGGTTAAGAAAACCCAAATGCTCTCTCGCTCTCTCTCTAGAACCAGCGAGTTCTCTCTCTCTCTCTCTCTCTACGAATCTTCGCCGTTCGTCGTCCGTTTCTATGAACGAAGGTTCCTGCGTAGATCAAGAGAGAAAACTCTACAAATATAGCTGATCAGATCATCGTTTTGAAGATTTTTGGATTTTCCTAAAAATCGAAATAAAGATCTAATTTTGTTTTGGATTAGGTAGTTATATAGTAATTGAAATTGTAATGAAGTAATGTTCTGTGATTTTTAGGTTTCGAGGATCCCGGGTAGTTGTTTTGGACCGTTCCATACGTGTTTTCATTTGCAGGTTTAAGGTAAAGGGAACTGGTTTACAACAGTCTTTTTGTAAAACTAAATCGCTAAAAAGTTCATTTATGTTAATATGTATACTATGACTGCTTATTTTCTAAATTCCACTAGGTAAAAATGTCAGTTTTACGATTTTTACGATTTTGGGTAAAAATAAGGGTTTTGGCGTATGATATCCAAACTTTTCAAAACCTCCTTATGTGCATTATTATTAACGTAGGAGATGCTTGAATCCCTTATTTTCCATTTGAATGATGTTTATTGAATTTTATACGATATAGCGGGTTTTTCATTCAAACTAGTGTGACATATGTAATGAAACGGAATGTGTGAATCTTTTATAGTACTTGTGTGAACTATGGGAACTGGAGTTCCACTTTGCTATACGAAAAATGTGAAAAACAGGTGCCGATTATATACCGAGTTATATACGTAAAAAGGGTTAAACCGAGAGGATGTGTGCCGATTTATACCACGATGTGATTTTATGAATTTGTGATAATACTGGAATTGCACAGATTATTATGTTGTATTGTAAATTATATGTATGATAAATGGAACCACAGCTTGCTACCAAAGGAGTTGAAAGATACTTCAGATTAAAGGAGTTGAAAATACTTCAGAATAATGGGGTTGAAAGATACTCCCGTGACTAAAGGCACAATTCCGTTGCTAGTAAAGTACAGTGCAATCACACATGTAAATTAGTGTGAGTACAAAGATAGTCGGCTTGCAGGAGTATTGGGACCACTGGAGAAATAATGGATCAGGTGAGGCAGTCGGACTATATAATAGATGCTTGACAATGCCTGCATGAACAGGGCATGTCAGAGTTATCAGTGCACAACTCGAGCCATGGGGTAAATAGGAAAAACTTGACATACCAAGCTAGTCGTTGTTCTAATATTCACATGCATGATTTAAATACTAAAATGGGTAAATAGATCTTCTATATTACAGTATTGCAAATATGCTTTATATGTACCTACTCTAAATTGAAATATACACATATGGTCACACACTGTTGTAATACCTTCTGCTTTACTAAGAAGTGTCTTACCCCATTATCCAACCTTTGTTTTCAGGTCCATCAAGACGTCGGTCCTAGTTGCTAGAGGGACTTGGAAAGTTATTTTTAGTTTTAGCTTACGTAAGTATTCTATTTGTGTATTAAACTTAGTTGGGGTATTTTTTTTGGAGGTTGTAATAACTGATTATGTTCTAAGTCTGAATGAATGTATTTGAGGATACAGTAGAAAGCTCTGGTATATGTCTAATAGAATCCCTATGGATGTTTATGTTTTTCGCCACATTTGAATTACAGTTATGTATGTTTATCAGCTATAGGTTTTCTGTAGGTGTGGTAGCAATCTAGGTCTGTATCAAGGGTCGGGTTGTTACAGTTGGTATTAAAGCCCTTAACGAGTCAGAAGTATGATTTGATTCGTGCTGCCTCGTTAGGGATATATGTAGAACTTAGGATTTGCTAGTTTCTATAGTCTAGAATATACCAGAGTATAGGACATGGATAAGACCTAGGGTTTTGCTTTGTATATCTGGAGATAGAAATTCATTGACCGACTTCTGTGTTTTTCTAGATCAATCGAAAGGTTCAAAAAATCACGGCAATCCATTGACGGTTTTGTTTCCAAGTGGAAGGGCGGAACTTGAGTTAGAATGATGATGTCAAATTAATGGAGTACGTCAACATTAAGGATATGGATTTAGGGGACTGAGTCTATAGTATGATAGTATTAGCCGATGCTTAGGTTATTACCTTTCTAATGGATTTCTCAATTACTTTTCAAGATGGAATCCAGGGATAATACTGCCAACATGAGAGGCAGTAATAGTGAGGGTGCTAGCCATGAGGCTGACAGTGACTCTACTAGTGTATTTTGGGATTTTGCACAGCAACTTATGGCAAAGGTAGTGTGAACAAATAAGGGGTTGGACCATCCCACAACTGAGATGGGTTGCTCCATTGATTAGTTCACCAAGTTGAAGCCTTCGGTTTTCATAGGAAGTGCAAATCCAATTTGAGCTGAGAACTAGATCTAGGAGATCGAGAAGATCTTGGATGTTTTAAATTGCATGGAGAAGCAGAAGGTAACCTTTGCAATGTTCAAGTTGTCTAGGGAGGCAGAGAGATGGTGGGTGTTAGTTAAGAAGATGGAGGAGCACCAACCGATACTAGTAGCAATCACGTGGGCTCGTTTCAAAGAGCTATTCTTTGAACGGTACTTTCCAATCACAGTTAGGAACGCGAAGATGGAGGAATTCATGAGGTTGACACAAGAGTCACTAATGGTGCAGCAATATGCTGCCAAATTCCAGAAGCTATCCCGATTCGATCCATTCATGATACCGAATGAAGCAATGAAGGCCTAGAAGTTTCAGATGGGTTTGAGGAAGGAGTACAGAGACAGACCGCGATCTTGCAAATGCAAGACTTTGCTACACTGGTTGACAAAGCCACTGTGGCAGAAGAGAGTCTGCTGGAGGACAAAGAGGTTTAGGTCCTGAAGAAAAGGCCAATGTCTCCCAGTTCGTCTTTCAGGGCAAGGCAGAGTAATTGGAAGAAGAACAGTAGTGGTACATCTCAAAGTACCACATCTTATCATGGTTGCTCTTTGTGTGTTAAGAGACACGATGGGCAGTGTTGGATGACTACGGGGGCTTACATACGATGTCGTAAACAGGGACATAAGGCGAAAGATTGTCGCATGTAGGGAAACAGTGGAGCCCCACAATAGCCATACAAAGGAAATACACAGGCGCAGCGTGGTGGTTAGTAAGGGGGTACAACCCAGGCTAGGGTGTATTCTCTGACTCCAGGCGATGCTGAGAATGCTGGTAATGTAGTCACAGGTATCATTTACATGCTTTCTCATAGAGTTGTTGTATTATTTGATTCTGGGGCAACGCATTCCTTTATTTCACGAGAATTTGTTAAACTATGTGGATTAAAGGTGAAACTGTTGGATTATGAACTAGTGGTGGCTACACCGTCTGGGTCTGTAGTTGGGTGTAGCAAGGTAATTCATGACTTCCCAGTTGAAATTCAAGGGAGGGTACTACTAGTTAGCCTTGTGGTGTTTGGCATGTACGACTTTGATATTATCCTTGGGATGGACTGGTTATTGGCCAGTTATGCAAGTATCGATTGCCACACAAGGGAGGTGTTGTTTAGATCGCCAAGAGAGCAGGAATTCAAGTTTCTAGGGTCGTGTGTGCATTCCGCACCATGGATCCTTTCAGTTATGCAAGCTAGGAAGTTAATCCTAAATGGATGCTAGGGGTATCTGGCGTTTGTGAAAGAGATGCCATCTGAAGAGCGTAAACTGGAGATGATTGCAGCGGTGCACGAGTTCCCTGACGTGTTTCCAGAGGATTTTCCAGGATTACCTCTAGACCATGAAGTGGAATTCGTTATAGAATTAGCTCCAGGCACGACGGCGATATCGAAAGCTTCATATCGTATGGCTCCAGCTGAATTGGGAGAGTTGAAAGAACAGTTTCACGAGTTTTTAGAAAAGGGGTACATTCGACCAAGTGTTTCTCCCTGGGGAGCACCGATGTTATTTGTGAAGAAGAAGGATGGGTCAATGAGGATGTGCATCGACTATAGAGAGCTTAACAAGGTGACAGTAAAGAACAAATACTCGTTACCCAGGATTGATGATTTGTTTGTTCAGCTTCAGGGCACGCGGGTCTTCTCAAAGATTGACCTATGATCTGGGTATCACCAGCTGAAGGTGAAAGCGGAGGATGTTCAGAAGACAGCATTTTGAACCCGATATAGCCATTATGAATTTATGGTTATGCCTTTCGGTTTGACTAATGCAACTGTAGCATTTATAGATCTAATGAACAGGGTCTTCCACAAATATTTAGACCAGTTCATTGTGGTATTTATTGATGACATCCTAGTTTATTCTAGGAGCGCTGCAGAGCATGAAATTCATTTGAGGCTGCGACTGCAAATGCTTAGGGATAAGAGGTTATATGTTAAACTAAAGAAGTGTGAGTTTTGGCTAGAACAAATTGCATTTCTTGGGCACGTAGTGTCCAAAGAAGGTGTATCAGTGGACCCGTGTAAGATAGAGGTAGTAGTGGATTGGGCGAGACCGAAGAATGTTTAGGAGGTCAGAAGTTTTCTAGGTCTTGCAGGTTACTACTATTGGTTCGTAGAAGGGTTCTCCAGTTTAGTAGGTCCTTTGACACGACTCACGAGGAAGAACTTGTGGTACGATTGGATTATTGAGTGCGAGCTGAGTTTCTAGGAGCTGAAATGGCGACTGGTTACTGCTCTAGTTCTAACTATTCCATCTGGGTATGACGGCTTTGTTATCTACAATGACGCCTCTAAAAAGGGTCTTGGATGTGTTCTAATGCAACATGGCAGAGTAGTTGCTTACGCTTATCATTAACTCAAAGAGTACGAGAAGAACTACCCGACACACGATATGGAATTAGCAGCAATAGTGTTTGCATTGAAAATTTGGAGGCACTACCTATACGGTGAAAGGTGTGAGATTTTTACTGATTATAAAAGTTTTAAATACTTTTTCACCCAGAAAGAGCTAAACATGAGACAGCGCAGGTGGCTTGAGTTAATAAAAGACTACAACTGTACTATTAGTTATCACCTAGGAAAGGCTAATGTGGTAGTTGATGCTTTAAGTCAGAAGTCAGTTGATGCGTCAGTCTCAGCAATGGGAGTTCAGCATCAGATTTGCATGGACCTAGAAAGGTTGGGCTTGGAGGTGGTGGAAAGAAATCATCATGCTGTTCTTGCCAGCTTGGTGGTACAACCGACCTTACAGGAGAGGATCTGAGCAGCGCAGGAGGGGGATCTAGAGTTGGTTGTGGTGAAGGAAGGAGTTCAAAAGGGGTTGAAGTCGTATTTCAATATCTATGGAGATAGGACATTGAGATTTCACAGCAGGATTTGTGTACCGAATGATGCCATGATTAAATGGGTCATTCTGGATGAGGCACACCATTCACTCTAAACCGTACATCCTAGTAGTACGAAGATGTATCAGAATTTGAGGGAATCTTTCTGGTGGTCCAACATGAAAAGAGAGATTGCTTGTCTTGTAGAGCAATGCCTGATATGTCAACGGGTCAAGGAAGAGCACCACAGGCTAGCAGGACCATTTCAACCACTTAGCATCCTCGAGTGGAAGTGGGAGCACGTCTCAATGGATTTTGTGATGGGATTACCTGCGGCGGTGCATGGGCAAAATGCTATATGGGTTATAGTGGATTGGCTGATGAAGACTGCACATTTCATTCCAATCAGAGTCCGCTACTCTCTAAATAGGCTGGCTGAGCTTTATGTGTAAGAAGTGGTATGACTAAATGGTATCCCTATTTCTATTGTTTCAGATCGAGATCCGCGTTTTACATCTCGTTTTTGGAAGAGTCTACAAGATGTCTTGGGATCACAACTGATGTTCAATATATCTTTCCACCCGTAGACGGATGGACAGACGGAGAGGACTATTCAGACGTTAGAGGATATGTTGCGGATTTGTATACTAGACTTTGGTGAGAGTTGGATACGATATCTACCGTTTGTTGAGTTTGCATATAACCACAATTACCAGGCTAGCATAAAGATGACACCTTACGAAGCACTGTATGGTCGTCGGTGTCGATCTTCGTTGTACTGGGATCAGGTAGGTGAGCTATAGATATTGGGTCCAGAACTGGTTCAGCAGGCCTCTGCAAAGGTTAAGTTGATCAGGGAAAGAATCAAGGCAGCTCAGATTCGACAGAAGACTTATGCTGATACTCATCTACAAGAGTTGGAATTTGAGGTAAGAGATATGGTATTCCTGAGGATCGCTTCGATAAAAGGGGTGATGAGGTTCAGAAAGAAGGGGAAGCTAAGTCCTCAGTATATCGAGCCTTTTTAGATCCTGAAAAGGATAGGTTCGGTTGCTTATCGAGTGGCTTTACTCCCAACACTATCCAGAGTCCATGACATATTTCATGTGTCAGTACTAAGGAAGTACGTACCCGATCCATCATATGTACTGTGTTACGAACCTCTTGAGATCAATGATGCTTTATCATATGAGAAGGTACCGATACAAGTATTAGATCAAAAAGTTCAGCAGTTATAGACTAAGGAAATACCTCCAGTAAAGGTATTATGGCGTAACCATGCAGTGGAAGAAGCTTAATGGGAGCTAGAGTTAGAAATACGCCAGAAGTACTCACAGTTATTTTATGGTACGTAAGTATGTATAGTAGTAAAGGTGGTTCAGATTTAACAGCATGGTCTTAGGGAGAGTTTTGTATATGTATGTAATCTTTCGAAACATCGTATTGGAACCACGGTATTTCTCCGCCATATGTGAGGATATATAATAAATTTGGGTCGGAGCCGCTATATGGGTGACTGCCGACTCTTCAGTATAACATAGCTATAAGATAAGATTACGCTTAGCAACGGTTAATGAATTTTGGGGACGAAATTCTTATAAGGAGGGAAGATTGTAGAAACCCAAACCCATAAATAAGGAAAATAAATAAGAAACAGTATAAAGGGGTATTACAACAAGGTTCGTCGATGAAGGCAGTATGTTCGTCGACGAAGTCCCTTCAGTGCTTCGTCGACAAAATTCAGAGCGTCGTCAACGAAGGAATATCAAGCGAGCCAAAGAAATAGTTCGAATGGAGTTTGTTGACAAAGGTATCGCTTCATCCATGAACCTAGTGGCTGGCTCGTCGACAAAGGAGCCACCTCGTCGACGAGTTTGACTCGGTCAAAGGCCCTAAAAATATCCTTTTTGGTTGCTTAAGGGCTAGGAAAACCCAAAAGCTCTCTTTCTCTCTCTAGAACCAGTGAGTTCTCTCTCTCTCTCTCTCTCTCTCTCTCTCTCTCTCTCTCTCTCTCTCTCTCTATGAATCTTCGCCATTCGTCGTTCGTTTCTATGAACGAAGGTTCCTGCGTAGATCAGGAGAGAAAACTCTACAAATATAGGGGATCAGATCGTCGTTTTGAAGATTTTTGGGTTTTCCCAAAAATCGAGGTAAGGTTCTAATTGTATTTTCAATTAGGTAGTTATATAGTAGTTGAAATTGTAGTGAAGTAATGTTCTGTGACTTTTAGGTTTCGAGGATCCCGGGTAGTTGTTTTGGACAGTTCCGTACATGTTTTCATTTTCGGGTTTAAGGTAAGGGGAATTGGTTTACAACAGTCTTTTTGTAAAACTAAATCGCTAAAAAGTTCGTTTATGTTAATATCTATTACTAGACTCTTAATTCGATAAATTTCCACCAGTTCAAATGTCATTTTACGATTTGGGTAAAAAATAACAGTTAAACTGAGAGTATTGATATCGTTTATTCCCAGATAGTTATTGTTTTTCACAACCCAATGAAATTTGTGAAAATACTAGACGTGCACAAATTATTATGTTTGTGTGTAATTGTATTATTATAATGAACCACAACTTTCTATCAAGGAGTTGAAAGATACTTCAAATTAAAGGAGTGAAAAATACTTCAATTAAAGGGGTGAAAGATACTCCCGTTACTAAAGCACATTTTGTTATCGAGTAAGTACATGCAATCACACTATGAATCTTGTGATACATAGATCGTCAGCTTGTAGGAGTATTGGGACCACTGGTGAAATAATGGACCAGGTGGGGCAGTTGGACTATATAATAGGTTCTTGACAATGCCTACACGAACAGGGCCTGTCAGAGTTATTAGTGCACAACCTGAGTCACGGGGTAAATAGGCAAAACTTGACATACCGAGCTAGTCGTTGTTCTAATATTCATATGCATGATTTAAATACTAAAATGAGTAATTAGATCTTCTATATTACAGTATTGAAATTGCTTTATCTGTACCCACCCCGCTCTAATGCATATACCACGTGGTCACACACTAATTGTACTAATCTTCTTCCGCCTGCTGAGAACGTGTCCTCGACCCCATTATCCACCTTTTGCTTTTGGTTTATCAAGTACGCGGCCTAGTTGCTAAGGGACTTTGAAAGTGTTTTACTTTATATATATATATATATAATATATATATATATAGATATATCCATTAATATAATTTATTTCCTGACTTTATTTAAATGTTTATTAATTTCTTGATTAATAATAATAACTAATAATACTATATACTATTTTTTTTTTACCTTCCCTTGCTATCAATTTTTTTGGAGCATTACATTCTCCCCTCCTTATATAAATTTCGTCCTCAAAATTTGCTAATCAATCATTTTACCTAACCATCCTAAAAATCTAGCACACACACCCACAGCACATCCTCTAGAATTTGAATAGTCCTCTCAGACTACCCATCCATCCATGGGTGAAACGCGGTACTAAAAGTAATTTGAGATCCCAAGGCATCCTGTGAACTTTTCAAGAACCGAGAGGCGAATCGTGGATCTCGATCAGAAACAATGGAAACTGGGATGCAATGAAGTCATACAATCTCCTGCACATAAAGTTTTGCTAGCCTATTCATAGAATGACTAATTCTTATTGGAACAAAGTGCACAATCTACATCAGCCGATCCATTATTACCCAGATGGCGTTCTATTCATGCACCGTTGAAGGCAACCCTGATACGAAGTCCATCGAGATATGCTCGCACTTCCACTTAGGGATATCAAGTGGCTGAAGTGGTCCCTCTAGCCTCTGGTGCTCTGCTTTTACCTGCTGACATGTTAGACACTATTCCACGAATCTAGCAATCTCCCTCTTTATGTTACTTTACTAGAACAATTCTTGCAGATCTTTATACATTTTCGTGCTTCCAAGATGAACAATATAAAGAGAGCGATGAGTCTCCTCCAGAATCGTCTTTTTAATCTCCGCATCATCAGGCACACACAATCTAACATGAAATGTGAGAACTCCATCCTCAGAAACATTGAAGTTTGGTTGCTGCTCACTCATTACTTTCTCCACAATTTCCATCAACTCCACGTCTCTTATCTGAGCGGCTTTAATTTTCTCCTGTAAGGTTGGCTGGATAATTAGACTAGTTATAGTCGCCTGGTGATTTTCTTCCATTAATTCCACACCCAACCTTTCCAGGTCCATCTCAATCTTATGCTGAACCACAATTGCTGAGACTGATGCAGGCACTGACTTCCGACTCAAAGCATCAGCTACCACATTAGCTTTTCCTGAGTGGGAACTAATGGTACAGTCGTAGTCCTTTATTAATTCCAGTCATCTCCGCTACCTCATGTTTAACTCTTTCTGAGTGAAAAAGTAGTTAAGACTTTTGTGGTTGGTGAAGATCTTGCACCTCTCACCGTATAGGTAATGCAACCAGATTTTTAACGCAAACACCACCGCTGTCAGCTCCAAGTCATACGTTGGGTAGTTCTTCTCGTACTCCTTGAGTTGGCGAGAAGCGTATATGATAACCTTTCCATGCTGCATCAAGACACACCTGAGCTTTTTCTGCGATGCGTCACTATAGATCACGTAACCACAATCCTCTAATGGAATGATCAACACTGCAACTGTGACTAACCGCTGCTTAACAATTCCTGAAAACTCTGCTCGCATTCCCAGGTCCACTCAAACTTACTGTTGGAATTTGTGTATTCCCAAGAGGCGGGGTGAATTAGGTATTTAAAAAATTTCTTCCTCGTTCTAATTAACCAGAAGCAGTAATACACAACCTTGGGTATGTCTATTATCCCATCACACTTGGGTAACTAACTGAGCAAAGTATTTAAACATTTAAAGTTGCTCATATTTATCATCATTCACATATTAAAAACATAAACATTCAAGTGTAGACAATATTGCGAAAATTAAATCAGGCACAAGAGGTGTTTAGGGGTTCGGCCAAGCTGCCTACGACCCGCCTTGCTCTCAAGCCCGAGGATTACACTAATGCTCACTTAACGGGTGAGGCGGCACCGATTACAAATAGGTCAATTACCAAGGTTTGACCTCACCTTACAATCTATCCTTACGGGCTACATAACACCCTCTCAGCCTTACTTGTAATACAACAGATGATAACATTTTTGCGTACAATTCCTAATGCTTTCTGAATACACAAGCAGATTGTACCACTATTCCACATGCCAATAATTAATGCACTTCAAAGATAGATCTATAGCTCGTGAAGATGCAGGAACCTACTCTCAAGATATTATCAATATGCAATCAACGTGTGAGAAGGTGGTGCTACACAATAATCTTTGAAACCATGTACTCCAATATATCAATCACAAATAAGTTCAACGATTTTAAAAAGAAGAACAAATATCTCAAAAGGATTTTCAAAAACTTTACGCACAAGAGATCTTTTATAAACCACTTGTCAAAAAAAAAGAAAAAAAAAACAATTGCTTCACAAACAAGAAAGCTAAGAATCTTGCAATCAGATCAAGATCACAATTAGCAAGATTTTTTCCCCACACAATAATTTATAAACAAATCTAATGGTTACAATTTTTGGCTTAACTTTCTTTAGAAAATCACAATCAATGCAACAATGAGAGTTTTAAGCAGTGTAGGATGATTTAGAGTACTCTCACTCAATAGTTTCGCAAAAGAATATCAAATGATGAGTAATTTGGCTTTGAGTATGAAAGGAGCCTAAAAATTTAGAGGATCTTTTCTTAATCAGAAAACTCCCTAATCTATCTTTAGCTTGCAAATGAGTTCATATATATAGAATAAATGGCCCAAAAGATTTTGACGCACTTTGGGACTCAGGGGTGTTGGATGGTGTGTATCCCTAGAGCGTGGGGGGGTGATTGGGTTTTAAACTTTTCACTAATTTGAAAAATTACAAACACCAATTCACCACATCTCATATCCCATTCACTTGTCACGCGATAGTAAAAATAATTTTAAACGTGAAAGCAACTACACTTGTGCAGTATCTTATTTAAATCAAATGTGTGTACACAAATAATTTTAACATTAAATAAAAATTCATACACATGCTAAAATTAAAGTGCGAGAATTTAAATAAGATAAAAAGAGTGACACCATATTTGTTATCGAGGTTCGGCCAAACCAGCCTACGTCCCCGCCTTGAGCATACCCCCGAAGGATTCCATTATACCTGCTCACTTAATCGGTCGGAGCAAAAGCCTTTTATATCCTCTCCTTACAAGGCGAGGAAAAGTTCAACTCAATTACTAGGTTGAGCCGAACTAGTCTCACTTACGGGGCTAAGACTCTCCAGTTCAATTCCGTGCTGAATCGAACCAGTCTCACTTCCGGGGCTGAGACTCCCCAGTTCAATTCCAGGCTAAAACAAACTGTTACAATAAAAACCTTTTTGTATATATGAAAAAGCTTCTAAATACAAGCATGGATGTACACACTAAGCTCATAAAAATACACACTCCAATGATATGAAATAATGCTCAGGGGAGTAAGGGTGTTTAACTATATTTAAACCCTAATAAAAAGTTTTCTCCAAGAAGATATTTCAATAATAATAGGAGAACCTAGGGTTTTGCTCTTCCAATGTTTTTGCCAATAGAATGGGGGTAAGAAAATGAGTACTATAGTTCCCAACAAAGATTTATGCTATAAGAACTACTTGGCGATCTAGGAGTTAGCCCCAGAAATATTTGTGTCAACAAACAATTTTCTCCCAAATATTTATAAAAGAATTAATTAGGAAACCCAAAGCTATACTCTAAAAAGATTTCAAATAGAATAAGTGGAGTAAGCATGTAAATAAATAGCCCAAAATAAATACACCTTTCAAGAGGAATTTTGAATGCAAGAGTGGAAAGAGTTGGGAGTTTTTGTATACATTTGGCCTCAAAAGAATAATTTAAACAATAAAAAACATTTTGGGGGAACTTTGATTAACAATGGACAAGAGGGAAAATTTGGGTTAATCAAAGTTGCTAATCTGAGTTATGGAGAGGGTATTTATAGATTTCCCAAAAATATAATCGTTCAGGCCACATATGAAATTTTTATAAATGTTTTAATAAATTTTAATACAATTAACCCCGTTTAAATATTTTAACCATGGTAAAAATATTGGGGCAACCCAAGAGCACCAATCAACCAAAGCAAGGTTCGGTTGACCAAGTTGTGCACGTTTGGTCGACCGAGTAAGAAATGAACTAAAAGTTCGATCAACCAATCAATGAGGTTTCAGGGCGATTTTTCTTTTCTGCTCGATTCGGTCGATCGGGAGCTTTTGAACTAACTAGTTCAGTCGACCACACCATTGAGTTCCCACACATGGGAACTCGATCGACTAGGGTGTTGGCTTAAGAATTTGGCTCGGTCGACCGTATGGTCAAAGTGTTGACTCAGAGGGAATTTGGTCGACCGGGTAAGAATGAACTAGTATGTTCGGTTGATCGGGCAGTGGTCAAAGTGTTGACCCAGTCTCGATTCGGTCGACCGAGAGATATTGTACTTGTGTAGTACGGTTGACCGAATATACAACTTAAGTGCATTTCAATTCTATTTAATTATATAATCAGCCTTTCCATATGATCATATATATGCATGTATGAGTGTCTTAGGGTCATTCTAGGCCTTTTTTAGGACACCAAAAAAATCTGGCGTCGGTCGACCTCCCTAAGGTCATTCGGTTCCCTATGGTCAAGTTACGGTCATCTGAGCATATAATCCATATCATGCAGATGCATGCATTATTACAAACTAGAGATATATAAAAAATTAAATGTAATTACATAAAATAAACATCTTCTTCATCTTTTTGCTCTTCTGACTTTATGGAATGCACTTGATCATATAATCTTTAAGTCCTGCAAGCTTCCATAGCCGTTTTCTTATGTGTGTGTTAAATTAATGAACATGTTCACATGCTAAATAGAAACATGAGCTTTGTCAACATCAAAACAGGGATCGAATTCAAAAAGTCAATAAGGGGAATTATTAAAATTGTTTTAGACATGTTTAATCAAAATAACCTTGATTTACTCTTAATTACCCGTTATAAAATTTTGGCCAACTCGAGAGTTTCGATCGACCGTACTAAGGGTTCGGTCGACCACTTTATGAGTTTTGGTCGATTGTGGAGTTTTTCAACAGAGAATATGGTCGACCGTATTAAGGCGACTTTGAACCATTTTTAGTTCGATCGACCAAGGCAGGTTCGGTCACAGGTTTGGTCGACTGTATTCAAATGAACTAAAAAATTTAGTCGACTGAGTGTACGGGGTGTCAGACAGGTGTCAGTTCGGTCGACCATGGAAGGCAAGTTCATTTCAAGATGGTCGACCGAGTAGTCAACATGTTAACTCTGGTAAGTTTGGTTGACCGAAGCTTCTATATAGCTTCTGGTTCAGTCGACTAAAATGACTTAAAGAATGCATTTAAGTTCTGATTTTCATTTGAAGTCACCCTTATTCATATAATATAACTTTTGAGTTATAAGAGACTTTTCATGTTATGTTTTAGGGACCTAAAGTCAATCTATGACCTTGAGCATTAAGTCCAAAAAATCCGACGTAATCCTAACAGTTCTGTGGTTCCCTATGGTCATTGAGCTTATTTGTCCTATCATGCATGCAGTGCATTAGTTATTATAGACCTTTGATAATAATTACAAACCCTTGATAAAAAAAATACAACTTAAAACAAAAATCATTCTTCATGCGCTGCTCCTTTACAATTCCATGGATTATATCGGGTTATGCTCGTTTAGGTGCTCTTTATGGCTTCCAAATTGCATCATCATCTGTGGTAACTAAAACATAAACATGATCAAATATTCAAAGCACATAGATGAGATATTATGGTTTGTCATAATCAAAACAGGGATCTGACCAAAAAGTAAACACTTACTTTTCTTTCTCGTAAGCTGCGTCAAAGGACCCGACAATCTAGAAAAACTCTCGACGAATCGACGATAGTGTCTCGCCAGACCCAAGAAACTTCTATTCTCATGCACGTTCTTCGGTCTTGCCCAGTTAACTACCGCCTCCACTTTACTCGGATCCACTGAAATCCCCTTCTTGGACACTACATGTCCCAGAAATGCAACCTGCTCCAGCCAGAATTCGCATTTCTTGAATTTAGCAAAAAACTTCTTCTCTTTGAGTACCTAAAGAACCAATCTCAAAAGAGCTTCATGTTCTGCTAGACTCCTCGAATAAACCAGGATGTCATCGATAAACACCACCACGAATCGATCTAGGTACTCATGGAAAACCCTGTTCATCAGGTCCATGAATGTCGCAGACGCATTCGTCAATTCGAACGGCATCACCAAGAACTCGTAATGGAC
This sequence comes from Malania oleifera, assembly GCF_029873635.1. Classification (NCBI taxonomy): domain Eukaryota; kingdom Viridiplantae; phylum Streptophyta; class Magnoliopsida; order Santalales; family Ximeniaceae; genus Malania; species Malania oleifera. The sequence continues at coordinate 32,703,492 of NC_080424.1, forward strand.
ATACCGGGTCTGAAATGCAGTCTTTGGTACATCCCCTAATTTCACCCTCAACTGATGATATTCATATCATAGATCAATCTTGGAGAAAACCTGTGTGCCCTTTAGCTGATCAAACATATCGTCTATACAGGGTAACAGGTATTTATTCTTCACTATCACCTTATTAATCTCCTAGTAGTCAATGCACATCCTCATTGACCCATCCTTCTTCTTTACGAACAACACCGGCGCTCCCTAGGGTGATACGCTCAATCTGATGAAACCCTTATCCAGAAGTTCCTGTAACTGCTCTTTTAACTCCTTTAGTTCAGCCAGCGCCATTCTATATAAAGCTTTAGAAATGGGTGTCGTCCCTAGAGCTAACTCAATGGAAAATTCTACCTCGTGGTCAACAAGTAATCCTAGTAAGTCCTCTGGAAAGATATCCGAGAACTCCCTTATCATTGGGATATTCTCCAGCTTCAGTCCTTACTTTGGTGCTTCTTTCACATATGCAAGATACTCGTGGCAGCCCTCTCAAATCAACCTCTTTGCCTGAATCGTTGAAAGGATCTATGGTGTAGAACACACATGTGACCCAATGAATTTGAACTCTTACTCCCCTGGAGGTCTGAACACTACCTCCTTTCTGTGGCAATCAACGCTTGTGTAGCTAGATGCTAGCCAATCCATCCCCAAAATGACATCAAACACATACATGTAAAAAACAATTAGGCTAGCAGGCAACATCCTCCACTGAATCTCCACTGGGTAGCCTTTGATCACCTTACTACATACCACAACTGACCCCATTGGCAAGACCACCCCTAACTCGGCATCTAACAACTAAGTCTCTGCCCCATATAATTTAACCGAACCTCGAGACACGAAGGAGTGCATCGCACCTGAATCAAACAATACAACAGCACTATTCGACAAAAAGGAAATAATACCTGTCACCATGTCACCATAATTCTCTGCATCCCTCAGCGTAAACGAGTACACCCACGCCTGGTTGGTGTTCCTTTGGTGACCACCTTGGGGTGCCTGATTACCTCCCCGATATTGAGGCTATGGAGGTGCATAGTTCAATGTCGCGCGACAGTCTCGCGCCATATGTCCAACCCCACCGCACCGATAGAAAATAGTTTGTCCTCCCCTGCACTCACCCTAATGCCTTTAATGGCATCTGGAACAAATAAGACGCTAAAAACTCCCCTAACGGGCTTGAGATCCCATATCCTATCGCTAGCTTGAGAAAGTACCAAGCCGCCTTCATGAACCCTAACTAGTGCTGGTCTGAAACCCCCTGAGGCAATGGGCCTCTTCTTTTAGTTTGCGGCTCTCTCCTCCTCCTGAATACTGGCCTCAACTGTCATGGCCCTGTCCACCAGCTTAAAGAAACTTTGAGTCAACAATGCCACCACTTGTGCCCGTATTCCCTGCCTCAAACCTCTCTCGAAAAATTCAAGCTTTCCTCGACTCATTTGGGACCATATGCGGAGCGAAACGGGATAGCTCCATGAACCTAGCCATATACTGTTGTATAGTCATGGGTCCCTAGGTAAGATGCAGGAACTCCTGAGCTTTCGCCTCTTAAGTGATAGTAGGGAAGTATCTATCAAAAAAGACCTCCTTGAAACGGCTCCAGGTGATAGATGTATGTCCTGGATATTGTTCCTCAACCATCTTCACTTATCTCCACCACCTCTTTGCTTCTCCTACCAATTTAAAGGTGGCAAACTACACCTTTTGCTCCTCTGTGCACTCCAGCACCCCCAGCAGCTCCTCCATCCCCTAAACCCAATCTTCAGCTGCAATCGGGTTCGCTCCTCCTAAAAATGCCGGAAGATTCATCTGGGTCAACTAATGAAAAGTGCAACCCCTATTAGCCAGTGGCTGATCCTACTTCCTGGAGTCCCTCCAAGTTTCCTTCCTAACCTATCGTGCTATACTTCGCAACACTGCCGAGGCATCAGCATCGTCCTCGCTGGAGGTATCCACATGATTATGCCCTCCAACCATGACATCCTTTTCCCTGGGATCCATCTTGAAGATATGATAGAAACAGACTTAGAAACTCCTCATTTTTCATAATTGAAGAAGTATGAAATGAAGAAACTACTAATACGTATGAATTCTCAATTTAAAGATTCATTCCTCTAGTTCTATCACAAACCGACAAGGTATCAATCTCCAACATAACACTGACTCCACACATGTACTCGACCGCCCTAATGTCTTAACCTAAATTTCCGAGCTCCAGTTTCTCAACCCAGAAACGAAACCATCGATGGATTTACCATGGTTTTCCTGAAATCGTCATTTTAGGAAAAACACAGAAAACCGTCAAAGGAACTCCGCCTCTAAGCTTCCAGACCAAAACCCAACCCAATATACCCACTCTCATCCTTATCCTATCTTCACCTATACTCTGGTAATTATCAACCATCAAATTCTATAGAACCAAGCAAACATAGGCTCTGATACCAACTGTAATGCCCTGACCCGCCACGTGGGGTCGGGTGCTACTTTAGTGACGTATGTGTACCTAATACCATAGTCAATACATAAATATAGTGGAAATAATGAAAAATTCATCAACATACATTACTAGAGTGCTAAACTACTTTTATACACAAGGGTCTCCAAGAAAATCCTCTTGGTAACTTCTCGTCGACGAGACACGCATCCACGTCGGCGATCCCAAGAAGCATGTTCTTTAAAATTTCCTTTCTTTCCTTTCCTTTATTATTTAATTGGTATAATTCACTAGGTCTCTACACCTAAATTCTGACTTAGCTGAAGATCTAGAAACAATATACTGCTTATTAGACTTACAACTAATTAGATTGTCACCCAGAAAAACAACAAAACTAGTAACAAACCCCCTAGTATCTCGACAAGCTGCCCAATCTGAGTTTGTATAAACCTTCAGTTGAAAATTACCTAAAACAGTAGAGAAAAATAAACCCAAACCCACTATACTTTTGATATATATTGCACCCCTCTATAAGTTGCAATCATATGGGATGTTCTAAGTTTACTCATGAATTGCTTAACCTTTGACAAAAAAGTCAGTATGACCTTGTTCTAGTCAAATATCATCAACCTCAAACTAATTGCTGTAGTGGAAAATCTTGAGTTCATCACCATCGCTAAATTACAACCAAATTCTGATCCATTGGTTATTCAGCTGGTTTACAACCAGCAAGCCACCAATCCTCAATCTTTCTAATGAATACTTCTTTGACCAAATGATCCCTTTAGAAGACCTAGCGCCTCTAAACACCCAAAAATATTTCAGAGGCCTAAAACTTTTAACCTAAATGATTATTCAATAAGTCTTCAAGAATCCATAGCATTACATCATATTGCTAGCCATTAGAATATCATCAACATATCTAAAGCATGATATAGTTCTCCCTTCAATCTTAAAAAAGAGATATCTGTTTTTTGATTGAGTAAAACCGCATCTGTCAAGTAATAGAACAATTTAGCAAACCAGTATCGTGAAGCTGTTTTAACCATACAATGATTTTTTAAGCTGGCAAAACCAGAGTTAGGCTCCCCCTGGCTATCAAAACTAGGTGCAGTACATTAACTCTCATGAAGGTTCACCTGAAGAAAAAGCATTATTCACATCTTTTGAATACTGTAGCTAGTTCTGACACAGCAATTGAAAGAAAAAGACGAACGGTAGCAAGTTTTTTGGCTACAAGTACTAAAGTCTCATTTAGTAAAACCCTCTATGAGTGGACCCTTTAGCACAAATCGAGCCTTACACTTTCAAATTGCCTTAGAATTAAATTTTCAATTTATAGACACCATCTACAGCCCAACATGATTTTTGCCAATAGTTAAAGGAACTACATCTCATTATCTTTTGCTCTAAGGCTGAAATTTCTCTGCATCACTCTCCTTCAGGACGGGAAGAATGGCTTAAGCAAGTTTTAGGTTCAAACGATAGAGTGGGCTAGAACAAAATGCTTATGAGAAACAGATTAATTTCTCTAAGATAGTAAGAGCTGAGAGGATGGGAAGTTTTCTGCAGAATAGAGCCAACACTTGTGAATGAGATGAATTAGGAAATTGTACATGGCCTGGTTTGAAGTGATAAGACTGAAGATATGTAGGAGGATGCCTTCACAACGAGTTGATCTCCTAGGAGATCAAACTTGGGGAAGAGAGACTGAAGTATGCTCTGAAATGTTGAAACTGAATCTGAGTTAGATAGGAGCAGGAAGATCAGATGTTGGGGAGTAAAGAAGAAAGGGATTCAGAATCTAGAGCAATGTGGGTAAGAACAAAGAAAAATTTTGGAGAAAAAGAAATAATCCAAGAAGGAAAAATGTGAGAAAGATTGGTAAAGGAACCGCAATTTCATGAATATTACCACATCTAGAAATATATCACACCTGGTTTCCAAATTTAACAATTTCTAGCGTTCTAACCTAGAAAGATACCAAGAAAATTAAGTTCACAGCTCTATGAGAGATTCAGCTCCATTTGAGAAAGTGTAGAACCAAACACAAGCATTCAAACACTTTTAGATGAGAATAAGAAGGTGGCTTATTTATAAAAGTTCAAAGCTCTTATAAGAACGAACAAGACATTGGAGTTTGTTAATAAGGTAACACTGTAAGAACACTATCCCCCACCCCCCCAAAATAGATATGAACCTTAGCGTTAAAGAGCAAGTCGTGCCACATTAAGAATATGTTTGTGTTCCTTTCACAACAAATTTTTGTTGTGGTGTAGAAACACAACTCAACGATGATAACCCCTTTAGAAGCAAGAAAGATGTTAAGCAATTCAGGTCCTTTATCACCTAATATAATTCTGGATTTTTGAAGAAGTTGGTCTATATGAACAAAAACAAGATTGTACAAAGAACCCCTTATGATTTTGATTTCATTAAAAAAATCCAAGTACTCTAGAAAATCACTCTACTATGGAAAAAAGTACTGAAAAATCCTTCCTTTGTAGAATTGACTATGCCCCATATATCACAATACCAATGAACAGAACCAGTAATCTTATTATTGTTAACTGGAAAGGGCAACTCGTTTTTGTTTTAGCGAGGATAGGTAAGTAGATGGACCAAATTCAGAAGACAATGAGGATATGTTTTATTTAAAAGATGTCATATGTAAAAACTAGGATGTCCTAATCGAAAATCCCAAGGCTACATTTTTGACGTAACAAAACCAAGTACTAGAGTGGTCACTGTGCAAATCAAGAGAGGAATTGGAAGTATTCAATCTGTACAGGCTATTTTGCAATTCACCCGTCCCAATAATCTTCCAAGTTGCCAAGTCCTGCAGAAAACATTTGTCAGCTTGAACAATTAAGCAACAATTTAAGGTAGAAGTAATCTTGCTGACTGAAATCAAATTGAATGAAAAAGTAGGGACACAAAGCACATTTTTCAGGAGGAGAGTAGGACTAAAAATAATGTCACCAATATGTGTGACATTAGTACAAGCACCATTCAGTAATTTGACTGAATATGGCACTGCTGTTGGTGGATTAGTATATAAACTTGGAGAATGAACCATGTGATCTGAAGCACCACTGTCAATCATCCAAGTATATGGAGTTAAAGAATGTGTAGCAAGACAAAATGAAGTGATATGACTTGAAAAATTTGGTCATAAAGCCATATTGGCTGAAAAAATAGAAGTGGAGGATGACTGTGGCTTGAGGAGAGCCAACAATTGTTGATACGAACTATAGTAAGGGACATATGGGTGGATGAATTATCATCAACCACAGAAGCTTGTTGAACTGAATTTACAGAAGTAGATCCAGCCTTGGTTCTGTCCTTGAACTTATAGTTAGGAGGATATCCATGCAACTTGTAGCATTTATCAACAATATGTCCAGCTAGACCACAATGACTAAAAAGTTGTAATGACCCAAAGAATAATGGTAAATAAATAATAATAAAATAGGGAGAAAAGGAAATAAAAAGGGGGCTTAGAAGGTCGTGTTCGTTGACGACGCAACATATTGAGCTCGTCAACGAGGGTGCTCTTCGTCGGCAAGGAAATACCGAGAGGGGGTTTTTGGTGATTCTAAATTTCGTCGAAGAGGGGAGAGTTCGTCGACGAGTTATCTTCATGACCTCGTCGACGAGGTGAAGTGGCTCGTCGACGAGGTCCAGTGTATAAATAGGCCAAATCTTCATTTTTGGCTGAAAACTTACACGCAGAATTTTCTTTCTCTCTCCTCTTCGGCTCCCACCCCTTCTCTCTTAATTTCTGGGTTCGTTCTTTGCCGGATCGACAATCCGAACCCACCAAGAAACTCCTGGGGAAGTTCTCTGCACATCTCCTGGAGTGGATTGTCGGTGGGACGAGTTTGAAATTCATCCCAAATTCAGGGTAAGACTTTTATTTAGTATTTGGTCTTCTTTGTAGTTGTAGGAAACATAGTATGCGTAGAAATACTGAAATTTTGTTATGAAAAATGTCATTTTTAGGGTGTTGAATGGGAAACCCTGTGGGTGCAAGACTGTTTATTTTAGGGGCTTTTCAGGACTCGGGTAAGGGGATAAATTAAGTTAGTTATTTTATGAAAATGTATGTATGTTACTACAACATCTAATTTCAGGAAAATAAATATATTTATACATGCTTTATGTTTGGGAAATACTACTGTAAACGATGATATGTTTAAATATGTATGAAACCTATTTCATGTGGCATGAGTAAAATTTATAATGAAATACTGTTTTCTGCAAATATGATAAAGATATGGATTTTTATAATGGAAAACTGACGTACGGGCCAAGAATTTTATATGATTTGCCGGTGTACGGGTCGAGCTATGGATATGATTTGCCAGCGCACGGGCCAAGCTATGGTAAAATATGAAATGCCGGCGTACAGCCCAATGATTTTATAATGTATATAAATATGAAAAATGATGTGATGATATTGATTTAACAATTAATAGTATGAAATATCCATGTATCACAGTTTGATTATATGCTATATGTTATCAGAACCTGGTTGGCTTGGTTTAGGCTAGCACTTGCACAGTATAAATGTTATGTGTTCATGATCATCATGATATTGTGTTAACGCTACTGTACGGAGTAGCATGAGGACGGATAGTTGATGTGGTTTTAAGAAGTGTGAGCGCCCCTGGTGTATGAACCAGGTCAAACAAACCCATCGGACTTACAGACTGTACTTTTGACTTGATAGTGGTTGGCCAATCATTGTTAGGTCCCGCCTTCGGGTCACACAACCTAGTCATGTGGGGGTAATACATGACAACAGCCAGCTAACCTACCAGGGTTGTTTTCGTATTATTACTATGGTATGAGATGAGTTATGCTTGTAGAAATCCAGTATGTTCTGTTACGCTATGATTAAATATGTTTTTCCCAAAAATGACTAATACAGTTACTGAATATGTTACGTATATGATTCTATGTATAACACAGAATTACTTATGTTGCCACACACTAGTATTAGTTTATTTCCTTTACTGAGAGGTGTCTTGCCCCGAATTACATGAAATTTTCAGGAGCCCTTGACAGGAGAGTGGATAAAGATCCGTTGGGATAGATTCAGCTGACCTGCCCTTTTTGAAGGGTAAGTATTTTGTTAGGGTCAGATGGTTTTGGTGAGAAGTGGCTTTAGAATTCTTTTTGGGATGTATATATGAACATAATGGATGTAGTAACTCTAGTATTGAAATAAATGGTGTATGTTTATGATATTAAGATTTTATGTTTCCTGCTGCTTAGGCTTCCGTGTTGTGTTTCTGGTATGTCCCTGGTATCCATGGGTTCAGGTTGTTTATGACCTACTGGATTTGATATGTTGATATTGTATTTTATTATTTTAAAAGGAAAAAAAATATATGTGAAAATTAAGCGGGTCGTTACAAAAGTAATCTAGAACAATCATTTCCTTTAAAATTGATCTTAAAAGAAGTCTCAGATTTTGTTGTCAAGGTAACTGATTCAATAGAAACAAGAGCATTTCTAATGCCTCGCCTCTCTTTTTGTATAACAAGGGAAAAAAGCATTATTAATAGAAGGCAAGAGATCCATCATCAAAATTTGACCTCTCACATTATCAAAAATATCATTAAGTCCCATAAGAAATGTCATAAGGTAAGATTGATGATGATATTGAGTAAGAACATTAGATGAATTGCATGTGCATCCACGATAATAACAAGGTAAATGCTGATAGTTCAGAAGTTCATCCCACAACACCTTTAAATCTGTAAAATACATGCTCACATCACTTTGATTTTGGCGTAGGGCAGAAATAGCAGTTTGCAACTCAAAAATCCGAGGTCCATTGCCTTGCGAGAAATGCTCTTTCAGCTCAAGCCACATTGCTCTTGAGGAATTAACATATATAACACTCTAAGCAATCTTTGAGGACAAAGAATTTAGAAGCCAAGACAAAACAACAGCGTCACATTTGCTCCAAGAAGAAAACAGAGGATCATCCTTGGCTGGAACAGAAAGAGATCCATCAATGAAGCCAAGCTTATTTTGTGCCTTCAGAGATAGAAACATTGATCGAGACCATGAATGATAGTTATTGTTGCTTAGTTTCTCGCTCACCAATAGAACTCCAGGATGATCGGCATTGGTGAGAAAATAAGGACTGCGTGGATCAGATTCGACATTTGTAGCGGAATTTGCCGAGAGAGTTTTAGGAGAAATTTCTGTCATGATCGAAAAAGAGGGAGAATCGAGAACGAAGAGAAATGAAGAAGGAGATTCAACCTTCGTCCGATTGATTCGTCAAACGCAAACAGAAATTCCTAGCGATTTGATTTCAAGTCGCGCGCACACTCCCGCCTCGACACTGTCTGATACCAAATCAGAAAATGAATTTCAATTCTATATATAAACTGTGAACAACACAAGGTTTATATAGGCAAATACCCATGGACAAAACAGTAATTTACCATACCTAAATACAAACTAATATTACTGAAAATAAAAATAGGAAAAAAAATAGTAAAACTTAATAGGCACACTTAAAGTGTCTCTTCAATGCATAAATTTAAAATACAAAGACCCAGAGAAATCGTCCATACAAGTAATCCAAGAAAAGGAAGCTCTTTTCGGAGGTTTGAAAGCATGAATCTCATGATATAAATTTATATTTGTAAAGATTTAAAAAATACAATATAATCTTATACAATGTACCATTCAAATCTATACAAATCCTATTTCATGCTAAGAAGCAGGGTAAATTTTTATTCGTCAATTGTTTTAGAACGTGACCTTGTCGAGGGATGCTGTCATTTGTTTTCTGCAGCGGGCAATCCAAAATTATGATAAAAAGTGCAACGACACATTCCAGAAGATGAAGCCCAAATAGAAAATAATAAAAAGATTAAAAAAAAAAAACTCCGGTATCATTTCTTGAATCGTGTAAACAGAGAGAAAAGAGCACGCCAGTCTATGGAGCATTCAAAGAAAAAATATATATGTTCAATTATTTAGGGGGTTGAGCTTCCTTCTTGATGTCCACAAAAGCTGCATACATATGTACTCAATCTTCAGCTTCTTCTTGCTGACCTTTGGTTTGCTTAATCTGTGCAATGGTGAAACGGGTGGTACAGGCACCTTGCTATACACATATATGGAGCGGCAGGCAGCGTTCATTTTTTGTTTTGAACTCATATCTCAGTGTTAAATCAACCAAGATCTACACTGCTTGCTGTAAAATCCATCCTTTCTTTACTTAGCTTCCTGACTATTGCATGTTCCTCAATACTTGATAAAAGATCTTCCTCACTCCTCGTCTTGTCACCGTTCAAATCCTTCCTTCCTCTCTCGATCTATAGGATGTCCCTCTGCAGGAAACCCTTTTTTGTGTTAACTCTCTTCCCAATTCTTTCTTTCCCCGGCCCTTCATGTACAAACATACATGCATAAATTGGTACCTAGTTTTTAAAATATTTTGTGTAAATTATTTTTTAGAGATCGAAGGAGATCGATATATGGGAAGGGGAAAGACACAGATAAAAAGAATAGAGAACACAACCAACAGGCAGGTAACATTCTGCAAGAGGAGGAATGGGCTGTTGAAGAAAGCTTATGAACTGTCAGTGTTGTGCGATGCTGACTGCTGAGTTAGCCCTCATCGTCTTCTCTAGCCATGGCCGTGTCTTCCCCTTTCCCTTTCCCTTTCCCTTTCCCACTTCCATTTCCGTCTTTCCTTTTTCCTTCTTTCATTATTTAATTAATTAATTTCCTCCTCCTCCTCCTCCTCCCTATATATAATGTATTGTTTTACTGCTAAACTTTTTTTTTTTAAACAATAAAACTGAATGAATTTTATTAAAACCAGAACAAGCTGACTCAAGCCAGAAGCTTGAGAAACTCCTGTCTTCTCCTCTCTCTTTTTTTTTTTTTGCATTTATTTCTTATTTTTCTGTATTGCATTCCATTTTTTATACTTTTCTCATGTATTTCCCTATTTTGTATTTTTCTCTGCTGTATTTGTCCAAACAGTGTAATAATAAAAATCGATTCTTATTATATTTGGATCCTAGACAAAATGAGATGTCTGACATTAGGCATGGTTGTCCAATATCAAAAAAGGATGAAAAACAAATAAAATCATAGAATAAAAGTTTTGTTTTGTTGAATTCAAATGTAATATTTAGTTAATCAAGTACTATTCGTGAAAATGGAGTGTAGGAAATACGAATATCTTCCCTTCGCATAATCCGTAATCCTCAATGCTAGCTCCAATTATTCAACCATTACTATAGGTTCCTTGCCCCTAGGTTTTAATTTAGAAGACTATGATTGATAGTGATTAGGTGATCCAACTGAGTGTAATTAGGTAAATAACAAATTAATAGTGATTTGTAAAATCAAAATCAAACCTGCCCCTTTCTTCCCCTCCTAACATACACAGGGCTTTGTGCATTTAAGTTTATGTGTTTTTTGTTTTTTTGATCAAGCTACTTGGGCGAGATGAAAATCAAAAATAATTTGCTTGGGAGCTTAAATTTAAAAGCTAAATTTGAATAAAAATATTATAGAAATTTCATTTATAAATTTAATTTGAAGCTTGAAAAAAATTCTTTTTATAATGAAAAGGAAAGCACACTTTCTAAGGGTGGTGCACCTATTCCAAACTTTAAAAACTAATTGAGTTTTTGTAGTGGGGGTCAATAGTTTTAACGTATTTTTAACTATTTTTTACTTGGGGAAAAAAATACCCTTCACCAAAATCACCTATCATCATCTTCAAAGCATGATCAAAAAAAGAAGGTTTCCATACTTTAATCTATGCTCTTTAAATGCTTTTTGTTTGACAGTTTTTAATTTTATCAAACCTTAATTTTATTTTCATGAATTAATTAAATGAAATGCAATATATAATTTTGTATAGATCCAATTTAAAATAAAAAATTGATGTACAACTCCAAACCAAAAACCTCCAAAAAAAGAACAAAAACAAAAACATATAACATCTTATTATGAAACTACTAGGGTCTGTTTGGATTAATAATTTTGCTTGAGGGAAAAAAAAAAGGAAGGGAATATAAAGAGAAAACTCATTTTCCCTTATATTTTTCTTTTATAGTAAATACTATTAAAAAATGAAAGTATTAATTCAATTATTTTGTTGGGGTTACAAAAAACTTTAATTCAATTACTACCTTTTTTTTTCTTTAAAAAAAAAAAAGAGGGCATCACCTCCTATTTTTATTAAAAAACCTCTTACTTATGGCGGAGGAATATTGTGGTTCCAACCTTGAGACTTGGAGACAACAAAATCAAACCCCAAGACTCTAAAATAACTTAACCAACTTATTCAAAACCAATAAACCAATGACCACCAACCTAACAAATAAATAAGAACTAAACAACTATAAGTGGAAAACAAACGAAATCTAGAAAATAACACAAAGCATCACGAGCGCAAGGAAGGAAATCCCAACAAATCCAATCAAATCATTCCCCTGACTTGCTGTGGAAGATCATCCTGACAACTATAATCGAGATATACCAGATTCACCCTACTTGGCAAAGAAATCCGCACTTTTATTCGTCTCCCTGTAAACATGCTCCACTTTGTACTGTATGCCTCTTAATGCTAGTACAAGCTCTTCCCACAATTCCCATAAGTTCCAAGCTAAACACTTCCCTGAATTTATCCACTGAACCAACAAAGCAGAGTCACATGCAATCTCCACTTGATTAAATCCGAGATCATTGCACAGTTTAATCCCTATAATAATCGCCTTCAATTCAATCATATTATTGGTTTCATAACTTAGTAATGAGGAAAAAAGCTACTTTAAATAAACTTTTTTCATCTCTTATCACGCCTCCACCACCACAATTACTTGGGTTACCTCTACGACTTCCATCCACATTCAACTTAACTCAACCTATCTTAGGTTTACACCATCTGACTACATGAAGAAAACGAACCCTCACATTTTTTACTTGAATATCCAAAGCACGAAGGATTGCAATATCTGTGTAAGAAGCAGGTGCACATTTAGTTAACTTGTTTGAAATGGATCTCAGCCAATATTTAATATCAAGTTAGACAGTTCTCATCGAATCATAAATTGATTCCATCCTGGCCCTACATCGACAAGTTCAAAGTCTCCAAATGATGAGACTAGGTACAAGACCTACCAAAATGCCTAACTATGAGGCTCGTATTGCACAACTAAATCAGACATTAACTCTGGCTTTCCATGTATTTGTTGCCATACAACTAACACCTAACGCCACTGCTACTTGTTTCCATACCTCCTGAGCAAAAGATCCCGTGCAATACACATGGTCTAGAGATTCAATCTTGGCATTTGAACAACAATCACATCGAGAGGCCATCTGAACCCCTACTTCTTTAATACGAGTATCAACCGGAAGAGAAGCGAACCAAGACTTCAACATACAAATTGACACCCTTTTTGGCAACATAAGGTGCTAGATCCATTTTGCAACTAAGAATTCCTCTTTACGCTCCCTTATAATTTCCCAAGCACTTGCCGTGGTAAATTTCCCATCTGTTGAAGGTTCCCAAATTACTATATCTGGACCCTCCTTGCAAGAAATAGCAAAGTTCATTACTTTCTTAGCCCAATCTTCACCCAACAGATCCACTAATAAATCAACATTCCACCCATCTCTATCCCAACAATCTCATGTTCGTAGCTTATGGTTTCTGATTTCCTGAACCTTAGCACAAAAGGGACCAGAGACTAACCATCGATCAAACCAGAAAGAGACTGACCCTTTTTTAATTTGAACATGAACATGCTTTAATACTTCAGGTATCACACGAACAATCGATTTCCAAAATATGGTTCCTTTATCTGGTTTCATTTCTCTCAAGTGGTGTCTATTATACAAATACTTGGCTTTAAAGAATTGAGTCCATAGATTATCCATATTTAACAATCTCCACACAAACTTCATATGCAATGATTTTTTTACTTCCTCAAAATCCTTAATACCCAAACCACCCTCACAAAGAGGCTTACATATATTAGACCAGGAACACCATTTCCTTTTCCTTTTATCATTTACTCCACTCCAAAAAAAAATTCAATAACATATAATTTATCTTTGTGAAGACAATATTAGGAATGTCCATTACTGCCAATTGATGAACCGCCATTGATGATAATACATGCTTAATTAAAATTAAGTGGCCCCCTTGAGATAAAAGCTTAAATTTCCAACCTGCTATCTTTTTCCTCAATTTAGCAACTAGGGCTCTAAAATACGGGCCGTAAGACGACCCAATACCAAAGGAACACCCAAGTATGAAGCAGGGAATCCTCCTTCCGCAAAGCCAGTTGTCCTTAACAAGGATCTCTTCCGAGCATAAACAATTCTCTTTGACAAAAAAAATACTTGACTTGTCTTTATTTATCATTTGACCAGACCAATCCTCATATTTCTTAAGAGTCTTAATAAGTATTCGAATGGAACTTCTCTTACCATTAACAAAAATAAGAATGTCATCCACATAAAGAAGGTGAGATAACAAAGGCACCCCATGAGGATGATAGTAAGCCCCTATCTTATTCTCCATAAAATTTTTCTTTAGAAGCCAAGAAAGAACTTCCTGTAAAATAACAAATAGATAAAGAGATAGAGGGTCTCCTTGGTGAAGCCCTCGAGAAGGTTTAAAGAAACCTTTATAAGTGTCATTCATCATAATGGAGAACCAAGGAGAGGAAATACATTCCGCCACTAAACCACAAAATCTCCGTGAGAATCCAAAGTGTTGACTCTATGAGTCCAATCCTGTTTTGATAATGATAAATCACTTGGTATTTGATTTGTGCATTGAGTTTGTGAACTTGAACTATATTAACCATGCACGGAGGGATAACGAGTCATGGAAGCCATAAAATAAAGCATACATATCTTGGTAAGATCCATGGAACTCAAAGAGTACGAGAATCAAGATGCAAGCGAAAAAGTTCAAGAACATCTTGGGAAGGGGTACTTAAAACTCATGTATTTACATTTTCATATGATTTAATTTGAGGCTCAACATATACCCTAGAATGACTTTAGGATTCATGCATTTTATGAACATCATTAGGGGACTTTCATGGACTTTGAAATATTCTTAAAACCCTGGAAAGTATTTTTATAAAGGACCCAAGAATGAGAGCAAAACAAAATTTTAAATTAGAAAATAAAAATTCAAGAAATGACCACTTCGGTAGCCTGAACTCAACCTCAGTCGCCTGAATAATTTCTTCAGGAGTCTAAAGATTAAGTTCGTTAGCCTGAAGAATTAATGGAAAACACAGAAACTGGCCGAGGCACTTCGGTCGCCTAAACTTGGGACTTGAGGCGCCTAAACTCGCCACTTTAGAAGCCTGAACCATACTTCAGTTGCCTAACCATGTATTCCAATTTAATTTTTCAAAATCTTAAGGAATTTCAGTCGCCTAGCCTTCGATCTCAGTCGCCTGAACTTGCAAAAAAATTTAAAAAATCAGATTTTTATTAAAAGAACTTGTGATATATTTCTTTGATCCAACGGTTGAGATCAACTCTAAGGGTAAGACACTATATATACTAAATATCTAAACCCTAGTACGCGAGCCAAGATCAACAAGAAGAAAAGAGAACATTTTTTGAAAGCGAATTGAGAATGTTGAGCACTTTGTTATACGATTGCCTGCACTTCAACTTATACTTATCAAGTTGGGTCAAATCAATTCAGAAAAACAAAGGGATCTCATATACACTTCTTGATTTCATTCTGGTATTGAGGTTTGGTAAAACAATCTTCTAATTAAGAGTTATTCTCATAGAGTTTCATTCTCTAAATAGATTTGTGGATTGATATTCATTTTTCAAAGAGCTTGGTATTGCAAAATTTATTTTTGGTTAAGTATTAAGAGGTTGATCTTGAGTGTGCGTATATATTAAATCACTTTGATAAGGTTACCACTTGAAAAGAGTTTTAGCTATTGATTAAATATTTTAGGTTCAAGTGAGTTTTTCCATTCAAAGAATTGATATTTTTAATATTACAAATCCACTTGATTAGATATCCTTGGAGTTCATAAATACATATATTGTTGAAGGATATTTTTTTTATATATATTTGCATATTACAAAGATCGTGGTGCGATTGAACATTTGAAAGAAAGTTTTTTATTTAGATCTTATACTATTCAAGACTCATTTTTTCAATAAGATCATATTTGATAATTGATCATCGCGTCTTCAAAGCTATTACTCATACAAATATTTTGGGAGATTTGACAAAAAGAGAATTGTGTGTTGAAGCATATCATACATAAATGATTGTATCTTTTTATACATTCTGAGCTTCAAATTTTATTATATGTTAATGTATTAGGAATTTGAATTGTACTCACGAGCTTTTGTTTGGAAGCAATTTTGAGTGTTTTTACAAATTTCATTGTATTTACGGTCCAGCTTGTGAACTGGGTTTGAGGAGAGAGTTGTATCTCTTGTAAGTAGCGGAATAAGAAGGAGTTGTACCTCTTGTAAGAGGCGGATTGTAAGGGAAGTTCCATCCCAATTTAAGGAGCAGGGATTATAGTGAAATCCTTGAGTGGGTTGCTCAAGGCAATGACGTAGGCCGAGTTAGCTAAACCTCGTAAAAATTGCGTTTGTCTTCTCTCTTCCCTTAACTCTTTACTTTCCGCACTACATTTTATTTATTCGTATTGCATGTGTATGTTGATTAATGTTACACACAATTAATTGGATAAAAAGAACTCATTGATAAAATAATTTTAATTCTGTCATAAATCCTTGAAATTGATTTATTAAATATACAAATAGGGATTAAGTGGTAATATGTTCAAAGAATTTAAAATATCCAATTCACCCCCCTCTTGGAATTATACTTAAATCAACACAAAGCTTTCCAAAACCAAGTTTAAAAAATCTCAAACAACCCTATCATATGCCTTAGTCATGTCCACTTTGATCATTGCATTTCCACCATTAGACTTCTTATGTAGAGAATGGACCATTTCTTGTCCCAATGAAATATTCTCAAATATACTTCTACTAGAAATGAAAGCTCCCTGCTCCAAAGAAATCAATGCAGACAATAAACCTGTCATCCTCGCAACAATAATTTTTGAAAAAAAAATGTAGATAACACTATAAAGACTAATAGGCCTAAACTTGTCAAAACTTTGGGGATTCTGAACTTTTGGGATTAGAACAATGTAAGATGCAGAATAAAATCTAAGAAGATGAGACCCAGCAAAAAAAATCTCTAGCTGCATCGATCACCTCTTCTTTTACAATATCCCAAAAATCATGGAAAAAAGCTAAACCAAAACCATCCGGACCTGAGCTACTATTTCTCGGGATAGAAAGAATAGAATCCCTTACCTCCACCTCGGACAGTTCACGACAAAGAGCAATATTCTCCTCTTTAGAAACCATAGGAGATATTATATCAATGAGATTAGTTGTTTGACTGGGGCCTACACCTGTTAAGAAGGTTCGAAAATACCTTACTGCACCCTCATGAACAGCCTCCATAGAATCCAACACTTCTCCATTCGGAAGTTTCAATGAATGAATCATAGTATTCTTCCTCTTTTGAAATGCATGATAGAACTTTGTATTGTTATTCCCCGCCTCCAACCACTTCTTTTTGGCTAGCTGAAAAATACGAATCTCCTCCCTCTTTTCCCAAGCTTCCAACTCGAGTTTAGTAAGGAAGAAATCTTCCTCCATTTATGGCGAATCCCTTTCCTGAAGCTGAGCCTCTAGAAACTCCATACTTTCCTCCAATTTTTTAATGTTCTAATGCACATGTCCAAAAACCTATTTGTTCCAGTTTCAGATTGCAACTTTCATATGCTTCAATTTAGCAGCAAGTCTAACTAAACTCGTGCCATGTGATTCCTCCCTCCAGGTTTCCTCCATGCAAGACTTAAAGACTAATGAGTGCTCCACATATTCTGATATCTAAAAGGAGAAGGACCATACCGATGCAAATTTCTATGAAATTGAATAATCAATGGGTTATGATCTGAAGTCCTCCTCTTTCCATACTCAAAATAAATATATGGCAAAGATTGGAGAAGATTCGAATTATAAAGGACCTTATCCAATTTTTCCCAACTTTGAGAATTTCCACTGTGACCATTACACCAAGACATGTTGCTACCAGTACCAACCAAATCCGTAAGACCACAGTTGTCCAAGCAAGTATTAAATTCCTCTATAGCCGATAATGACCTCGTATGACCATGTAACACCCTGACTCCATACGTAGGCTCGGAGTGCTACCAATCCACTTAGTTACCTAATAATCCACATTTTAATATCATTTATGTAGCGAAAAATATAATTACAATCTTCCAACAAATATAATACCAGAATTTTCTAAATCTATCTATATTCTAACATAAATCATACATCCACCTATATTCACATATAAACATATCTCCAAAACATAATCCCCAAATACCAGTATGTTTTACAACCATCCATCACTCAGAAGACTTAAAACATAAAACATAAAAAATAAAATATCTACATCCCAAAATATTATCAAAATTATACCCTTTTCCTCAAAAGTGCTATCTCAGCTCGAGCTCTCTAAGCTCGATCTCGTGGAGGTCTTGAAAAAGATTAGTTCATATTTGAGTGAGCCACATCTCAGTAAGGAAAGAAACAATATATATTAAAACAGTGTGTGGCCAACATGAGTTTATATATAACATAATATTTAACATTTGAAAATCGTTAACATAATTTCTAAAACCGTTCTCTGAAACTAATCAAACACATACAAGGTATTTTACCCACGAGATTACCTAAGGATAGGGGTGATTATCCGCCCATACAAGTAGCACCCCTCTGCTTTGATACCATTTATAATGCCCCGACCCCCTACGTGGGCCTGGAGTGCTACTAATCCACTCAGTTACCTGATAATTCACATTCTAATATGATTTATGCAGTGGAAAATATAACTACAATCTTTCAAAAAATATAATACCATAATTTTCTAAATCTATCTATATTCTAACATAAATCATACATCCACCTGTAATCCCCAAATATCAGTATGTTTCACAACCATCCATTACTGAGAAGACTTAAAACATAAAACATAAAATATCTACATCCCAACATATTATCAAAATTATACCCTTTTCCTCAAAAGTGCTATCACAACTCGAGCTCTCTGAGCTCAATCCCGTGGAGGTCCTTGTTGACTTTTTGAGTCTGATTCCTATTTTGATGCAGACAAACAACATATTTCTTATGTGTGTATTTAGCATGTGAACAGGTCCATTTATTTAACACACACATAAGGAAACAACGATGGAAGCTTGTAGGATTTAAAGACTATACGATCAAGCGCATTCCATGAAGTTAGAAAAGAAAAAAGATGAAGAAGACGTTTTATTTGTTATATATGCATTTAATTTTATATCTCTGGTCTGTAATAATGCATGCACCTGCATGATGTGTTTGAATGCTCAGAACGACCATAGATAGACCCTAGGGACCAGCACATCTCACCAAAAATATTTTTCTAAAAAGACTTAAAATTATACAAAGTTTTTGGAATAGGTTTAGGGTCAAAATCGAGGCTAAAACGAAGTTTACGAAAACTTCGATCGACCGAAGGTCGACCGACACCGAATTTTTTCGATATCTTCAAAAGGACCTAGAAATAACCCTAGGACTCTCACTCATACACTTATATATGTTAGTAATTTGAATAGGGTGTTTGTTGTCTGAAATAGGACCGAAATGCACAAAGTGTGCACACTCGATTGATTGACCATTCATGTTTAAAAGTTCCCAATCAGCTGAAATCAGACTAGGTTAACAGATTGACTATACCCCAGTCGACCGAACTCACTTAGTTCATTTAAACCCGGTCGACCGAACTACCTTGGAATCAACTTTTTGACAACCTGGTTGACCGAGCCCAAAATGTATTCCAACGCTCTGGTCGATTGAGGGTCCTCGGGAGATGCCCTAACGCCCTGGTCGACCAAACTTAATAGTTCAAATCTTCCTGGTCGACCGAACCATGCTATTAAAAAAAAATCGCCTTTGGGAACCTCGCCTTGTTGACTAAGCTTCCAGTTCAATTTCCACCTAGTCGACCGAACCTCAAGAACTTCGGTCGAACGAACTTATCCTGGTCGACCAGTGCTCCCGGCTTGGAATTTTTTTAAGCTTTATTAAAACTTAATTAAACTTTTTCAAAATATCGAGCATTTCCCTCAATGGTCAGATTTGTTGAAAATTTATAAATACTCCCTAATAACTCCATATTAGTAACTTTGATTAACTCAAACTTTCTATCTAATCCATTGTTAATCAAAGTTTCCCCAAAATGTTTTTATTGTTTTAAATCATTATCTTGGGGCCAATTTTTTATACAAAACTCTCTAACTCTCTTCCACTCTTTCATTTCAAAATTACTCTTGAAGAGAGGATATTTGTAGTTGGGTATTTATTTTTACATGCTTACTCTCACTTATTCTTTATTCTTTGAAAATCGTTTTGAAAGTATAGCTTTAGTTTTCTCCCGATTATTTTCTTGATAAATATATTTTGGGAGAAGTTATTCATTGCACAAATATTTTATTGAGCTTAACACCAAGATTCTCCAAGTATTTCTAACTTGCATAAATCTTTGTTGGAGAACATAATACTCATTTTTCATATACATTCTATTTGTGCAAAAATTATTGAAAAATAAAAACCCTAGGTTCTCCTATATCTTTATTGAAATACCTTTTGGGAGAAAACTTTTTATTAGGGTTTAAATATAGTTAAGCACCCTTACTCCCCTGAGCATTATTTCATATCATTGGAGTGCATACTTTTATTGAACTTATTGTGTACATCTCTGCTTGTATTTTTCAGAAGCATTTTCATGAACAAAAATAGTTTTATTGTAATGATTGGGTTCAACCATTAATTGAACTGGGGAGTCTCAGTTCCATGAATAAGACAGGTTCGGTTCAGCCTGAAATTGAACTGGGGAGTTTTAGTCCCGTAAGTGAGACTAGTTCATCTTAACCTAATAATTGAGCCGGGGTTTTCCTCGTCCCGTAAGGAGATGATGTAAAAGGCTTTTGCTCCGCCCAGTTAAGTGAGCAGGTATGGTGGAATCCTTGGGGGGTTTGCCCAAGGCGGGGATGTAGGCTGGTTTGGTCGAACCTCGATAACAAATATGGCATCGCTTTCTCTATCTTATTTAAATTCCTATACTTTAATTTCAGAATGTGTATGAATGTTTATTTAATGTCAGAATTATTCTCATACACACATTTGATTTAAATAAGATACTGCACACTTGTATGTTTGCTTTTATTGTTAAACTCGCTTTACATATACGTATATATGTTGAATGGGATATGAACTGTGGTGAATCGGCAAAATGTTTTAAATTAGTAAAAAATGTTTTAAAACCCAATTCACCCCCCTCCTTCTTGGGATCACACCAATTCCAACAGTCCTCAAAAAATTAGTTCATATTCAGGTGAGACACATCTCAGTAAGGAAAGAAACAATATATATTAAAATAATGTGTGGCCAACATGAGTTTATATATAACATAATATTTAACATTTGAAAATCGTTAACATAATTTCTTAAATCATTCTCTAAACCTAATCAAACACATGTAAGGTCTTTTACCCACGAGATTTCCTAAGGATAGGGGTGATTATCTGCTCATACAAGTAGCACCCCTCTACTCTAATACATTAGGCAACCCAAAGGTTACAGTTAAAGCATGTTAGGGCACTCACCTTACTCAGTAAGCCCTCAAGTGATAGATTAATCTTATACTCACACAGTTTATGCAAAATTTTACCGGCGAAGGCTCCCAAGAATAGGATAATCTACCCGCTCATAAAAGTAGTTTCCCTTTGCCCTAGCACGTTATGCAGCCTATTGCTACATTTGATACAACCAGGGCACTCGCCTTTCTCAGCAAGCCCTCATGCGAAGAGTTTGCCTCACCCAAACGTAACATGTCCTACTAGAATAAATACTTCTAATACCATAATACATTATTATGTTTGTCATTATTCTGTATCTCTCAACTGCTCATGTTTTCATCTTTTACTTTTCATTTCATTTCACTTTACGTGACTCTTTCCTATTTTACATTGTTCACATTTCACATTTCATTTCCATTTCATTAATTTCCATTTTCATTTCATTTCATTTCATACCCAGCATCTTTCAGTTGTTTTACTCAACATCTTTCAGCTATTTTACTCAATATTTTTCAGCTGTCATACATTTACCCAACATCTTTCAGCTGTTTTACTCAACATTTTTCAACTTTTTTACCCAACATATTTTAGCTATTTACATGGTTGCATTAATACACACAAGCAGCATAGTTCATATCATATTTCATTCTCAATATATTACGTACTTAACCTGCAACTCATACATTTAACATATATTTGCATACAACTTATATTTACTCATGCCACACAATTTATCAATAAAATTCATACATATTCCTTATAAAATAAGTCAACCCACATTTAGAATTTAAACACTAAAAATATAATTTTCATTTATTACATAATTATCCTGAAAATATTTCTCACTTTCACTAGTTCATTTTCGCATATACGTATCTAATAAACAACCCTTAACTCAGAAAAACATAATATAAATGGTTGGCATTTTAAACTCATACAGAGACATATACACCTATATATAACACAATTTATTTTTCATTAAATTCATAAAAATTCTGGTTTAATATATATTTTTTCCCTTACTTGATTTCCTGCATTAAGCCAAAAGGGACCCTGGAAAGATGCTTGTGGCATTCACCCGAACCCTAAAATTAAAAATTCTAGTTCCATTAAATTAATCCTAAATAAAATATTATTTTAATATTTTCTAGGCTCATGAAATCCAAATCAATAATTATACCCTCAAATATAGTCAATTTATTTATTTTCCCAAATCTCACTCTTGCTTTGGAGTGGGGTATAGAAAATCCTAAATGGAAATTTATCCCAGGCAAAATGACGACAATCGCGACTAGGACACCGTGGTGGTGCCCGATCGTCGATTTAACGGCAGATTTAAAATAAAATTGAGAAATTAGGAAAAAATTATCTTACCCTAGGAATAGTACCTAAACCACTTTCACGACAAATCCACTCTAGTAGAAATGTCGGTGGAGGAACTAGGAATCTAACGATATCTTCCGTTTCCCGATCCGCCGCCAATCCATTGAGAAATTAAGAGAGAGGGAGAAATAGAGACGGAGGCGAGCTGGGGCGCACAGGAAATTTTCACTTGGGGGGGGGGGGGCGTGAGTCTTTGCAAAAACCAAATCCATCTCCTTCAGGAGAGTTACCCTTCCTTATATATATTATATATTATAATAATATATTATATTATATTAATATATATTAATATGTTAGGTTATATAATTTAATTAACGATTATCATTATTTAATTTAGTTAATTATTTAATTCAATTTAATTTAATTTTAAATTGAAATTTTTTTTATTTTTATTTATTTATTTATTTTTATCATTATTATTTTTTTACTTTTTTATTTTTATTTTTTTATTTTTCTTAGATCACTACACACCACCAATACGTTCTGAATATGAACGAATGATATTAAAATCTCCCGCCACTAACTAAGGGAAATTATCCCTCTTTACAAACTTCAAAACATTCCAAAGTTCTCGGCGATCTGTTTGACGACATTTAGCATAAAAAAATGAAGTCAAGAAATTATGTTCCACAAAACTAAAAATACCCGAAATAACTTGATCAGACATATGTTGTAACTCAAAGTGCACTTCCTCTTCCCAAAACATCCAAAGTTTACCCTCCACTGATGCATTCGCGCAAAAATTCAAAAAATTTAGAAAGTCAGCCCATTGCAACATCCGACTTTTATAAAAAAATGACTTTGAAAGAACCAAAATAGAAGGCAAAAATTTCCTCATTAACTTTTGTAAACGACTTTTAGACGTGCCTAAACCCCGCACGTTCCACACTAGAATTGTATTAATCATAAATCAAGTTTCTTTGGACAGGTAATAATCCATTGAGACTTCTTCTCACTTTGCCCATTAATATCCTTCAACTTAACCAACAAAACATGTAAATCATCATTCGAACAATAACCTTTTTCCAATGGGAGTTTCTCTTAAGTATTTGTCTCCACCTCCTTATCCGATTCACAATTATGTGGGACATACCTGGGCATGATTGTACACTCTTGTTGCAAGATTTCTGAAACCATATTACTAGATGTCATCAACTGATCACGCACTACTATACCATCTTCCACTAACAGAATATCAGCGTCGGGAGCACCCATGACTAGTTCAACAATCTCCTCCCTCTACATGATCTTATACTGTTTTGTGTTCATCTGCAAAATCTCCACTTCAGGCCTCGGATCTTTAGAACAAACTCCCCCTCTTCCATCTCTCTTTGTAGAACTGTCTCAACCACTGGCAAAATTTGTGATGTCGTTACACCCTCTTGAACATTAGCCACCTCTGAAGGTTCTTCAACAATGCATGAATCTATCAATTCTCTCTGAACTTTCTTCCCTTTATCCAATTTTTTCACATGCCAAACTTCTTATCGATTTTCTTGTCTAGCATTTTTCATATCCTTACTTCTATCCCCAATTTTCTGTTTCCTTTCACCCACTTGGCATTTTATCTTTGAATGCCCTTGTCTATGACATTTCTCACAATAAAATCCTTACTTTTCGTACCTCACTTCCTGCCAAATTTTCTGATTTGAAAAAACCACAATCGGGAAAGCATCCACTTGATTTGCCAATAAATCCACCTCCACGCACATTCTCGCACCTGTAGCCCTAGTTTGGTTAAGCGTAGCATTGTCAGTTCCCAGGTATCGACCAAATCTCGTGGCTAGAATTTGTAAATAATCAGGCATGTACATATGCATCGGAAGACCAGAGAGAAATAACCATTGAGGGGCCAAGGATGGTTCCAGCTTCTGATTAAAATCCTTTGTCCATCGAAAAAGATGAAATGGAAACCTAGCCAAAATCCTTCCTTCACGGGACCATCCATTAAGAAAATCTCATTCATTCTTCATCTGAACCAGTACGTGAAAATCATCCATGAAACTAACAGAAGGGATCTCCGAAAGGCCCCACGACTTTATGATATTTAAATAGATAACGTCAATGGATGGTCTAGAGCGCAAAAATTTTAAAACCAATGCAAATCAAAAATCTTCCGCCACTTTGTTCATCTCAGCTTCAGAGAATATGAAACCAATATCTCCATCCACATCAACAGGATATCTCATTGGTAGTTTGAAAGAGGAAGACGACGAGTTAACGGCATGAGAACGCGATATTACATGGGCATATGACAAAGGTCTTGAACCATTTTTCAAAAGAGGCCCCATTGGTGGAGGATCCCCCAAAGGGCCGGCAGGTGCCGCCATCAAAACTCTAGACCATAGGCGTCTTACTTCAACGAAATATTAGATGGTTGAAGAGAGATATACTTGATTAAGGATGTTTCGAGTACCGGTAGAAAAATGGCTTGCCAAATTCAATGTCCTGGAGATCCGGCAGATGGCGAGATGGGTGACTGTCTATGGTTGCAGCTAGTGACTCTGCTCTCTGGCGAATCGCGCACAGCGGGAAGAGGCTGGGGATGTGGATGTGGGATGCGAGCAGGGGAGAGTCAGAGCTCGAAGTCCCTGTGGGTGTCGAATTTCCCCCAGGTTCTAAAATCTAGACTATCGTCGCGAGACTCCTTTGCAAAACTCAGAATTGTGCAGGTTGCCGTTTGAGTCTCCTCTGCAATCCCCGAATGACTCCCTCATGTTCCCGAAATTGCCATCATCTCGAAGTCGTCATCATGAGAGCTTCTCCTCTGTAAATCACAGAAATGGCACAGACCGCCGTCTGAGTCTCCTCTACGAATCCCCGAACGGCACCGAGTCATTGTCGTCGTCGTCGCGAGAGCTAGGGTTCGTCGCCGTCATCGCAAGGGCTAGGGAAGGGGAGGAAAGAGGCGAAGAGCCTGGAGAAGGCGAAGCGGAGACGAGGGAAAGCAGTGATATTAGCTCAACATTTTGAAGGATTGATTTCTAATATTTTTTTTAGTTGTTATTTGTTAACTTTGATTTTTCTAAAGAAATGTAATTTTATTAAAGAAAAAAAAAAAAACAAGCAAAGAACTTGGAATTCTTAAAGAGGCCCTTATATAGAAAGAGTGGAGATGTGAATAACCTCCCATACTAGAGAAAATATATGAAAACTCTTCCCAGTCTAAAGATGACAAAAATGCATTGGACCTAGTCCACTAATATAAATTTGTATAGCATCGATCAAACATCATTGCTACTATGGAGCATTTGTCCCTGAAAATTCTATCATTCCTCTCTTTCCAAATTTCCCAGCATATAACTGTGCGTCGAGAAAAAAAATGATTGGCATTTTTATTATTAATGTTTGGTAAAATTCATATATGTCAAAAATAAAGAAAAAATGAGGAAAGAAGAATTCTTGTTATGGTAAAAACTTCATTTATTTCAATTATTTAAAAAGAAGAAAAACAAGAAAATAGAACATCCATTGAATTTCAAGTATTCAGTTTTACCAATAAGATGTAGAGACTTACTTCACATTTGGAATTATATAGAAATAACTATTTACTTGAAAGAGGTCTACTTAAAATTTTGGAAAAACATTAACGAATGATAGCTTATTTGTCAATATAAGCAAATAATAAGTTCTGTTTAGTGAACATCTTTAACTTAATCTAAAATTATTTTTATTTGAATTTTATAGTATAAAAATGCCTTACATTTTTTTTGTGCATAGTATTTTTAATTTGAACTTGAATGTTATGTATTTGATCACGTGTTTTTAAAAATAATAATATTTTTTGAACAAAATTAATAATTAAATGTAACGTGTGTGAAATTACACCCCATCCATAACACGGGTACTCAACTAGTATTTTTTTTTTTTTATTACATAGGAACTCCAACCACCAACGAGCCCTTCAGACCCTCTGATGCCGCACCAAACTGTGATCAACATCGCCAAGGCTTCTTTTAATTAATAGTAGAGATATTCCTTTAATCACATCATGTTTGAACTTGGAAACATGTCAATACCAAGGTGGGGTAGCCCATTTTGGTTGCCAAAATATTTGGTGACTATTAAAAAATCAAACAAGTATGGACAACTAAACTATTGGTTCCACAACTTGCCTATTTATTTTAGAAAATAGAGTAGTCACTTTATTTTAGTTTTATGAAGGTAAAGTAAAGGAAAACTTTTAGGAGTATCATTGTGAATAGGGGTAACAAATTTTTTTCATGGAATTCAAAGAACTAGCACCCTAAAACTTCCATTTTATGAATGGTTACTATATCTATTGTGTGTGTCTCCCTTTTCGGGAAAAAAAAAAAGATCTTTTAATCTCTATCCAACAACTATATCATGGATAGTTCATTAAAAAATTAAAATTTTCAGAGCAGTTTAACTTTTTGAAGAAAAAAACTATGAAACTTGAAAATGATGATTTTTCACTTTGTTTTTTAAGAGGAAAGCCATAAAATTGATGTCATTCATTATTAGAGGACTTGACCAATCTCATCAAATGTCACAAAAATATTATAATATCGTAGAAAAATAAAGTAGAACATGAAAATAATGAAGACTCAACATTCTGGTCAGATCGTCCATGAAGAGGTGAACGAATGCCTACATGCATATTCTACAATATTTAAATTTTCATGCAATTTTCATTGAATCCAAAGCACAACCCTACTCTAAATTAATCTTTGATGAGATGCCATCACTCAAAAGCAAAATGTGCATGTTGAAATCATGCAAAATCATTCATATATGCCAACTCATGTTCTCAAATAAGTTATAAAAAAGAATGAGATGCAACTAATACAAAAAATAAAAAGATGTAAAACTAACCTGAAGATTGCTTTTCAATGTAGATAATATCAAAGAGAAAAAATTCTTACTCGAATCAATCATGGAAATATAGGAGGGATGGAAACATGGAAACAAAAGAAAAAATGGAAATGTTGGTAATGAGAGATCTCCTCTAAGTATGCATAAAATTTCTTTAAGTCTTAGTCATTATACTCTATTTTCCCTCTCAACGTGTGCGCCAAAATGGTTCATGTATGATCTGTTTATAGGTCATGCTAAATTGGAGGAAAATAAGTTTGGATTTTTAATATTGAAAATTTAAGTTTAAACTAAAATAATTACCAACTACCAACATCCTCAATTGTTGTCTGACATGTGGCATCGATTGGGTCATGTGGCACAACCAAAATAACCAACCAATCACAAGGAAAACATTCAAAATTCAAATTTGCACTAAACTGTCAACCGCCCTAGGAGACTGGTTAACCATGTGCAAATGGCTCCAACAATCTTCATGTATGCATGAAAAAATAAGGAGGAGAAGGGACCAGTCGACTGCCTTGTGAAAAATTTGGTCTTCCTTTATTTATTTTTATCTATAATTTTGATTTTTTAAAACTAAGTTAAGAATTGTTTGGTAAAAGAATGACCATCAACAAAACCTAAATCAAATCGACAATGAACATAGGGCTATGTTTGTGTATGTTTTCGAGAATCTTGAGGTGAGAGGGGTCTTTATTTATGTAAGGCCACTTAATATTTAATGACTGGGTAATTTGAATAGATTGAAATATATGTTAAAATCAATTCGGTGTTTGATTTGGGAGACATGTTGTGCATGCTCCTGGGACTCATCAAGTAAGGGCAATCTTGATTTATTTATGCATGGTTGTCCAATATTAATGAATTTAAAAATAAATTAAATTTATATTTAATTTAAAAAAGGGATAGTTTAGACTATAGAACTGAGTCAAACTGGTTTAATTGGTTTGACCAGTCAATGGAGATGAACATAGGTTAACCCGAGTCAAATTGGGTTGACCTGGTCAAGGTAGATAGAGAGAGGCTAGGGGTCCCACCAATGTGTCACCCACCTAAATGTGATGCATGGCACCCACTAAACGGCTAATTTATTATCTTTATTTTATTTTATTTAGTTTTCATTTTAAAAAAATATAAAAAAATGACACATGGTAGGATGATGTCATCATGACGTCATCTACCACATGGCACTACACTAATGGCCCAAAATCAACAACACAGATTGGTGACATGCCAGCAATTTTGTCATTCATATAAAACACAACACGAACAGCCGAGATTTCACCACGTCACTAGGCGACAGCAGCTTGACGACACCCAAAACGTGTGGATGACGTGGACGCGCCATGTGTCACCTCCCAATTGATGACATGCGGCCAACTATCGAAAAAATAATTTATATTTTTTTTTCTTAATGTCTAGTCTACATTTGATCATTAGTAGTTACAAACCTAAACTATGATTGGTTAAGGGAAATAAAATATTATTGCCACACATAACAATCTAGGTGTTGACTTGATTAACCTTTAATAGGGAAATATTTTGGCCAAGGATGCTATAGTAATAGTGATCTATAAAGTATTGATACTCCAAAAAAATCACGTCATTCATACATGTATAGAGTAGGTATTTATACAAATCAAGTGCAACCCAGTAGATATTTATTTTCATTTTAATTTTAAATGCAAGCATGTTTAGGTAAGCAAGGGATGTGCGTAAGTTAGATAAGTGGGTATGCGTATGATGTTGACTCAATTGTAATCTTTTTTTTTTTCAAAAAATTAAAATAAAAACCAACATCTAAATATCAAATATAAAATTTTGAATTATGTAGCTATGGATTTCAAATCTTTGTTTCTTATCAAGAAAGAGTAGGATTATAACTAGTGTGAGGAGACAATGAAATACAAGAGATTTGTGCAAATAATTGGGAACCATTTGAGCTTGACAATGTTCTTAAAGCTGCAAACATTTCTTTTAATGAACGAAAGAAGTTATGCTATAGGTTGATGATGGCAAACCAACATTGTTACCGTTGTTTGATCATGAAGACAACTCTTTCTTTCTTTCTTTCTTTTCTTTTTCTCTTTTTGCCTTTAGTTTTAGAGTAAAGACACTGTATTTAAATTATTAATTCATACATTGTATCAACGTGATATGCTAACATAGAGATAATTTTTTTTAAAAGGTGCTATATTCAGTTTATCATAATGGATATTCTGTCATATTGTAATGTATTGCAATCATTTCATGTGTTTTTAACTTTGAGAACACATACTAATATTTTTTTTAACGATTAAATTTAGTATACACCAACCCAACACTACTAATTAATTCTCGTATACATATAAAATAAAATTAAGGTTGTATTACAATATTCAGACTATATATACATACTAGTACAAATGCTTGGTGTACTATTTTGAAGACAAATTAATTTTGTGTACTATTTTTTTAATATCTTATCTACGTACAGAAGTAGGGTTTAATATATATAAGTTGGTAGGGTTTGAAGGTCTAAAAATTCTATGCGTGGAATTAGGGTTTGATTTGAAAATTAACCATTTGTGAACTAGGCACAGAATTTTCCAGGAGTTACACGTACACCTGCTTGATTGCCATTATATGTATTATATATGTGTGGGGGGGAAAAGGTACTGGGCCTTGCCATTTATGAAAGAGCACAGAGCATCAAACAGGTAGTCCTCTTTTTCCTATCTTGTACATACACCAGCTTGTATTCTGCGATACACCAACCCTAACCAATCTAGGTATGAGATTTTATGCATATATACATAGAGAGAGAGAGAGAGAGAGAGAGAGAGAGAGAGAGAGAGAGAGAGAGAGCATAGCATTGGTCAATATTAATAACTGGGATAGATTACACGAAATTAACATGTTGTTGGAGGGCATATTAGTCAGTAAAGTATGTAATGGGCACTTTTCTTTGCAGTTTTCGGTTGGAACTTTGGCCTGTAAAGCACCCCAGTTCTCCTACGTCCTTTTATTAGCATTTGGCAACAACCCATTAATTCCAACGTCGTTTGCCTGGCTGACCACGACAATTCTCTCTCTCTCTCTCTCTGCAGAAAATTAAAAGAAAGAAAGTGATGTGTATGAGTGGAGGGCAGGCAAGGGAGTGAGGGAGGGAGTGGCATATATATCATCAAGTGCCTCGTCTGTGTATATATGAGCTTTGGATTTGCACAACCCCCAAGCTTAATTTCCGAAAGCTGATCAGTTATAGCTACTCCATCGCCCGGATCTAATTGGAACTAAGCGAGCTATAGCTACCCCCCACGCGCCCCAGCAGCTCCTGCAGGTAGTCTGTCTGTACATGTAAACTCGTTTCCATTTTCTTCTGAAATTTATTAAAGAAGCTAGCTAGCTTTTCCTCATGGAGCTCAGCTACCCTCCCTCTTCAATCCCTCTTTAATTAATATTATTACGAAGAAGACCGATCTCTTTCTTCTTCTTCTTCTTCTTCTTCTTCTTCTTTCTTTGACCTAGCTGTCCTGCTACCATTCAAGTTAACCTGATCATGGTTCCTCTCCTTTTGAGTTCAACCAGGTATTTTTAGTTACTTGATCTAACACGTTTTACTAATATTTTAATATTCATATTTTAATTAATTAGGCATATATATATATATATATATATATATATATATGAATATGTGTGTGTATAATATATATCTACAAATGTTTTGGAAGAAAAAATCAGTCTAGCTCCTAGTCTTTCAGGGGGTAAAAAAGGGGGTTGAGTTTACTTCTTGATGTCCACAAAAGCTGCATACATATCTGCTCAATCTTCAGCTTCTTCTTGCTGAACTTTGGTTTGCTTAATTTGCGCAATGGTGAAACACGTGGTACATGCACCTTGCTATACACATATATGGAGCGGCAGGCAGTATTCTTTTTTTGTTTTGAACTCAGATCTCAGTGTTAAATCAACCCAGATCTACACTGCTTGCTGTAAAATCCATCCTTTCTTTACTTAGCTTCCTGAATATTGCATGTTCCTCAATACTTGATAAAAGATCTTCCTCACTTCTTGTCTTGTCACCATTCAAATCCTTCCTTCCTCTCTCAATCTATAGGATGTCCTTCTGCAGAAAACCCTTTTTTGTGTTAACTCTCTTCTCAATTCTTTCTTTCCCCGGCCCTTCCCTTAATGTACATAACATATTTTAGTGTTAACTCTCTTCCCAATTCTTTCTTTCCCCGGCCCTTCCTTCATGTACATACACACATGCATGTGTGTGTGTGTGTGTATATATATATATATATATCTTTGCCCATTTAATTTAATTTTAGGAAGTAGTCAAGAGGCAGACGAAGAATATATTATTAGTTAAATTGGTACCTAGTTTTTAAAATATTTTGTGTAAATTATTTTTAGAGATCGAAGGAGATCGATGGGAAGGGGAAAGATAGAGATAAAAAGAATAGAGAACACAACAAACAGGCAGGTAACATTCTGCAAGAGGAGGAATGGGCTGTTGAAGAAAGCTTATGAACTGTCAGTGTTGTGTGATGCTGAATTAGCCCTCATCGTCTTCTCCAGCCGTGGCCGTGTCTACGAGTTTGCTAACCCCAAGTAACTATTATCTCCGCAACCCCCTTTCCCATTTCCATTTCCATCTTTCTTTTTTCCTTCTTTCATTATTTAATTAATTTCCCCCTCCTCCCTATATATAATATATTGTTTTACTGCTACACTTATAATATATATATATATATATATATATAAAATTTAGTGCATGAATATTAATTAATTGTTCCTGTTTTTATTTTTTATTTTTATATATATATTTTTTAGTGATCTGGATTAAGGATCCTCTCCTTTTGAAATCCCCTTTATATACATAAAAATATTGATTGAGTGGATTTCATGTTATAGGTTTGCATAGTGGCATTAATTATAACACTTCATCTAATAAGTGTCATTCATAAATGTAATATACAATGAAAATACAAAAAAAGACACACACACACACACACACACATATATATATATATATATAAACGTGGAAATAGCTATTAGATGCAGACCATGGAACAAAATCAGTTCCTCTCCTTTCCCCTTTTGGTTTCTGCATCACGTAAATTAAACTTGCAGTGTCTTCAGTCTATTGAACCTATATATATTCAGACATCTAGCTAGCCAGTACCAACATTTTAAAGGGTAAGGTACTAAGATGATTGTTATACAGAAAAATAATTACCAATTAATTAGTAGGAGAATGTATAAGTTAAATTTAATCCCATGGCTCTATTCCTTGACATAATAAAAATTAAGGAAACACGACTGATGACGTATTTCATATATATATATTTGTGTGTGCATGCGTTTGTTATATTTGTAGGATCTTAACAATTTCGTTTCTTATTGCAAAGTTGGGTGCATCTGGGATAATTGATTAAGCATGTGTGCCATTCTAATTTTCACTCCAGTTTTCTATTCACAGTCAAGATTTTCTCCTGCGTGATTCATGCATTTGCATGTGTGGGTGTGAGAGCATGGATACAATTAAGCAAAATTAGTTCTTATATTTTGTAGGAACTAATTTTGTTTCTACGTTCATAGGATAGGCTTATTGTATTGTTCACATTGAAACAATGATATGTGCTGATGATAATTTAAAAATAAAGCAATTATGTAAACAAAAATGTTTATGTTGTATCATAACCTAATCAAATCTAGTCTATGCCCTGATTCAACTTATATGGGACCCTTAATTAATTTTCTATCGGAAGAACCTCTAATACATCCTGGAATATGGTCCACTGTGTATGGACCCAACCCGTTTCATATATAAATGTATAATAAGTCACACATATATATATATATATATATATATATATATATATATATGTGTGTGTGTGTGTGTGTGTGTGTGTGTGTGTGTGTGGGTTGGGTTGTGTGTGCGCGCGCATAAGTTAACATTATATGTATGCAAAAGCTTGATAGTTTCATTCTTTTGGTAGGAATTAATATTGTGTTTTGAAGTATGAATTTCGAACTTTAAATTTAAATTTAGATAAATTTGAATAAATTTTAATACAACTTTGTGTTAAATAGGGGGTAAATGTATTTGACGTTAGATGGAATTTTTGAATGCTTGTGATTCGTATGTCACTTGATTATACCATTATTTGACACGTTGAAAAATCACTCTTTCGCCCAATTTATCTGTAGATGTAGGCCACGTTCAAAGCCAAATAATTAAATATTGGACATGTTGCATTTAGTGTTGCGTGCTTGTTTTAGGATTAATTTAATTACAATGTTTTAGAATTAGTTTAATTATACTGTTAATTAGCAAACACAACTAGCAAGGGAAGATAATAGGAATTAACCATGTTCCTATTTTATTAATTTGGCTGTGGTAATATGTTGTAATTTTCTGGGACTTGATCGAGTTCAAGTTAATTATGGTAGTTTGATTAATTATGAGGCCAAAACCTGATAATATCATATAATTAGTTGAGTCCACTGGTTGATGGAGAAATTATTACTTTCTCTGGTTGATGTATTAATTGCAAGACAAAATTTATCAGTTTTAATTAATTACTTTATCTTAATTAATCAGTCATTATACAATTCATAGGGTGCATAATTATATATATTAATTGGGATATTATTTACCATTACTATCTAGATAAATTTGATTATAATCGGGTTGCATATATTATTAACATCTAATTTTCAAAATATTGTACATGATTTATATGTTGTTTAAAGATGGTTAACTTTAATCAAGCTAGCTGTTCCAAAAGAAAAAAAATATTTATTAATGGGATATATTCAACATCTTCTAATAGTAAGTTCAATTTCATTCCATTCCCATGTATGCCTTAAATGTGTAGCTAGAATTATAGCATTAATCAAAATTATGTACATAGTAGTATTAGGTTTTTTTTTTTTTTATATGTTTAGTTTGCAAGTTATTCTCGTGTCAACTTATGTCTACCGCATTGTTCAAAGTTAGCATCCCCCAGTCCATGCTTTCCTTTTGCATTCATATGTAGTATTCAAAAATTGTGCATTTGATCTTTGTTGCTAACATTTAGTAAATGTACTAAAAACTAAAAGCCATCTTTAAATTTGTTCCATTTTCAATCCTCACTACATAACAAGGACAAAATTGCAAGGTATTTGTGAAACTTTAAACTTGTGTTCAAACTTTGATAAGGTAAATAAAATGTTGATAATGTTGGGGACGGCGAGAGTGATGATGGTCAAAGCACAAAATTCCAACACAAACCTTTGATAAGAAGTAAATATGTACTGGGTATTTGTTTTCAAAGAAGAACAATTGTATTTGCAGCACACTAAAACTACATAGTTTCATGTAGAATATATACAGGATTTACAAGCACTAGTTCTACAAGTAAATGCTAAAAATAAGGCTAAGAATCCGATCAGTTATAACTTTTAAAAACAAAATCAAAATTCAAAATTCAATCTTTGATTTACTTGCTGTTAGACCCATGATTGTTGTTTGATTTGCTGCTTGTTGATCTTCACCGGGATTTGATGAATCGTCCTTTATACGCCCCTGCAAGATGGAGGTGTCATCAGCTACTCCAATCTTGTTTCTGAGAATTTCTATACGTGACCTTAACAAAGGTTTTGTTAAGAGATCAACAAGTTGATCTTGAGTATTTACATGATGAACATTTAGGGTACCCTTTTGCACAATATCACGAACAAAATGTAAGTCAATCTGAATATGCTTCATCTGTGAATGCTGGACAGGATTAAAACTCAATTGGGTTGCTTCTAAATTATCGCATAACAGTTTTGGAGAGGTTGGAATAGTGAAGCCGAGTTCAAAAAATAAAGAGAGGAGCCATAATGTTTTTGAGGCAGCGTTTGCAAGTGCTCGATATTCAACTTCAGTTGATGATCTTGCGATGGTCCTTTGTTTTTTTTGAACTCCAAGATATGGGGTTAGAACCAAGGAAGCTTATGTAAGCTGAAGTTGATTTTCGATCATCAAAGTTACTGCCTAATTAGCATCGGAGTAGGTGGTGAGATTTGGAGATAAGCTCTTATGGATGTGAGTCCCATGAAAAATAATATGCTTCAAGTATCGAAGCAGTCTTTTTGCAGCTGTCCAGTGAGTTGTTGTAGGTTTATACATAAATTGAGACAACTTATTCACAACAAATGCAATGTCCGAGTGTGTAAGTGATAAATATTGTGGCCACCAATGAAACTTCGAAATTCTGTGCTATCAACCGACGATGTTCCATTAATTAATGTAAGCGTGCAGTGCTTGTGGACAGCAGGGTGGTAACATCTTTTGCACCTTGCATATTGGTCTTTGTCAATAAATCTCTGATGTATTTGTGTTGGGATAGGAAGAGCCCTTTTGTTGTTGGAAAAACCTCTATACCCAAGAAGAAATGAACCTGGCCCAGATCTTTTAAAGAAAATTGATTGCTAAGTTGGGTAATAATTGATGAAACAAAGGTAGAATCATTTCCTGTGATAACCAAATCATCCACATTGTGATACCCCGTGGAAAGAAATGTTTAAAAAGGATTAGATGTTACTAACCATATCAACAAGGTGCACATTTCTTTTCGAGAGCCATCCCTTAAGAACTCCACAGTCAAGCGTGATTGGCTTGGAGTAATCTTGGGATGGGTGACCTTCTGGGAAGTTTTCTCAAGAAGTGTGTGAGTGAGGACAAAACATAATGAAAAGGACACGTGTTGGTCTATGAGGCCAGTCATTAGTCCGATAAGACCTGCCCCCCTATTGTCTAGTCTAGGTGGAGGAAGAGAGACGCAGTACTCCCTGACAGACCCAGGTTGAGGCGTTACAAAATGGTGTCCGAGCAATTACCCAGCTTGAAGTGTGATGAGATTCACATCGCCTAGGTTTGGAAATGTGGGTTCGCAACGAGGACGTTGTGTTATGTAAGTGGGAGAGAATGTGATACCCCGTGGAAAGAAAGGCTTAAAAAGGATTAGATGATACTACCCATATCAATAAGGTGCACCTTTTTTTTTGGAAGTCTTCCCATAAGAACTTCACCGTTAAGCGTGCTTGACTTGGAGTAATCTTAGGATGGGTGACCTTCTGGAAAATTTTCTTAGGAAGTGTGTGAGTGAAGACAAAACACACTAAAAATAACACGTGTTGGTCTGTAGAGCCAGTCATTAGTTCGATAAAGCCCGCCCCCTTGTTGTCTGGTTTAGGTGGAGGAGGAGAGATGCAGTGCTCCCTCACAGACCCAGGTTGAGGCGTTACACACATACACCAAAAAATAGCAAATAACATATTTGGATTTGTAAATGAACAAGGAAGAGACGGCCTTGGAATTTTGGAAACCAAAATCCAAGATTGCTCCTTTTAGAGCTGAATACCATGCTCGTGGGGCTTGTTTAAGACCATAAAATTGCTTTCTTTTTCCTGCAGACATGGTTAGGTTTTGTCTCATCTTTGAAGCCTGAAGGTTGGACCATGGATACATTCTTAATTAATTTCCCATGCAAGAATGCATTATTGACATCAAGTTGTCTCAAGGACCACCCTTGTGTCACTACAACTGTTAAAACAGTCCTGATTGTGGCTGGTTTACAACTGAACTAAAAGTTTCCTTGTAGTCCAGACCTGGTCGTTGATTGTAACCCTTTGCTGCAAGTCTTACCTTAAAGCGATCAATTGGCTTTTCGTTTCACCCGAAACACCCATTTGCAACCTATAGGAGTACACTTAGGTGGCAAGACTAGATCCCATGTGTCATGTCTCATTAGAGCTGTGAGCTCTTCATACATTGCTTGTCTCCAGTGAGGCTCACGGAGTGCATGACTCACACAACTGGGTTCAATAGTAGGGGAAATTGGGTGTTTTGTGACCGCATGAAATTGTTTGGGTTTATATATTTGATTCATTAACCGAGTAAACCTGGGATGAATTCTTTGTGGTTAGGAGACTCTCAGAATAGGGGATTTCCGTGAGATTTCCGTGTGAGATTAGGGCAAGGTAATGTCTTGGTGTATAGATGGATAAGAACCCTCAGTGTGATGCGTAAAATTGGGTCTAGGACATGACGGAGTTTCTAAAAAATTTAAGTAATTATGCGAAGGATGATCAGAGGGAGTGCCTAAAGATGATGCGGAAATGGTGACACGATTCGAGTTCACTAGTTGGGGTTGCGGTGGAGGCGGCACACTTATGGGTGGAGCTGCGATCTGAAACGGAAGCTGGACGGAGTGTTGTGCAGGAAGAGAAGTCGTGAATGGGTTTTGTGTCTTATCGAAGGTAACGTGGCGAGAGATGTATATTTCTCGTAGTTAAATCAAAACACTTGTAGGTATTCTGGGTCTGATAATAACCTATGAATAGACACGGGATTGCTTTTGGTTGAAGTTTATTTTTGTTGTAAGGTTTCGTAAGTGGGAAACAAAGACAACCAAATTTTCGTAATTTTAGATAATTTGGTATTTGTTTGAATAAGGCTTCAAATGGAGATTTATTTTGTAACAAGGAAGTGGGTTGCCGGTTAATGAAATAAGCGGCGGTGGAAAAAGCATGAAGCCAGTAGGACAAGGGGAGAGACGCATCATGTAAAAGAGTGAGACCCGTTTCCACTAAATGATGATGGTGACGCTCGGAAATGCCATTTTTTTGTTATATGTGAGGAGCAGTAGTATAGTGACTTATTCCATGAATAGAGAGATATTGTTTAAGTACAATATATTCGCCACCATTGTCAGAATAAAGACTTTTTATTTTTGTTGCAAATTTTGTTTCAACGAGATGCTTGAATTAAGGAAAAATACTACTCACATTGGATTTTGTCGCCATAGGATAAAACCAAATGTACTTAGTAAAATGATTAACCAGGATTAAATAAAAATGAGACCCATCAAGGCCAACTATGTTGGAAGGTCCCCAAACATCTGTGTAATGAGATCAAGTGGTGCGCGACTTTGGAGACTATTTGAACGAAATGGTTGTTTGTGTGCTTTATTAATTGAGCAAGAGATACAAAGAAGAGACACTTTCTCTTTGTTTATTGGAAGCAAAAAATAATTAACAAGATGCTGAATAATTTTTTGAGACAGATGTCCTAGATGCTTGTGCCAACCATCGAGCGACGTCCGCTTGTGCACATTTGCAACTATTTTGGAAGTAGAGACCAGTGAGTCCAAAAACACGTAAACACAATTTTCGCATTCGCCTTTGAGAAGGACCGCCCCCGTGATCTGATCCTTCGCAAGAAAAAATGTGGGATGAAACTCAATAAAAACTTTATTTTGAGTAGTGAAATGATGAATGAAGACCAGGTTTTTACGTATACTAGGAACACAAAGGGTATCATTTAAATGAAAAGTGCGGGTGGGTGAATTGAATACCAAAGAACCTATGTGTGAGACACGCAAACTGATCCATCACCGATGACAATTTCATCATATTCGGAGCGAACCGATAAATTTGCAAGATCGTCAATGATATTGTGAGAAGTAGCCGAGTCAATGAGCCACTTGATGTCTGAAGCTGGTGCGGTAGAAATACAATTTTTGGATGCCTCAGAGAGATTTATTCTAGGGCAATATTTAGCTATACGGCCCAATTGATCACAAAGTTGACACTTAGGTTGATACCGGTGCTAGCCATTGGGTTTATTAAACTTCTTGTTGTCCTGTGGGCCGCTATTAGAGCAATTGTGGGCTGAATAGCCATTAGTTTTGGGCTAACTAGATTTATTACTTTTGGTGAAGCCCCTGGAATTGTTGTTTTCGCCTGAAGAATTGGGAAAAGTCCTCCTCCTAGAGAAGTTAGTTGTGGCGACGAGTTGCTGCGTAGAGGATTCAAGTTGACGCAAATAACTCTCAAGACTCATGAGAAGATCATGGAGTTCTTCAAAAGGGATTGGGCGTTCTCTCGCACGAATAGGAGCAACAATCTCCCGAAAGTCTGGTCCCAGACCATGGAGAATGTAGAGAGTAAGATCATCCTCAAAAATAGGATGATCGATGAGTGCAATCTCATCAGCAAAGGCCTTAATGGTGTGCATATAGTCTTGAATCAAACGATTGTCTTTCTTGATTAATGTAAGTTCCTCCTTCAATTGCATTGCATGACTCTGTGATTTACTGGCATACATCATTTTTAATTTTTTCTATGCTTGTTGGATGTGGTAGCAGCAAAGATGTATGGAGTTATGGTGGATGAAGTGGAGGTGAGAATGGCACTGAGAATTAATTTGTCCCGCTTTACCCAATGAGTTTTTTGAAGGGCAAAATTAGAGGAATTTTTTATGGGAGGACACAGTTTATCACGGGTAACATAGTCAATTAAATTTAGCCAATAAGTAGAGCTTCAAATTGGGCGTGTCATTAAGGAAATGTGGAGGGAGTGAGTTTTTCATTGATCTAGGTTGTGATGTTTAAGGCAATCATAGGAGCATCTGTGGTGGGTAGCAGATTGTTTGTGGGTGCAGAAAACATTTCAAGAGTAGGGATCGAATTCTCGTTGGAGTTTGATAGCTCTGATACCATGATAAGAAGTAAATATGCACTGGGTATTTGTTTTCATAGAAGAACAATTGTATTGCAGCACACTAAAACTACATAATTTCGTGTAGAATATATACAAGATTTACAAGCACTAGTTCTACAAGTAAATGCTAAAAATAAGGCTAAGAATCCAATTAGTTATAACTTTTAAAAACAGAATCAAAATTCAAAATTCAATCTTTGATTTGCTTGCTATTAGACCCGTGATTGTTGCTTGATTTTCTGCTTGTTTGATCTTCACCGGGATTTGATGAATCGTCCTTTATAACCTTCCCCTAGTCTAATAATCACACTGTAAAATAATTAATTATCTAATAATTTGAAATAATAATTAGTAGTAAAAAAGATATAAACCAATCGCACAATCACAAAGGGAACACCAAATTTAGTGGAAAACTCTTTGGTATGAAGGAGAAAAATCACAGGACCAAAGTCCACTTCCAATCTTCCACTATGTTAAATATGTAGTTGGTTACAATAAGTCTTCTTCGGTCAAAAATAAAGGCATATATCAACTAAAACATCAAAAATAAGAAATTCTTGGCATACAAATCGACGTAAGTCATCACCAACAAAAGGTGGAATCAAACTTCAAGGAAAATGGAGAGATCTCACCAAAAATAGAGGTTGTTGTCCAAGCCACGAAAACCAATGTAAATGACCTCCAAATTACAATCAACCCAATCAGATTGAAGAAAGACAAGTTATGAACATGGTATCAAAATTTCATCTTGATCGGACAATAAATCACCATATAATTATATTGATCAATCTAACTGTAGACACCTCTAGCCCCAACTTTCATCCAGTTTTCTTCTCTACTTTTTTCACCCTTCTTGGCTGCCACAACAATGCATGAAAAGTACTAACTCCGGCCACCCATAACTCCCCTAATTAGTTGCCTATGATCAATCATCTTCTAAGAAAATCACATCAAATTATTTAATGAACCAATCCTTTCATGACACCTACGTTGGGCTATTCCAAAACATAAAAATCTTCTTCTTCCACTTAGAAATGGATTCCAATTAGGCATTGGCCAAGACATCCAAATGGACCACTCACACGTGTTGGCCATCCTCCACATAAGGAAACCCAACAAATCTCCCCCTCGTGACTATGTGGAAGAATTCACCATACCGTCAATTATACAACAAGTTTTATGTTTCTTCCTTTTAAAAAAAAAATGGCATCTCCATTTATTTATTAATATACCCTCACTTTTGGCGGAGGAATACCGTAGTTACATGAAAAGTAATGGGAGATAACATATAGAAAAAACTTAAAGGCCTCCCAAAAACAATACCAACATGCAACCAAAAGAGGACTACAAATCCAAACAAATCAAAACAAGGAAGTTTTATGTTTCTTCCTTGATATATAAGGATTTTTCCATCATGTCTTAATCATTGTCATCAATATGAATCTTTCTAATTTCTAACAAATCAAAATCCAATGCATCTTTAATCAAATGGTATTCCACATTAATGTGTTTAGATCGTGAATGAAAAGTGTGATTCTTACAAAAATGAATTGCACTTTGACTCACAATGCAACACATACCTCTCTTGCTTAAATTCAAGCTCCTATAGAAATATTTTCATCCACAACACTTCTTTGCAAGCTTCAGGAGTTGCAATGAACTCCAATTCAATAGCAAAAATGGCAACACAATTTTGTAACTTTGACTAACAAGCCATAGCTCCACTTGTGAAAGTAATCAAGTACACTGATATAGACTTTTTAGTATTAGCATCTCTAGCCATGTTTGCATCTATGTAACCAACTAGTAATGGTTTCCCATTCCCAAAGTAAACACATATGGAGAAGGTACCTCACATGTACTTAAGAATCTATTCACAACATTCCAATGCTTTTTACCAAGATTGGAGAGAAATCTACTAACACCTCCAACTGCATAAGCTATCTCTGGCATTGTACAAACCATTGCATAGATCAAACTTCCAACTGCAAAAGCATATGGAACTATTCTCATCTCTTCCTTCTCTTTTTTAGTGGAAGAACATTGCTTGGAACTTATTTTGATGTGATTAGCTAGAGAAGAGCTAACTGCCTTAGACCTATCCATGTTGAATCTTCCCAGCACTTTCTTAATGCACTTTTCCTATGATAACGACAACTTCTTGGCTTTCCTGTAACGAGTGATTTACATGCCTAGGATTTTCTTTGTTGCATAATGCAAATAAAATACGAAAATTACCATCCTTTGAAAGCATTTGTGTTTTACATAATTAAATACATTTGTCCCATATTTAAAAGTTTAAATTTATTTAAAATTAGATTATTTGTCATATAAGATAGTATTAACTTTCAACTAAGTTTGCACAAATTCAAATTCAAAACCTGCAATTTAAGTTATAAGGGATTAAGGATTTTGAAAAAAAAAAATGGAGGCTATATGATCCTTCATGGACATGTTACTCTAGTAATCATTAGCTCAATAAGCCTATTGGTTCACAACTCTTACATATTAGGTTATATTTGTCATTCCTAATTTTTTTCCTTATTTTTTCTATCTTCATTTTGTTGCCCAATTTAACTTTGTTTATTCTTTTTATGTATTAGTTTATTAAAAAGATAAAATAAAAAAAAGTTCAGTCCTAGTGTGGTCATGGGTATCATGCTTCCATCTTGTTAGAGTATCCCTATAGAAATCTTCAACTTCAAATTTTGGGTTAGCTAAGGATTGTTTTTCAAGAGATAAAATGAAATTTATTCATGATTCAGTGGTCAAGCAAGCAAGGAGCTTGATGAGCCAAAACTGATGCAACAAAGCTAAGTCATAGTACGTCTATCAACCAAAGAAAAACAAAGTTTTAGAGACAACAATACTCCAAAACCTCCTAACACATTAATTTTTACACTTCCTTGTCCACTTGTGGCTACTATGGACCTAGAAGATGAGGCCTAGTAGTGGAAACTTTG
Source organism: Malania oleifera (assembly GCF_029873635.1). Lineage (NCBI taxonomy): Eukaryota > Viridiplantae > Streptophyta > Magnoliopsida > Santalales > Ximeniaceae > Malania > Malania oleifera. The sequence continues at coordinate 32,746,454 of NC_080424.1, forward strand.
AGAATAGCTAAAAAATTTCAATTGCCCATGTTGAATCAATCTCAACCAAAGGTAGCCATGATTTTTTGGAATTTCCCCCCCCCCCCCCCAAAAAAAATCCACTCCTAAAAATTGATTGCAAAAGCAACTCCAATATATAGAATATGTTATTCTAAATTGTAGTTGCAATCACTTAAGTTGAGCTGAATAGATTTTAGAACCACCCCCCCCCCCCCCAAAATATCCACTCCTAAAAATTGATTGAAAAATCGACTCCAATATATAGAATATGTTATTCTGAATTGTAGTTGCAATCACTTAAGTCGAGTTGAATAGATTTTAGAAATTCTTGAGGTTCCTCTCCTTTCAAATTCCCAAAACACCACTATTGATATCAAGAAGCTTAGCTTTTTCAATGTACCTTTTCATATTGGTGGATTTCCAACTATGGAGCAACTCTTTGAATGACTTTGGTATGAACCAATGCAGCTTTATCTAGCAAAAGAGTGTAGACTAAATGGTCCATGTGTAGTCACAAAGAATAAAAAGACGATCCACTTCTTCCGTGTGTTGTTTGCATAAGCAGCAGTAAGAAGTCATATACCAGCCTCTCCTCTACAAGTTATCCCCTACAAGAATTATGTTTCAAGCAACAAGCCATGTGAAGAACGACAACAGTCTTCATAGAACTATTTTTTCATAGACATCGATCTATTTGGTAGAATTTGAATGGACAAAAAACTTATTTTTCCTTAGGTTTGACAAAAAGGCAAAGACCTCCACTGAGATTTTAAAAATGTTACAGACTTCCTCTAAAGTTTACCAAAAGGATACAAACTTAACTCTCCTCAAAAAATTAATCCTTCTTGTAAAATACAAGAGGAGGTTTGTGCTTTTTTGGCAAATCTCAAGGTAGATGCTTGGAATTCTTGAAATCTCAACTAGATCTATGAAATTTTTGCAATCTCAAGGGAGGTTATTATCTTTTTACTAAATCTCAAGAGACATCAATGTCTTTTGCCCAATTTAATTTTATAGAATCAAAATGTATAAAATAGAATTAGGCATGTCTATAGTAATTATCATATTATATAAAGTTACCTCATCATTATAACAAATAGAATAAGAGCACGAGCAAAATTTTTCTAGTTGCTAAAGGAGGGAGGTCAAACGAAATACTTTTGATCCCTCACCTTGATTGTATCGAATATGAACAATCTAAGTTTAACCAGCATATCCCATAACTAGTCCTTTTGATCTTAACCTCGCTAGTTACAATGAAACAAATGCCCTCATTCAATTCTAGGATATCTATTTTCTGTTACTTCATTTTTCCCTAGCAAAAGGCATGTCATTCTTGACTCTCCTAGTTAAAGATTTGTCAGCTATACCATCATACATAACAAATGGTCTTCCCTTAACTTGTGTTGATAGCTAGGTAACCTATTCAAAGGCCTACTTATCATGTTATTTATAAGTAGTATGTCATACTTCATGATATTTATATGAGTGTGTGTGTGTGTGTGTGTGTGTGTGTGTGTTGGTTTAATACCTTGCGTGCATACTGTGCTCATCAACATTAGTTAATTGTTCTGCATGCATGTGACTCCATCTTGATTTTGGATTATATAGCCATTGGGTTGATTAATCTACTTAAATTGGAGCTCCTTTCTATTCTAGGTACTTAGTACAATGTAACTTTTAGGACAATTAAAAGAGTTTGGATGATTTATAAATGATTAAATAAATTATAATAAACTTAAATAATATGAAGTAATGAAAAAAATAATAATAATAATAAATAAATAAATAAAATACCATTCAAAAACTAAATTTTCAAATCAAATGCAGATAATTCTCATTTGAGAAACCAAGTATTCACAAACAAAAGCCAACAAAAACTGATCCAGCTCATTTAATTAATAACCTCCAACTTAAAATCAAATATAGAGAAAATGGAGAAGGTAGCTAGATAGCATTTGGGGCTTTTGCATGTATTAAAATGTTATGATATCTTTATCTCTACTATTTTAAAGTTTGAGTTCTTCTTTCTTGAATTGATTCTTAAATTACCTATAACATCCATATAATATAATCATAATTTTTCTAAAACATCCCTATAATAATTCATAACTATCCGAAATGCCCTTATAATTAATCATATCTACTCTTTAAATCAAAGTTATATACCGTTCATTTTCTCTATAATTATTTTCTCAAAATAATACAAATTGTTTATAAAAAAAATGTTGCGGAGCACTCATGGAGTATAAATACGTAGTTAGAATAAAAGCGATTCAACTAATTGGTTTGTATTTTTCTAATTTTAAAATATCCCAAACTTGTATTCGGGAGCATGAATTTTAATTCTCATATTTGAGTATATATTTGGAAGAAATTAAGTACAATTTTGTGTTGCATTCTATTAATCTAAATCCATATAAATCCAAATGAAGGTCTAAATTTCAAGCTCCCAAATATGTGGTAATAATCTACCTTAACAAAATAATGAAAAATACAAAAACAAAAACAAAAACAAAAGGCAAAGAACATTGACCTTTCATGAGATTTGACAAAAAAAAAAAAAAAAAAACATAGACCTCAACTATGGTTTGGCAAAGAAACACGCACCTCTCCTCAACTCAAGAATTTCAAGCTCCCGTGACATTTGATTTTTTGGACACAAGCTTGCCTATTTGCAAATACCAAGGAAGGTTTGTGTTCACTACACAAAAAATGAATCGTCTTCAATATTGCATTGACCCACTAAAACAGAAGCAACATAAAATCATTCCATCAATGCACGGCATACAGCTTTCTACCAAAAAAATGAAAAGAGTACCCCCCCCCCCCCATCTTATACTTAGGATTGTTGTGCTCTTGCCTTGAAGAAAGCCTACCATGATCTAGTCCCAAATTGAGGAGACATTATTGAGGAAATTTATCTTTTTATGTTATTTGTGTGTTTATTTTTTAAATACTTTACATATAGTAAATGGGTTATGTCTCTAATAATAATAAATGAAAGATTCATTTACTGTGTAGCATCTAAAAAAACATACTGATATATAGAGAGAAAGTATTATAATTCTTATAAGAGAAGCTAATGTTGTTGCATGACATTTTTTCTTCATTGCTAGCTTTCAAACTGTCATGCTCAAATCTAAATTTTTGATCTTTGGTCAAGTGGGAGGTCCTTCAGACAAGAATACTTAAGGGATAGTTTACCTCTTATCTTAAATTTCTTTTTGTTCGAGAACAAAATTAAAATTGGAGATGTTCTATATGAAAGTTTCAAATTTTAATAATTGAAACTTAATTGATAAGTGAATAATTTTCTCTTCGGGTGAGAAAGTAGCGCATGGTATGGATAAAATGATTTTTCTTCTCCTCCTTTTCATTAATAACTTTTGGCTGCTTAAATAGACAAAGCCGCGTACAAGACAACCAAAATAAAAGGAATTCAAACACACATAAAACAGAGCATGCAAATACAAGTAAAAAAAAAAACAGAGCGTATGAAAGAAGAAACGATTGAATATTTTCTTTATTACTTTGTTCATATGTACATCCCAATATATAATACAATTACCTAATCTAAATAAGGAAACAATTTCCTTACTGAATAATATCAAATTCCCCATATTTACCCACTTCCCTAATTTGTATATTATTTACATTGTTACTCGGGATTGAGATTTTAACACTCCCCCTCAAGTTGGATCATAAATATTAATCATCTCCAAGTTGCTAATAAGATCATCAAAACTCTGTCGTCCCAACCCTTTAGTGAGAATATCTACAGTTTGTTCTTTGGTTGGTACATAAATCATACATATAATTCCTTCTTCAATTTTCTCTTTGATGAAGTGTCTGTCCACTTCCACATGTTTAGTCCTGTCATGTTGAACTGGATTAAGAGAGATGTCGATAGCTGCCTTATTGTCACTGTAGAGTTTGATAGGAAAGTTCACCAAGACCCGTAATTCTTCCAAGAGTTTTCCTAACCATAATCCTTCACATTTCCCTTGAGCGACTGCCCTGAATTCAGCTTCAGCACTACTACGAGCCACCACATTATGTTTTTTGCTTCTCCAAGTTACGAGATTTTCCCAGACGAATGTACAATAACCAGTGGTGGACCTTTTATCTTCCACTGATCCTACCCAATCTGCATCTATAAAGATCTCTACTTCCTTGCTTTCACATTTCTTAAAGAAGAGTCCTCTTCCTAGGGATCCCTTGAGATATCTAAGGATCTTGTATACAGCATCTAAGTGAACTTCTTTTGGTGAATGCATGTGTTGACTTACTACACTGACTGCAAATGCAATATCTGGTCTAGTATGTGATAGGTAGACCATCTTGCCAACCAATCTCTGATACCTCTCCTTTTCTACTGGTTTTCCACAATCTTCAACCCTCTTTACTGTTTCAATTGGGGTTTCGCTAGGATTGCATCCCAGCATGCCAGTTTCAACTAGGAGGTCAGTAACATACTTTTGTTGAGAGACACTAATTCCCTTTTTCGTTCTTGCCACTTTCATGCCCAAAAAATACCGCATCTGTTCCAAGTCTTTAACTTCAAACTCAGTAGCTAGAACCTTCTTCAATCTCTCCATTTCTACAGTATCATCGCCAGTAAGGATTATATCATCAACATACACTATTAGAATTGTTCTCTTACCTCTTTCAGATTGTTGGAAGAACAGTGTATGGTCTGATTGCCCTTGTCAATACCCTTGATTCTTTAGTACCTTTGCAAATCTGTCGAACCACGCTCTAGGAGATTGTTTGAGGCCATATAACGATTTCTTGAGTTTACACTCTCTATTTTCTTCACTTGTTCTACTAAATCCCGGTGGTATAGTCATGTATACTTCCTCTTCTAATTCTCCATTTAAGAAAGCATTTTTAATATCAAGTTGTTGCAGTGGCGAATCTAAATTAGCTGCCAAGGACAAGAGAACCGGAACTGTATTTAAATTTTCTACTGGTGCAAATGTTTCAGTATAGTCAATGTCGTAAGTCTATGTAAAGCCTTTTGCAACAAGTCTGGCTTTATATCTTTCAATCGTTCCATCAGATTTATATTTTACTGTGAAGACCCATTTACCACTGGCTTCTTCCCTTTCGGTAGATCTGTCAACTTCCAAGTTCAATTTTTTTCCAGGGCTCGCATTTCTTCCATGACTGCCTCTCTTCATTTCGGTATATCTAGAGCTTCCTGAATGTTTTTTTGACATTTTCATCCTGTCAAGGTTAGAGACAAACGCACAATATCCTGTAGACAAACTTTTATAAGACATGTATTTCGACCAAGGGTATTGAGTATATGACCTGGTTTGTTTTCTGATTGCAATAGGTAAATTGATATCATTAGGTGCAGGATTATCAGAGGAAGACTCAATTACCAAATCGGGATTAGGCATGGGCTCATGGTTATTTGGAGCCATCACCGGTTCCAATGCTCTTGGTGCCTCAGGTATGAGATTCTCCCTCTTCTTTGTTTTCGGCTTTCTTGAGTAAACCAGTATGTCTGCGTTGTTTTGCTCTCCTACATCTCCCCCTGAGGGTAAGTGTTCCATTGTGTTTGGCAAGTCAGGAAGTAATGCAATGGAAGGCTCAATAGATGGGTCAAGGAATGGAGTAGCAGTAGTAACCGGAGAGAATGACGTAGATTCAGTAGTAAAGAGATCAAAGAATCGATCTTCGCTCCATTTCTCCCCCTGAAGAGAGGGCTTTGGGAAATAAGGAGTGGTGTCAAAGAAAGTGACATCAAGACTAACAAACAGTCATTTTGAGGCCAGATCATAGCATTTGTAGCCTTTCTAGGTAGGTGAATAACCAAGGAAGACACATTTAATGGCACGAGGATCCAATTTATCGCAATGGTGTGCATGGACATGAACAAAAGCAGTACAACCAAAGATTTTCAATGGGAGACTGGAAGGGAGTCGATATGTAGGAAAGTGTTCCTGGAATTTCTGATGATGGGTGACAAATGAAAGTGCTCGACTTGGCATTCGATTAATGAGATGTGTGGCTGTGAAGATGGCATCGCCCCAAAAATAATGTTTCATGTTGGTAGTAAACATTAATGCTCGGGCTACTTCAAGTATATGTCTATTTTTTTCATTTAGCAACCCCATTTTGTTGAGGAGTATCCACACAAGAGCTTTGATGAACAATCCCATTATCTTGAAGATAAGTTCCCAGGATGGTATTAAAATATTCCATACCATTATCAGTACGTAAAATCTGAATATGAGTCTGGAACTGTGTATGAATCATGGTATGAAAATCGATGAAAATGGAGCGGACTTCAGTTTTGTCTTTCAGTAAGTATACCCAACAAAGACGAGTATGGTCATCGATAAAGGTAACAAACCATTTTGTATTGGTGCGATTTAGGGAACGTGAGGGACCCCATACATCACTTTGAAACATAGTAAATGGGCGAGATGGTTTGTATAGGGATGATGGAAAAGAAGTACGACGATGCTTAGCAAGCTCACATACTTCACATTGAAACTCAGAAGCCATTTTATTTGAATAAATAGAAGGAAACAAATGTTTTAAATATTGAAAATTGGGATAACCCATCTGTGAATGGCATAACAAAGTTGACTATTTCTAGAAGTAGATGCAGAATCACAAATTGCGGTATTACATAGTTCACTCAAACTTGCCTCCTCAAAGTAGTAGAGTCCCTCATACGCTTTAGCAGTGCCAATCGTTTTCCCCGATGATAAGTCCTGAAAAACACAATGAGAGGAAACAAATTTGGTAGAACAATTCGAGTCTTTTGTTAACTGACTGATGGATAATAGATTGCAAGATAACTTGGGGACATGTAGGACCGATTATAAAGTTAAAGAATCAGATATGCAAATACTTCCTTTTCCAGCAACTGGTGAGAGAGAGTAATCTGCAATTTTTACCCTCAAATTCCTGGCATATGGTGAGTAGGATGAAAAATATTGATAAGACCCAGTCATATGATTGGATGCACCCGAATCAATTATCCATGGAGATTTGTAACAGGATGTAGTATTTAAAGCTGACAGATAATTACCTCGGTGAGCCAGGGAACCAGAGGAAGACTGACCCGATGTTTGCATTAATGAAATCATCTTATATAGTTGATCCAACTATTCAGGACTGAATGCACTGCTGGAAGAGGTATTGTTGTTCTCTCCTTGTAATCTTTCAGTTGATCCGTCAATGCTGGCCTGGTACACATGATTTTTTTTGTATTGTCTCGGTTTCCAATCTGTCGGTTTTCCATGAATCTCCCAGTAGGTATTTTTTAAATGACCTGTTTTTTGGCAATGTTCACACCATAATTTACCTTTTTGTGGTCGTTGACTAGGTCCCCCTGGGCCTTTTGATACAAGAGTCGAGACATCCAGCCCAGCGTGTCCAGCGTACCCATCTAATTTTTGGGCTGATACGGGTACAGGGAGGTCTAGCCCAGCAGGTTCATTTTGAGGTCGCAGCATCACACGCCTCCTCTTCTCTTCCCTCCTGACCTCTGCGAAGACTTCTTGGGGAGAAGGGAGAGGTCCCCGGCTAAGGATCTGCCCCCTCATGTTGTTGAGCTCTCAATTCAAGCCGACAAGAAACTCAAAGACCCTCTCGTTTTCGAGCCTCCTTCGGTATCTCGTGCTGTCATTGGAGCACTCCCACTCCTCGTCGATGCTTAGATCAAGCTCCTGCCAGAGATGAGTCATCTCCATGAAATACTCGGTAACACCTCTCTCCCCTTGCCACATATGCCACAATTGGGTCTTGATGTTGAAGATTTGCGAGTAGCTTTCGACGTCGGAGTATGTCTCACGTACAGCTTCCTAGACTTCCTTCGCCGTTGGCAAGAACAAGTAGACTTTTCCGATTGATGGTTTTGATGAGCCAAGCTATGACCATGGAATTTTTGGACCTCCATCTTTGCAAGGCTATAGCATCGGAAGGGTCTGGTTTCCTCCACTCACCGGTAAGATATCCGAGCTTCCCTTTTCCCTCAATCACCAATTTCATAGACTGAGCCTATTCACGGAAATTTTTTCCGTTTAATTTTTCCATGAGAGTGGAAAGACTGTGTTGTCCAGCCCATTCGAACCCCCACCGGATGTGGCCTCTGAGTCACCGATGATGTTTGCAAGAGAGGTAGAGCCTCTGCTATTGACGGTGCTGTTAGCTATCGTTTAGCTAGATTTAACAAAACCTAGCTCTGATACCATGAAAGAAGAAACGATTGAATATTTTCTTTATTACTTTGTTCATATGTACATCCCAAGATATAATACAATTACCTAATCTAAATAAGGAAACAATTTCCTTACTGAATAATATCAAATCCCCCATATTTACCCATTTCCCTAATTTGTATATTATTTACAATGATACTCGGGATTGAGATTTTAACAGCGTAACTGACAGAAAACTGCCACGACCATTCGCATGTAAATCTGCCACGATCCAATCCACTCATGCATTGTTCTTCACGTGTTTAATTGCCCTATCCACTACCAACGTCGCATGCATGCCGCATGTGTGACGGAAAACTGCCATGACCACAAGTAAAAAAAAAAAAGAAAAAACATAGCACGTCTATCCTCCTCCCAAATATTTGGGATTTGGCTTGAAACCTTTAGCTGAATATCGTGGCTTAACATTACTTCCCCCACCAAGGGGACTCTTGTCCTTAAGGTCCACATCTGGAAATTGTTTAAGCAATGACTGGTGCATCTCCCTCGTGGCCTCTTCAGCAGGTAAATGTTTCCATTAATTGAACCAAGTATTCTTTCTTCAAATTTATTGCCCCGTTTGACCCATCGAGTATCCAGAATGTGTTGAGACTCAAGTACGATCACCCCTTCATCAGTTACGGGTGGCAACTCAGTAGAAGGCATTGTACGCTCGCCAATAAACTTCTTTAAGAGGGAAATGTGAAAAATTGGATGAATGCAGGCTTCCACTGGCAGCATAAGTTTGTAAGCAACTACTCCAATTTTTTGTATCATGGGATACGACCCATAAAATTGACTTACAAGCTTTTGGTGGGCACGTTTAAAAATTGATTGTTGCCGATAGGGATGCAACTTAAGAAACACCATGTCACCTACTTCGAATGTTACATCCCTCCTCTTTTGATCAACCATTTGTTTCATGTAATTGATGGAGGTTTCCAAATTGGCTTTAAGCTATCGTAGTATCTCATCTCTAGTCATCAGATGCTCATCCACTTCATTGAAGGAATAAAAATTGTTACGATAAAACGAGACTAAGGGAGGCGGACGCCCCGTATAATGCCTAAAATGGAGTCATTACAGTTGAGGCATGGTACTTTGTATTATACCATAACCCAACCCAAGGAAGATAGGCACTCGACTTATGTGTCCATTGATGCACAAAGCACCGAAGATACTGCTCCACATAGCGGTTGACTACTTCCATTTGGTAGTCAGCTTGCGGATGATAGGCAGAGCTAAGTTGTAACTTGGTTCCCGAAATTTGAAAGAATTCTTGCCAAATCCTGCTAATAAAGACCAAATCACGATCACTAATAATGGATTTTGGAAGACCATGCAACTTGATAATTCCCTCCACAAATTTTTCAACCACACCTTTAGTAGTAAATGGATGAGTTAAGGTTAAGAAATGTGCATATTTACTTAACCTGTCAACTACTACCAATATTGTTTCCTTGCCGTTGGACATAGGTAGTCCTTCAATGAAGTCGAGAGTGATATCATCCCATACTTGGAAAGGAATGGGCAATGGTTGGAGAAGCCCCGCAGGTGAGAGTGTCTCTAATTTCATCTTTTGGCAAACTACACATCGCTTGACATATTCTTGGACTTATCGATACATTTTAGGCCAGTAAAACTGTTGAGCCAGCTGCTTGAATGTACACAACACTCCTGAATTCTTCCCCCCCCCCCCCCCCCCCCCCCCCCGGATTTTGGTGTCGTGAGCCTCATGTAGCAACCTTGTTCACCACTCCCCTTGGAAAGGAATGAGTACCCTGCCTTTGAAGTAGAATGACCTTTGTCGTTGTGTATATGGCCCATCGGTTTGAGTCTTGACCAATTGGGCGATTGACTGAATGTAAGGATCTCCTTCATATGCCTTCCAAACTTCATCCCGCATGGTCACAGAGGGTATATGGAGGTGATTAAGGACTAGATTGTTGGGTTTGCGTGAGAGGGCATCTGCAGCTGAATTTTCACAGCCTGGGTGATAAGTGATCTCATATTCGTAGCCTAGTAATTTGGCTACCCATTTTTGTTGCTCTAATGTCGCCAAACATTGTTCCAAAAAATATTTTAAGCTGCATTAGTCAGTTTAAATACAGAACTTCATCCCCAATAAATATGGTCGCCATACACGTATAGCTTCCACAATTGCAAGCATCTCTTTGGCGTAGGTTGAACATGATTTTTTTTGTAATTCCGGCCAGTGCACGGCTCATAGAGGTGATGGGCTTGCCTTGTTGAGTTAAAACAACGTCTATTCCCTCCCATGCAGTGTCAGTTTCTATGGTGAAGGGCTCATTGAAATTGGGCATCGCCAAAATAGGTGTGGTGGTCATTGCTTGTTTAGGAGTCATGAAGGCTACTTCGGCATGCTCGTTCCATCCGAACTGCCCTTTCTTGAGGGGATTGGTAAGGGATCAAGCGATGATGCCATAATTCCGAACAAATTTCATGTAATATCCTGTCAAGCCTAAAAAACCATGTAATTCAAAAATATTAGTTGGTTGAGGCCACACAACCATGGTTGCAATTTTGTGATTATCGACCTTCACTCCTTGAGGCGTAACAATGTGCCCCAAATATTCTAACTCCTATTGGTTGAATGCACACTTGTTGGCCTTGGCAAAAAAATTGATGCTACCACAAAATTTCCAAGGTTTGTTTAACGCCATATGCCTATCCCAAGTATAACTATATACGAGAATATCATCGAAGAAAACCAAAATAAACTTTCAAAGATACGATCGAAATATAGAATTCATGATGGCTTGAAATGTAGAGGGTGCATTACATAGGCCAAACGACATCACTAAATATTTGTAATGACCGTTGTGAGTACGAAAAGCAGTTTTGAGTATGTCAGAAGGATTTACTTTTACTTGGTGATATTCGGCCCTTAGATCGAGCTTGGTAAAGTACAATGCACCATGTAGTTCATCCAACATGTCATCTACTTTCGGAATGGGATTTCGGTCCTTGATGGTGGTGGTATTGAGTGCGTGGTAGTCTATACAAAATCGCCAACTTCCATCCTTTTTCTTCACCAATAATACTGGCAATGAAAATGGACTGGTGCTCGGACAAATGAGGTTGGAATTCAGCATCTCTTGAACTTGTTTTTCAATTTCTCCTTTTTGGAAATGGGCATATCGATATGGGCGTACATTAATTGGCTTGGTCCCCTCCTTAAGCGTAATGCAATGCTCTACCTTGGGCACAAGTGGCAGACTCGAGGGCTCCTGGAACATGTCTGTATAGTCTTTTAGCAACGTCTGCATGTCTTGCTTCTTATCATAAGGTGGGGCATCATGTGATGTTGGTCCCATGGTTGGTTGAAAGCACATCACAAATAACGCATGGCCTTAGTGGAACTCCTTCGATATTTCTTTTGTTGATGCCACCTGAATTTCTTGCACGTCCACACCTTGCAGCCTTTAGTCTTGATTTTCTCAAATAAAGTTTATGGCCAAGTGTTTCCAGTTACAAACCACAGAGCCAAGAATTTCGAGCCATTGCACACCAAGTACAAGGTCAAGACCTATTAAGGGCAAAGAAAAAAGGGTGAGGTAAAACTCGGTGCCCTGTAACTCCACTCATACCTTATCACATCACCCCTAACACTTTAGTATTTCTCCATTGTCCACCCGGACGAAAAATGCCTTTGTGGGTACGACTGGCAACCTAAGCATGCTTGCCAAACGATCGCTGATGAAATTATGCGTCGACCCATTGTCAACCAAAACCACTACTTCATGAGGGCCCATTCTTTCTGTTATGCGCATGGTTCTTGGACCCGTCCACACTGTTACTACATGCAACATGATTTCTGTTTCCATTTCATGTTCTCGTACCTCTCCTATTTCTCCACCTTGGTCTCCCTTCAACATTTGCTTATCAGTAATGTATTTACATACCACATTACCCGCATGCCTCTCCAAGAGTAATAACTGTGGTTTTTGACATCTATGCCCAGCTATGAAGTGTTCATTATAGTTGACATAGAGACCTTGAGCCCTTCTCCTTTGCATTTCCTCCCATGTTAAGCGCCTGATAGGCACAGTCAGGGTAGCAGGAACTACACGCGTGGTTTGTGGAGGAGCTAAAGGAGCTCTTGTAGTTGGTGGTCGCATGAACTGTTGCTGTCATGAAAGATGCTCATCTCGCATTCAAGCTAAATTAATGGCGTCCTTGAGGGATTGCAGTTTAAATATTTGAATCCCATCAGAAATCTCAGCCTTCAAGCCGCCCATGAACATCCCCACCAACGCCTTCTGTGTCTATCCATGCACATTGTTGCCAAGCTTCTCAAACTCGCATTGATAGTATCTCAATGTTCCCAGTTGCCTAATCCTTGAGAGAGATTCATCAAAGTCTTCACATCCTGACGGACCGAAGTGAGCCCATAATTCCTCTTCGAATTTTCCCCATGAGATTAAATGTCCTTCTTCTTGTAACGTCCTGCGAAGCCACTGCCACCACTGGTTGGCCTCCCCTTCAAGGTGGTACGCAGCCATGGGAACTTTTTGGTTTTCAATAGTTCAAGAATTGTTCCACTCGATTGAACCACTCTATTGGATCGTCTCCAGAGAAGCGTGGAAATTCTAACTTGGCTGATTTTTACGAGACGATTTGCTGACCCCATCTTGGTTGTCTCGGTGGTGATTGCCATGGTTTGAGGTCTCCAGATTAGAGAGCAACATATTCAAAAGTTGACTAAGAGTTTCCTCCAAATGGTGGAATTTTTTGTTCATACCAAACTCCATTTGCTCTAGTCCTTCTTGAACTGCACTGAGCCCATACTCCAAGTGCTCAATACGCTTCTTGTTCATACCAAACTCCATTTGCTATAGTCCTTCTTGAACTGCACCGAGCACATACTCCTAGTGCTCAATATACTTCTTGTTAGTTCCCATAAGTGACCCCGTTCTGATACCAATGATAAGTCCCAACACAGAAACTCAATTGATAAGTGAATTATTTTCTCTTTAAGTGCGAATGTACGGCATGGTATGGATAAAATGATTTTTCTTCTTCTCCTTTACATTGATAACTTTTGGCTACTTAAATAAACAAAGCCACGTACAGGAAAACTAAAATAAAAGGAACTCAAACACACGTAAAACAGAGCATGCAAATACACGTTAAATAGAGAGTAACTGACGAAAAACTATCATAACCATTCGCACGTAAATCTGCCATGATCCCCTCCACTCCTACGTTTTTTTTTCACGGGTTTAATGGCCCTGTCCACTACCGACGTTGCATGCATGCCTTATGTGTGATGAAAAACTACCACGACCACACGTAAAAAAAAAAAAACTGAGCACGTCTATCCTCCTCCCAAATATATGGGATTTGGCTTGAAACCTCTAGCTGAATGTCATGGTTTAATGTCACGGTCCAACTATTTTCACACCCTTATGAAGGGTCGTGCGGCGCTAGCTAAAGCACTCTTGTTTAACTAGCCAGTCAATAGTTTACCAACATTCATCCACGAAACACTTTCATTAGCATTCAATCAAATAGCATCGGAAACAGTAAGCATTCATGAAAGCAGTGGCAAGCAAGTAGTAAACATTGAATCTACGCAATTCATTAACAACACCTCCGTTAACATTGTGTGCTTAGCGAGGGAGGCAAGTAGGTTAAACATGTTGACAATAGCTAGTGAGTTTTACAATGATTGATGAACACTCACCCTCCCCTAAAGAGGTTTTTATGTAATTATCATCCTAGCACTAAGAAACATCAAAGTGATCGAGGAGTCAAACTGCCTTATTTGGCATACAAAGACTCTACTAGTAGAAAATAACCCTACACTAGTATTTATATGATGGAAACCCATCCTAAGCACTTGAGATAAGCAGTCACAAGCAAGCATAATGCCCTGAACAAGCTTACCTCATGATATTCTCCCCCACTTATGCCGTCGACATCCTCGTAGACTTTGGCGGTACGTACACTTCAATTTTGTCCATGAATGGTTGAATATCTTTTGCAGAAATCCAGCTGATTTCTTTGTCATCAAGGCATTTCCATTTCACTAGGAACTTCTACCGCTTCTTCCTTTAGGATATGAACTTTCTATCAGCAAGGATCTCTTCAACTTCATGTCTGTCAAGTTGCACTGTCTTCAACTCTGCTCTGTTGAACTGACTTCTGCTCAGATCATTGGTGTAGGCGTTGAATGGCTTGAGGCAGCTGACATGAAACTGTGGTATTCTCCCCTGATCTGCCCACTTCTTCATCTGCTTAGAAGCTTTCTCCAAATAGGCTTGGGCAAACTCTTCATTCTGTCTACATTCTCTAGTGAAGATGTACGCCTTGGGACTCTTTCATCTTTACGGCTCGCCCAATGAGTGAGGTAACAGTGGTAGCTGGCTTGTAACAAGCTCAAAATGGCTCTTGTTGGTTGTTGAGCTCTTTTGGGCATTGCCACAAAACGAAGCCACATCAAGTAGTTGCACACCACTCACCTGGTTGTCGTTGACAAAATGGTGCAAGTACTCATCTAACAGCTCTTGAATCTCTTCATCTATCCGTTTGTCTGTCGGTGATAACTCAAAGAGATATCAAGATGTGACCTGAATATCCTAAAAAATTTTGTTAAGAAGTTGTCAGTGAACATTAAGTCTCCGTCAAAAATAATAACTTAGGGAACACCCCAATGTATCACAACAGTCACAAGGAACAATTGTGTCATCTCCTTTGTCGAATAGTACTTTGGTGCGGCCATGAAAGTACCATACTTTTTCTACTCCCCCTTGTCTTGTTGGCAAATGAGACAAGTTTTGATATAATCAACCACATCATTCCGCATGTGCGGCCAACAATACATCCCTGGTAGTCCTGTCATTGGAGTCATTCTCTGCGAATACCCCTCAACGAACTTCCGGCAATATCTGGTAAGGCCAAGAAAGGAACGCAACTCCTTCCTTGTAGTGGGGATCTTCCGTTCTCGAATCATCCTTACCTTCTCCATACCCCTTCGGATACAACCCTTGTTCAACCACATGACCAAGGAATTTGTTGCTCCACTAAGCAAAAGAGAACTTCCCTTTCTTTACATACAGTCTATTTTCCCTCAGCCTATCGAACACCTTTTGTAGATGCTCGTCATGTTTCCTCTAAAACAATTCCGATGCTCCCAACAGTGCTTTGGAAAGGAGAATACATCTCGCTTCCAATTCATCAAGTTGTTTTCCCAACTCTACTATCTCTGGAGGCGTCATCCGACATGGCCCTTTAGTAGGTGGTTTCACTCCTAATAACAACTCGATCTCATGCCCCATAGTCCGTCGTGAAGGCAAATTATGAGGCAGCTTATCCGGCAACACCTCCTTGTACTTATCCAACACCGCTTGGATGGTCGTAGGCTCCAGCTCTTAGCCTACTTCTTTGTCTACCACCATCATGGCTAAACGTGTCTGCTCACCCTGACCCAATCCCTCATTGAGTTGTATGGCTAAAAGGGACTTCCCATTGTCTCCTTTTTTTGCAATGACTTGCACTATGCACGAGTGATCTCCCATCAGACATAGGGAACCAATTGAAGGCATCAGCACTGCCCTCATCCCCCTTAGGAACTTCATTCTTAGAATGATTGGAAAGTCATCCAATGGCACCACTATGAAATTTGCATGACTTTCCCACTGTCCAAGCTTCACAGTCACTTGCTTGGCTACTCCCAAAGTAGGCTAGGCTACAGAATTAACTGCTTTCATGCGTCTTGTATCCTTCTCTAAGGATAAGTTGAGTCTCCATGCTTTCGACTGCGAAAAAAATTGTGAATAGCCCCCATATCCACCATAGCGTGGGTACTCTTCCCATTGATCCTCAAGTCTATAAACATAACCCTTTTGCTCGTGTAACTTTCAGTGCTTTTTCTTGCTTTTCCAATGTGCTCTCCAGCCGCATTGAACCCACCTTTGGGGCATCATCCTCTTCCTCCTCACTTTCCAACTCTTTTCTTGAAGTGGAAGCTTGTAAGGCATTAAGTAATCGCTTGTGTTGACACTCACTCACTCTATGAGATCCACCACACAAGTAGCACGAAATTTTACTCTTCCCCTTTCCATTGGGTGTGTTGAACCCTTGAGACAACGAAACTTCCTTTGAGGTTAATGATTTAGAGTCAGCTCCCCCGCTCATGGCTTTGCTTTTCTTGAAAGACTTTCCACTGTTTCCCTCTCTACCAAACTGTTTGGATGAAGCGGTATCATCATCAGCGTAGTTAGTTAAGCATTCTGCAGCAGCTTGTGCAATTGACAAGTCTTGAATCCTTTGCCTATGAAGTTCAATTCTTGCCCACAGTTTCATCCCCTCTAGAAAATAGAACAACTTATCCTTCTCCGATATGTCTCTGATATCCAATATCAAAGCAGAAAATTATTTCACATATTCCCTGATCGACCTCATATGCTTGAGATCTCTTAGTTTTCTCCTTACATTATAGTCGACATTCTCAAGAAAGAACTGGGCCTTGAGCTCTCTCTTCAAGTCTGCCCAACTATCGATTACACAGCTTCCATTTTCAATTTCTCTATACTTGGTACGCCACCATAGTTTGGCGTCACCAACCAAGTACATGGTCGCAATATCTACCTTTGCCTATTATGAGGTCATCCTTACAGCGTGAAAGTACTGCTCCACATCAAACAATAAGTTCTCTAACTCCTTGGCATCATGGGCACCCCCATACGACCTGGGTTCTAATACCTTGGTCTTACTAATTCCCGGAGTGTTGGAGTTCCCCATAGCAAGAACTATCAGATTGACCTTTGCATCCAAATAAGTCATCCGCGACTGCAAAGTTTCAACTGTGTGGCGAAAGTCCTCTAACGTGTTGCCTATCAAACATGCTTGATATTTTTGTGATCCCATCACTTCATCAACAAGTTCTCTCATCTGAGCCGCCTCCGCGGCCACAGTATTGGTTGTTGCCTCAACTTGTTCTTCCAACACGATGATTCGCTCAACATTGTTTGGTGCCATGGTCACTTACCAAAGCTTTCCAAATCCCACAACGAAGGCAATCGAATTCACACAGCAACTCAACCTTGGGCTCTGATACTAAGTGTCACGGTTTGACTATTTTCACACCCTTGTGAAGGGCCATGCGGCGCTAGTTAAATCACTCTTATTTAACTAACCAGCCAATCGTTTACCAACATTCATCCATGAAATACTTTCATTAGCATTCAATCAAATAGCAGCGGAAATAGTAACCATTCCTGAAAGCAGTGGCAAGCAAGCAATAAATATTGAATCTACGCAATTCATTAACAACACCTTCGTTGACATTATGTGCTTAGCGAGGGAGGCAAGTAGGCTAAACACGTTGACAATAGCTAGTGAGTTTTACAATGATTGATGAACACTCACCCTCCCCTAAAGAGGTTTTTATGTAATTATCATCTTGGCACTAGGAAACATTAAAGTAATTGAAGAGTCATACTGCCTTATTTGGCATACAAAGACTCTACTAGTAGAAAATAACCCTACACTAGTATTTACATGATGGAAACTTATCCCAAGCACACGAAATAAGCGGTCACAGGCAAGCATAATGCCCTGAACAAGCTTAACTTGTGACACTTAACATACCCTTTTGAAAGTTTTGATCTTACTAAAAAACAAACCTAAGACATTTGCACTGGCACTCATTTTTGAGTTAGAATTTCTTGTTTCATGAAAAAAAAACAAAGTGATAGGGCTCAGGTAGTAATACATGCTTGAAACTTCAATTTAAAAATAAAAAAAAACTAGCTAGTTTTGTATATGTTGAGCTTCATTTCTTTTCTTCTTTTGTCAATTAAAGGCTTACATTGGCTTGATTACATAATGGGAGATAGACTATCCCCACAACATATCATTCCCTATCCCCACAACATCTCATTCCCACTTTTTCAAGGAGTCTATCTCATACCACATACTATTTTCACCTATTCCAGGACTTGAACATGCAACCGGAAACATGAAAGTCTCAAACTTTAATCATCGTGATGTTTCTCTAGAGACGCTGATCTCCAAAATGAGTATTTAGATAAAATTTACCAGTTTTAGGTGTATACCATTAGCGTTAAGCATATTTTTCTTCTTAAATGAAATTTATTATTCTACCATATTTTTTTAATTTAATTAAAAAATTATTCTATGCCTCTAACCTATTATGAATTATAATGAATTGGCGAGCAAATATTAATTATGTATAGATACAGATTTAATTATTTGACATATTTAATATTTTTTTAATACCACAACTAGTTTTTTATTTTTCAAATAATATTTTATGGTGAATCTGTAAGAATATATAATAAAAAGTTAACAGCATTTACATTAGAGAATTTTATTTTTCACTTCTAGCTACTCATCAGTTGTCACACGATCGGGATGAATGCGTAGTATATATTTAATGTTTGATGAAGTAAATTAAATCTTTTACACTTATTATTTTTTATAATATATAAAAATTCTTTTTCAAATTCTCTGATGTTTGCTCTTTGATCTATAAAATGTTTTAGTTCTTTGAAATATTATTAAAAAAAAAAGTTAACAATTGTTTTTTACAACTTAACAGACCACATAAATAATCAACCAACTAATGCGCGGATAACGTTTGATCATTTTCTTAGTTTTAGTATTTCACCTTTTCTTCTGGACTCCTGCCCCTCCCTGCTTGTGTGCCAACCTTCTTTTAATAGTTTAGTGTTTATTGCTTCTTTTTAACACTGGGATTTTTTATTGTTGTTGTTTTTTTTTTTTAAACCCGTGCCATGCAGCATAAATTCAACTATAGAAAGATACAAGAAGGCAACTTCAGAGAACTCGTCGGCTCCAGAGATCAATGCTCATGTAAGTAATCTCAATGTTACAATTACCATGAAATTTTGTTTTCGGTGCACAAACTTTTTATTGTAATCTGTCATTATAATCGTCAAGTGATGCCCAAAAAATTCCCACGAAAAACAGTTCTCAGCTATGTGATCCGTAATTTTCAACAAAACCCAAAAAGCCGAAGGCACAACAGAAAGATTTTAAATTTGAATGTTTGGTTTGATGAATGCTCTGCCATTGATGGATTCATAATGATAGAAAATCAAAAAACTAAATTCATGTTGAAAGTAATGCTATAGTGTTGCTAATTCATGGGTTGTTGATTTTACATCCTCAGTGTCTTGGGTGATTAGGCATTTACTGATAGGGAGGGAGGTGGAGGTATCTCATCTTAAGTTTGCAGATGATACTATTTTCGTCTTGGAGAATTGTGTTGGGAAATTTCTCAAGGTCCTTATTTTGTTAACAATTTTTTAGAAGAGTTTGAGGTTAAAGATAAATGTTCAAAGCAGGGTGGCAGGCATTGATTTGAGTCATGTTGACTTGGAGGTTTCAGGTCTTTTTATCTGATTGTGACTCTTGGGCTTGTTCTCTATGGTATCTAGGTCTTCCTTTAGGGGGATAGTCCTTTTTCTGTAGTTTTTTTGGATCTATTGATTTGAGGGAGTGGGGAGGAGTCTAGAAGGTCGGAAGAGGGATTATTTATTGTTAGGGGTGGGATCGCATTTATTAGTACTTCCCTTTCTAATATTCTCTTTTTTTTAATCCCTTTTTAGAATCCCTTTGGGTGTGGCAGAGACTTTGGAGAGAATTATGAGAGATCTTCTTGTTCAGGTTCAAAGGGATCACTTTGTTAGCTGGGATGTGGTTAAGAGACCAAAATCAAAGGGGTCATTGGGACTTGTTCATGTGGCATCTAAAGTATATCTTTAATTGGAAAGTCGTTATGGAGGTTCCCCTTAGAGATTAATTCCTTATGACACTGGGTTATTAATTAAAAGTAGGTATGGATTTCAATGGAATTGGTAAGATGCAAAAGGAAGTGGCAATGATTCATACAAAATCCCGTGGAAGTTTGTTGTCCAGATTGATTGTCTATTGTTTCCTCGTACTTATTTTTGGAGGATATTTGGCTGGGAGAGGTTTCATTGGTGTTGTTGGTGCCTCACCTTTTCATCTAGTGTTCATAATGCACCAATTCAGATTTTTTTTTTCTATTCAAAAAGGGACTCTGTTTCATAGGCTTCCATTTCTTTAGAAGTCTCAATGAAAGTGAGGTTGATGAGCTTGCATACATATTGGGTGTGTTGGATCCTTTTGAAGTGGGTAATCATTGTAGAATTGTTTTATGGAGGATAGTTGGCAGGGAGAGGTTTCGTTCTAGCTGTTGGTGCCTCACCTTTTCATCTTGTGTTCATCATGCACCAACTTCATATTTTTTTTTCTTTTCAAAAGAGAGATTTGTTTCATGAGACTTCCATTTCTTTAGAAGTCTCAATGAAAGCAAGATTGATGAGCTTACATCCTTATTTGGTGTGTTGGATTCTTATGTTCCTACCTATTAGGGAAGATGACCAGGTTTGGACAAGACATTCTTCAAGGTCTTTCTCTTCAAATCTTTCTCCATTAATCTTCTAAAACCTTCAAATCCTAGCGCCTTTTCCTTTGAATAAAGTTGTTTGGCAGGCAAAGGTTTCTTTTAAGATTTATGCTTTCATCTCGAGTCTAGCTCTCAACACGATTAATACAAATGAATTGCTACAAATAAGGAGACCTTATAAGGCTCTCAGCCTAGATGTTTGTATGTTGTGTCATGAGTCAAACATGACTAATGCCAACCTTTTTCTTCATTGCTGGGTGGAAAGACAACTTTGAAATACTGTATTTTCTTATTTTGGCAAGGTGTGGATGGCCCCACAAAATGTGTATGATTTTTTGTTGATGAGATTTTGGGGTTGTGGGAAGAGTAGAAGAGGAAGAGTTTCGTGGATTTGTGCAGTGTATGTGTTCTTTGAACTACATGACTCAAGAGGAATGAGAAAATTTTCAAGAATCACATGACTTTTCATTTTCTGGATCGAGCTATTTTTATTATCTTATTTTTTTTTTCTGGGCACACTCTTTTGAGGTTGTTTTTTATATTGGGAGGGGGGTGGGGGTGCATGTCCCTATCCAATCTTCAAAGGCATTGGAAGGCAGCATTGTTGTAAGTATTTTTTCCTTTTGCAGAGGATGCCTTATCCTCCATTCTTTATTCTTTTAAACTTGTTAAATCTTGATATACATTGTTGGCCAACAACCTAATAGCTTAATCTTTTAAGTAAAATGGTAATCTAACATGGTATCAAAGCGCGATCCAACCTAGACCCTATTCTTCTCAGTCATTGCTGGAAAAGCCATTCCCACAGGTGTCCTTCTGAGATCCACCTTCCCCCCTCATTATTTCACAAAACCAACCATATACTCGAACACAGAACCCTCCAAAGCCTAACCCCACAAAACTCCATCGCCAAAGGAGCTCCCACGCCACTCGCCAGCCAGATGCCGACAGTGCCGACCCCACACAGCTCAAAAATCCAGCCTTCTTCAGCCATGCACTCATGGTACTCCATTAATCTCTGTTCGGGGCTTGTTAAGGCTTTTTTCTGAGTTTTTTAGAGCAGTGGCAGTGTTTGTATCTCCAATTGTGACGTTATGCCAGTGCTATATCCGTCATTGAGTTGTTCACCTTGTCTGTGGTTGTGTCGGTGCTTCACATAGTTTGTGATTGTGCCGATAAATTTTGATTGTTCTTCTTGTTTGACATTGGTGTGGCTGCTGATTTATGAGTGTCAGGATGGAATCTATGAATCCAAAAAATTTGTTTCCTACATCGCTGCCACAGATAACAACTCAAAAGTTGGATGGGAAGAACTATGTCCAATAGTCTAAAGTTGTTTGCGTTTATTTAGTGGGATTAGGAAAATCTAACCACTTGCTCTAATTTGATCCTTCTAATTAGAAGACAAAAGAAGCGTGGGTTCAAGAAGATGCCTTGATTGTTTCCTTCTTATGGAATTCGATGGAGCCACAGATTGCACGTATGTGTATGCATCTAGATCCATGCAAGGATATTTGGAGATAGGAGTATTGCAGATTATTTTGGAGATATAAGGCATATTCATGAGGAACTTAACATCGTGCAACCTATAACTACAGACATTCGTGAGATGCAGAAGAAGAGGGTGCAGATGACAATCCTTCGTGTTCTAGCGGGCTTGAGACCCAATTTTGAGGTAGTCCAGACCCAAATGCTTAGTAATGCAGAGCTGCCATCATTTTTTTTATGTTTATTCTTGTGACCTTCATGATTCCTTTAGCATGCATTCTCATACTCCTGCATTTGGCTCTAAGAGGAAAGTTTTTGCTACACAGGGTGATTCTAGTTCTCTACCAAAAAACTACAAAAGTTTTTAAGGTGGTTCAAGTGGCTGTGGTGGTAGAGATGAATTAGGTAGAGGTACTCCTCACAAGTGCACTCATGTGGATGGAGTAATCATACTAATGAGCATTGTAGGGATCTCCATGGTAGCACTTCACATGTTGCCAACATAGCCACCACCGACTTCATACGTTTGGGGGCAGCCAATGTAGTCACCACCGACTCCCCATCTTTGGGTTCAAGTGGGGCCCAACATATTGTATCCATGTTAGAAGAAGAGCATTCTAAGTTCCAACATTATCAAACAAATAGCTTCTCTTCTCATTGCATCTCTTGCCCAAAGAGGTAATCCCAAAGTATGCTTGTCATCCAGTACTTCTCATCCTAGTCCTTGGGTTATAGACTCTGCTTCCATTAATCATATCATAGGTATACCTAGGTTCTTCTCCACTCTTCAATATCCTGCAAATTTACCTTATGTTTACACTTGCTGATGGATTCAAATCCCACTTCTTCTATTTCTCTTCTTTTGGTTTTGTATATTCCCAAATTTCTTTTCAATCTTGTGCCTATCAGTAAGATTACTAAATCCATGAATTGTTCATTAACAGTCTTCCCTGATTTTGTGGTTATTCAGGATTTGAAGATAAGGAAGATGATTGGTGGAGGGCGTGAAGCTAGTGGACTCTATCATTTTGAATCCTTTTACCGCCTGCACTACTGCTATGACACCTTTCCAAATTCATTGTCGCCTTTGTCATCCTTCACTGGAAAAGTTTAAATTTCATGTTCCTAGTTTGAGTTTTGTTTCTAGTCTTGATTGTGAGTCTTGTCACTTGGGAAAGCACCGTCATGTCCCTTTCTCTTCCTGAGTCAATAAACAGGCTGCAAGCCCTTTTATGTTAGTTCATTCTGATGTTTGGGGTCCTAGTAGAGTTGTATCCAAGTTGGGTTTCGGTACTTTGTGAACTTTGTAGATGATTACTCAAGAATGACCTGGTTATATTTAATAAAAGGTCATTTCGAGTTATTTCATGTATTTTGTGCCTTTTGTTCTAAAATAAAGACTCAATTTGGTTTGCCAATTCGAAGGCTTCGAAGTGATATTGCTAAAGAGTATTTTAGTGCACAATTCATTACTTTTATGGCTCAGTTTGGTATTATCCATCAATCATCCTATGCCCACACTCCTCAACAAAATGGGGTTGCAAGGAGAAAAAATAGAAATAGTCTTGAAATCACTCAGGCCTTATTTTATCATATGCATGTACCTAAAACTGCCTATTATCTTATCAACTGGATGACATCCTTTGTTCTTAGTGGTAAAATTCCCTACTCTATTCTCTTTCCTAATTCACCTTTACTCTCTCTCCCTCCTCGTATATTTGGGTGTATGTCCTTTGTTCATCAATTAACTGCTAGGGTGGATAAGTTGGATCCTCGTGCTATAAAATGTGTCTTTGTAGGCTACTCATATGCTCAAAAGGGATATCGTTGTTATAGTCATGTGCTACATCGCTTCTTTGTTCTTGCCAATGTTACCTTCTTTGAGTCTACACCTTACTACACCAGTCCTTGAGTGCTTCTGAGCTCAATGAGTCTCTTCCTTTGCCTAATCTTCTAGATTCTACTTTGTTATCCTTGCCCAACCAACCATCTAAGTCTCCATATAGTTCGGTTCCTTCTCATCATCTTGATCATCCTAATTTGCAGGTGTATTCATGATGGCGGCTCCAAGGAAGGTGAGTCCCCTCTAGCTTCTACTACCACACCTTTAATTGGTTTCCTCGTCTGATGATCATACTTCTCATTATGTTGATCCTCCTATTGTTGTTCGAAAAGGTAAACACACATGTACTCAACATCCCATCTCTAACTATATTTGTTATGACTCCTTCTCACCCTCCTATTATTGTTTTGTTACTGCTTTATCATCTACTACCCTTCCTTAATTTATTTTGAAAGCCTTAGCCCATTATGGGTGGAGGAATTCCATGGTTGAATAGATGAATGCTTTAGATGACAATGGCACTTGGGACTTGGTGCCTCTTCCTCTTGACAATTCTGTAGTTGGTTGTCGCTAGATTTACGCTATGAAAGTCAACCCTGGTGGTTTTGTGGCTCATCTAAAGGCCTGTCTTGTTGCTAAGGGATATACTTAGGTGTATGATCTAGATTATTCTAATACTTTTTCTCTGGTTTCCAAACCATGTTTTATCATCATACTTAATCAGGTAGGATACTTCTTGTTTTTTATGTGGATGATATTGTTATTACAGGTGATCATGATAAAGGTATTCAGAGTCTCAAACTTTTTCTACAAACTATGTTTCAAACCAAAGATTTGGGACCATTGAAATACTTCTTGGGTATTGAAGTATCTAGATCTCATATAGGAACTGATTTATCACAAAGGAAGTATGTTCTTGATCTTTTGGATGAAATTGGTTTGTTGGGATCTAAACTGATTGACACACCTATGGATACTAACGGCAAGTTAGTGTCGGATATGAGTGTTTTGCTACCTAATCCTAGGCAATGCCGGAGACTTGTTGGAAAGTTGAATTATCTCACAATTACTCGCACGGATATATCTTTTGCAACAAGTGTTGTGAGTCAATTTCTAGATTCTCCGAGGACTAATTATTGGGATGCAGTAATTTGCATCTTGAGATATCTCAAAGGTGCACCCAGGAGAGCTCTTTTATTTCATGATCCACAACCAGGACTGTATCTTGGTTGGTGATAATTTGGTTTCTTGAAAGAGTAAGTAACAAACTATGCTATCCAGGTCAAGTGCTAAATCAGAATATAGAGCTATGGCTCACACTACTTGTGACTTGTCTAGTTGAAGAACATGTCGGAAGAATTGGGTATTTCTTATTCTGAGCCTATTAAGTTTATGTGTGACATCAAGCTGCTCTTCATATTGCCTCCAACCCAGCCTTTCATGAATGGATGAAGCACATCGAAGTTGATTGCCACTTTGTTCAAGAGAAACTTGTGCAAAAGCTAATTTCTACCGCTTATGTGAAGTCTGATATGCATCTTGCTGATTTGTTTACCAAAGCGTTGGAGGGTTGCTCGTGTTAAATTTTTTTGTAACAAGCTAGGAGCATATGAAATTTATGCTCCAGATTGAGGGGGAGTGTTAGAAGTTACTAATGTCTTTTAGTATTATTATTAAGTGTGTTAGTATGTTAATTAGTGAGAGTTAGTAAGTGTATTATTGTCATTAGAATGTATTTAATTTGTATTATAAATAGAGGGACAGACCTATCTTAAAGTTAGGTCATTCATTTTAATCAAAATCTCAACATAGTATCAAAGCTGGTTACCAGGAGGTCTTGGGTTCTAGTCTTGTTGCCAGTGTTTATTGCTGGTGTTTAAAAAAAATTATTGTATTCCTGATAATATGTGTTACTTATCATGCATTTATCTCTCCATGTGCTATCGGGCTGCACATACGAGGGAGTGTTAAAGTTTGATATACATCGTTGGTCCACAACCCAACAACTTAAGCTTTTAGGTAAAGTGGTCATCTAACAAACCTTTAATGGAATTTTTTGCTATTTAAAAGAAAATATATAAACTGCATCCTATAATATTCTTGTTCATTGAAATTTCTCTTTTTTCCACACCAACTATATATACAAAAATTTCTACTACATATACTGGCATACCATTGCCAATAGTAGCACCATTTTCTCCATTGTCACAACCATATCCATCAGGTTTGACAGCCGCCATCCACCAGCCAACATCATATAAGCGCTTTGCCTATATTAACCATAGAAAGATCTCCATATGCACACCTTACCACTCCCGCAGGAAGGCCTTAATATGCACATATTATGGTTGTTTTGTGAACACAAAGAGAGAAATTGGGTAAGTGGTGTTCTATGGCTTAATTAAGAGAGATCAGCAGTTTGAATACAAAAAAAATGTTTTGTCACATATTCTTCAAGCCTCATTTTTTTTTCTATGTCCTTCAAGTTTTTTTACATGTTTCAATTTCTTTAATCCATACCATTTAATATGGGTGATGTTGGTTTATTTTGTTATGTTAGCAATTTAATTAGTTCATTCATTAATCCGTACAAAGTGTCTCAATCCCACAACCGTGTACTAGGAAGATCTTGGCTATATAAGGATGGAGTAAGTCTCAAGCGTTTACATGGGTTAAAACTGTGAGGCTAAATGGCCTAAAAAAACAATACCTAACCAAAGTTGGTTGGGAGCATTACAATTAGAGCCATCTAAGGGGTGCTATCATATAGGTGAATCTCACACATATGTGGACCACTTTGATGAGGCATCATTTGGCCATGCATTGGACATTATCCTGCATGCGGTATCTATGACTTAGCATCACTTTGCATCTCATGCCATCCCTTGTTCATGTATTGGTCATTGGCCTATATGCGGTAAGTGCAATTAGCATCATCACTTCATCATATGCATTCATCATCGACATGCATGTGCTCGGCTATGTGTTGCTACCGAGCCATGGATGACCTGTTGTGCTTGCATGGTAATGGTACACTTGCATTTCCTTTTTCAAGTGTTCCAGGCCTATAGTATAGATACCACGCTTCTATCCTTAGTAGACTCGTGTGTTTTAAGCGTTAAGTGTTCTTATTGTTGTCTAAAACCTCTACCCTCTTTGCCTGAATTAGGGAGGGACAAATCAGAGTGACATAGGATTGAATCTAGGTGGACTGTGGAAACAAAGCCACTCTACCATTTACAATACCCCGTCACGTATTTAAGTCGTCTGCAAAGGATTCCCCACTGCTTGGTGGAAATTTTACTTCAAGGCAAACTGCACAACTCATCCTCCGCTGTCAAAGATCACACAAGACAGCCTAGCACAACCCGATATCGAGCATGTACTGTGGATATCTTGGTTATATAAGGATGGAGTAGGTCTCAATGGAACAAAAGCACAAGGCTCAATGAGCCAAAAAAATGAGAATACGTAACTAGAGTTGGTTGAGACCTGTACACATACCATGGTCACCACTTAGTTTCTCTTAATGAATGTATCTTTTTGATTAGTGCATTTGGTCCAAAATCTTTTTCTTTAGAAAGATTTTCCTCAAGTCTGGATTGGTGGGAGAACATGATTCAACTTGGTCAGTTTGTGCAACTTCTTTGAATGATCTAGACCCATCGAGTCTTTTCTATTCCCAAGATTTCATTTCATTAAAGTGCAGATCTACTGAGATCTCCAATTGACTGACCTTTGGATAAGAAAGATAGCCTTTTGATTCATATTTGCAGCCAATAAAGCTATATTTCTCTCTCTGTTTTCTTTTTCATAAAAAATTTACATAATTTTATAGAGAATATCGAATCATCCTAAGAATTTGAAATCTCTTACCACCAAACAGTTGTCTGAAGTTGTTTCTGATTGATTTAGGATTTAGATTGTTGTTTAGCTGCTTGTACCCAAAAATTGTTTGGAAGGTCTTTCATTTTCAGCATGCTTCAAGCCATCTTGCCTATAGTCAGATTCTTCCTTTTCACTCCATTCTTTTGTGGCGTGTCATCAGTTATTAGTTGTCATTAGATTCCTTCACTTCTGCAATAGCTTATGAATTCTTTGCCATGATCTGTTCTGGCCTTTTGGGCACCTTCAATGGATGGCTATTTCGTCTTCCACCAACTTTGTCAAATTGAGGAAATTGAAGAATGCTTCTAGTTTTTGCTCAAGAAGCAGGCTCAATTTATCTCACGAAAAGATGAAAATATATTTTTTCTGTTTATTTCCAGGAGGAATTTCTTCTTGATCCTCATATCTTTGCATGTACAAGTTCAAGCGGGGCATTCTTTTCGCCAAGAAGCTTTTAGAAATGGCAGTCTCTGCATTTTTCCATGAATATACCATTAAAAATATTTTGATATTTTTCAATTTTTGGAAGTCCAATCACCAAGTTTTTAAGATTTAAGTGTTTTGTCGTTCAAACATGTATATCTTTAGTGCCCTAGAGTCATCAACTTTATTAGCGTTTTTTTGGTGACATGATAAGTGGAATGTCATTACTTGGTGTCATTTTGACATTTGCACCTAATGAGGTATTTCCGTTGTTTATTTTGCAATTGTCTCTACTGAAGTTTACTTAACTTTTTGAATTAATTTCTTAACGCTCAATAAAATTGAGTCAAACCTGTAACATAAATAACATCATCCCATCACTCAATTTGACCTTGGAGGATATTTGATTGCCTATTTTAACAAAGCATTTTTTTATTCCCAGTCATGAGAATATTGCAGCCACGGGCAAGGTAACCTTTGTTAAGTGACTCTTGATGTTTGCCTAAATAGTGATAGAAAACTTGTTATGGGTCATTCTCCTTGGAAAAGTTTACTTAATTATTTTCATTTTTTTGATACCAATGATCTCTTCGGGAATTTCTGGAACTTGGCAAGTGCTTGCATGTTAATCTGCACATTAGATTATTAGATTTACCACAAACTAAAATAGTTGATGGCAGATTGCATTAGGATAATTCTAGGTGATCATATTTTGTTTGAATATTTCAAATAAGAATTCTACATTAGTTTGAGGATATTTTTTTATATCATTAATTTTAATTACTTTAGGGATGAT
Organism: Malania oleifera; assembly: GCF_029873635.1. Lineage (NCBI taxonomy): Eukaryota > Viridiplantae > Streptophyta > Magnoliopsida > Santalales > Ximeniaceae > Malania > Malania oleifera. The sequence goes on from NC_080424.1 coordinate 32,775,568, forward strand.
TAATTTTTGGATGACTAATTGAGTCTCACGTTGCTCTTTCCCTCTCTCTCACCAATCTCTTTCCCTCTCCCTCATGTCTGATTATCTCCCTCCTCCTTCCCCCATCTCTTTGCTTTCTCTTTCTATCTTCTTCTCCTCTTTTTGCTCTCTTTTCTCTTCCTATTCTCTTTGTCTAATCAATCAATTTTCTATCTCTTCTTCTCTGTTGCTGTCCACATCAATTGTAGAGCAAGATTTTGAGTTACCAATTCTATTTGTTCATTCGTTGTAATTTTCCTTTAGATTAAGTAACTAAAACCAAGAAGTATGGCCTGTGTGTCAATATTACCACTAACCTTTTATTGGGTTAGAGTAGTGATATTGGACAAGAAACCAAACAATTGCACTGATCCTTGTTTGTGATTAAAGGAGAAGAACTAGACAAGGGTTGTTATGTTTAATTAATTAGTTTACTATATGTCTTTAGTTTAATTAGTACAGAATTATGTGTATTCGGGGCTTGTTTGTAATATTTGTGTATTTCAGAGTTATGTTTGTAATTTCATCCAGCTTTAGGGGTAAATACGTAATTTCATGTATTAGTTGCTCTTTTATAAATAGTGTGTAAAAGCCATGTAGAAATTAACAAACAAATAAACAAAACCAAGCCTTAGTCCCACTAGGTGGGGTCAGCTATATGAATCCTTTTTCGCCAATTTATGCAATCATGGACCATTTCTTTTGATAGATTCAAGGATATTAAATCCTTAGTCACTATCTCTTTCCAAGGTATTTTAGGTCTACTCATACCCTATCTACTACCCCCCCACAGTATCTAAGTCACTCTTCCTCACGGGTGCACTATGTGGCCTACATTGTAAGCGTCCATACTATCTGAGTTGTCCCTTCCTTATCTTATCTTCTATAGGAGCTACACCTAACTTACCACGAATATGTTCATTCCTTAATTTATCTTTCAATGTTATACCACTCATCCATCTAAGCATTCTCATCTCAGAAACTTTTACTTTTTGGATATTATGTTTCTTCGTTGCCCAACATTCCGTTCCATATAACATAGTTGGTCTTATAGTTGTCCTATAAAACTTATCTTTCAATTTTAAGGGTATTCTACGATCAAAGAGCACACTTGAAGCACTTCTCCATTTTTCCCAACCTGCTTTAACTCTATGCATTACATCATCTTTGATTTCTCATTCAACTTGCATAATAGATCCAAGGTATCGAAATTTACAAGTGTTATTTATTTCTTCATCATCAAGTTTAACTTTGTCTCCAATATTCCGCCTATCATTACCAAAATTACATTTCATATATTCTATCTTATTTCTACTTATCCTAAAGCATCTAGATTCCAAAATTTCTCTCCATAATTCTAACTCAACCTCTACTCCGTCCCTAGTTTCGTCAATTAATACAATATCATCTGCAAACAACATACACCAAGGGACCTCCTTTTGAATACTCTTAGTCAATTGGTCCATCACTAAAGCAAAAAGATAAGGACTCAAAGCAGATCCTTGATGTACACCTATGGTGATTGAAAATTCTCTAGTTTCTCCATCTATAGTCCTTACACACTAGTCATTACTCCATCGTACATATCTTTAATGACATCGGTATACCTACTACATACACCCTTTTTTTCTAAAACCCACCATAGAACTTCCCTAGATATCCTATCATATGCTTTCTCAGGGTCAATAAATATCATATGCAAGTCCCTCTTCTTTTCCCTAAATTTTTCCATTAATCTTCTTAAAAGATAAATAGCTTCTGTGGCAGATCTCCCAGGCATAAAACCAAATTGATTTTCTGAGACCTTCGTTTCTAACCTTAATCTTTGTTCAACTACCCTTTCCTATAGTTTCATCGTATGACTCATAAGTTTAATTCCGCGATAGTTATTACAATTTTGAATATCTCCTTTATTTTTGTATATAGGTATTAAAGTGATTTTCCTCCATTTCATCTGGCATTTTCTTAGTTTTTACAATTGTATTAAATAAATTAGCTAACCATATAATTCCGTTATCACCTAAGCATTTCTAAACTTCAATGGGGATGTTATCTGATCCCATAGCTTTCCCATTTTTCATCTTTTTTAGTGCAAACTTAACTTCATTAAATAAATTTCATATTTTTAGTTTTTTCCCCATTTGACAATTCTAAGTTTAAGTCTTCTATTTGGTTTTCATTAAACAACTTACTAATGTAACTTCACCATCTTTCTTTAATGTCTTCGTCCTTAACCAAGACAATATCATCCTCACTTTTTATATGTTTTACATTTCTTAAGTCCTTACTCTTCCTTTCTCTAGCTTTAGCAAGTTTAAATATATCTTTTTCCCCTTATTTTGTACCTAATCTATCATACAAACTATTAAATAATCTATATTTAGCTTCACTAACGGCCTTTTTTGCATCTTTTCTTGCTTCCGTATATTTTTCAAAGTTATCTCTATTTCTACATTTTTGCCACGTTTTATACCAAATTCTTCTTATCTTTATGCTTTTTTGTACATCTTTATCCCACCACCAACTCTCTTTGCTATTCAAGAATTTTCTTCTTGATTCACCTAAAATCTCTTTTGTTATCTTTTTAATAGAGCTAGCGAATCTATTCCAAAGAGTATTTGTATCTATCTCCTATGGTTCGATCCCCATCTTTGATCATTTTATCTTTAAATTTTATTATATTTTCTCCTTTTAGGTTCCACCATTTAGTTCTCTTACACTAGTTTATTTTATCTTTTTTCTTCCATTTTTTTATACACATATCTAACACTAAGACTCTATGTTGTGTGATTAGGCTTTCACTTGGAATAACTTTACAATCCTTGCATGATAAACGATCAACCGTCCTAGTAAAAAAATCTATTTGACTTCTATTTTGTCCACTTTTAAAGGCTATTAAGTGTTCTTCTCTTTTCTTAAAGCAAGTATTCATTATACTTAAATCATATGACATAGCGAAGTCTAAGATCATCTCCCCAGACTCATTTTTGTCACCATATCCATATCCTTTATGTATCCTCACATAATTTTTATTATCTCTTCCAATGTGTCCATTCAAATCTCCTCCTATAAATATTTTCTCAATCCCTGGTATGCCTTGTGTAATACATTAATACTATCCATATCTTCCCAAAATTGTCTGTTAAGATTTTCTGCTAAGCCAACTTGAGGAGCATAAGCACTAATGATATTTATTATCTCTTGTCCTAATACCATCTTGATTTTTATAATTCTATCCCCTACTCTAGTTACATCCACAACGCTATCTTTTAAGTTTTTGTCTATAATAATGCCTACTCCATTGTTATGTTTTTCTTTTTGCAGTGTACCAAAGTTTAAATCTTGATTTATCAATTTCTCTAACTTTCTCCCCCACCCACTTAGTTTCTTGAAGGCAAATTATATTAATTCTTCTTCTGATCATTGTATCCACAATTTCCATGCTTTTACCTGTAAGTGTCCCTATATTCCAAGTTGCTAATCTAATTCTAGTTTCTTGAACTAACATCTTTACCTACCCACGTCTAGAATGATGCAGGAACCCTCGCATATTTGACACCGTACCTGGGCGCCGACACGGCGTGTCGCTTCGGAGCGACGACCTAGCCCACCCTCGCCCACTTTTCGCTACACCCAGGTGGTTCAAGTGCAATGCGTCACTCGTAGGGGATGCCCCAGCAAATATTCGGTAAGGATTCATATCATAGTGATCTAACAAATTTTACGCTGACTGTCAGCTACCTAACCCAACCCTCCTCCTTTACCCGGGCTTGGGACTGGCTGTGTGTGAAAAAATTTGAACATTAAGTGCATCACAGGTGAAGTTGCCATGTAGAAGTTGGCTGATGAATTTGAATTGAATTGAATGCGTGATTCCCCCTTGTATCGCCTCTCTCCTCTTCCTTCTTTCTTCTTCCCCATTCTTCTCTTCTTATCTCTCATGGATGCAGATCCTCGATGCTGTTCCACATGAAGTTGCCACTATTTTATACAAATTGGTCAACCATAAATGTGGTTGAAGTGCCAAAATATTTTGCAGACGCATCACCGTCTTAGCTAGCATGTCAAACATTGGTTGATATACCATAGTAGCTCAGTCCAATTTAATTGACCAACCTATATATAGTGGTGTTTATGTACTAGATTAAAAGATTAGCAATCAAATTGACGAGTTCACTATAGTTGATTGTTTTTTATGTAAATCATTTCTTTGGTCCTGCTTTGCTGCCATATAATTATTCTAGCGTCCCTTTCTCTCTTTCTGAAAGCCCATACCTTCTATTTTTAGGGTTCCTCCATTTTAAAATGTTGATTTTTGAAGGAAATTTCTGGCTCCAAATTTGTTCCTGGAGATCCAGACATTCCATTTTTAGCCTCAACAGAACCCATGAGCATGTAAAGGAAAAGACTAACAATCTACCTTAAATCTTGGAGAAATGAAGAGGGTTTTCATTTGAATGCTCTAATAATTATAGCTTCCCCATCAATACTGGTAGAGCAAAGCTAAATGTTCTATTGCTTGAGGTTGATACTTGATGCTGTGGCAAAACTGAAAGAAATGAGACTGACAAGGTTTGGCTCAAAATTATATTGGGTGTTGGCATGCTGTAGGAGGCCAGAGAGAGAGACAGAACTATGACATATTGTATCACTTGCATCAGGATATGTAGGAGACTTTGTTTTTATGATGAAGCTTACAGTAACTTGCATTTATTAGATATAAGAAAAAGCAAGCGTTTTAACTGTCAACTGATGTAGCTTTATTGCTGATTCATAAAACTTTGAGCACCTATCATATCTTGCATGTTTTTTTAAAAGAAAACCTACTAGGCCATTAAAAATTGCTTTTTTGACATGATTCTCAAGAACATAATTTTGAAAGTAGTTATACCACTAGAATAATTCTTGGAATTTTTTTCTTTCTAGCAGTTGTATTGTTCAATGTATAGATTTAATATTTCTCTATTACATAAATATTCAAGTCACAGAAACAGTCTCTCTGAATGTGGAGGTAAGGCTCAATAGTGCCCTCACTAGAACCAAAATATTGTGTGGAGTCTTTGTGCATTGGGACCTAGGTTTCACATTATTGCACAAATATTCACCTAGTTAAGATACAGCTTGAGGAATCTATTGTCAATGTGATAATTCATCAACTATATTAATTGATTTATTATATAGAGGAAATTAGAGGACCATGTGGCTAAATCTTTATGCTGACAATGCTCGTAAATCCGCCAGCAATGCTGATCTTCGTCTTAAAACACTTTTTCCATCTCATCCATGACAAGCACTACAATTAAATCATCATGATTTAGTTTAGCTCACATATGTAAAATTGTAACTACTATGCATGTTTACCATTTTTCTTGCAGTGACAATAATAAGTAGTTTTTTTTTTTCTTGGCACAATAATTAGTAATTGAGCTCAACAGTTCTCCTTTTATTTGATGGATGTACATTGAAGTATATGAACCTAACTAAAATATTTTCGTTCTCTACTGTTTACTTTTTTCTAATTTTTTTTTTTTGTGTAATGGGCAACTATAGTACTATCGACAAGAATCAGCAAAGCTGCACCAACAAATACAAATGCTGGAGAATCATAACAGGTAATTTCCAACACATTAATATTTCTGTGTGGAGGTAATAAGCTCCTCAACAAATATCAAATAGAAGAAATATCAAGCATGAACGTTAAAATTGACGTTTTATGAACTGTGATACCTAGGATCATCCTAGAAGACCCCAGGTTAAAAATTTTATTCTGCTTCAGTTGTTTTGGTGGTTCAGGTGTTCAAGAGAATTCAGCCACATTTCATCAAATGGCTTTCTAATAGCTGTAAATTCCTTTTTCCTAGTTTGTTCATGCTTTGAGTTGCAGGGGAAGGGGTTTATCTCTTGCTGGCAGGTTATGAGGGTATTTTTTTTTTATTTTTCTTTAGGCTTTCCCATTTTGAGGCTGCATCATTTTTTTTTTTCCTTTTCCCTCTTTCCTCCATTCAGACACCCACTGCCTGTGATTTTCAGGTCTTCTTTATTACATTCTTATCCCTTCATCTAACAATATTTCAATTGTTATTTTCAAAAGGAAAAATCTCCCCAAAGTCATGTTCCCCTATGCACGGAGGCATTAAGTACTCCCATGTATGCACAGAGGCATTCATGTGCACACAAACACAGAGAAATTATTCCATAAATTTGATTCACAAATTAAACCCTCACCATGAAATAGGGCATTGGAAGGTGCTTGATCTCTTATTTCTTTCACTATGCCCCACTACTACCAGGCAATATAATGCAGCTATTGCTAGTAACAATTTGGATTGATCAAAACCTCTTTGAAAATTGAAATATATATATACATAGGTTCAAATAATGATAATAAATGTGTATATTAGTTCAATTCCTTCTTAGATTTAGATGGCATGATTCATTTTCATATGTGTATCGCATTTTTGTAGTGAAGGATGATGATTAAAACTAAACTTTACCATTTATAGTTTAGCACTCGAAAGGTATATCTACTCATACTTTTCTCATTTGCTCAAAGGCATTTGACGGGTGATTGCTTGGATTCCCTAACCCCAAAGGAGCTAAAGCAATTGGAGAATAGACTTGAAAGAGGCATCACAAGAATCCGATCAAAGAAGGTAATAAATGCTAAGAGAAAAAAAATCAAGTTATTTCTTGAAGTGCATGTTTTCATAAGAGCTGTGGTGATTTACAATTTGTAGTCTCTTCAAATGTCAATAATTATTTAATTAGGCTTGTGTTAATTGGGTTGTGGTTACTTTTGTAGAATCACAGTCAACCTTTTTCTTTGGACAAAGGATCCATGGTAGCTTCATAGAACCAATGAAGCACTTCTACCCTATGGGACACATGCGTACACTTGTGTCACGGTTCGACTATTTTCACACCCTTGTAAAGGGCCGTGCGGCGCTAGCTAAAGCACTCTTGCTTAACTAGCCAACCTATTGTTTACCAACATTCATCTACGAAACACTTTCATTAGCATTCATTCAAATAGCAGCAGAAACAATAATCAATTCATGAAAGTCGTGGCAAGCAAGCAGCAAACATTGAAGCAAACATAATTCATTAACAACACCTCCATTGACATCATGTGTTTAGCAAGGGAGGCAAGTAGGCTAAACACGTTGACAATAGCTAGTGAGTTTTACAATGACTAACGAACACTCACCCTCCCCTAAAGAGCTTTCTAGGCTATTCTCACTCTGGCACTAGGAAACATCAAAGTGACCGAGGAGTCATACTGCCTTATTTGGCATACAATGAAATAAATACTGGAAAATAACCCTACACTAGTATTTATATGATGAAAACTCATCCCAAACACACGAGACAAGCGGTCACAGGCAAGCATAATGCGGTTGACGTCCTCGTAGACTTTGACGCTAGGTACACTTCAACTTTGTCCACGAACGGTTGCATATCTTCCGCAAAAACCCAGCTAATTTCTTCATCACCAAGGCCTTTCCACTCCACTAAGAACTCCTACTGCTTCTTCCTTGAGGATATGAACTCTCTGTCTGCAAGGATATCTTCAACTTCACGTCTGTCAGGTTGAACTGTACTCACTTCTGCTCTGGTTGACTGACTTCTGCTTGGATCGTCGGTGTCGGCGTTGTACGGCTTGAGGCAGCTGACGTGAAACACAGGATACACTTTCATCCAAATCGGAGGGTCGATTTTGTAGGAGACCTTCCCGACTTTGGCCAAGATGGGGACTGGTCTTTTATATTTGCGAAGTAGTCTCCTATCTTGTCCTCATAATGACCTGACCTGTTCAAGATTGAGCTTAACAAGCACCAAGTCACCTATGTTGAAGTGTTGCGGTCTTTTCCCCTAATTTGCCCAGTTCTTCATCCGCTTAGTAGCTTCCTCCAAGTAGGTTCGGGCAATCTCAGCATTCTATCTCCATTCTCTAGTGAAAATGTACGCCCTGGGACTCTTTCCTCTGTACGGCTCATCCACTGTGTGAGGTAACAGCGGCTGCTGGCCTGTAACAAGCTCAAAAGGACTCTTGTTGGTTGTTGAGTGAAACAGAATTGAGCCACATCAAGTAGTTGCACCCAATTCTTCTGGTTTGCGTTGATGAAATGGCGCAAGTACTCTTCTAGTAGCCCATTGAATCTTTCCGTCTGTCCATCTGTCTGTGGGTGATAACTTGAAGAGATTTCAAGTTGTGAACCGAGGATTCTGAAAAGTTCTGTCCAGAATTTGCCGGTGAATCTTGAGTCTCGGTCACTAACAATGTCTTGGGGAACACCCCAATATTTCACAATATTCTTGAAAAACAATTGTATTGTCTCCTCCGCCGAACAGTACTTTGGTGCAGCTATGAATGTACCATACTTCGAAAATCTGTCTATAATAACAAGTATAGACCCTACAACTCCCACTTTGGGTAGGTTGGTGACTTTCCCATAGTTTGGACGCTATTGGTAGGGGCTCCAACAACCCTACAATTTTCCTCCGCTCCACCTTGTCTTGTTGGCAAGTGAGATAAGTTCAGGTATAATCAACCACATCATCACGCATGTGTGGCCAATAGTACCCCTGCTTGAATTAGGCCAAAGTGCGCTGCCATCTTGGATGTTCGGCCCACATGGTATCATGACATTCCTTCAACAATGTCTTCCTCAAATCACCAGCTCATGGCACAAAGAGCCGCTTACCATGTGTCATCAACAATCCATCTTCCATCTAGAACTTTCGTGCTTTCCCTTCTTCGATGAGCTTCATTAAGTTCTGCGCAATTGGATCTTTGGCAAAGTTCTCCTTGATGCGCTCTCGCATCGTTGCAGTAACAGTACTCAAAGTCAAATGTGCTACCATTTGTAAGGCCGCCAGCTCGGCCTTCCTACTCAGTGCATCCACGACTTGGTTCAATCGCCCCACCTTGTGCTCAAAGGAAAAATCAAATTCTGCCAAGAATTCCTGCCATCGGCCCTGCTTGGGTGTCAACTTTGGCTGTGTGAAGAAATGGCTAAAACCTGAGTTATCTATTTTCACCACAAACCTTGACCCAAGTAAGTAATGCCTCCACACATGAAGACAATGTATCATCGCTAGCATCTCCTTCTCTTGAGCTGTGTACTTCCGCTCTGCTTCACTAAGCTTATGGCTTTCGTACACAACAGGATGTCCCTCCTGTAACAAGACTCGTCCAAGGGCAAAGCCTGATGCATCTGTCTGTACCTTAAGGGGTTTCATGACATCCGAAAGAGCAAGTACCGGATCTTTCATCATGGCACCCTTCAAGTCATCAAAGGCTCCCTGGCACTTCTCTGTCCAGTTCAACCCATGACCCTTCTTTAGTTGTTCTGTCATAGGAGCCGTTCTCTGTGAATACCCCTCTACGAACTCCCTATAGTAGTTGGCAAGGCCAAGAAAGGAACACAGCTCCTTCACTGTCGTTGGGATCTTCCATTCTTGAATTGCCCTTACCTTCTCCATAACCATCTTGATATGACCTTATTCAATCACATAACCAAGGAATTTGATGCTCCGTTGAGCGAAAGAACACTTCTCTTTCTTCACATACAGACTATTCCCCTTCAGTCTATCTAACACCTTCCGTAGATGCTCTTTATATTCCTCCAGAGTGGAACTGTAGACAATAATATCATCCAGGTACACCACGACAAACTTGTCAAGGTACTCACGAAAAACCTGGTTCCTCAAGGTACAAAATGTTGCAAGAGCATTTGTCAACCCAAATGGCATCACCAAGAATTCATATGCCCCATACCGTGTCACACAAGTAGTCTTTGGCTCATCCCCATCAGCAATCCCACCTGATAGTAGCCTGACCTCAAGTCAAGTTTAGTGAAGTACTTGGCATGACTCAACTGATCCAATAAATCAACAATCAACGGAATAGGATACTTGTTGCGCACTGTCACCTTGTTAAACGCGCGGTAGTCTACACACATCCGCAGACTCCCATCATGTTTCTTTTGAAACAGCACCGGTGCTCCGAATGGTGCTTTGGAAGGGCGAACATATCCCGCGTCCAATTACTCATCAAGTTGCTTCCTCAATTCTGCTAGCTCTGGAGGCGCCATCTGATATGGCCCTTTTGCAGGTGGTTTCACTCTTGGAAACAGCTCGATCTCATGCTCCACAGTCCATTGTGAAGGCAAATTGTGAGGTAGCTTATCCGACAACACCTCCTTGTACTCATCCAACACCGCTTGGATGGTCGTAGGCTCCAGCTCTTGGCCTACTTCTTTGTCTACCACCACCGTGGCTAGACGTGTCTGCTCACCCTGACCCAATCTCTTATTGAGTTGTATGGCTGAAAAGGACTTCCTGTCGTCTCCTTTCATCACAACGACTTGCACCATGCACGAGTGATCTCTCATCAGACACAGGGAACCAGCCGAAGGCATCAGCACTGCCCTCGTCGCCCTTAGGAACTCCATTCCTAGAATGACTAGAAAGTCATCCAATGGCACCGCTATGAAATTCACATAACCTTTCCACTGTCCAAGCTTCACAGTCACTTGCTTGGCTACTCCCAAAGTAGGCTGGGCTACAGAGTTAACTGCTTTCATGTGTCCTGTATCCTTCTTTAAGGATAAGTTGAGTCTCCATGCTTCCAACTGCAAAACAAAATTATGAGTAGCCCCCGTATCCACCATAGCGCAGGTACTCTTCCCATTTACCCTCTAGTCCACAAACATTAACCCTTTTGCTTGTGTAACTGTCGATGCTTTTGCCTGCTTTTCCAATGCGTTCACCAGCCGCATTGAACCCACCTCCGGGGCATCATCCTCTTCCTCCTCGCTTTCCACCACTTTCCCGAAGTGGAAGCTTGTAAGGCATTGAGTAATTCCTTGTGTTGACACTCACTCACTCTATGAAGTCCCTCCACACAAGTAGCATGAAAATTTACTCTTCCCCTTTCCATTGGGTGTGTTGAACCCTTGAGACAACGAAGCTTCCTTTAAGGTTGATGATTTAGAGTCGGCTCCCCCACTCTTGGGTTTGCCTTTCTTGAAAGACTTTCCACCGTTTCCCTCTCTGCCAAACCGTTTAGATGAAGCAGTATCATCACCAGCGTAGTCAGTCAAGCGTTCTACAGCAGCTTGTGCAGTAGACAAGTTTTGAACCCTTTGCCTATGAAGTTCAGTTCTTGCTCACGGTTTCATCCCCTCTAGAAAATAGAACAACTTGTCCTTCTCCAACATATCCCGAATATCCAACATCAAAGCAGAAAATTGTTTCACATATTCCTTAATCAACCCCGTATGCTTGAAATCTCTCAGTTTTCTCCTTGCATTATACTCAACATTATCAGGAAAGAATTGGGCCTTGAGCTCTCTCTTCAAGTCTGCCCAACTGTCGATTACACAGTGTCCAGTTTCAATCTCTTGGTACTTGGTACGCCACCACAGTTTGGCATCACCAACCAAGTAAATGGTCGTCGTATTCACCTTTGCCTATTTTGAGGCCATCCTCACAGCGCGAGAGTATTGCTCCACATTAAACAAGAGTTCTCCAACTCCTTGGCATCCCGGGCACCCCCATACGTCCTGAGTTCTAGTACCTTGGTCTTGCTAACTCCCGGAGTGTTGGAGTTTCCCATAGCAAAAACCATCTGATTCAGCTTTACATCTAGATCCACCATCCGAGATTGCAAAGTTTCCACTGTATGGCGAAAGTCCTCTAACATCTCACCTAGCAAACTTTCTTGATGCTTTTATGATCCCATCACTTCATCAACAAGTTCTCTTATCTGGGCCACCTCCGCAGCCACAGTATTGGTTGTTGCCTCAACCTATGCTTCCAGCACGCTGATCCTCTCAGCATTGTTTGGTGCCATGGTCACTTATCAAAACTTTCCAAATCCCACAACGAAGGTAACTGAATTCTCGTAGCAACTGAGCCTTGGGCTCTGATACCAAGTGTCATGGTCTGACTATTTTCACACCCTTGTGAAGGGTCATGCGGCGCTTGCTAAAGCACTCTTGCTTAACTAGCCAGCCTATCGTTTACCAACATTCATCCACGAAACACTTTCATTAGCATTCATTCAAATAGCAGCAGAAACATCAATTCATGAAAGTCGTGGCAAGCAAGTAGCAAACATTGAAGCAAACATAATTCATTAACAACACCTCTGTTGACATCATGTGTTTAGCGAGGGAGGCTAGTAGGCTAAACACGTTGACAATAGCTAGTGAGTTTTACAATGACTAATGAACACTCACCCTCCCCTAAAGAGCTTTCTAGGCTATTCTCACTCTGGCACTAGGAAACATCAAAGTGACCGAGGAGTCATACTGCCTTATTTGGCATACAATGAAATAAATACTGGAAAATAACCCTACACTAGCATTTACATGATGGAAACCCATCCCAAACACACGAGGCAAGTGGTCACAGGCAAGCATAATGCCCTGAACAAGCTTAGCTCGTGACAACTCACATGTACCTCCCCTATTGTTACCTTCATCATTATAAAAAAAAATTGCATCACCCCTAGCAACTAGAACAAAGCCAAACTACCACAACAACAAAAATCCCTACACTTTACATCACTATCCATAGGAGGCGTACCAGACAAAGATATTTATAGTAACAAACCAGCAAAAGGATGATAAAGTATTGCAAGCCATGCCACAACCCACTTGGAGCAAATGATTAGATGGGGAGGGGGTGCAACCTTTGAGACAGCCCAATGTTTGACAAATCACTCCACAATCCAATTGTCACCTTTTCTAATTCTTTTTCTAGTTAAACCATTTTTACATTCCAAAACTTAAGGTCTCTTATTTCCACCATCAACCAAACAACACTTGTTATCTTCTGGAGCTGCTAATGCAGCATGTTGGCTGCTCAATATGCTAAATACTGCTCTTCCTTTCACATTTGAAACTATCCTATGTTCAAGATCAAGCCTCACCCAAATACTAGTTAACACACTTGAGTCTTGTACCCCTCCTTGTCCAACCCCCTAGCCACACCCAAAGGCGCTATGGAGAAGTCATTTTCATGAACAGAGTCAGCACCTTCAAAATAAGATGTAGCAACCTGTTATATCAGAGGCAAATAATTGGGGGAACAAAATATCATCCATTGTGGGCTCGAAATATTACATCTCCACTTGGTCATTTTTTTGTTGGCTAGTAGTTGTACCACAGTACCATTCTGCTCTTGATGTTAAATGCATGAATCCTAATTCTATGCAATACACATTCAAAACATCGACTTTTGACCCCCTAGATACCAAGCACTAAATCCAAGTGGACACATAATATTTCAAACCCAAAATGGATGATATTTTGTTTTCCTAGTTATTTGCCTCTGATATAGCAAGTTACAACATCTTATTTTGAAGATTGTCGACCCTATTTATGAAAAGCACTTTTCTATATACCAAGTACCCCGTATCTTTTTTCATGCCATTAACCTCACACTACATTCTTCCACATTTGAGAACTACCATCACCACTATTCTCCTTAGAGATTTGTAACTCGAGAATCACCGTCAAAGTTTCAAGAAACTTCTTTTGATCTCTATGTACTTGTCCAGGACAAACTGACTAACATTTTCCATACTATTTTATTCCAATTTGAAGAAATTTCCCTCTCTCCCTAATAATTTTTTTCCCCGATTTAGAAGGCACAAAAAGAAATTACCACAAAACAATTTGGCTATTAAGGACCATACTCTTTATGATTTGTATCCTATGCAAGAAGGGAATGGAATTGGCCTTTATAATTGTACATAGTCGTTGTCGACATATCCCAGAGCGGACCATGCATGGAGGAATGGCGATCTCGATAAATGAGAAATGTTTGATAATTGAGGAGGTGTCAATGTATGCAGTAAAAGTGTAGAGGAACAATGGTGACTGCGAGAAATGGGATCCATAAAGTCCAAGGAGTCGCCATTTACCATTTATTTTTTATAGGTATGGTTAGATCACCTAATTCATTCTGATTGATTGGTCTTTAAGTCAAACCTAAGGCCAAAGGAACGGTAGTTAAGGTCTGCGTCACCAGAATCAAGTTCAGCAGTCAGTGATGCGAGGGAAAGGTACCAGCACCCCCTACACATTTGTTCATCAAATAATACATGATTAGTCTAAGATTGCCTTCAAATTCAACTGATCAAGACTTTATTTCTTTCATTTTATTCATTTACAAAGCCTTTAACTATTGGATAGCCCTATGAAAGACAAAAACTATCCTCACCTAAGGATCTCCAAGGTGTGCGAAGACACAACCCCAACAATCCCCCATGAGGATTAATTTATTGTGCTCTTCTTATTTTAAACGTCTCATTTACCTAACCTTTAGATATTGGGAAGCCTTGCATTAGACAAAATCCCCACCCACCTCCAATTTCTCAAAGGTATGCAAAGACATAACCCCCAATACTAGAGGAAAATTCATTATGGATGTTGGTTTATTCGGATCAAAATAGCATACTAACACACAAAGACAAAAGAGACGCAAAAAAACATGATAAACTAACACACAGAATACATATATATGAGTAGACATGCAACACACTATGCAAACATGCACATAATCACATATACAAACATACATGCATGGCATACACGAATGGTGCACGCAAAATTTAGAGAGTTTAATATAATCACCATCAAGTGAACCTAAAGTGATTCTGCTAAACCCTCTGCCCCTCAAGAGATGATTGAGGACTAAATAAACTCATTTCATTAGGCCCCTTATAGGGGTGGTGCACATGCACACACAAGCAAATGAGTACATGCAATCATGTAGCCAAACATCAAGAAACACACTCAAACATGCAAGAAAAGCCACTAAAAGTCAAAATACATTGAAAAATGATTATAAAAAAAAAAAAAAACATACAAGAAATATCCTACAAATTTTCCTAAATTTTTCTCTATTTTTTAGAATTTTTATACAATTTTTAATGATTTTTAAAGGAATTATCAGGAATTTTTCTTAATTTTTCTACATTTTTTAGTGATTCTTATCAAACTAATAAAGCACTAACACGTGGCATGGCCATGTGTCAACCACCGGACGTATCTTCCCCTCTTTCTTTTCCCTGTTCATGTACGTAAAAGGTTAAACGGCCTCCATCACTGCAGTAAGGCCAGCTCACACCGCTGCCGCAGATGGCCAACAACTAGCCGACGTCGTCAGTTGCTGCTAACTCACCAAAGATCATCTTTGGCTATTTTTTTTGTTTTTTCTCTCTCTACTCTCTTTCATCCATTACTCTCTATCTCTACTCTTCTTTGGCTATTTTTTTTGTTTTTTCTCTCTCTACTCTCTTTCATCCATTACTCTCTATCTCTACTCTTTCAACTCTGTTTTTTTTTTTTTGTTTTTTTTTATTTTATTTTCTCTGCAATTTGTGTCTCTCTGTATCTTCCTTCCTCTTCCCCCCCCCCCCCCACCCTCCCGCCCTCTCTCCTCAACAATTCATTGCTCTCTCTCCTCTGCTCTCTCATCTCTTTCTCTCCTCTTCTTCTGTCTCTCATCTACTCTCGTGCTCTGTTTCTAATTTTCATGCTCTGACTTTTAATTCTAAACTCTTTTTTTTTTCATTTTCTTCCTAAAATTTAGTTCTCAACTAACAAATAAAACTCACCCTATGTTTAATTCACTTGTCCATTCTAACTTCAAATTAGACAGATAACACACTCAAAATTCGGTTCTAATTTTGAAACTTGTCACATGCCTGATCACTTTTAATTAGATTTCCAAATTTACATACCTTGATGTACTTAGTTTCATTTCTGATTTTTCTCAAATCATTAAATGGGCTTTATTTACGCATATATCAATCAGATTATTTCTTCCTAAAAAAACAGCATGTTTGTCAATTTTGGAAAAAATATATTGAAAAATCTGACTTCAAAAACATAGTATCCCATTCAAATACCTTCAAACTCTCCTGCTTTGATCGCATTCACTAACCAACAGGCATTAATTTTAGTATAATGTAGAATTTAGAGAGCTAAATGGCTGAACTGACTAAAAAAATTAGATGGAACCTGAATCCGAGATCCTCTATCTTCACCTTTAATCTTCAGACTTTCCTATGTTCAGCACTCTGGATTCTTTAATCTGCTCTTTCAAGCTTCATCCCTAATTCTCTGATTCTCCTATATTAGCTACTGCTCTCTGCTGCCTTATCTTTCCATTCTCTACTTTTGTTGTCTTCTTGCAGCTTTGATTTCTTCTTCTTCTTCAATAACCTTCCAGTTTCTTTGATGGAAATCGAGAATGATTAAAATAGAATTAAGGGGGAGAGGAGAGAGTCTAATGTGTAGAGTCCTTTGAAATGCAGTGCCACCCCCCCCCCCCCCACCCCCCCAATTCTTTTGAACGGTTCATGCCCCTTAAATAGCTTCCCATTTTTCCTCTTTATTTGATTATTTTGTTTTCCAAATATTTTGCAATTGGTTGGAAGAAATCTCCAAATTAACACTTATTTTACAATTATTTTTGTGTTGGTTTTGATTGAAAAAGGGAGATGGTGCCATGTGGCAAAGGTTTAGAGGAAATATGCCATGGTTAAAGGGAGAGGATAAAGTGTGGGGGAGTGCATGGGAGTTTGGGTGTGAGCTCAAGGGAATAAATTCTATGTGTGCATGTGTGCATGATTAGTTAGTGAAATGGGAGGTTAGGGAGTGTGACTGTGTGATTTAAAGACATTTGGGTGATTAAATGTGCTAAAAATGAAATTGAGTGAAATTGGGGATAGTATGTGAATTGTATGTGTGAAATTGTGTGAATTCTGGGCATATAGTGTGTGAATTGGACATTAATTTGGTGAATATGGTGTTAATTGGTGTCAATGCACGAGTTTGGTTTCAAATTGAGTTTAAAAGGCAGGCTTGGCAAGGGGTTTGATTTTTGGGATTCAAGGTTTGATTGAGCTCAATTTGAAAGATTGAAGTTCAATTGGGCCTTAATTTTTTAAATCAAGGTTTATTTTGACCCTAATTTTGCAATAAAATGGTCAATTGAGCCCTAATTCCAAAATTGAAGAATTTTATAGCTTAACTGATTCTTAATTTGAAGAATTAAATTGAATTTGATGAAAGTGAAGTTATGTGGTTTGAGTTTGATGCTTGTGTGAACTTTCCATGTTTTTGTGCTTTGTGTGTAGGTTTTATGATTCAAATTTGATGACTTCATGCATGTTATGCAAATGAAAATGCCATGAAGGTGGAGTTTAATGATTTTGTGTTGGTTTTATGATGTTTAGCTAGAATATGGATGTTTTGAGTTTTGAAAATGACATTTGAGAAAGTGAAGATGTAACACATGCAAACTTTCGAGAACAACACCCCTTTATCTTTTTTATTTTTGTAAAAATGGGAGGATAAGTGAAGAGAGTGAAGCTTTAAGGGAAGCTGAGTATGGAAAGACTCTAAAAGAAGTTGAGAAACCATTAAATTAAGGGGAGGGGGGAGAGGGGAAAAGTAAGGGGAGAAAAGAAGATCTTTTCTTTGTATTTATGCTCAATGGAGGACATTTTTTGGTTTTCTAATTTCTTAAAGACTTAAATGAAAACAAGTAAGGGAGTTTTAAAAGCTTTTATTCAATCGAAAGGGAACTAATCTACTAGAAAGGAAAATGATGCAAAAATGCAAAGAAAATTCAATGAAAATAGCCAAGAGGCCCGATTTCAAGAAAACGGGCTCACAAACCCCTAAACAATGGGTATGGAGACCCTAACTGGTGTCCTTGAGGGCTCAAAGTAGGCTTAGACAAAATTAGATGTGTACAATCGCCATATAATTTTCATTTCTTTTCTCTCCTCATCCATTCCATTCTAGCATACCAAACATTGGAGTTACAATATGTACCTAGGAAAGGAATGGACTCGAGTTTCTCATTTGATTTCTTAATATTTTTCAATCTCATTTCATTCCACGAACTAAATATGACCTAAAAATCTTAGCCTACTCTTTTTCAAAATATGAATGAAAGCTCTCCAATTTTCTGGTTCAAATTTCAAGTAAAACATTTTCCCTTCAATCCTCATTCATCTAAGAGGTACATGAATCCCCATTTAGCATTGCCCACCAAGCCACAAAAAATTGTGTTAAGACCATGTTTTCTCTGCTCTAGGTTGGTGAGCCACTTTTTACCAAAATTGTATTAGATTCTGGTTCTCTGCATCAGGCTCGTAAGCCACGTTTTGCGGGTACATGAGAAGTATAAATAGATAGTTAGGAAATAGTACATCATTTGTTCTATGAATCCATTTGAATTATGGACTCTAACAATGCAAACCTTCTGGCAACCCCCGAGTCACAGGAAATCTTCAACTAATTAGCATTGGGTTGAGTTGACATTGGCTTGTCAATAAAGGTTTAATTTTCAATGAATCTATGGTTGCAACTACATTCTTGTCCAAGTTAGTGAGAAGGCTGTGGAAAATCAAAGATACTTTTAATCATATAATGCTTTGGTGAAAATTGGGTAGGCATTGAATAATCATATCAAGAATTATTGCTTCGCTGATCAATTGGTGGTGGTGGGAGGAGTTATTCCTGTGTTAAGAGTATTTGACATTTCCTTTTTACACTG
The DNA here is from genome assembly GCF_029873635.1 of Malania oleifera. Taxonomy (NCBI): domain Eukaryota; kingdom Viridiplantae; phylum Streptophyta; class Magnoliopsida; order Santalales; family Ximeniaceae; genus Malania; species Malania oleifera. The sequence continues at coordinate 32,794,180 of NC_080424.1, forward strand.
TCTTTGACTTGAGGGGAGTGCTTTGTGTAGGGTTTCTATATCTATATAGACTCTCTTGCAATATACTTACCTACCTGAATGCGATGAAAAGTCTCTCTTCTTACTAATAAAAAACAAAAAGAAAAAAAAAAATGCAGGGATTTTCATCTCAAACCTCCCAAACCTCCGGAAAATAAATAAACTGATATCGAGGCCAACAAGAATAGAATGAGGTTTGAAATTCTCCTGATCAAAGACAGAAACCATAAAAATTGAGGCAAAAATATTTTTAAAAGCTGCTTATATCATCTGTTGGCCTTAGAACCTAAATTGCACAAATCACTTTCTTCGTGAAAATGCAATAGTGGCTTAGCAACGACCCTCAGGTTGAATGATTGTTCTATTTTGATAACTTAATCTGTCTGTACTGTAGTAGATCGATATGACAACTAATACATGCAGTTGAAGACAGAAAACTGCCACCAAATTTTCACAATCACTAATCATGCCAGAGAAAAATATTTGACGGCCCTCATGGAATAAAAGAAACAACCAAAATAGCTATGCGCATGGGATCAACAAAAAGACCTATTTTTCTTTTTTTTACCTTTGGTTTATTCAAACATGGAATGTTTTATCATGCAATTTAAAGTGGCACATTGAACTATAGATACATAATTTATTTCATATTGGTTCAACTGTATGCATGTAATTTGACATGTACGCATGCTTTTTGAAGAAAGTTGATTACATTTATACCCATATGGCGTGAACAAGTGCTCTAACATTTTTAGCACTACTATTTTCCTTTACAACTGGATACATTTTTTTTGTATCAATCAGCTTTTGACATATTAACTGTATCAGTTTCTTTCTTTCAGTCTAATGTTGTCTTTTTTTTTTTTTAATGTAACAGCATGAAATGTTGCTGGCTGAAGTTGAATGTTTTCAAAAAAGGGTAATATCTCTTAATACACCCTCTGCTGCTTGATCCTTAGTTTGCCTGTCTTTGTTATTCTTCAATTACTTGATTGCCATGTTTGTATGGAGTTCAAGCTTTGGATTTGAATTTGCGTGGAATTCGACAAGACATCATACAATTTTTGTATTTTCTATTTTGTTCAAATCGTTGCTCCCACATGTGGGGTAAGAAAAATTCATTACTGACTAATTAATTGTGGAAACACTCTTAATTCCCAGGAAGTAGAACTAGAGAAGGAAAACGCGTTCCTTCGAAATAAGGTACTTTTTGCACAAGTATACTTTCTTCATGCTTTCAACTGTTATGCATGTGAGAAGTTAATGTGCATTTTATCCTAGGATGATTATTGCTCACCAAAAACAGAAGCTTTGTCACTGTTTGATAAAATGGCTAGAATTTTGTGAGAAATGAAACCTCACATATAAGTACACAACCGCATGAAAGAAGAGTCGTTTGGCTTCAAATGCAACCTACGTCAACATCATTGGAAGGGGAGGTCATTTTTGGTTTGTGGAGTGGAATGAGATTAGAATGGAACAAAATGCATGAAAAACTGAATGAAGAATACCAAGAAATGAAGCGATAAATTCATTTTCATTCCATTCCCACATACCAAACATATAGTCACAATGACCACCCCTTCATAATTAGGGCCTTGCCCTACTGTTAAGCACCAAACCCTAAAATAGAAGTGGATTACTCTTGCTGATAAAGTCATTTTCATTCCATTCCCACATACCAAACATATAGTTACAATGACCACCCCTGATTCATGATTTAGGGCTTTGCCCTACTGTCGAGTACCAAACCCTAAAATAGTAGTGGACTACTCTTGCTCATCAATTGCTATTACATGGGTTTATGACTTCGCACTTTGGTCTGTATGAATCAAGTCAAGGTTGAAACAGCGCCTTCTCAAAATATCAAACATGAAAATCTTGCTTGAAAATATGCTCTGATGCATCAGATTTCCACGCCCATTTTCTGTGATTCTTAAACATGCAATTAGTGTGGGATATAAATTAACACAAGGAAGTGAGAATATAATTAAATTATAAAATTAGGTAAAAATTTAAATATAAAATATTAATTTTATTAAAAAAAAAATAACATTTTGATTGGAGCTGATGATGTTTGATTGGGGGCAGTGATGTAAGAAATTTTGTTCAGCCTACATGAATCAGTTTATTCATACAAGGGAAGAAACTGGGATAGGGAAGGACATCTTTAAATAGGTGAGTACAATTTGAGATGGCATCACCACAATTATTTGGCATTCATATGGTTCTCCCCCAATTTCCACTTCAGCTGTCATGTGTGTGGCCATACAAAAACTTACCTAACCGAGGGACAGTTTTATTTAGTTTACTGTGATGATACCCACGTTTTTTATTTTGGTGTTGTATGTGATTATACTACAGCAAAAGTTCAAAAAATTTCACTGATTGGGCCATCACTTCCAGTTTAGCACTCTTGCAGTTACTAGTAGAATTTGATAATATTGCTTCTTCGACCTTTAGAACAAATACAATTCAACATATGGAACATTTTCAAAACTTCAGATTGCAGAAGTTGAGAGGTTTCAGCAATTAAGCATAGCGGCTGGGCAAGGGTTGAATGCAATTCAGGCCTATGAATCTCGCAATTTCTTTCACCCAAATATTCTGGAGGATGGACCTGGCTACTCACTTCCAGACAAGAAGAAACTTCATCTTGGGTAACTGACTTATTGCCTTTTCTTTAAATTTATACTAAATTGCATCTGACATAAATTCTCAAAAACACTCGATCTCTTCGATATCTGTGGAACAGCAAAAGAATAATGATAAACCACACATTTCTGCCTCTGTGATTGAATCTTTACCTACATATAGCTAATCGAAAAAGAAATAGATTTGAAACCCGGATGCTTCATTGACTTGATTTTTACTTGTTTCTTGTTTGGTTGGCATTAATCATGCAGGTAGGTCAATGGAGAGCACTGCTAGCTTGAAGCATATAGTATTTATACTATCTCTGCGTGACATATAAAATAAAAGTATCTTTTGCTGCTACTCTTCAGACAATATTGATGCATTAACGTCACAGGCAATGGCATGCCTGGATGTATTTATATGACTTGGTTTTCTGCACCATATAATTATATGAAATTAAAACAAGAACTATATACATAGATATTCAACAACAGTGAATATGATATTTCATAGTTGGAACTCCTTCCTTGCAGGTGGGGAGCTATATTAATTTGTGCTTCTTCCATCTCCTCAAACAATAACTATACTAATTTTGCGCTTCCTTTGATTGAATTTCTAATTTATAAATTAAAAAAAAAAAACAGAAATCAAAGAACAATGACATGTAGCATAAATTTTTTGCTTACCCATTTGCTATTTTTTTTTTTTTGGATAACCAAACAAACAATAGCAATTTTTTTATATTTTATTTTATTTTCCCTCATTTTTTTTTTTTTTCCCTAGATCCAAATGAATCTATAAGAATATGGTCTCGAGTATAGAAAGATTCACCGAGTAAATGTTCGCTTAGGGCCAAACACTTTGCAAAAAACCAAACCTTATGATCCTATTTAGGTGCTCACATTACATGAATTGATATCAATTTAGGTGATGGTTATGTTTGGAATTTTAATCAAAGATGAACAATTTTCTTGCAATTCTTCATATTTTATACATCATTAATGTTTTTTATTTTTAATTATATTGGAATCCAAATTTTAAATTTGAATTTGTGGATAAAATGCAACATGAACTAAACCTAATTTTGTTCAAATGCATACAAATTTAAAATTAAAATTTGAAGTTTATGCTCCCAAAAACATCTTAACATTAAATTTAAAGTTAAATTTCATGTATTTAGTTTTGCTGCCATGCCCTATTTTGGAAAATATTTTTGTATGTTAATTTTTTCGAAAACATTTTGTACTAAAACAACAGCATTTTAGTAAAATGAAAAAAATAATAATAAGGAATTGCATTATTATAAGCACTTTTAGGTTCTTTTTCGAAAACATTCTCAGTCAACTATATGAGTAATAAATAATAGATGCAAACCTTACAAACCCAAGGAGAAGTAATTCATTTTTATTTCTTTTTTTTTTTTATTCATTGGGGTTTATATACTATGTGTTATATAACTATATGTTATATTTGTCCACAAATATAAGTACTTCAAAAAATATATTTAACTATTTGAAATCACTCATTTACATTTGACCCCTAAAACTGTTAAAAGTGGTAGAATTTTTTACAAATTTTAAAATTTAAATATTACATAATGAGTAATTCTTAAGCGTCTAAGTGCTAATATGACATTTATATATTGTTGTATTAATGAAAAAACAATATTTTCCTTCAAAGAAGCAAATATTTTTCTACTAAAAATACTATTTACAAAAATAAATTATTTTAATTTGTCGAAGCATGGAAGGCAAAACTTTAATTTTAGCTGTGTACTCCTTTAGACTAGAATAATTTTTTAAAATAATTTGGTAATTTATATTAAAAAAAATGCTATTATTATCAAATTAATAATAATTTAAATATTTTATGAATCCATAGCAAGAAATAAATAGGTAATAATTATTTGCAAATTTCATTCTAATAACATTTATTTTCTTCCTATATCATGTCAAATAAAATAATTAATTAATAATTATTTATTTATTTATTTTTATACATTTTTTATTATATTTCATCTTATTATAAAAATTAATTATTTCCCAAACCCATATCAACAGCAATATAAATCATCAATCATAGCATATAAAAAATTCAAATAACTCATTGATGAGGTCAGCCATGAATTAAACTCAACATCCAATAAAACAACAAAAGATAAAGGCTCCATTCAAGAGCTTTTGATGCTTAGACGACAATAAAATAATTATAACTAAGCATCTTCAATCGAATAGCTTCCATTTTATAATTTTTGTTGTGAAAAAACAATATATTCAGTACATAATTATAAAATATTCCCTTGATTTTCATGTTTGCATAATTTTTCAAGATTTATATATAGAAGATTGAAATCATAGAATAACACATGATGACATTTGTTCAATTCTTACTTTTCACTTTCAACCCTTATTTTTTAGTTTTCTCAAACTTGTATAAAAAAAAAAAAAAATTAGAAACAATAAACAATGTTCTTTAACTTCGCTACATAAATTTTAAAAACTAAAAAATAAAGTGACATTTTTGTAATTATCTAAAAAATTAAAAATAAAATAATTATTTTTCACAAGCCAAGAATAACACGGTGATATTTTTATAATTATTTAGAAAACTAAAAATAAACAAAACATAAAGACTCATTTAATTGTGAAAATTAGTTTTCATTTTTTATTTTTTAAAAAATACAAAAAAGTTAGTTAATTTTTTAGTTTGACAACATGAATCAAACAAAAAATAATTAAAAAAATTTGACATTATTTACTTGTAAATATAATTTTATTTTTCATTTCTAATTTTAAAATAAAATACCATATTAATATTTATTTTTTAAAATTTATATGAAAATGTGAGAACTATCCATCTTTCCATTATTTTCTAAATTTTTAATTTCTTAGTTTGTGTATAAGAGCATATAATTCAAATCTTAAACCTTGATTATGAGGACTATGAAATAAGTACTTTTTAAATCAGCACAAATCCAAATTCAAATTCCAAAATTCATAATCCCTAATATTTATTATATATTCTTTTAAAAAATTATCAGAGATCAGATAAATTTTATGCCGACTCTTCACTACCTGCAAACCCCCTCTTTTACCTGAACTTGGGGTAAGCTCTGTGTGAAAAAATTAGGATAATAAGTGCATCACAGGCAAAGCTATAAATTAGCATAAATTAACGCCACCTAGTGTACTTAAGACTTTGTTTTTTTGTTGTTATTTAATCTTTTAAAAAATTAAAAACAAATTATTTTTTATAATTATTTTGAAATCTAAAAATAAAAATGAGAAATTATTTTGTACGAGTATACAAACTCTTTAAATTCTCGCTTTCTAACATCAATCTGGAAAACTAAAAATAAACTGACTTACAATTCTTTAAAAACTAAAAACAAAAAAAAATTAAAAATATTTCCCATAAATAAATGGACCCTAACTGTTTTCGAAACAAACGGGGGCTTGCTGGTAGCAAGCTAAACAATTGTGTTTTTTTCACTTGCGTTTTGGCCTGACAAATGGAATGATTCCAAGCGCAAGCCACAACTTATAAGGATGGCTTGTTGGACTTGGAAAAAGCTCAATTTATCAAGTCAAATTAAAATTCAAGTCCGTTCAAAGCTACTAGAAGCAGCTGAGGAGTAATCTACAGACAGCAAAATTGAAAGGTAAATAGGAAAGTGCAGGTCTCCATAGCTCTTTAAAGTTAAACGCCTCAGCAACATCGATATTTACACGCGGAGTTATAATCATGATAGTAAGTAACAATTGTATTGCAATAACAGCAATCGACAGAGCCAGAAAATTAAAGTTCTATATTGTTGGTGTGTGCAATTTTCATCACAAAATGGCACACCGGCCACTTTCAGCTTGCTTACGGAGCTCCTCGGTCTCCCTCTGTGCTTTCTCCAAATTTTCTCTAAGCTTGCGAATTTCATTCTCTGATCTCATTTGAGCTGCTTGGGCAATCTTTTCAGCCTCTAACCGCGCAGCTTGCTCTTCAGCCAATTGCTGCTCCAGTCGCCAAGTTGTCTCCCTCAGCTTCAATTCAACCTAAACAAAACATCATAAGCCCATTAATACCTACCTGAAACACATCATTTTAATGAACATCTAAGACCTAGCACAGACTAGTGCAAGGGCACATAGCATGGAGCCCATATTTTTGTGTGGGTTAAGTATGCTTTCATACTGGCGTAGGGAATCTTGCTGTGGGATGTCAACATTCTCATTCCAACTATTCACCTGCGAGCAAAATTAACTTCTAATAGCTCCAAGATGCAGGATTTCCATCTCTAAGGGGCACTGTCAGAGCCATTACCCAGTATGCTTTTTGGCATCATCTTCCCAAGACCCAAGCGCCCATCTTCCTTAGACCTACAAACCACCTCTCACCTAATAAAAAGATCCCCTTTACTTCCCTACCCTTGCCCTCTTACAAATTTTTCAATCTTATTTAGCTGCCCAGCACGAATCCCATACATAGACAAAGGAATGGTAGAGAGGGAGGCCTGAAAAAGGGTCATACATGCACTTAATGAGAATAAAGCGCTCTTTACCCATTTAAGCGCCTCACCACCTTAGTCATCACAAGATCCCAACAACCTAGAGACCTAGGACCACCATACAAAGAAACTCCTAAATAAATTTAAAGGACAACCTAAAACATTGGACCCAACTAAAGAAGTCAACTCCAACATCTTACCAAAACCAAGATTAATGTTCAACCCAAAAATCTAAATAATATTAAGGATATTCAAAAAATATTCACTATAATCATCTAAAGAAGATAACAGTATCATCCACAAACCATAAATGGGACACTCCCTCACTGCCTACCCCAGTACCTCCCACAAACCCTAGTCCACTGCCCTATCTATCATTCCCCTCAAAGCATCCACAAGAATAATTGAAGAAGAAAGGAAATAACAAACCCCCTCGCCTAAGACCCCTTTTAAGACCTAAACCACAATTAGGTTTTCCATTAATAATCATTGAATGATGCATTAGGGACATTCTCTTAACTGAAGACTGCTACCTCATACTGGATCCCTTCTTTATAAGAACCTTGTCCAGAAGGTTCCAACTAACACCATCATAAACAATTTCAAAGTCCAGCCTAAAGATCCCTGTCCCTTTCTATGAAAATGTCCTTCACCACATCATTAGCTACTAATCTCCCTCCACCCCACCCCCCCTCCCCCCACCCCAAAAAAAAAAAAAACAGGGCCCAACCGACACAAGCACATAGAGCTTATGAAATAGTATCACATGACACTGAAGTTAACCTATTCACAAGAACTTTAGCAATAATCTTACACCCAATTGTTACAAAGCTAATAGGTCAAAAATCCAACACTTAGAACAACTCTTCTTTAGGATCAAAGTGATAAATGTATAATTAATACTTCAAACCCTCAAACGTAGGGTCTAAATAATCTTCCCGAGTACAGAGAATAGTAACAAAAATAAATATAAATAAAAAAACTAAAAATACAAGTAATCTCTTCAACAGTCAACCTACAATCTCTAACAACCTGCCCCCTTACCTAGACTAAAATCCTCTATTTAGATTCCATCTCATCTTCCCCTTGGTCAATCTACGAAAAAATTGAGTCACAATTGCCCTTTAGATTCACACTTCCTTACGAATTATACCCTCAAGTGCATTTTGCAAAGATATTAGTAACCTCATAATCTGAAAGCCAGCGCCCCCCCCCCCCCCCCCCCCCCCCTCCCCCAAAAAAAAAAAACCCATATATATAATCAAATCAAGGTGAATAGGAATATCAGAAATCAGAGAGAGAATTGATATGATTATGGGAAAAGAGTAGGAAGAAGAAGAAGAACAGAGCAGAATAGAAGAGAGAAGAGGCATGGACAGCAGGGGGCAGAACAGAATAGGGAGAGAAAAAGAAGAGAGAAAAACAGAACAGAGGAAGAAAAAGAAGGAAGCTACACACATGCATGTGATTGAGAGAGAGAGAGAGAGAGAGAAACTGCAATAGCAATTCTGAATCAAACAATACCTGTCAAAACAACTTACATGTGTAGCATTTATACCAATTATTACTAACACATATTTACATAAAAACCTCAACAAAATACAAAATTACAGAGTACCAAGGAAAGTACTTTGCACAATACAAAGGAAACCCTACTACAAGCACAATTTTCTAATATATGCCGAAAATAAGTGTGCTGAATGAGCAGCCTGAAATATGTAGGTGGTCCTCCATGATAAGGTCACCTATTGTTTCAGCTTTGTAGACCCTAAAATGTCCCCAAAAATAAATAAATAAATAAATAAATTCAACTGCTTCAATACCTCTTTTAGTCTAGCCAACCCCACTTAGTGGGACTAAGGCTTGGTTTTGTTGTAATACCTCTTTTAGTCTCCGGAGTTTTTCATAAACCTAAAACCCTCCCACCCCCTAACAGAACACCCACTCTGGGTATCCCTAATCAAGGAATAAAAAAAAATGACAGTCAGTCCTTTATTAGTATTAAATACTTAAAAAAAAAAACCACTTCCAAGATTGTCTATGTCTGAGTCACAGGTAACAAGTTGTCCAAGACTGTAGCATTAGGTAAATTGGACGACCTTATGACAACGATAGGTCTCACCCTTCATTTGTAATACCAAGTACATAACAATGACCATAATACCCTCACTAACTCGGGCATTAAACACATCAATAACACATAGCAATAATGCTAATAACTAAAGTAACCAATAGCATTTTCCCTTAAGCATAGATATCAAATGCTACTAGCTTGTTAAAATGGATGAAACACGAGCAATCTCCAAGGCATTAATGAATAAATAAAGAAGTTGGAATTCAGACTTCATGTGAATGGTTGTAGCAAGCTTTTGTGCAAGTTTCTTCTAAATAAAGTGACAATCAACTTCAATGTGTTTTGTCCACTCAAGACTAGATTGGAGGCAGTAAGAATTGCAGCTTGATTATCTCACATCAATTCCAGAGGCCGAAAATGTGGAAAATTAAGTTCCTCCAACACGTACTTTAACCAAACAAGTTTCCATGTAGTGTAGGCCATGGCCAAATAATCTAAGTATCACTCAACCATGCCCCAACAGTTTATTTCTTACTTTCCAGGATACCAAGTTACCACCAACTCCAGCCCAATATACATTTATATATCCTTGAATATAAGTGTGACCTAGATCCCAATAAAAGATATTTGTGCACCTTTAAAGTATCTAAAGATACAAATGATGGCATCCCAACGACCTTTCCTTCACAAATCAAGAAACTAACAACATTTATTGTTAAAATATACTTTGTTCAACTTTCCAACAAGTCTCCAATATCGTCTAGCGTGTTGACCAACAAATCACCCACATCTAAAACTAAGTTGCTGTTAGGATCCATGGGCGTATAGGTTTAAATCCCAACAGCACATTCTAATTTAAAAGGCCAATAGCATACTTCCTTTATGACAAAACAGTCCCCATAAAAGATTTGGAAACTACTATACCCAGGAAGTATTTCAATGGCCCTAAATTTTTTATCTAAAATTTAGTCTGTAGAAAATGCTTTAGGTGCCAGATACCTTGATCATTGGTAATGACAAATACAAGTGGTCTATCATACACCATTGAAGAGTAACTCAAGTATTACAACATCGAATTGACCAAACCATACTCTAAAGACTACTTTAGACCATACAATAATTTCTTGAGCCAACACACTAATCTTGACTCTCCTAAGCAACAAACTCAGGTGGTTGCACCAGACAGACGTCCTCCTGAAAAAACACCATGTCAGAAACAATTCCTCATGTCTAATTGATGCAGAGGCTTGTGACAAGTGGTGGCTAAGGAGATGAAGGCAAGCTTGGTGACCGAAGAGAATGTATTTGAATAATTCAAACCGTACACTTGAGTATATCTATTAGGAACATGGTGGCCCTTCAGACGAGCCACAAAGCCGTTGGGATTGACTTTCACAGTATACACCACCAACCATAGACCTAGTTCCCAATTACCATTATCCTATAATGCACACATCTCTTGTGCCATTGTAGTCCTCCACCCATAACAATACAAGGCTTCAAAAACATTTTTAAGAATAGAAACAGAAGATAGAGTACTAACAAAATAGTAATACAAGGGTGACAAGAAAACATAACAAACAAAATTAGAGATTGTATATTGTGTTTCAAATAACAATGGAAAGATCAACATCTTGGGAAATGTGATCCATAAGATGAGGAAACCAAAGTCATAGAAGTAGAAGCTGGTGAAGGCTCTTCCACTTGAGTCGCCGTTGTGTTTACACCTAAAAATTAGGATGATCAAGACAAAAATGACAAACTAAATGATGTAGGCGGATGATGTAGTAAAGATAATAAGCCAAAATCAAAAAAGCTACACAGAGGAAAGGACTCATTGAGGTCAAAGGCGCTCAAGGAATTTGAATAGAATGGCATAGACTAGAAAAGGTTATGCAAGATAATACTAACATCAATATTCCATTTTTGAGAAAATGAGTAGCCTAAAAAATACATTTATAGCACTAGGATCCAACTTACGTACCCTAGGGGTTAATTGAGGAACAAAGGACACACACCTGAATATACAAGGAGGTCAAGAGAATAAAGGAGCATTCAGGGAGAGAAGAAGTAGGTAATTTTACCACCAAGAACTGAGAAATGCATTCTGTTGAAATGAGGCTGTGAGCATAGTATCACTCAAAAACACTGGGCATTCATCTGATAAAGTAGGTACATGAGTGACTTCAAAGATATGTCTATATTTACCTCACTACAACTCCATTTGGGTGTGGAGTGCAGGTGGCCCTCCTATAGTGGCAGATTTGCATAGGATTATGAGGGTTTAGGTCGAATCATGCTTTAATACCATGTTGAAGTATGGGGTAAATTGAAAGACCTAATCACAATGATAGGTCTAACCCTCTATTTATAATATATGCCAAGTACATAACAATGAAGAAAACAACAATGAAGAAAACTAGTCCATTGACTTACCATGGAAACAACTCTAGTCTTCCCCTTTCCCTTTCAGATTAATGTCCATTATCTTGGGATAACTTAAATGAACTTATCAACCAAAACTTTGAGACTTTTCATTTTACATATCATGAGTTTTTAAAAGAACAAGCTTTAAAGCAATATCTGAAGAATCAAGTCGCTTTTATGCGCCTATTGGGACTTTTGTCACTTTGAGCTTGTCTTGAACAATGGTCAATCATGCTACTAGATATGACATGAATGGTCTTAAATTTCCATAACAGATTTTCTACATTCCCATTGAAATTTCCACTTTCCCACACCCATGCAATAAACTAGAAAAAAAAAAAAGCCCAATTTCCATCTTACAGAATTTCCGAAGCATTTAAAATGTATAGAAATTGTTAAATTTCAAAGAAATTTGTCACAAATATGGCTATTGAACAAAATTTTGTAGGAGTTGAAATTTGAGTTTCAAAATTCCACAATATTAACTCAATATAGTGGGCAGGCATCCCCTTGATGCCTTTTCAATAAAGCTTCCTTTACTTATAAATATATATATATATATATATATATATAACTCAATGTAGTGTTTTTTCTATAAGATGACAACAGAAATTTTGAGGATTTATTAATTCTTTTACAAATTTCGACAAATTTGATTTGAGTAAATAAATCTTTTGATTTAAAATGGAATTGAAGTTTTAAGAAAGTGCTAAATTGCATTTGTGTATGAACTATTATCTATTTGGGTCATGGATTTCATTTCAATGAAATTGAAGTTTTTTATATGCTTATCGTTTTATAGTTTTTGCACATTCTAAACCACATTTGGAATTCATGAATACTTATTTCAGCTCTAATCATTCATCAAGCCGCCTATTAAACAGTTTCTAAAGTTAAATAAAATATTTTGATGTTCTACTACAAATATCCATAATTTTCTTTTACAATCAACATCAAATTTTCTATCAAATTTTATACATACTTGAAGCCCCAAAGTTTAGTGAAAACTCAAATATTGAAATCTTGGGGGTATGAACATAGCCATCCTATGTTTGTTTAGAGATGCAGGGGAAATATTTAATCAAATTATAAACCTACAGATGCTTAATCCATGATTCAAGCTGTAAGCTGATCCTTGGAATAATTTTTTCTTTTTAAACTAGATTGAGCCTTGTATTAGTTCATCTAAATCTTTTTTTTTTTTTTTTTTATAGAAAGAAATTATTCGTTAATAGGAAGAGAGTTTACAAGGGGGAGAAAAGGCATCTCCCAAAAAAATCTGGAACAAACCAGAGAAAACTAAAATATCAAAAGACAGAAATCAAGCCAACCAATTGTTCCAATCCTGTTTAAATCCTGAAAGCTACCATCTTTAAAAATTCCAAACCCAATACACCGTAAAGAAGTCAAGAACTGAATCTTTTCCCACACCAAATACAAATTCAACTTCTTCCTGGAAAAAGCCTGCGCATTTTGTTCCAGCCAAAAGACCCCATAAAACTGCATACTTACTACACTTCCATAGAGCTGCTCTTTCCTTCCTTCTTCCAAAGCTTGCGAAAAAGTGATTAACGAAACTTCCACTGAATAAGAGCAAACCCAACTCTCTTTCATAACAATGAACAAAATCCTCCATGCAAAATCACAATGCAAAAAGATGTGAGAGGCTGTTTTGGAATTCCTATAACAGAGCATGCAAACATCTGGAGAGAGAGCCTTCAAAGGTCTCCTACTTTGCAGCAAGTTATTGGTATTAATTTTGTTAAGCACAACCAACCAAGCAGACACTTTAATTTTTGGGGAAACTTTAACCTTCCAAATAACTGAATAAAGAGGAAAGGGATAATTTTGAATAGGTCAAAAATTCAAAGAATGATTTACAAGAAAACACTCCTAAATGATCCAGAAACTAAGAACATCTCTACCCGAGGATAATTTGCAATTGTTCAATACAAACAACAAAGAAGACAACTCCGCCATCCCCCTATCATTCAAAGGTCTCTTGAAATGAAGATTCCAAGAGACGGGAAAGCCCCTCCCATGATCCAAAAAGAAAGAAATAACTTTGTTTTGCTCATAGCACAATCTAAAAAGATGCAGAAAAGAAATGGAAAAATAATCATTCCCAAGCCATGAGTCTTTACAAAAACAAATCCGGAATCCACTCCCCACTACAAATTTAGTTTTAGGGGTAAAAATAGAGTAAATCTAGGAAATAGGCCTCCACAGACTCCCCAGAGAACATCTCAAGCTAGCACTGGTATCCCACCCATTCTCATCCAACCTAAACTTACTACGAATAACTCTATGCCATGGGGAATTATCTTCCAAGGGGAAGTCCCACAATCATTTAGCTAAAAGAGCAGTGTTTTCAAACACTAAGTTAACAAGATCCAACCCCCCTCCGTCCCCCCCTTCTTCTTTTTAGACTCACTAACCTTCACCCAATTTACTAAATGGTCCAACAACCCCCAAAACTAGCCCACAAAAAACCCCTTATAATTCTCTCCAGCTTGCTAGCGGCTCCCACTAGAATTCTAAAAAAAAAATAACAAAATACAAAGGGATACTAGAGAAACAAGCCTGGATAAGCATAATTCTACCGCCAAAAGAGAAAAGGGCACCTTTTCAACCGTCTAATCTCTTCATAATCCTCTCCACTATTGGATTCCAAATATCCGTCCTTCTAGGATCCCACCCAGTGGGTGGGACCCCTAAATAAGTCAGGGGCCACTCCAATAAACCACACCCCGCTTCTGCTGCCCAAACTCCAATCCTCTCATCGAGGGCATTTAAGACTGCTAAACCATTTTTCCCCATATTATTCTTAAGCAATGAAACTCTTAAAAACATTAAGAATACCCAAAATTCTTCTAAACGAAAGATTATGGTTGTCAAAAAAGAAAATGGTATAATCAGCAAATTGAAGATATGAGACTACAACCCCTCCATTCCCCACACCGCATCCTTTAACCAAACCTCTTATCAACTGCCCTATCCACCATCCTACTTAAAATATCAGCTACAGCCTACAAGTACGAATAAAAGGGGGGATAACGGGTCACCTTGTCTAATGCCTCTCTAAACAGTAAACCAAGATTTAAATTCACCATTAACAATAACCTAAAACAACACATTAGACTAGCAACCCCTAATCCACATACGACTTCCCAAAACCCTTTTTCACAAAGACGTTACAAGGGTCCTCCGAAACAGGGACGACTAACTTAGAAACAAGGTAGGGACTAAGCCCATAGCCAAGGTCAAAAGGCAAGTTTCCCACAACATTTAAAGCATTCACATGGTCACAATTGCACTTGGAATAATCTGTACCAACTTGTGCAAGATCTGAGTTTGAGTGAAGACTAGCACTCTCCATTTGCAGCGAACTCAATTCCGGATTCTCCTCCTTGTTAGCCTCACCCTCTTCTAGCTCTTCATCAAGATTTTTGAACAACTGAAACAATCCTTCATCCTTGAATTCAGCTCTCATCTCATCAACTAGAAGCTCCTTCTCCAACTCGCACATGCTGCTCATCTCCTCATCAGAATCAAACATTGAACCCTCTTCCATATCCCCTTCAACATTCAAGTTCCTCGACTCAATATGACCAGCTGCTGCTATTTCAACTTGCTTGCCAAAGTCAGCACCATCTTTCTCCCGCACCCTGTCACAGGTTCCCAGAAAGCGAACACTCCTATAAACTCAGCCCAGCCACCTCTTCTCAATTTTCTAGTAAACATTCCACCCCTTTCGAACCCAGGCCTAGTATGTTGCAGTTCTGAATTTAGGCACTCAACATTTGAGCTTTCTGAATTTAGGCACTCAACATTTGAGCTTTTTTCCTTAATGACCCAAACAGCTTTCATCTTTCTCTACTCAATATAACCCATGTGATTGTGCAAGGAAACCATTTCTGAATCCGTCTTCGACTTAGGCCCCCCTCTTAACTACATCAGCATAAGATGAATACAGCGAGAGCCTTTGGACCACTTCTCCCCAAAATGAATGCCTATGAACTGATGTTCATTGAACTGCAGTCCAAACACCTCCAACCGACTCTTTTAGCAAAAAATGCAGTGGTGGTCGGCAAAAACACTAGCAAGGCTTCAAAATGTATTTACTCCTACCATTTTCACAGAGCTTCAATCCCCCACACTAGTCCTAGCCTTGCCAAATCTTGTTCCTTGTTGGCTCTCTGCAATCCCAACAATAGCCTCGAAAATCACTCCCAACATCTTCAAGATCCAGACCAGCTCTTCCTTCGCCAGCATGATGAATGAGATGAATTTCCCAGTGTATTCCGTTAAATGCTAAATCACAGAATCCAGCCAACCACCGAGAACACTTTCAATTCTAAGGGAAGCAAACTCTCCCATTTTTGATTCAAGCACCTACAGGGGCCTTTGGAAATCCAAAAAAGTCAACAGGATGGATAAGAGAGGACTAGAATGAACAGTAGAATGACGAGGAAGTTATGCGAGGCTAGGGATCAACTTGCAACCTGTCAGGTAACTGAGAAATCAAGATTCATTGCAAGGGTTTGGAAAGGTGTAAATGATCTTAAAGGAAAGGAAAGGAAATGATCGTCATGAGGCGTCGAAGAGGGAGTTTCAGTCGAGACAAGTGGTCAAAGTAAGAAGTTGAACATTCAAAGAGAAGGATACAATCGTTGCAAGGGCCTCTGCCATCACCGGTATTTGGTACGAAGTCAATAAGGTTGTCAAAGGAAGCTGGATACAAAAGTATTTGGAGTCGAAGCTAGGGCTCGTGAACAGGAAGGATGATAGATGGCAGGGGAGGCCTAGAAGGGGGAATAGAAGTAGACATGAGGGAGAAGGCTGCCATGCATGAGTACTCGAAGGGTAGAGAAAGTCGCGCCAAGAGGGACACCTCATCTCTTCATTATCTCTAGCCCCTCTTAGTCCATCTAAATCAGACATAAAATGCATATGATCTAGTGCAGAAAGAAGTAGGATCTGTTTTATATATCTGACTTAGTCCATCTAAATCAGATACTTAGAACTAAATCAGATACTTAAAAACAGATCCTACTTCTTTCTGCACTAGACCATATGCATTTTATATTATTTTATGATTAAATTATGCACAAAAGTAACAATTCTTTTCAGTACACACGCATTTCTGGCTCCTGAGGATTCTAGTGCATTTTCCTGACAATTTACATTTTTTATAGGTAATTTCTGACAATAGATGTCACTTGCACAGTTACAGTACAGAGGTTGATGCCATGATTCTGGCCATAAAATAGATGCATTGTCAGACATCTGCATTCAACAATCAAATGAGAGAACATGGGTAGCAAAATGTACCATCTCAGTTATTCGTTTGAGTTGCCCTTCATATGCAATTTGCATCTGCTCCTTTAATTCAGAAATTTCTCGTTTAGAGTACCCCTTCAAGGAATCAACCTCTTCTGTCTGATCACGCAACCTCATAGCCCCTTTCTGTCAAAGAAATATAGTGACCATCCGCATATTTCATAGATAAAGTATCAAAAGATGCTGAAGATTAAGAACACACTCACTTTCACTTCAGCAAAAAACTCATCGGTGTATGGTTGTCCACCATTCTGTGTGAGGACCCTGTTAACAAGGGAGGAAAGCTGCAGCACTTGGTCAGCATTCTTAAGTTCATCCTTGGTTTTGTTATCAAAGAGTATCCGTCGATTTTCACACAGGCGTAGAATTTCCTACATCAAAGTTATGAACAATTTAGTAGCTACTCGTACAATTTGGCATTTTTACCCAAACAAATTAAGAGCCACTCATGTAGGCCACTGGATGCTAGAGGAAAAGACATTTTAAAATCAAAGATACACGGTTATGGGATTTAAATTTGATGCCTAACTATTCACGGTCTAGACATGCTAGTTTAATTATGATGGTGTGCTACTCTGGGTGTTTATTACAAAAGTTGCTTCATTTATTTTTTTGTTCAGCAAAGAAAAATTTTATTAGAGCGAAACTGCATCAAGAAGATTCCATTCAGGTACTGCGAAATTAAGAGAAAACTAGACAATACACCAGTCACTGAAGTACATCCAGGAAATCAAGAATAACAGAGAAGTCCATCTCAGGCATCCCACTATGCCAACTGGAGATTATAGAACTCCAGTTATCTTTGACAGCCTGCAAAGAAGAGACCATCCCATCGAAAGACCTTCTGTTCCTTTCTTTCAAGACCACCTTAAAAATAAATAGCAAGGGGAGGTAAAAGAAATAGGGCCATGCATTATAATTAATCATATATTTTCATGGAAATTACAACCATGATTGATTCAACATTGCACCTGGGGTTAGAATTGCTTCACATCATTCCAAAAGAAAGTATAATTACTGCTGCAATTCTCAAAAATTGTTGTCTTAATTGTTCAAAGAAGTTGCAAGAATTTATATTGGCTTTTGTAATCCTAATCTTTACAATGACTTGATATCCAAAATAGTAAATTACCTAAATCAAGCAACACCAGAATAAACCCAAGAGAGCACAAATACTATTAAGAAATACTTGTGGACAGAAATTCTGTCTCTTTTTCAGTGCATATAAACTATTCAGATTTGTCCATACACAGTGAAATTAAGAAAGATCCTAATGGCCTTCGCCTTCATTCCCAATGTAACACAAAATTCTTAATTTTGAACCCTAACCAATAAACAAAATCCACACAATATTCACAAAGTTAACTATCACAGTACCATGACAGCATCTAAACAATCTCCTAAACCCTTTATACCTCCCGATCTTAAAAGGCCACAATTTTCACACATATTTTCACAACCTTTTTCCCTAAAATAACGCCACCAATTACCCTCAGGAACGTTAACTTGGTATCATTGTGTGCTTTTCACAATATGGGAGTTCCTACAAACTATGGACGAAATTAAGAAAAAAAAAAAAGCTTCAAGATTAACAAAAGCATAAATATTAATGATAATTTTTATAGCATTCAACAAGGTAAAATAGTGATTGAGTAGTGGAGAAAATTCCAAAGAATTAACTATCAAGTACAGAGTAAGACTTCAAGATAGATAAAATCAGAAAATAAATTTTAAAGTTGTCAACAAGGTACAATGAAAGTGGTTGATTTTGAGCAAAAGTTCAAAGAATTAACTGCCTAGGACAGCATAAGTGATGATGAGTCAAATATCTCAAGTACAATTAGTTGAACTAGCAAGATTTTTTAATGAAAAATGAATTAGGAGGATCAGCAAACACCCTTAAAAAAAACACTAAAAAGAAATAGGACCAACAACATCAAGCTAATAAAGCCAGCCAATCAGTGTATATTAAAATAGAAAGAGGATCAAGGATCCCCTCGTCTCACCCCCATTGAAGCCAAAAACCAAGTCGTAGGTCCTCCACTAATAATCATTGACAACCCTAATGCACCCTCTCCATTTCACATGAAAAGCTTTCTTAACAAAAGCATTATTTAAGAAGCTCCAACTCCCCCTATCATAGGCCTTCTCAAAATCAAATTTAAAACAGTGAAACTTTCATCAACTCCTTTTAACTTCTTCCACAACCTCATTGGCCACATGAACAGCATCTAAAATCTGTCTACCTCCAACAAAAGCAGATTGGAAATAGAAGCAACCATTGCCACTTCTCTAAGCCTATTACTAAGAACTTTCACGTAATCAAACTAGTAGGCTGAAATCCCTGATTTAATGATCCTTCTTAGGGACAAAAGACAAGGAAGTGGAATCCATTTTCTTAGGAATCAACAAGCAAAGATTGAGAGGGTATAGTACCCTTACCTTGCAGCCCTAAAGCGGAAATGCCGATATAATTATTTGATGCACCATTTCTGGTGTAAGGGCAGGTGTACCGTGTATGTTTCTTGGTGATTCCCTTATCTCTTGAAAGAGTAAGAAACAAGATCGTGTTTCCAAATCTTCGACCGACTCAGAGTACCATGCCATGTCAGCAACCTGCTCGAAGATTGTGTGGCTCCATGGCTTACTTGCTGAAATAGATTTTCCTCAATCTACTCCCACTCCTCTTCATGCTGATAATACGAGTGCTATTCAGATCGCTACAAATCCCGTCTATCATGAGCGTACCAAACATATCGAGGTGGACTGCCATTCTATTCGGGAAGTTGTCGATACTCTGGATATCTCTCTTCCACATGTCTCAAGGGACCTTCAGATAGTGGACGTCTTCACCAAAGCTATGACACGACTATGTCATCAGTTTCTTGTTGGCAAATTGATGCTTCTTGATCGACCGGGCGGGATGTTAGTAGGATAGACAACAAACTTACCATAAATTGTTCAACATTTATTTAGGAAACAAATCTATCAAACCTACCATAAATTGTTGTATAGTTATTTAGGAAATAGATCTATAAATATCTTTCCTGAATTAGGGGTCAATGCTTAATGTTAGGAGATGCAGTAATAAGGATGCTTAATGTTAGGAGATGCTGTAATTAGGAGATATAGTAATTAAGGGATATATTGTAATTAGGGAAAATGACTTCTATATAAGAAAAGGACCACTCTATTGAGAGTAATTCATTGAGAAAATCTGGCATCCGGCCCCCTACAGCAACAATGAAGGACTCTCAACACATTGAAGATACCAAGAATCAAAGTCCCACGGAGAAAGTAGGCTCCTGCCCTCACTGCGGCCACTGCATCAGCATCTCATGAAAAGCCTTGCACAACCAGTGGCCTTGAAGACATGAGTGTAACCACATGCTGTTTCGCTCAAGTGACCATGGACGACTTGAACATGAGCAGACGGCCGGATTCCTCTCAAATCAGTTTTGAAAACAGTGGGACCTCTCCCAGGCCCAAGGATTCAATTGCTTTAAAGCCTTTGGTGAGAGCCTCTTATTAGGCCCAAAGACTTCTCTTTTCCTTCCCACATTCCAAAACCAAGCCCTTTTCACTCCTTTAATGGCAAAGGTCCAACAGTCCCCCCTGATCTATCCCATAATCCTGGGCCCAGAAAAACCCATGTTTCAATTAAGGAGGTTGGACACCCATCACCTAGCGCCCCCAGTGGCCTTCGCAACACAGAAAGTGTCCTCCCTGTCTCTAACAATACCAAGAATAAAGTGACCAACTCATAAGCTTCTTCAAGGAGTCTGGTTGATGTTCAGGAAAGTTTTGGAACCACGCCTGACAAAACTCCTCCATCCAAACCTAGCCTTGATATCAGTGTGTGATAAAGCACTCTTGGAGTACAACCTTCGTGGTCACCAACTTTAAGGAATTCAGATGCACTGACAGTGACAGTGACAGTAACCAGTACAAGGGTCAGGTTTCTAATTGGGTTCCTCAGAAGGCCGGGACGGTGAGCAAAGTCATTGAATCATTTGATGGCTTTAAGAAAAAAACTATTGAGACTACCTGAGGAAATAGAGAAAAAAATGAGAAGGAAGGCAAACAAAACCTTGGGAGGAACACTAGTACACAAAAAGAATGATAATAGCAAGGGTTTGAAGAAATTTTCAGTAAAATATAGCAGGAGTGGGAGTTTTCCAGACCCTGAGGAGGCTGGCTGCGGCAGGGTTATTTGCTGGAGCTATGACCGTAACACTAATTTTTTGGAACTTGGGATAAAAATGATGAAGCTAAAAGGCATGCTGTCTGTGAAGCGCTTCTTGAAAGAATGGAAAGGGGATGTGATCTGTCTGCAGGAAACTAAGCTAAATACTCATAACAAGAGCCTGATCACCAGTATCTAATGATGCAACAAATAGCAGCTGAATTTACCACAAGGCCGATGGAGTGCTGGAGGGATCCAGGTTATGGGGAAGGATGACACAGTTGAACTAGTTGAGCACCCAACTGGAGCCTTGCCAGTGTCCTGTCTCTTCAGGAAGTTGGATGACAGGTTTCCCAGTTTTTTACTGGTGTGCACAGACGAGGTGAAAGACGATCCAGACACGTGTTTTGGAATGAGCTCTATGAAGTTGGACCAAAATGGAATGCTCCACAGCTTATTGAAGGCATGGTGTGTTTCCCTCATGAAAGGAACAAGTTAACCTTGGAGAATGCACATGAAAGAGTTTAGGGATTTCCTTCACGTGAATGCTCCTATTGACCTCCCACTTGTTTGGGGCCATTTTACCTGGTGCAACTCAAAAGCAACTCGTTCTTTCTCAAAAATCAACAGTTTTTTAATCTCAATGGTGTGGGAGATGTATTTTACCAAAGTTACCAAAACCTTCTCCCTAGGCCTACATCTGAACACTTCCACATTTTGTTGGACACCAGAGGAATAAAGTGAGGGCCAACTCTTTTTTTGCTTCAAAAACATGTAGCTTAAACAAGAAGGTTTTTGAAGCTTATCAAGGAATGTTGGTCTACAATCCACATTGAAGGATTCGCAAGATTCGTTCTTACTTCCAAGTTGAAAGAGATTACAGAATAACTCAAATGATGTGATAGAAACGCCTTAAGAGATGTACATCTAACAAAATCAGCTATTTTAAGAACAATTCAGGATCTTGATGCGCAAGAAATTTCTCAAGACCTTAAGAATGAAGAAAAAGCAAGACAGACCTTCTCGCAAAAAGAATCATTCCATCACACAGCCAATACACATAGGAGATACAACACCCTCCCACAAGAATTCTTCCATTGCACAGCCAATGCTCAAATAAAATACAACACCTTGAACAGAGTTGTAATTAATGGTGAAACAGTACATGAAGATGGGGACATTAAAGAAGGTGTTTGTAATTTCTACAAAACCCTTTAATTCGTGGCCTTCTACCTGGAGACCACAGGTTGAGTTGATAAATTTCAGCAAAATCTGCACCTCTACTGCTAGGTGGCTGGAGCATTGAAATTCTCTTGAGAAATTGTAATGGTGATAAAGCTCCAGATTTTACGTCACCATGGTTTTTTTCCCATACAAATTGGGATGTTCTCAAAGCTGCTGTCATTGAGGTCATTGATGAGTTCCATTCTACAGGAAGATTTGTAGACAAGATGAACTCTACCTTTACTGCATCGATCCCTAAGAAGGTGGGGGCTATTAACATCAAAGATGTTTGACTGATTAGTTTCGCAGGGCAGTGTCTGCAAGCTTCTATCCAAGGTTCTCGCCTCATGACAGAAAAAAACAACCTGGAAGTCATAGTACAGCACCAAGATGCTTTTGTTAAAGGAAGGCAAATCTTGGATACTTTAGTCATTGCTTCAGAAAATGTGGATAACCACTCTAGAGATGGAAAGGGGGGAATTGTATGCAAACTCAATGTGAAAGAAGCCTTTCACCATGTTTGTGAAGGACTTTCTTTTGTAAATTCTCAACAAAAAAACAAAAAAAAGGTTTTGAGAACTTATGGTGCAAATGGATTGGGCAGGGCATCCTAAACCATCGTTTTCAATTCCCATTAAAAGATGCCCATCCGGCTTCTTCCACTCTTCTAGGGGATTACGACAAGGCGACACCCCCCCCAAATCTCCTTTGCTTTTCATCATTGTCATGGAGGTTCTCAGCCTCGCTGCAAAATGCCACAGGAACAAGACTCTTAAAAAAAGGGCTGATGGTGGATGGAAATGGTAGGGAGCTAAAAGTTTCTCACCTCCTCTTTGCCGATGATACCACAATCTTCTGTGGGGCAGGCTCATCAAATTCTTAATCTCAGATGGCTTATTTTTTTGCTCTGAAGCAATTTCTGGATTGAAAGTCAATTAAGGAAAGACAAACTTTTACACCATAGGAATGTGAATAATGGCAATTTCTTGGCTGGTATCATGGGTTGCAAGCTTGGGACCTTTCCTTTAAATTAAATTGGTCTCTTTTTGGTGTAAAGTTCAAGGAAAAAATATTTTTGGGAAGCTAAGGATTCAAAGAAAAAAAAATTGGCTGGCTGGAAGCCTAATTACTTCTCTATAGGTAGTAGTCTCACTCTCAGCAAAAGCACCCTGTCCAACCTCTCAGTATACTCCAGGTCTCTCTTCCCTATCCCCGCTCTGTGGCCAAAATATTGAAGGGCATTGGAAAAAGATATCTTTTGGGGAAACATGGGGGAGGTTGTTAAGTTCCATTTAGTTAAAAGGTAAGTTGTTCGGCAACAAGCCAAAGAAGCAGCTTGGGTCTTAAATCTCTCACACTTGTCACCTGGCAGTCCCATGGGATAAGTGTTCGGAAGTTGATCGTTAAAGGTTTGGAGGATTTCTTCACATTCATCCTTCCATGTTGAAAGTGGGAACAATACTTTCTTTTGGCATGACAGCTGGTGTGGCTCATCTCCTCTCAGTTCTCAATTCCATACTATTTTCAATCTTTCCCACAACAACGATGCTTTGGTGAGTATCCATGTGGATCACTCCGTCAACTAGACAGCTTGGAACATCCCATTCATTAGAAATGCCCATGATTGGGAGATCGATTATTTTGATGACTTTTTTAAGTAATGTCCCCAGTGGGACCAATCGGGATGTGCCTTTATGGAAGCTCAACAAAAATGACTGCTTCATGGTGAGTCCTCCTACAAGCAGCTAGACAGCCACTCTGAGGCCCGGCTTAATAGCTATTTTGAGAACTCTTGAGCCAAACAAAGTTGCTTTTTTTTTTACTGAAGATCCTCACTCTAAATAACCTTTAGAGATGGGCTTTGCATCAGTCAGTATATGCTTCCTACACAAAGAAGATGCTGAAAATGCAGACCATTTGCTACTCCACTGCCCCTGGACCAGAATTTTTTGGAATCTAACTTCTTCTCTTACGGGAGAGCATTATGTCACTGCTAAAACTGTGGGAAAGGAAGCCTGGGCATGGAAGGGTATTTCTATGAATAGAGAAAGCCAGAAAAGGAAATAGCATTGTCCTTGATGGACACACTATCAAAGTTGATTTATTTTTTTCCCTCTTTTCTTTCGCTTGAAGTTGGGTGGCACCGCCCTGATTCCCTATTTATGACATCTATTTTTACTAATCAAAAAAAAAAGATATATACAAAAAATCTACATGCATATACAAACAACATCATCCGCAGTCAAAGCACAGAAAATGAGCAGGCCATATATCACTTGCAACACTATGATGAAATTATCAAAATATAAGCAACTAAATCAAAGATTTATGAAAGTGCTGAGGTTAAACCAAGTTATGGAAAGTAACCTTTAGAGAGTCAGGACACTCTCGACCCAAATAATCTTCCAATGTTTCATCATTTTCTTCAAGTTCATCCCCACCAGTAAAAACAACAATCATGTAGTTAACAATTTTATTCCCAAACAACATCTGCAAGCTACGAAGTGCAGCTTCTTCTTCTTTTGAAAAGCGTGTTCTAACAGAGAAAACCACTAGGACTGCATGGATTCCATCCTTCGCCAAGTTGATACATCTGACTATTTCTTTGCCAACAAACTCAGATTCCACAGAAGAATCAAACAATCCTAAAAAATATCAACAAAATTTTAAATATGTCAACAACTTCAAATAGAATAGCTTTTAAAGAGGAAATTCTGGAACATAACAATATGCGTGCATGTGTGTTTATGTGTTATGAAGTGTAAACAAAAAATCTAGTGGAGGTCACATGAACACTTATGAGACCAGCCTCTTCTACCATTGTTTATATTTTGCCTAGACGAGCATCTCATTAAACATATCAATACTCAATTTGATTTAATTTTTACACTCTACTAATCAGTATCATAATTAGTTCATTAATTTTTCTTATTTGTTAGGATTATATATAGTAATGAAGTGTTATTTTTTTATATCTTTGACTTCAGTATACATCATATGTCCAAAATGTATCATAGTTTTTAGTAAATGCGCATATAATGTCTTCTTTGGGTTCATAACGATATCAAAATAATATTTTCATCATGGAAGTTTTAAAATATAATTAAATATCATTTATTAAATGGCATTGATCAGCAAAAATCATCACCAAGAAGTATTAGGAGAGTCAAATTTGATTTTGAATCAAGAATCAAAATCTTAATTTTGCGAATGAAGAATTTACAATCAAATCCTTGGCATTCTAAAAATCCATTGTATGATAAATGTATATGTCTAAAACAAAGTTACAAACAACGTACATTAAAAATGAAATAGATTTGAGGAAAATTGAATGATCATGTACCTTAATTTACATACACATACAAATTTATGTATGTATGAAAAGTCTAGTATTCATATGAAAGTTGAAAAAGTTAAAATGTCTCATCTTTTAAATGTAAAATGGTCTCAAATGTCTCCATATCTAAACACTCCTAGCTTCAAAACAAACTATGCATGAGGAGAACTAAACAAATGGAGGACTTGCCAAACTCTATAGAAAAAGTTCAGGAAACTTAAATTTTGAAAACAATTCAAAAGAGAGGTAAAAGCAGAAATATGTTGTCTATTGGCTTTCAGCAACAGAGTAGTGAATTTTCTGTTTTTTTAATCATTGAGTTCCATTAGGAAGCAAATAGATATTTTAGAATTTGGTCGAACGTGAACGCTTACAAATCCTGAATTGTAAGATTCAAATTGCTATCATAATAGTTGGATCAAAAATTGCACTACTTGAGGCCAATTCTCACATTTCAATTTGCCTACTAGATTCAAATCGATAGACTAGTGAATCAAATCAACTCCTCTGATTTGAATTGAAAATCATATGCTTTAGACAACTATGATCAAGGCAATACAACATGAAAGGAATTATTACATAAATTTTTTATGAAATGATTCTGCAAGGGCAATTCAATTGTTATAAACTATATAAAATTATTTTAAAATTTAGATATGATATGTCTTCTTTCATATATCCAGCCATCCAGGTATCTACATTGAAATGTCATTTTGCATTCAAAAATATTTAAAATATAAATAAATATCAATTTATTTTAAAAATAATATTCATCTGTGCCAATTAAAATGTTAAATGCAATGTCTTCTTTAACATGTATGAGTACCAATTGGGCTAAAATATAATTGGAAACAAAAAGCAAATCAAGAAACAAGTCTTAAATCATACTAGGTGGATCTGCTACAAGAATCATCTTCCGCAATATCTTCTAACAAATGTCAAACCCTTGCCTATTACCACATTCCACGTTATTATTGGTCTACCTCTCCCCCTCCTCCTGCCAGGCTGCCACTAGCATTAACTAGCTCACACCTCCTTATGCTTATTTGGCCTACCCATGCTCCAACCATCTTAACAGCCTTTCACCTATCATATCTTGTACAAGTGCTTTGTCTAACTTGCCACGAATATGTTCATTATTTAGTTTATCTCGAAGAATTGTACCACTCGTTGGCCTTAGTAACTTTTACATTTTGAATGTGTTGTTTCTTACTTGATTATCATTCTTCTAATCCATAGGTCATAGCTGATCTAATATTGGCAGAAATTTTGAGTTGGTACGCATATTCTGATACTAACTTATGTTACTTGTACCACATAATCTTCAAAGATATTTTTATATTTTCTGTTAAAGTTTCACCTGTTGATGCATACTGCTCGGTCTACACACTCCAGGCTTATGTTCTAAATAGTAATAATGATAATAACAAAATTTGCATGGCCATACCTGGAGTATCAATGACATTCACCACTTGGCCATCCCTCAGCACAGCTGTCTGTAATTCACAAGTATTAGTAACGCCAGATGAGCTGGCCCTGGACTTGAAGGCCTTTCTTCCGAGTATACTATTGCCAGTCGCACTTTTGCCATTTCCAGTCCGCCCAACCAAAACCACAGTCCGAACCCCATTGGACGGGGAAGCCAGCTCCCAATCATCATCTATCGCACTTCCACCCATCCTAAAGTAGTATCAATTGTCACCAAACGACGACAACCCAAACATCAATCCACTTATGTTAAACACAATAAATATACTGCAAACATAATATCCACATCTTCAGATCATGAACTCCCATTAGTAAAAATTACTTCTTTTTTTCAAATTTTAGAGATTTGATGGGACTGATCGGACCCAGATCGATAGCAAGAAGAAAGGGTTGTTTCGCTCAGAATCAGATCGAACATAAAATGGAAAGGTATAAAAGAAAGATTAGGAATGGGTAAATTAGAAAAGGAATAAACACACAAAATATAATCATTAAAAGCGAAGGACTAGAAATTAAGGGCAAGAACCACAAGAAAGTAACACAATCCACAAAAAGGAAATAAGATTACCTGCGCAATCTTCTGCCTGTTAACACGCAAAAGAAGATGAAAAGAATAGAAATTGGCTGTGAGAGAACGAGCAGATGAAAAGACGAGCAGTGTTGGAGGAACTTGGACCCTCCAATCAAAGTCGACGGGTCGAGAGAGAGATAAGGATTCGAGTATTAGATCGTTAATAATACTCCAGACTAAGCTACCTAAAAAGTAGTACGTAACTTGTATAAATTAACTTCTCTTAACATCTCATAAACCTCTGTTGACTTCTCTTAACATTTAGTAAAAAAATAAAAATTTCTACTAAAACTCTAAAAATCGAATAAACCTCCTTTTTGAAATTTCAAAATTCTACACTTCAAACATCTCATAAACCTCCCATCACATTTGATTTTGGAACACTTATATACTTAAAAATTTTATCCTTTTGTCGAATTTAATAAAAGGTTATGTCTTTTGACAAACTTTAAAGGAGATTTGCGAAATTTTCAAAATCTCAAGAAAGATCTTTAAAACTTTTGAAGCCTTATATAAGTTCTTATTTTTTTGTCGTACCTCAAATGAGGTAAGTATCTTTTACTCATAAATTTATCATAATTTTTTATTTGAATTTGAGATGAACTGAAATATTTAATGTGTTTACTAAATAAACAAATAAAATAGTTTGAATGAACTAATTTAATTTTTATATAATATATACTAACAATGTACACAAACTTTGATCCCTATAAGGATATTTTGAACAATTTATTATCAAAAACGGAATTTTATAGGATTTATTGTAAGAAAAATTTATATTATTTTATAAATATTCTCTTAAAATGATTCACATTTCACCTTTATTTTATGGTTCCAATAACTACATTAAATGATAGTTGTAATTGTTTACATTCCACATTAAGTACACTTGGTGGTTATGTATCCAATTAGTGCATGAATTAATAGTCTTACTAGTGATAAAGTTACAAACTCTTCATATTTGTTCCTTGATGGATGGAACTAATGAGGAAACTCAAAAGTCATAAAAGTTATGTGAAAGGTCTCTAGTCTTGCCTATAAAAAGGTCTGTGTATTCCATCAATCTATTCCATCAAGTCTAAGCTAAAGATTATAAGACACTTTATAAAATTATAGTTCTCTTTTCTAGAGATTGAAGTAACTATTAGTAGTATATTTACAAATCAAACACAATGGACGTAAGTACAAATTTCTTCTACTGCTCATGTTTTTAATATGTTATTCTGTTTGATATTCTTTCATTTGATATCAGAGTCAAGCCTCTTAGCCTATGCTTGATTTGTCATATTGATTTTATTTGGAGTTATTTTGGTGCTAAAGTTTTTTCACTCAAATAACTAATCAATCTTGGAAGTCAATATAAATGTCATGTGGCTTGATTTAAAATTTCGAGAGTAGTCATAGCATCCCAATAAAGCAAATCAATTTAAAAGTTTGTGCCACAATATGGTTATTGGTATTAAAAATTGTAATTAAGTTATAAAGTTAGTTACCCAACCCGAGAAGTTGTTGATTTTATAATTTAATTAGCATGAGAAAGTAAATTTATCAATGTAGCGAGGTTGCCCTAATGCCCTTAGGATAATGGGTAACTTTTTGTCATATTGATTAAATTTATTTGTCTTACTAGTAAATTCATGTGTTTTGCAACTTTGGCCCATAGGAAGGTGGAGTTTACTATATAAAGTTTTAATATTTTATTTCATAGCATTAAAGTCATTTCTTGGTTTTGCAATTTTTTCTTTAGTTAATATTGCACAACATTTTCCAATACTTGAAGATAATAATTTTTCTAGCTGGAAGGATTCCATTATGTTTACTATTGGGTACATAGATCTCGATTATGCACTTCGGGTAGTGAAACCACCTACCCCTAAGGATGGTGACGCTCAAGAAGTCTTTGATAAGCATGCATGGTGGGAGCAAACCAATAGTTTAAGTCTAATGCTCATAAAGTCCCGTATGGGAAAGAGTATTAGAAATGTGATTGGCGATCATGAACATGTTAAAGATTTTTTGAAGGCAATCGAAGATCATTTTGTCAGTTCTGACAAAGCTCTTACTAGTACCCTAATGAAAAAATTCACCAGCAAAACTTTTGACAACTCTAAAAGTGTTCGTGCTCACATCATGGAGATGAGGGACTTAGCGGCTGGATTAAAATCCTTAAAGATAGAGATTGAGGAACCATTTTTGGTTCACTTCATTCTGAACTCTCTTCCACTAGAGTATGGACATTGCAAATTTTCATACAATACTCATAAATAAAATTGGACAATAACGGAACTCATGACCATGTGTGTTCAAGAGGAAAAGAGGTTGAAGCATGACAAACCAAAAAGTGCTCACTTGGTGGCTTATGCAAAGTTAAAAACCAAAAGGGGCAAATTCGACCAAGGCAATAAGAAGCAAAATTTGTCAATAAAGAAAAATGACGATAAGGCACTTAAATGTTTCTTTTGTCACAAGAAAGGTCATATGAAGAAGAATTGCCTGAAATACAAGAAATGGTTAGAAAAGAAAGGTAAACTCTTATCTCTAGTATGTCATGAATCTTTTTTTGTAGAAGCTCCTAAAAATTCTGTGTGGATTGATTATGGTTCTATAATCCATATTGTTAATACGATGCAAGGATTTCTCAACCTAATGAAGCTAACGGAAAATGAGTGATTTGTCTATTCAAGAAATAAAGGACAATCTTCAATCATGGGTGTTGGGAAATTTAGAATAATTTTTCAATCGGGATTTGTTTTAGATTTAAATAATGCATTTTATACACTAGAATTTTCAAGAAACTTGATTTTTGTTTCGAGGTTGGCTGCAATGGGTTATGGTTTCTGTGAGGCCCCGACTCGCCAAGTGGGGCCCGAGTGCCACGTGTTCCATTCACTTGCATCTGATACCATAATTATCATGCACGCAGCGGAACATAATAAATAACCTCAAATAAATACCAGAGTTCTATATAACAACTCAAAAACAAACACTACAACATCCAGATGTTTATATCCACAACCAGTATTTAAAACATAATCCCGTACAAAAATATTTATACATATTTCGGTATCTCACAATACCCCAAAAAGAAATCACCAAAAATAATCTCAGCCTAGGGCTTCAAACTTGGTCTCCAAAAGAACCTAAAAAATTGTTAATCCACTAGGGTGAGACACTTCTCAGTAAGGATGGAATAAATTATAACAGTGTATGACAATTGAGTTTTAATATTTATATCTCAAAATAAACTGCTTCTCATATAACATCAATAACAATTGAGAAAACGTACCACTGATAACATCACTAATATATGATATTATCCGCACATCCAAAATGCACAAGTACATAATTTTTATGCAGGCGAAAGTTCCCAAGGATAAGGAAGATTACCCGCCCATACAAGTAGCTTCCCTCTGCTCTGGTACTAAAAACTACCTACCAGAGCACTCACCTTACTCAGTAAGCCCTTAGGTGAAGTATTACCTCGCCGCCAGTCCACAGATAATTATTATTTTAAAGGCGAAGGTTTCCAAGGATCGGGATGTCTACCCGCCCATACAAGTAGCAACCCTTTGCACTGATACCAAAAAACTACCTAGCAGAGCACTCGCCTTTCTTAGCAAGCCCCCGGTGGTATGTTTACCTCGCCGCATGCACACACATGCATTCACAATATGTTATACCATTATTTTTATGCTATAATTAAATTCACATGTGCACAACACATCCACACAGAAATCATGCATCTCATACTTCATCTTCCAATGTCCTCAGTACGTGGCCCACACATAACAACTGCGTACATGTCAGTATGTGGCTCATACAGGCACCTACATACTTCTTATCTACACGTGACCCACACAGGCACCACTACCGACACAGGGTACATAACATGGCCCACACAGGAGCCATTATCCACACAGGATATAACGTGGCCCACACAGGCACCACTACCCACACAGGGTATATAACATGGCCCACACAGGCGCCATTATCCACACAGGATATAACGTGGTCCACACAGGCACCACTACCCACACAAGGTATATAACATGGCCCACACAGGCGCCATTATTCACCAGTATCCAATCCCCATGACCTACCCGTCATACATCAGTAGAACAAGCTCCTCGACCTGCCAACGTCACATCATCATTTGTATATAGGCAATATAACAACCTCCTCATGCCAACGTTATATTGAGATGCATACGAATAACTACACCAGTTAGTTCACACAGACGCATCAAATCATTTCCACATAGGAATCCAACAGATTAATACATTCTCACACAGTAATCCAACGGATCAATACATTTCCACACAGTATCCCCATAGATCAATACATTTCCACACAGGAGTCAAACATAACAACTCATTCATCATGCCATAATCATTTCAAACACCCCCACATGCAAACCCAAATACCACGGTAATTCATATTCAATTTATTAGGAAAAATTACTCCCATGTCACACAAATTTAATATCATAAGCAATTATCCCAAATATAAATCTTAAACAAAAATCATCATTTTTACAGTAATCAGGCTATTCTGAAAATCATATAGATAAATAATAAATTCCATATGTTCATAAATAATTGGTTCACCTTAATAAAATACTAATATAATTTTATTCCCTTTTACCTGATTCCCTGAACCACGCCTGCAGGACTCCCAAATTTATACCCGCGACACTCACCCGAACCCTGATTCAATCATATCAATCCCAAAAAAAATATTATTTTAACCCTTCATAATTTACAATAATTGAATAATAATTAATTTCTAAATAACCCATTTATCCTAATTTTGGGTTATTTCTACGACGACCCCACGAGAAATTCGCTCTACTGGACTTGTAGAGAATCATCCTTAGATTCTCGTGGTGGTGTCCGATCGCCCATTTGGCTTAAAATTTAGGAAAAATTGAGATAAAAATGAGAATTTGACTTACCCCGAGAGATATGTCAATGCTACTTCTACAACAAATCCACTTCGGTAGATATGTCGGTGGCGAAGAATGGAGTTCAGTGGTATTCTCTGATTTTCAATTGGACGAGAATCTGCCTCGAAATCGTAGAAAGAAGAAGAGTGGAGAGTGTGAGAGAATATATTTAATTTTTCTTTCTCTTTCCTTCTGTTCAGAGCGCGTGAATTTGCTTTTTTTTTTCTTTCCTTCTTCTCTTCCTGTTTCTCCGAAGACTTAACCTTTAAGTTTTCTTTTCTTTTCTTTTTTTTCTTTCCTTTATCCTCTTTAACCTTTATCCTACTTTAACCTTATCATATACTTATATATATTACTTACATATATACTTATATATATATATATATATATATATATATATAATTAAATATACATATATATATATATATCCACAATCCTCAAATTTCTTAATTTAATTAATTTTCTTAATAATAATTAATTAATTAATAATAATAATTTTTTGAATTAATAATTTTTTATTTTATTTTATTTTATTTTTTTGGGTCGTTACAGTTTCTTATTTGAAAATTTTGTTACCATACTTAAAAATAAATTTCCTATTGGTATTGGTATTTTAGTTGAAAATATTTTCAAGCTTGACTTAGATTTTGATTTTGAGTAAAATTATTTATGTTTGAATGTTACTGATGGGATTAAAAGGAACCTTTTAGATGAAAGTTCCTCTTTATTATGGCATAAGAGATTGAGACATATCTCTTTAGAGAGGACTAAGAGATTAGTAAATGAAGGAATCCTAAAAACTTTTGATTTTACTAATTATGAGACTTGTGTGAACTGCATAAAGGGCAAGCAGACCAACAAGACATCTAAAGATTCAAGAAGGAGCTTAGACATTCTTGAACTCATACATACGAATATCTATGGACCATTCTCCACTCCTTGCCTAAATAGTCAGAGATTTTTTATTTCATTTATTGATAACTATTCTAGGTTTATGCATCTCTATCTTCTGAATGAAAAATCTTAAGCACTAGATGCTGTCAAGACTTATAAAGCAGAAGTAGAGAAACAAAGGGAAAAGAAAATCAAGGTCGTAAGATCTGACAGGGGAGGAGAATAGTATGGTAGGTACACAGAAAATGGACAAATGACTGGTCCATTTGCGCAATTCCTTGAGCAAGAAAGTATCGTTGCTCAATACAGTATCCAGGCACACCTCAACAAAATGGTGTATCTAAAAGAAAGAAGTGCACCCTTATGGACATGGTAAGGAGCATGATTGCTCATTCTAGTTTATCAACTAACCTTGTGGAGTGAAGCTCTAAAAACTATTGTGTATATATTAAATCGTGTTCCATCCAAGGTTGTTCCAAAGGCACCTTTTGAAAATTGGTTTGGATGGAAACCTAGTTTGAATCATACACACATATGGGGTTGTCCTATTGAGGTGAGGATTTATAATCCTCATATAAAGAAACTTGATCCTAGGACAATCAATGGGTTTTTCATTGGGTATGGGCTAAACTCTGAAGGTTTTGAGTTTTATTGTCCATCTCATAGTCCAAGAGTTGTTGAAGTAAGAAATGCAAGGTTTTCTTGAGGATTGTGAACCTAGTGAAAGTGATATTTCTTGAACTATTAAGTTCGAAGAGACACATGAACACGCTGTGGGGGATCATTTGGTTGAATTGAGTCTAAATTGATCGCAAGGTCATCAAGGACAACCATTTTCAGGACATAATGTTCACAAAGAAAAGGTTCAACCTGTAATAAGTAAATTGTTACAATCAAATTCTATTGAATCATTACCTAATGAGGAAGTAGTAGTTAGAAAATTCTCAAGAATAAGGAAACCTACAATTCCAGATGACTATGTTGTATACTTGACGAAGTCTGATTTTGATGTTGGACCTTAAAAAGATCCAATCACGTTTTCACAAGCCATGAGTGTAGATAAATCTACATTGTAGCTAGATGTCATGAAAGAAGAGTTGGAATCCATGCATAAGAACCAAGTTTGAGATCTCGTCAAATTACCAGAAGGGAAGGCAACTATCGATTGTAAATGGGTCTTTAGGACCAAGCACGATGCTTCTGGAAATGGCAAACGATAAAAGGCTAGATTGATTGCTAAGGGTTTCACTCAAAAGGAAGGCATTGATTATCATGAAACATTCTCTCCGGTTTTGCAGAAGTATTCATTTAGGATAATTATGGCTTTGGTAGCTCATTTTGACTCAGAATTACACCAAATGGATGTAAAAATGACAATGTAAAAATGACATTCCTTAATGGGGATCTTGATGAAGAAGTATACATGAGGCAGCCTGTGGGCTTTACTGATGATAGTCATAAAGTTTGGAAGCTAAAGAAGTCAATCTATGGTTTGAAACAGGCTTCTCACCAATGGTATTTAAAGTTTCAAAAGGTTATCATCTCATGTGGGTTTAATTAGAACACTATGGATCAATGTATATACCTTAAGGAGAGTGGGAGTAAGTTCATTTTCTTGGTCCTATATGTAGATGACATTCTACTTGCGAGTAATGATTTGGGTTTGCTATATGAGACTGTGCATTTTCTCTCTCGAAATTTTGAAGTGAAGGATTTGGATGAAGCTTCTTATGTCATTGGCATAGAGATTCACATAAATAGACAACAAAGAATTTTGGGTTTGTCTCAAAAGGCTTACATTGAAAAGGTTTTAGAGAGATTTGGTATGAAAAACTACAAGTCCTCAGTAGCTCTCATAGTCAAAGGGGATAAACTTCGAAAAGACCAGTCACCCCAACATGCATTGGAAATGGAGCAGATGAAATACATTCCTTATATAACGCCCCGAACCCTTAAACCCGGATCCGGTACGTTATACCTGATAAAATCCTGATAATCCGTAATCCATACTATACGCAACGGAAAAAACATAAATATAATCTCCATCAAACATAATACTATAATACTAGAGTTTCCTAGTTCTAACCATAAACCATCATTTCCATCTCTCACCTGTATTTTCATAAATACATACATCTCCAAAACATACTAATATTTTCACAATCATCCATTTCTCTACAAACTTAAAACATAAAACATAAGATATCTACATCCCAAAATATTATCAAAATTATACCCTTTTTCCTCCAAAAATACTATAAAATCTCGAGCTCTCTAAGCTCGATCTCGAGGAGGTCCTAAAAAAAAATACATTTATATTCGGGTGAAACACATCTCAGTAAGGGAAGAAACAAACATATTAAAACAGCGCGTGGCCAACATGAGGTAAATAGACATCATTTTAATTTCATTTGCAAATCATTACGTAACATTGAAATCATTTTCTGAACCTAAACAATCACATGCAAAGTTTTACTCACGAGATTACGCAAGGATAAAGGTGATTATCCGTCCATACAAGTAGAACTCCTTTGCTCTGATACTTAGGTAACACTAAGGTCACAACTAAAGCATATCAGGGCACTCACCTTACTCAGCAAACCCTCAAGTGTTAACTTAATCTCGTACTCATGCATTCAACAATAATTTACCGGTAAAGGCCCTAAGAATAGGGAAATCTACCCACCTATACAAATAGGTTCCCTTTGCCCTAGTGCGTTATGCAGCTACTGCCACATCTGAAGCTACTAGTGCACTTGCCTTTCTCAGCAAACCCCAGGCGAAGAGTTCGCCTTGCCTAATTGTAACATGTGCTACATACATAAATACTTCTAATAACATAATACTTTATTCCTTTCTGTCATTATTTAATCATATATATCTGTTCATATTCATAACTTAACATTGTATTGTATTTCACTTTAAGTGACTCTTTCCTATTCGTATCGTTCACATTTCACATTTCTTTTCATTGCATTGTCATTTCATTGCATAACATTTTCATTTCATTCCTTTGTAGTACAGCTGATCTTTAGCCATCATCAATTAGTTTCCACATATAAATGCATTAGAATCTGCTAACATAGCTGTCTTTCAGTTGTCTTATATTTATATGATTGCATTTAACATACACAAGCAACATCGTCCATATCATATTTTATTCATAAAGCTTTACTTACTTAACCTGCATCTCGTATATTTAATATATATTCGCACAGAATCTCATGCCACACAATTTAACAATAAAGTTCATATACATTTCTAAAAAAATAAGCCAACCAACATTTAACATTCATATACTGAAAATACATTTCATTCCTTACTTACTTCCTTAGAAAATTCCTTCTCACTTTCATTCGTTTACTTTCACATATACATAACTATATAAACAATCCTAGGTTCAGAAAACATAAATTTCATGGCTCGCATTTTCAAACCCACATATAAACATATATACATAAATAACACATAATTCATTTTAATTCATGAAAAAACTGATTTAATATATAAATTTCCCATAAATAACACATAATTCATTTTAATTCATGAAAAACTTAATTTAATATATAAATTTCCCCCTTACCTGACTTTCAAACTACGCCTGTAGGATCCCCGAACTGATACCCACAGCGTTCACCTGGACCCTGAATCCAAAAATCCTAACTTAATTAAAATAAATTCCAATTAACTTAAATCTTAAAAAAAATACTTATTTACTATTTCCTAGGCTCCAAATAACAACATTCCTTAAGACAATCCCAAAATAACTTACCCTGATTTTGGGATGTTTCCCAAACCTTACAACCCAACGATCAGCTCCTACAGCCTTGAAGAGAATGATCCCACAAACCTCATGGCAATTTCGGATTGTCAAACCAGATCAAAATCGGCCCAAAATTGAAGAGAGAAGGTTGGGAGTTCGTATTCAGAGAGAGAGAGAGGAGAGAGAGTTCAGAAAATTCACGCTGAAAATGAAGAACTCTTTATTTATAGGCAGGGCTTCGTCGACGAGACACGTCGATTCGTCGACAAGGCTTTATAGAGACTTTGTCGACGAGAAGATACCTTCGTCGACGAAATTCAGAGTTCCAAAAATATACTCTATCGGGATTCCTTCGTCGACGAAAAACCGAGTTCGCTGCCGAGCTTAAAAGGACATTCGTCAATGAATACAGGACATTCGTCGACGAGGCCTGTTATTTTCTTAAAAATTCTTCCTTTCTTCCCCTTATGTTCCTTTAATCCATTTTATTCATTATATTTTTTAATTATTTTAATTCCGAATCATTACACATTATGCATCTGCTGTGGGAAGTTTAATGTAGGCTTAGGTTTGCACTAGACCTGATTTTGTCGTTGGATTGTTGGGTCGCTACTAGAGTAACCCAGGATTCCAACATTGGGTAGCTATAAAGAAGGTGATGCAATATTTGCAAGGAACCAAGGATTACATGTTGACTTACAGACACACTGATTTTTTGGAAGTAATCGAGTATTCAGATTCAGATTTTGCCGGTTGTGTTGACAACAAAAAGTCAACCTCTGGATATATCTTTCTTCTTGCTAAAGGAGCTATATCCTAGAGGAGTGTGAAACAGAAAATTATTGCTACGTCTACTATGGAGGCAAAATTTATAGCCTACTATAAAGCATCAACACAAGCCTTATGGTTAAAGAATTTTATCAATGGTCTCAAAATTGTTGATTCTATAGAAAGACCGATAAAGATTCTTTGTGATAATTCTGTTGCAGTGTTCTTTTCTAAAAACAATAAAAGTGGAAGCAGAAGCAAGCATATTGACATAAAGTATCTTAGTGTGAGAAAGTATATCAAGAAAAAATTAGTTACAGGTGAACACACCACTACAGACTTGATGATTGCAGATCCAATGACCAAAGGTTTACCGGTTATGCAGTTTAAGGGTCATGTGGATAATATGGGCCTTTGTGGCATTTAGTTTTTTCTCTTCTTATACTTGTTGACATTTTGTCACACAGAGAGTTATTTTGATGAATTATTCAGTTTTATGCGTATAAAGATAAATTCATCATATCTATCGGGATATTAAGGTTGGTCCCGAATGACATTGATCATTCATAAAGTTTTTCCTAAAGTACTTACTTATGAAGTATTATGCATTGTAACACATAGAAGGGAATGCTTGATAAATAAAGCTCTACCGCTATGGTTGCTTGTGTAGTATGACTTAAGTGAGTGGGAGCAATCACAATAAAGATTATGCGCATGCAATTAAAGTTATATCATTTAGATAAAGAATCTGTGTTATGTGAACCAAGTGGGGGATTGTAAGAAATATTTATATTTTTTATAAATATTTCCTTAAAGTGATTCACATTTCACCTTTATTTTATGGTTCCAATAACCACATTAAGTGATAGTTGTGATTGTTTACATTCCATAGCAAGTGCACTTGGTGGTTATTTATCCAATGAGTGCATGAATTAATAGTCTTATTAGTGATAAAATTACAAACTCTTCATATTTGTTCCTTGATGGATGGGACTAATGAGGGAGCTCAAAAGTCATAAAAATTATGTGAAGGGTCCCTAGTCTTGCCTATAAAAGGGTCTGTGTATTCCATCAATCTATCCCATCAAGTCTAAGGTAAAGACTATAAGTGTAACGACCTGCTTAACTTATCAAATAATAAGCATATTTAAATATATGATCAACCCAACCCATGGGCAATGGGGATAGACCAGTCATAAACAGCGGAAACCTAAGCAGCAGTAAGTATAAAATTACAACCATCCAATCATAAAACATAATACCAGAGTCTACTTACACCAAAATAACATACATGTATTTTCAATCTCCTATAACATTCCAAATACAACTAGGATCTCACAACAAAATAATCCTGATCCTAATACAAAATCTTACCCTCCTAATGGGGTAACTTAACAAACTCAACGGCGGCCACGACCCGCCGGTCTCTCAGGGTCTCTTGAAAAATTAATTAAATTCGGGGGTGAGACACTTCTTAGTAAGGGAAAATAAACTAAATGCAGTTGTGTGGCAACATGAACATTTAATGCAATTATATATATATATATATATATATATATACAGTACATTTCATATTTCTGTAAACGTTCATCATATCGTGTTGAATAATCATATACTTTCATATTTGCTAATAAATCATATCGTTCATAAAACGTATGTTATAACTAGTAATACTGAAAATATACCCAAGATAAATAGTTAGCTGGTGTCATGTATTACCCCCCATGACGGGTTATGCAGCCCGAAGGTAGGTCCTGACAATGGCTGGCCGATCACTGCCGAGTCAAAAATGTCTGTAAGTACAATGGGCCTGCCACACCCTGGTCCGGACTGCTAGGTGGACGTCTACAACTCTACACTGAAAGCCACATCGACTATCCATCTCCCACCCCCTCGTGGGATGGTTAGCACAAGTCTGAACATAGATATCTGATCTATATAGCTATGGTACCGAGCTCCTGAAACTGAACTAAACTAACATCCGGGTTCTGATAGCATATAATACATGATATTCTAATATTTTTCATAATTTCATAAATACGGCCTCGCGCCGAAAATCATTTCATAAATAAGGCCTCGCGCCGAACATCATTTCATAAATACAGCCTCGCGCAGAACGTTTCATAAATACGGCCTCGCACCAAACATTTCATAAGTACAGCCTCGTGCCGAACATTTCATAAATACGGCCTCGCGCTGAACATTTCATAAATATGGCCTCGCGCCGGACATTTCATAAATACATATCATTATGAAAATATTCAATTATCATGTACTTATCAAAATCATCATAATATACTATATCTTTTCAGAACTCCTGAAAACATATACTATATCTTTTCATAACTCCTGAAAACATGTTTTATTCGTAAAATTTGTCATATCATTACCTTTCATGAAAAATAACGTTCATGCCACACAAAGCTAAGTAATTCCGTACATTTCATTCTAAAATCACCTTTTCCATATAATAGCAGTATTTTCCCAATAACATACATTTTCTCAATAATATTCAAATATTATGCATGTTTCCCTGAAAATTAATTTACTGATAAATAATAATAATACGCGTGGAAAATAACTGCTTTAGTTTATTTCCTTACCTGGCAACTAAAAAGCCCCTATGTATTCCTGGACTCACACCCGTAGGATTTCCTGATCAATTCTCTGAAAATGAAAACTCTCAGTACTAAACTTCAGTATTTTCATGTGAATATCATTTCTTATAACTACAGTAAGACCAAATTCGGCATAAAAAACCTTACCTCAACTTAGGGATGAATTTCAACGGAGTTCCACCGACGATCCGCTTCGGAAAATATGCAAAGAACTTCTCTAGGAGCGTCGTGGTGGCTTCAGATCCTTGAATCGGCAGAAATTCGACTCGAAATCGAAGAGAGAAGGGAGAGAAATCGAAGGGAGAGAGAGAAGTGAGATTTTTCTTAAATTATGTGTTTAAATCCAGTTTTTTGCTATTTATTGGGTCGAATTCATCAATGAGACACGTCACCTCATCGATGAGTCCTGTAGAAAGTTCGTCAACGAACCTACACCTTCGTCGATGAATTTCAGACTTCCCAAAATCCTCTCTTGGTATCTTCTCGTCGATGAAATTTGTCTTCGTCGACAAGGCCCTCTTGTACCTTCGTCGACGAATCCCTTGTTTTCATCGACGAGGACTTGATAAATTCTCTCAGTTATTTCTCCTAAAATGCAATTTCATCGACAAAGTCGACTGCCTCCTTCTGTTATTGTCTTCATTTCTCTCCCTTTTTTATTATTTAAATACCATTATTTTTCAGGTTATCACAAGAAGACACTTCATAAAATTATAGTTCTCTTTTTTAGAGATTGAAGTAGCTCTTAGTAGTATATTTACAAGTCAAGCACAATGGACGGAAGTACAAATTTCTTCCGCTGCTCATGTTTTTAATATGTTAT
Organism: Malania oleifera; assembly: GCF_029873635.1. Classification (NCBI taxonomy): domain Eukaryota; kingdom Viridiplantae; phylum Streptophyta; class Magnoliopsida; order Santalales; family Ximeniaceae; genus Malania; species Malania oleifera. The sequence goes on from NC_080424.1 coordinate 32,835,794, forward strand.
TTTGTTTGAATATTCTTTCATCAATAACAATTTTTATGGCTACAATTTACATAGTTAATTAAATTTCTCTTAAAAAATTAAAGGAAAAAAATTGATAGTTCTTAAAGTAAGAAAAATAAAATTTCTAATTTTACCCATTCATAAGATATTCATGTAAAAGTTAAATTACTCATGTGTCCTAAAATTTAATTTCTAATGAACACTTCTGTATGAAAATATTATGGGTTAAGAGTAATTATATTCCATGGTATCTTTGCATCTTCTAATTAGATGTAATCCTTCAACTCCACCTCTAGTTATGTTGGGAAGTGTTTATTCATCTTCTCACATTTATCAAGGGAGTGGAAGTATCGTCGATTATTAGTCTTTAAGCAGTATAGATGAATTTGATTCACACTTTTAGGTCTATATATGTTTTGTAGTCCTCTATTAGTCTCTTTTGACTATTAGTTTCCCTAAATCTCAATCCATTAAAATCTTCTCTCTCTCTCTCTCTCTCTCTCTCTCTCTCTCTCTCTCTCTCTCTCTCTCTCTCTCTCTCTCTCTCTCTCTCTCTCTATCTATCTATCTATCTCTCTCTCTCTCTCTACCCCGTAAACATTTCTTCAAATGCATTGTCATGCTCATGAATTGCTTGCACTACTTAGTTGGCTATGCTAAACTCTATATGAAGGAGTCCACCTTTTGTTCCTCTTATGACAATTCCTTTTCGAAGTAGTTCCCGCATCTATAAAGCCTTTCTTTCTAGCTTTCCTCGATAGAACCGCACATGTACAATACCCCTATGACTCGACCACCTGTTATTACTTGAGATCCTTGATAAGTCTCACAACTCCTTCCTCCTTGTGCTAATCAAGATCATTGATTGCCAATACATTAACTTTATTTTGCTCATATAAGACAATTATGTTGAGACCATTTTGGCTCATTCTTTAGGTTCATCCACAATGACAAGTTTAGGCACAAGTGTCTTATGATGAAGGTTGACGACATAACTGCCACCAACTAAGTCGTTTGTGATTATTAAGGATTGACTTGTGACAACCCAAAATTTGCTCTAATACCAACTGTGACGACCCGAATATTTGCACAGTTGAAGATTTCTAATATATTTACCAGAGTACTAAAAACCTTTATTACAACAATATCTCCATTATCAAAATTAACATCTCTAAAAATTATAAACATTAAAAACAAAAGTAATTTAATATCTATTCTAAATAACTCTTACCATCCCACCCACGCTTCCGCTACACTACTCTGATTTCGATTAGACTCATCAGGGTATCTGAAATGTATGAAAATAATTGGGCGATACACCTCTCAATAAGTTTGGACTAGATTATTATCAGTGTGTGGCTAAAATGAGCTGTAGTATAAAAATACATTCAATAATTATATTTTAATAAAAATCGCATTTATAGATATTTAATTTAATAATTTAACTTTTAAACTCACATTTGTAAAATAGTGAACCACATATAAACAAATATACGTAATTTCTTTCAAATCATAATTTAAGCCTATCCTATGATCATAATCACATAAATACACAAATATGTATAAAGAACTCTTTCTTGGCCATGTCATGTTTAAACCCCATGATCGGGTTGTGCGATCTGAAGACAGGACTTAACTGGTTGGCGACCAACCAACCAGACTAAATCAAAAGTTTGTGTCTGTAAGATCAGTTTGCCTATCACATCCTCATATTCATTCCATACTTAGGCCAAACTAACTATCCACCGCCAACACTTCCACAACAATGTGGCTGCACTAATTGATACAAAAACAAAAAACGAACAGAGTATTGAAGATGGATGATTATACCATGATTAACACTGACTTATACCCTTCACATACTTGCATATAACCTAAGAGTTACACACTCAAGTTATTTATTGCATAGTTTCTCTTTATATGACTTTGTAATTCCACGAAGGTGTAGTTCATTCGTGTTAATCTGACTATATAAACTCTTGTATTTATATGGTATCTTATGAGACTGAATATACACATTCACGTGATTCGTAGCACTTAGGGTTCCTTGTGAGCACTAAAAGAACACCCGTGGCGACTATGACACCTTGTGAGGTATTCTTAAGCCATTTATCATTCTTTTGAGTTGTTAACATCAAATCAGAGTTCATGAAACTCAGTTTTCTTTTCTTTTGGATAATTCTTTGTACACTAATCTTTGTTTTTGACTTGTTAGCCTGGAGGTGACATCTAGTGGGGAGATAGAAACCTAGGTCTTATAGCCTACTCAAGATGTAAAGGCTGAACAACCTCTAGAAATAGATTTATTTCATGGACTCCTGTTCGAGCTTAATTCACATGGGTGGTATAAAGATAATAAAAGAAGTGTAATGATTGTCCTAACTGACCATGAAAATAAAGAAATTAAAGAATGAGCAGAAGAAAGAATAAAAGAAATATAAATGCACTAGAATGAGGTGTAAAATTAATATCTGCTCCAAACAAATACAACAAAAAGTCAGGGACACAACACATGTTCTCCACATATGAAGACTCTTCAACCGCCTAATGCCTCAAATGTATTTATGCCTGGTTTGTGAATAAGTTGATTTAGGGTGGTTTTGGTTAGATATGACGCGTAGGTGAGAAGTACTAAGGTGAAAGACCCGATGTAACGACCCAAAATTTCATACCATTTTTTTAAAATAAATAAATACTGTAAAATCATACTACTCTGAAGATATACTATAACATCTCGGTCCCAAAGTGGGCACTGAGGAATACCCGCTCATAAGATAACACACCTATGCAGGAGAAAACATAAAATCATATAACCATAATTACACTACCATAATTCAGTATTTTCCCAAAACATATATATATTGACTCTATGGGTCATACCATGTTTTGATTATGAAAAATACTCAGGTATTTAATGTTTACCGAGTTGATGTGCAGGTTTATCTTGGCAATATCCTATGATGGCACTCGGAGACCCGAAGGAAAATGAAGGCCCTAAATATATGTGTTGTAATTTATATTCGGGTCTGTATTATTTAAGTAGGAAAGGTCTGTAATAGTAAATAGGGCTTTGATTGTAATAATTGCATGCATCATCTGCAAGGTTTAATACGTAAGCTCTAAATGAAAATGACCTTAGACGGACCTTAGGGAATACCCTTCGGTCAACCGAAACACCGGATTTTTTTGATGCCCTAAAAAGGACCTAGAAATGACCTTAGGACACTCACTCGTGCATACACATGCTCGATTATTTGGAATAGGGTGTTTGTTGCATGAAATAGGACCGAAATGCACAAAATGTGCACCTTCGATCGACCGGCACCTCACATGTATTTTGCCCCCGGTCGACCAAACTTGGTCCGGTTCAACAAGTTGACCACATGCCGGTCGACCGACCTATGTAGTTCATTTTGGCCCCGGTAGACCGAACCCGATCCAGGTCAACAAGTTGACCACAACCCGGTCAACCGAACTATGTAGAGTTCATTTAGCCCCGGTCGACCGAACCTCCTGGGAGTCAACTTTTTTACCACCTGGTCAACCGAGGGTCCTCGGCAGTTGTCCTAACGCTATGGTCGACTGTTAGCTTTGGTGTATTCCCAAGAGGGGGGGTGAATTGGGTATTTAAAATTTATTCCTAGGTTTAGCTGGTTCAATACCAGTATTTCACAACCTAGGGTCTTTTTATATACACAAATCCAAATGCGCAGATAATATGCAGAAATTAAATCATGCACATCATTCACACAATAACATACATGTGCGGTAAATATAAAGTGCAAAAATATAAATAGACACATGATATGTTATCGGGGTTCGGCCAACTGTGCCTACGTCCCCGCTTCTAGCTCGCAAGCCCAAGGATTCCACTAATGGCTCACTTAACACGTGGAGTGGCACCTAATACAACCAGGTCAATTCAAGGGGCTGACATCAACCAACACGCCTTAACAGGATAACACACCTAACTTTCCTAACCGGGTCTAAGCCAATCTGGGACTATTTCACAAGGCTAGTCTCCCTCTTCAAGCCTGTACCTGAAAATACAACAGTATTTTTTTCAATCAAGTTGGTACAATGATTGTGCTTTCATGTAAAGCAGATATGTACCCAAATACATGCAGTATACTTAATCAATCACATACACATCATCAATGTAGGTAAATGTAAGCTCAGTGATGTGTATCTTTGTGCAAGTAACACTCAACAAGATATGATAACAAGTATGCTTAAGAGTGTTCTAAGACAAGCTATATCTTTGAAACAATTTATATCAAATCTCAATAACAAACTAGGATTTCAAAGATGCTAATCAGATAATCAAACTATCTTTAAAAGATTTCCTTCAATGAAATGAGCACAAGAATAGTTTGAAAAAGTATAATAGCTTGTAGAAAATATTTTACACAACAAAATCAAAACTATAGGACACTTGCAATAACAATGCAAATATCCTAAGCTTACTAGTTTATCCCAACACAAGATTTATTATATTCAAATCTGTGGGATAAACTTTGCTAACTCTCCAAAAATAATATCACACTTAAACAATCAAATGGGAGTATTAGCAATACTAGCAATCACAAGCACACTCACTAAGCTCTTACAATACCAAGATTTATCAAAGGAATGAGTATTTGAGGGTATTTGAGTAAAGTGAGATTTTCAAATAGAGAGGATTTTTTGTAGATTGTTTTTGGCTAATCTCTATTTAATCCTCACAAATGAAACCATATATATAGGCCAAGACCAAAATATAATCGTTTAGGACCTATAGGGTATTTTTAGAAAAGTTCTAAAATGCTTAGGGAGTATTAACCCAAATTAACTCAATTTGCCACAGTTAAATTATTTTTAACACGCCGTGGTTCGGGTGGCTGAGCCTAGGTTCGGTCGCCCAAACATACACAATTATAAAAGCCATTTAAATCAATTCGGCAGCCCGCGTCTCAGTTCGATCGCCCGAACAAAAGTCAGAGACATTTCTTCATAACTTCGGGTGCCCGGTCATAGGTTTAGTAACCCGAACTCGTGTGTTCGGTCGCCAAAGATCTGATTTGAACGCGAAAGTTTGACAGCCTGAGTTGGTGAAAAGTAACCTTCTAAGGGTTCGGGCGCCTGAGGGCAATATGATCATTTTGGGTTCAGTCGCCCGAAGCATGGTCAAACTGCTGACTTTCCAGCAGTTCGAGCGCCCGAGGAGTTTTGAACTCCTGAGGTTCGGTCACCCTACCTCTTACATACTTACCCTATTTTGTTTAATTTTATTTCAGTTCTTTCCCCTGAAAATGTAAGTGATTATGGGGACTTTCTGCACAATGTGTAGGAAGTTAGGGTCTTTTCAAGCACGCCCAAAAACCTGGCGTCGGTCGACCGAAGAGTGCCCTAAGGTCATTCGGTCTCTATGGGCAATCTATGACATTTTTGAGCTTACAAATGATATGCAGAGATTATTATAGACTGATATAACCTAATTACTATTACAGACCTATATTACATAAAATGAATTATAACAAGTCTTCAGGGTCTTTAGTTTTCAAGTCTTTATGTGCCACCAATATGATTTTCCTACTATGGTCCTGCACACAAACTTGGCAAATGTTAAATACCGGAGTATTTATCATAATCAAAACAGGGTATGACCCATGGGGTCAACATCGACCGAACTATCCAGTTCAAATATTCCTGGTCAACCGAACCGCGTTATTTTGAAAAATCGCCTTTCCTGATCGACCGACCCTGAAGTTCAAAATTGGCCCGGTCGACCGAGCCATATGAACTTCGGTCGACCGAGAGTGTTCTGGTCGACCGGTGCTCTCGGGTTGGTCTAAATTTATCGCGGTTAACTATTTTAAATGGGGTTAATTAGGGTTAAAATGATTTAAAATAAAATTAATAATACCCTACATGTCCTATCGGCTAAAATTCTTCCAATTTCTATAAATAGCCCATCATTTGCAAAGATTAAGTGGGATTAGCCATTTTGATTAGGAGAGAATCTCTGAAATTCCTAAAATCTATATACTCATTTCTAAGCCTTAACCACTCATACTTACCTTCTGTTATTGCCAAAAATCTTTTGTAAGTTGATTGAGTGATTATTCTTAAAGGTTCGCTCTCCTTGTTTGTTTGATTGAAACGATTTTCTTGAGAGCTAAACCTAAGTGTCCTTAGGAGGCTTTGCTAATAAGCCTATCCTAAGAAGACTTACATTTAGCTTCTGAGTATTGCATTCATGTTGCCATATCTTAGAAAGCTTGCATTTGTTTTGGGTTGAAAAAACATTTTCAAAAACATTCCCAAATATCTTGTGTGATTTATATCGACATATTTTTGAAAAGATATTTGTGTTTATGATAGTGATCTTTGTTGCAATATTCATTGACTTACATATATTTTTGCTGAATACAAAGATTAAATATCCTTTGCAAACCAAACATATACAGTACTTGAGCATCATACGATTGAGAAAATTTGCTGATTGAAATATATATATATATATATATATATATATATATGTTGTTTAGCTGATATCTTTGTTTGAGCACTTAGATTGAATACATCTTGTGATACAAAAATCATATAGGTTTGCACTCTCACGCACTCATTACATAGATAGTAAATATATTTTAAAGTTGAAATATTAGACCACACTGAGCTTACATATTAAATCATCTTGTGGTGTATGTGACTGAGCGCATTTGGGTACATATCTGCTTTACACAAAAGCGCAATCACTGTATTGATATTATTTGATTGTGAACATACTGTTGTATTTCTAGGTACGGGCTTGAAGAGGGAGACTAGCCCTTTGAAATAGTCCCAGATTCGCTTAGACTCGGTTAGGAAAGCTAGGTGCGTCATCCTGTTAAGGCGTATAGGTTGAGGTCAGCCCCGCTAATTGAACTGGTTGTAAAGGTTGAGATCAGCCCAGTGCTAATTGACTTGGTTGTAATCGGTGCCGCTCCATCCATTAAGTGAGCCTTTAGTGGAATCCTCGGGCTTGCGAGCAAGAGGCAAGGACGTAGGCACAGTTAGCCGAACCTCGATAACATATCGTGTGTTTGTTTATATTTCTGCACTCTATATTTACCACACGTGTATGTTATGGTGTGAGTGATGTGCATGATTTAAATTTCCATACATTATATCTCCTTGTGCATTTGGGATTGTATAGAAAGACCCTAGATAGTTAAATCATATTGATTTCTAATTTAACCTAGGAGAAAAGTTTAAAATGCAATTCACCCCCCTCTTGGGAATACACCAATTCTAACAATATATATACACATCTCTCCAGTATTCTCCACGAGAATATCTAGAATCTATGCAAAAATACATCTCTTAGTATTTACTTGCCCTACAGACAGGGCAATACAAGATCCCCTCTATCTCCGAGCCTGATCTGCTCGTCTAGTTGGATTACTTGAAATGTGTTAAATTACTGGGATGAGACAACTCTTAGTAAAACGAAATATGCTATTACCAGTGTGTGGCAACTGAGTTTACATGAACAATATACTTTTAATCAACTGAAATTGAGATAACATGCAAAATAAAATACAGTATAACTCACACCTATGTGGCTTAAAATACAATTGTTTTTGAACTTTCTATTTAATCATACTTTTAGTGTCCATAGGTATATCTTCTATTTTCTGTAAATCTATGTATATATATAACTGTGAAAACTTCTATGGATGGATAGCTACATGTCATGATTTGACCCCTCATGACAGGGTTGTGCGGCCCATAGGTAGGACTTAACATTGGTTAGCCTACTAGGATAAGTCAACTGAAACCTCTGTCGTTAGATCGACCGCCTCAACCTGGACTATCGGGGAGCCTACAATCTCTCCCAAGGCACGATCAACTACTTATAAAATCCACACACTATTTGAGATATATGATTGCACTCTACACTGTAATCATTACAGTACCGTGCTCTGTAATATGATATGGTTCATCAAGGTCTGATACTATATAATACTGTTGTATATCTTACTGGTTTACCATGATTCTGTAAAACTGTGTTAACCATAACGCTGTAATAAACTTATCTGTATAAACTGTATATATGTATGTTATGGTTCTGTAATATTTGTATATCATGGTATTATGAAAACTGTATATCTGAATAAACTATATAAATTATAGTTTTGTAAAACACAGAATAGTCATAACTTTATAAATAAAACTGTATAATATGTGTATCATAATTCTATAAAACCAGATAATCGTAATTCTGTAAAAGCTGTGTAGAATTCTGTACTATACCAATATTTCTCATGCCACACAAATAAATAAAATTCATTAACTATAATCTGTAAAATAGTATAATTTCTTACTCTGAAAACCCATAAACATATACTACACTTTACTAATAAAATTTCTGATTTAACTGGCATAGCATATTTCCCTTACCTCACTGACTGGGAGGCCTGACTCCAACTTTATTCTTATGCCCACAGTGTACTAAACTCCAAAACCCTGAAATAATATACATTTCCTAATTCAATCAATCTAAACTCATAATAATAACTATACTTGCCTTTTCCTAGGCTCACATATCTCTTTTATCCATAAAATTATAAACTACTAATTATTTATTAATGTTACCTGAGTTCATGAGAAAACACCTGCTGGGATCCTTAACCCATGCCTGTGGTGTTTGGAAACCCAAACCCTGAAATCACAACACTCTAGTTTAATCAACTCAACTTCAGTATATTTTCCTCTAACACAAGATCTAGGTTCAGAAAGACCTACTAACTATATAAATTCTAAAATAACATACTTACCCTAATTTTGGGATGTTGCCTAAACTTTTGAAACCAAAATTCTACTCCAGCTAACTTGTAGAGAATTTCCCCGGGATCATCGTAATAACTTCTAATTGTCGAAATGGGAAAAATCGGGGCCGGAATCGTATAGAGAAGTCAGAGGATCCGAATTCTAGAAAGAGAAAATAGAGGAAGGAAGGTTTTCTCGCCAAAAATCCAATTTTTGCGTATTTATAAGTGGTTGGCCATGTGGCTTCATCGACGAGACACGTGGCCTCTTCGAGGAACCACAAGAAGGGAGTTCGTCGACGAAGGCAATGAGTTCGTCGACGAACCAAGGTCTGAAATTTTTCCCTCTTGGTATCGTTTCATCGACGAGACATTGAGGCTCGTCCACAATTCATACACGGGCGTTCGTCGACAAAGGCAGGTAGTTCATCGACGAACCCTAACTTTGGTTCCTTTAGGAATTTTCCTTTCTCCCATTTATCCCTTTTTCTCTCTATTATTTCATTACTATTATTTTTCGGGTCTTGACACCTAACACCTCACAAATAGGTTGGATCCTTTTCAGACTAGTCCATTCCGTACATTTAGAGTTTGTTTCTTGCAATATGTGAGATATTTGATCATGACATTCCTTCTCACATATGACGAGTGAACCCATCTTTTTTGAGTGTTTTTTAGGGTATACCAGTGAGGCCGAGTCAAAACGACCGTTCTGTAGGTGTCTATGGATATCCTGAGTGTAACGAGTGATACACATTACACATGCCACGAGATTTCGCCTATTTATACTCGAATTTATATGGCTACATAAACTCTGAATTTTAATTGCTGGTTAACTTTATGTGAGTATATTGTTCTTAATGGCTATATAATGAGGAAACTTGCATGAATGACTTGCTTCGGAGTTGTGCGAATTGTGTATGAATGAGCTTGTGTGCAACCTGGTGATATTCCTATATGTAAAATGGTATATTTGTGTCACATGTGCATTCATCTAATATTCACCAAAATTGGTGTTTGTGGGTATCGCCCTTGATTGCATTCACGTTATTTTCTAGAGACTAACAAAACGCTAGTTGGGGGGTGTGATTACACGTCAAAGCTGCGTAATTAGGCATTTAAATTCATGCATTAGAGATTATAATTTTAATTAAATGCCTAATTATGTTCAATATTTTAATATTTCGCTCAATTTATAATATTTGGGTATTTGATAATTTTCGGATTTTGTGTATTTTATTATTGCAGGAAATTTTTTGGACATTAAAAGTTGAAATAAAAATGTACGCGGATCGTGCGTGAGAGAAATCATGTATGTGAACCATGCACGTGATTGAATACACGCAATTATTTGAAGTCGTGTGTGTGTGTGTGTAAAAATTAAAGAGCACTCGAGTCATGTATGTGTGAACACGAGAATACCACGTGAATGAGGGCTTTTGGAAAACTTTAAATGGCTTGAGGTGACCACGAGAGGGGCTTTGAAGCTCATGCATACATTCTAAAGAAGCAATCATGCATGAAGAGCCTGCCATGCATGCAACCAGGTAGCCATGTAGGAAGACATGGGATGTCCACGTGAAGGAACGGTGCATGCTTTGAAGGGTGTGTGCTGGGCTTGTGGCCGCTTACGTGAGTGGGCTGCTTGGGCTTATGAGTTAAGAAGAGAAGCTGGGCCGTGCACAGGAAGAAAGTGGATGGGGGGAAACATGCGCTGGACTGGAAAAGGAATGAAGGGCTTCATATCCGTGGGCTGATGTGACCACGTGACGGCCACATGCAGCATGCAACATCTTTAGGGTGCGTGAGGCAGCTTTTAAAAAGGGGTTTCACAAGGGTTTTTGAAGAGGAGGATGTCGTGGGAGGTCAGCGGTCTGTGCTGGTTCGCAACCAGCGCCGCAGGGGAGCCACAACAAGTTCTTTTAGGGTGAGGCGTTCTTTAGAATTTTTAGGGTTTCTTTAAGTTTTTTCCAGGCATCTATATCTTGGATTTCTCAATTTTGGTTGTCTTCTCCGATGCTCTGCTCGTTTCGCTCTCTATTGTCCAGTGGCAACTCTGCCATTTTCTCGTCGTTTTTTAGCCTTCGGCACTCACTACTGGTTTTCTTCGGCGTTCGTTCGACATTCTCTCGTCTTCTCTGACATCATCTCGGTCTCCGGTTATCTTCTTTGGCCGTCCTGAAGTGCTTCTCTCTCTCTCTCTCTCTCTCTCTCTCTCTCTAGTTTAGTTTGTTTTATGATTATTTTTTTTCTTTCCTCTTTTTGAAGTATTGGCAGAAGTTATTTTTTTTCTTCTTTTTGCAACAGTAAGTTCTTTTATCTCTCTCTTCTCTCCCCTTTATTCTCTCTTGTCTCTTACATAAATTGTTTAAGTAATTAGTATTGGGTTTGTGTTTTAATTAAAATCTTGAAAGTTTAAATCTTTGTTTGGTTGTCATTAAAGTTAAGTTTTTATTTAATATTATCTTTGGAATGAATTTTGGGTTGAGTTATGTTTCATTGGTAAGCTCGATTTGCTTTTTCTTTTTAAATCTCAAGTTTGTTTTTGTGTGAGTGGATTATTGGATTTAGTTTGTCTTTGTTTAAGTCATTACTGGGTTACTCCTTAATTGAGTTAGTGTTTAATTGAGGTTTTTAGGGGTGATTGCTTTAGTTAAGTGGTAAAGTTTCCGCCTTTGGTCTTTTGCCCGAAATTTCAAACACAATGTCTCTTTTCCTGTCTGAAAATTTAGCGTAGGATTTAATTACTTCTTGTTATTTAATGGGTGTTAGGTTTATAATTTAGTTTTTGTGTCATTTCAATTGCATCACAAAAATCTCAAAAATCCAAGAACCCGAATTTGAACTGTGTTTAGTAAACTTTTCTTTTCTTAGTTTCTTTTGGATTTGCACAAAATTTGGAATTAAACTGCATTCCCTGAGGAGATGATCTGACTTTTGGGTTAATTATTACACGATTGAATTCTTATACTTGGGACAGTATTCGCGCTGCTCATTTTTAGAGTGAGTCAATTTGAATGGTTGAAATTATTAGTTTGAGTTATTAATCATGTTTTGTAAAGGATTTAAGTGAGTAGGGTTGTTCATCTCCGTTCTCTTTTAAATATGAATTCTTAGGTTATTATAAACGGTGGAGATGATCATATCCTTATTTTTAGGAATAATGTATTCAAGCATATTATGATATATTTTCTACAAGCAGTATATTACTATATGGTTAACACTTAAATCGCGTGACATGAGATTAATTCTTCATAATAAACCGGTTGTGATTATTGTGGTGGATAAACTTATATGTTTGGGTGATGTGTGGTTATTTGTGTATTTCACAATATAACGTTAGCAGGCCTGAGAAGTTCGTTATATTGTCCTTGATATAAATCGCAATATAACGTTGGCAAGATATGAGGAGTTCGTTATATTGTCATTTATATAAATGGGGTAAAACATTGGCAAGCTTGAGGAGTTCGTTTTACTGATTTATTATGAATAGGTCATTGTGAAAGTGAAGCAATAGATGTTTGTTGTGAATGAATACATCTTTTTGGATGCATAATATAGTTCTTTAGTATTTTATTTGAGGTTGTTTAATTATTTTCCATTGTTTGGATGATATTTATGGTAACAGAGATCTGTGAATGGAACACATAACACCCCGGGCCCCACTCTCACGTTCGGGGCATTACACAATGACTACGTATGTTAGAGAGTGTTAAAGCCATAAATTCAACCTTCTCCTAAATATGTTCAACGCCAACAACACGACCTCATGTTTCTTCTATCAAATTTGGACATGTCAATGGTTTGGCTACCCCTTCAACTTGTACCAATTCAAATGACGATGTTAGCCTTATTCAATTTTTCATTGTTATTTGTTTTTCATATTCATCTCCTATATTGTTTCATGTTCTTGAGCTCATTTATAATGATATAACAATTTAGCTAATGAATCAAACTGTACTCACTTTAGCATAACTTACTACTCATTATTAAGAGAGTTGAATTTACAACTCTTTAATGACTAACACTCTATTAATACATATTCTGATAAATATTCAGTCTGTTTACGATGATTTAAAGGTGCTTCAGTCTATACTACATATGTTCGAATTTTTGTGACTTTTACCTACTAATTGGATGTGGTTCTGTATGTTCCATCTTATTTTCTTAAGTAATGTAATGAATTTTATACAAAGTAAACATTGATGTGTATTTATCCTCTCATCAAAATCTTTATTCTATAATTCTTATTTAACTTCCAAGATTTGCATTGTAAAATTTAATATGTCATACGAATTTGTAATTCTTATGTAAGTTCCAATCTTTATTCTTATTTTGTAAGTCTTTCTTCTATAATTCTTATGTAATTAATAAGTTATAAGATATTTTTCTAGCGGGCTAACAGATCATAAACTAAGTTTATAATTTGTAGTTTGTCATAAAAAAATTGTTAAACTTTGTAGAATTTTATTTTACTAAATTGTAATCCAATTAAATTATTGAACTCCCCTAGAATGAAAGTTTTATTATATATTTTTAAACTTTAAATAAGTGATTTTTAATTAGTCAATTTATGTTTTCAAATAACTTAATTAAATCTATCAGTCAATCTAAATTCATAAAATTCTAAATTAATATTTTATAGTACTAAAAAATTAGTTAAGTCTACTAAATTTTATTTCAACAATTTCCAATTAGACTAAATTTCAATTTCAATTTCAACTTGTACTACCAATTACAATAAGTAAACCTAAAGAAATTTTACAATTCAAAGCATATGACTTCAAAATTAAAACTAAATTTAATAATCATGCAAATTGAAATAAAATTTACACATTCATCATTTATATATTCAAATGAACATAAGATGAAATAAAACTCTAACCTCAAAAGTTCATACATTAGTTGATTAAACATTCAAATAATCACATAATTACATAAAAACCCCAATATAAAAAATTTTCAATTCGAAGTATGACTTTAAAATTAAAACTAAATTCAATAATCATGCAAATTGATAATAAAATTTACACATTTATCATTCATATATTCAAATAAACATAACATTAAATAAAATCCTAATCTAAAAAATTTACACGTTAACTGGTTAAAAAATTCAAATAATCATGAAATTAAATAAAAATCCTAACATCAAAAAATTTTGCAATTCGAAGCATGTGACTTCAAAATTAATTCTAAATTTAAAAGTCATCAAATTGATAATAAAATTTACACATTCATCATTTACATATTCAAATAAACATAAAATGAAATAAAACTCTATCCTAAAAGTTTTACACATTAATTGATTAAATATTTAAATAATTATAAAATTAAATAAAATCCTATCATAAAATAATTCCAATTCGAAGCATATGACTTCAAAATTACAACTGAATTTAACAATCACGCAAATTGATAACAAGATTTACACATTCATCATTTATATATTGAAAATAAACATGACATGAAATAAAAACCCTAATCTAAATTTTAGGATTTCAAGGATAATGCTTCAAATCAACAAATTGACTTCAATACTTACATATTCAAATTACAATGCAATAATTTCTACTTCCAATTATTAAAATCTCAACTCAAATTTCAAATTGTAAGAAATCTAGAACTTCAAACAAATGTAATGTGGAGAGAACATACCTCATCTTCGTTGCTTAAATAGTGATCTTTCAATGTCACAAGCTTTCTCAGTGTTCATTGATATCGTACGTAAGTTGGTACAGTTTCAAATGATCATCTAATCTCATTGCCTGCATTATACGATTGTTGCTCGAGGCTCTCCTCTCAAGCTTGCGCATCTGTAGAGGAAGAAGAAGAGCCTCCTTAAAGTAGTCAAAAAATACTAGTTTATCTAACATTTATTATTCAAAACACTAAACCCTAAAAACGCTACGTCATCTAATAATTTTTAATTGCTCTGATATTATGTCATCACCAATTTAAAAATTGTTGGTCTTCAGATTTTTTTTTTAATACATGTGGCATGTGGGATAGACCAACGATGTTTGAGAGGCACCAATTTAGGGAAAAAAGTTCTGTTTTTTATTAAAAGAAATTAAAATTGGAAAAAAAAAACTAGTAAATGCACTCAGCCCGACCCATATTTTTTGCCGGGCTAGGACCCATTTTGTCTGGGTCGAACGGCCAGATGGCCCTAAAGCCCTAATTCTCAGTCTATTCCAGTTGCCATCTTCCTCTCCACTTCTGCTTCCTCCTCCTCTTTCTTAAAAAGAGACCTCAATTCTTTTGGAAGAGAACGAGCAATCCAAGCAAGGAAGATGATGGAACAGAACGAGAAGCCTCATACCCTTCCACCATCTGAATCCCCACCATTACCATTAGCATCTTCTCAACCACGACCACGGCCAAAGCCAAAGAGATTCGTGAAGAACCAAATCCCGGAGTCTCTCCTCAACGACGCCGCCCTCAACGCTGCCATCTCCCTCCTCCCCTCCAATTACAACTTTGAGGTCCACAAGTGCCTCTGGCGCATCCTCTCCTCTGGCGCCAAGCGCGTCGCTCTCCAGTTCCCCGAGGGCCTCCTTATGTACTCATTCGTCCTCGCCGACATCTTCACCGCATTCGGCCACGTTGATCAATGCTTTGTTCTCGGCGACGTCACCTACGGCGCCTGCTGCGTCGACGACTTCTCCGCCGCCGCCCTCTCCGCCGACCTTCTTATTCACTACGGTCACAGCTGCCTCGTCCCCGTCGATTCCACCACGGTCCCCTGCCTCTACGTCTTCGTCGAAATCAAGATCGACGTCGACCGTCTTATTGAGACAGTCAAACTGAATTTCAACTCTGCATCAGACGGCAGTGGCTGCGGAAATATTGTCCTCGCTGGGACGATCCAATTTGCGGCTGCAATCCGCGCCGCGAAGCCGGAGTTGGAGAAGTCTGGATTTAAGGTTTTGGTCCCGCAGTCAAAGCCGTTGTCGGCTGGGGAAGTTCTTGGGTGCACAGCACCGGCTGTGCAAAAAGGGACTTTCGCCGGTGATGAAGATGGTGCTGTTGTTGTGTTTGTTGCGGATGGGAGGTTCCATCTCGAGGCGTTTATGATAGCGAATCCAGGAATTATGGCATTTCGGTACGATCCTTATATGGGGTCACTGTTTTTGGAAGGTTACGATCATGAAGGGATGAAGGAATCTAGGAAGAATGCGATTGTGAAGGCGAGGCAGGCAAGTATTTGGGGCATTGTTCTGGGGACATTAGGAAGGCAAGGGAATCCGAGGATTCTTGATCTTTTGCAGAAGCGGATGAGAGAAAAAGAGTTGTCTTGGACAATTGTTTTGATGTCAGAGATAACACCGGGAAGAGTTGCACTTTTTGA
Organism: Malania oleifera; assembly: GCF_029873635.1. Lineage (NCBI taxonomy): Eukaryota > Viridiplantae > Streptophyta > Magnoliopsida > Santalales > Ximeniaceae > Malania > Malania oleifera. The sequence goes on from NC_080424.1 coordinate 32,851,943, forward strand.
AGACTCTGTGGATGCTTGGATTCAGATTGCATGTCCTAGGCTCTCTATTGATTGGGGCGATGCATTTAACAAGCCCCTCTTGACTCCATTCGAGGCCGAGATTGCTCTTGGTTTTTTACAAGGCTGGTGGGAGAAAACTCTACTGCTGGATTCATGTTGCAAAGATGAATTGGATTGCCCAAAGGGCGAATCCTGCTGTAGTTGTAAGAATGGGACTATTGGTACAGATTATCCAATGGATTATTATGCTCAGGACGGAGGGGACTGGAATTCTTCCTATGTAAAGAAATCATCTCGTTCTACACGGAGAAATGCTTGATCTTGTACCAGAAACCGTGTGTAGTTTTTTGAAGGACAAACTACATTTACAGATGCCATCTCTGGCTCTACTATGCTCAGGAGAGTAAGTAACCAGATCATGTGATCCAGATGTCTGACGTACATCCAATCTCATATTTCTCACTTTTAGTGTTTTTAATTTCTTTGTATAGTTTATGAAGAAACTAAACAATAAAATTTCCATCTTGGTGGACAAGGGCTGCTGGCATGTTGGCTTGTGGGTCGATGATGTCAATTGAGTCAATTGCATGGAACAGGTTCTGGTTGACTACTTCTGCTTATTTAATAATTGTAAGTGGGGAATTTCATTAGCTTTTTCTTCTGGCAAGGCTTTTGAGAATGGAAAATTTTGCTTTTAGTGTGTTCTAGTGTTTTAAAAGGCTCAGTCAAGGCTCGCCTGAAGGCAAAGCAGGCCGTAAATGCTTCAAGACTCAACCTAAAATACCAAATTCCAAAAAGGCTAGCGTGTTACTTGCTGAGGTTTATTCATTTTTACAAAAGGCGCACCTTTTGCGCCTTTTTAGTTGAGACTTATGCATTTTTAGTGTGTGATTCTCAAGTTAGATTTGGTTAAAAAATTTTAACTACATGTTTGTATGGAAGGAATGTCATAATATGAGTTGATTTCTAAAACTCTTGAACCTCAACCTTTCCAAAATAACTGAGAGTGGTATCTTAAACTTTGAAAATAATTTGAACTTTAGTATAGCTATCTCTTGTCATGATTTATGTCATATATTCAAGTTAGCAATTTTTGAATGGTCAACATGTAGTTTGCAAAGTATATCTAATTTTTTTTTTTACATTATATTTGTGATTTTCTTTCTTTTTTATTTATTTTAAAAAATTTATAATTTATTTACATATTTTATCTTCAAAACAAACTCTCAAAGGGCTTACACCCGAATGCCTAAGGTTTACACCACGCCTCTTAAGGGTTAAAATGCATTGCCATATGCCTTTGCCTTTTAAAACATTGGTTTGTACTCAATGTTATGATTCATGGCTTGTTGATTGTATGTATGTATTGTTCTCTCAAAACATTTTTGAACCTTTGACCATCCATTTTATTTTTCTTTGTCGCTCAACCTTCTTAATGTTGTGTACAGCCTAGGTCATATGAGTTGTTAGCAGCGTATTTTTCCTAGGCACACTGCAGTTCCAAGTTGATAGCAGCCTTCTTGGACTAGGAACTATCTGAGCCTTGAACAACTTTGACAAAAAGGTACTATCTGAGCCTTGAACAACTTTGAAAAGGGTATTTTAGAAGCTTCTTATACTAGGTCAGGCTTAGGCTAGGATTGAAATGAGCTGCAAAATTGAGCTTCTCCCTTTTCCCTGTAAAGAAAAAACAGGGCAAGCACCCAACAAAGAAAAAAAAAACTACAAGAAGAAAAGAATTAAAAAAAAAAAAAACTATAAATGACTCCGTGTAACATAAAAAAAAAACATTTTGTCCAAACTGATGAGGCTGTATTAAGCCCAATAAAAGGGCACAGAGAGGAAGCAATTCAAATTGGCTCCTATATAGGTTTTAAAGCTTACAAATGAATGAGGAGATGGAGAAAAAGTAATGGCAATGGACATGGGGAGAAAAGGGATGAGGGTATTAGGGATGGAATGGGAAAAAATGAGATGCTAGAATTTGAAAAGAGGGAGTTTAACAACAGTGAGGATAATGAAGGAGCTGATAAAATTTTGAGCAATAGAAGTCCAGTTGGGTAGAAGGTGCAAAGCACCACAAATGATTTGAGCCTAGAAGAAGCATGAGATGCAAAGATGTAGGAATGATAGAAGGTGTTTATTGAATTCAAATGTAGGGAAACCGAGTGGCCTGTACTTGGCTGTGGTGGTATCCATTTGCAGAGCAATGACTAGGCCAAACAAATGTGTTAATAGTGAGACAACTTGAGGCTTCAAGTAGACTTGGCGAAAAGGATAAAAATTCGTTAATCTGAACTGAATCTTTGATATGCTTAAACTGACTCATAACCAATCCGCACATTAAACGAGTTAGATTTGGATTTAAATTTTTTTTCTATAATGTCAAGTTAGGTTTATTTGGTAGATACCCATTGACTTGTTAACAAATTATGCCCATCTCAGATTCATGACCATCAACGCAATGCTGGGAAAGCCCACATTCAACCTAGTTAGCTGAGGCCCAGTTATTGCTGCCCATCCATGCCCATTTGAGCCAACTAAACTATTGAAGGCTTAAGACTTAAGAATTAACATGTGATTTTGGGCTGATATCCTGATCATGATGATGGATTTGTTCATCTAACATGAAAAACTGAAAAAAAAAAAAACCAGAAATAAGAAGTTAGAAAGAAGCTCTAGACCTAAAATCTAAGAAGCCATTTGGTATTACTGTAAAAATAATGAAAACAAAAGTTAGAACCAAAAACTAACAACCAGAGTCACAGACTATAAGCAAAAACAATCAAGGTTAATATTTATAAAGCTAATACAAATTAATAACTTGATCGAACTAATTCTCATTTTTTTTCCTTTAATAAAATAACAATTAACAAATGTGATTTAAAGGGTGAAATGATAAATTAGTCTTTGTACTTTTGACTGAAATCTATTTTAGTCCCCACACTTTTAATTAGTACAACCAAGGGCTTGTACTTATTAACTTTATTCATTTAGAATAGTCATCCAAAATAATTTTAATAATTATAAATTGGAGAGTAGAAATTAAAGGAAGGTCCTTCGACCCTATGGATTATTTGGTCCATTTGGGGTCAAGGTATTATTAGTTACAAAAAAGTATATATATAATTTTTGAATTATTCTATACTAAATATGCACTTGAAGCCATAATCACTTCAAGAATAAAACTAATTGAGATTTTTTTTTTCTTAGGGTCTAGGCTAATACCTGAGCAAACCAAGTATTGATACAAATTGTAAGAAATGTTGTCACCATAATTACTAGGTAATATATTTTTGTTTAACAATTTACCAAAATCTAATTTCAAACACAAATTTTATTATTGTTTCGAAATAAATTGTTAATCGAATGGTTAAAAAAATTATACTTAGAAATGACGGATTATTTGCCATTTTTCATAGATTATCTGATTCGAACTACCATTAATCTGCCATTTTTATTGAGTTTGATATGGTTTGTAATTTTCTCACCTAACAATCCACCTAAACCTAATAAGCGATGAATTATCTATCCACTTTGCTAGGTCTAGCTTCAAGAGAGGTTAGAAACAATTTGTGTAGATTTAGAACATTTTTGGGAGTTTCCATTACATGATATGAGGGAATTCATGGATTTGCTCATGCATTTGTATATAGGTGGAGAGAAAACGGTGGTGTGGAAAGTGGTTGAGGTAGGAGCCCTGCAAGGATGAGGGAAAGAGAGTTCAAGAGGCTTGAATGGAAAGTTATGAAGGTGAGTAGGGTGGGCGGGACACACAGTAGGGAAAAAGGGAAGAGCAAAACCAAAGCTAGGAAATAATGAGGTGCAAGATTTTTCTTGGAATATAAGGTACATGGCCTAGATAAAAGGGTTGTGGTGAAAGGTCTGATAGGGAAGTGGATAGCAGGTCATGTGGATAGCTGGTCTTATCTGTTTCCAAGAAACAAAATTGGAGGAGCTATCTTGGAGGATAAGTAGTTCTCTTTGGAAGGGCAAGGGGCTTGAGTGGGAGGCTTTTTTTGCAATTGATACTGTAGGGGTGTATTGTAGTGCTCTGGGACCACTGCTACATAGATTTTGGATGCCTTGATGGGTAAGAAGGCCATTTAATGTCCCTTTGTGTTCTTGAATAACAATTTGAAATGGGTGTTTACAAGTGTCAATGGACTTAGTGAAGGTAGAAAAGAAAGGAGCTATAGGTTGAGAACGAAGAGTTGTGAAGCATACGGAACTATCCATGTTGCATTATGGGGAACTAAAATGTAATCATATCTCAAGAGGAAAGGGTGCATTGTGTGAGGACTCACAAGACATAGGGACTTTCCTCACTTTATTTATGGGCTGGCTTCATAGACTCTCCTTTCCGTAAGGCCCCTTATCCTTCAATAGAGAGAATCCTGCTTGGTTGAGGATGGTAGACTTCTAGGGTCTCTTGATTGGGAAGCTTTGTTCTTGAATGTCCTCGAGCTCTGCTGGCCAAGACTGGCCTCTTGTCACTGCCCTTTAGTGGTGGTGTGTGCAGGTATGACAGGAGCAGAAGTCAATTGCATTTGATAAAGGAACAAGGGATTGTGGATTTTGATTGATTAGAATTGAAAATTTGCACACACCTTTCAATGCAAACCATTGAAGAGTTTGATTTTGAGGGGAATGATACCATTACAAGGAAACACAAAGCAAGTGGGATGAATTGAAAATTGAATTTACTAAATTGTTGAAAATGGAAGTGAATAAGTGATTGACTAGCCTAAAAAATTCTAGTGCCTTCAATCAGTTATCCTATGTTTGGGAGCACAAATTTGGGCTATGAATTAGGATTTGTGTGGATTTGGACAAAATTCAATGTAATATTGAGTTTGGTCCTAATATTCATAAATCCAAATCAAGACCCAAAATCCGTTCTAACACAACCTTAATTTTTTTCCATAGGATGTCAATACTCATAGAAGAGCTGTCTTTGCTTCAACTTGAAGCAATGATGGGAGGCATTATTTCAAGAGAGTTGACTTGTTAATTTTGACTAGAAGCTTTATGTTGAAATTGATATCGAGAGACCAATCATCAAAGGGATGGAATTTAACTTACTAAATGAGGAAGATAAGACTTGGTTTGAAAGCCCTTTCAAGGAGGAAAAAGGAAGTTTCTCTCAATTCTTGTTAGGGTGATAAATCTCCATGGTCAGATGGCTTTTCTATGGAGTTTTAAAATGTAATTGGAGGTTTATCGTGGAAGATTTCATGACTTCCTTTAAATTATTTTATGAACGTGAATTTATTTCCAAGGAAAGGAGATGTTTCATGTAGTAGAGACAATAGAATGATAGAACAATCAATTTGATTTTGGTGGGAGCATAAAATCATCATGAATGTCTTGGCTTTAGGGATGAAGATGGTTATTGGATCAATTATCTCCGAGTATTAGAATGTTTTCATGTTTGATAGACAAATTTTGCATGTAGTTAGTGTTTTGTACAGCCGATCTCAAGCCCTAGTAAAGCGTGGAATTTGTTTGATCTATACGATATGAAGCCTTATTGATTATTCACTGGGGTGCCCCTTGTGAATGGCTATTTTGGTTATTTAGCATTGTTAGTATGTGCACTAGGTGACAACTAGCATATAATTTGTTAGATCTTTATGATAATTAAGCCTTATTGGTTATTCATTGAGGCGCCCCTTGTTAATGGTTATTTTGGTCATTTAGCATTATTAGCATGTGCTAGTGTTATGTTAGTAAGCTTGAGTTAGGAAGGGTATTATGGTCATTGGAATGTACTTGAAATTTAGTATAAATAGAGGGAGAAAGCTATCATTGTGATTATGTCTTCCATTTTACCCCATTATTCAACATGGTATCAAAGCAAGATCCAACCTAAACCCTCGGTGCATAGCTGCTGCCAAACCGAACCCTAAACATCATTATCCCCATGCAGCCCTGCAGTTTTAGAAGGATCATCTGCATCACTAAAGACCATAACAGGTTTAGAAAGTTTCTGGAAAACACTACAGTTGCCAGAAGAAATTTGAACACTGCTATGCTTCTCAAAAACTTAAGAAACTCTTCATATTTTGCAGAACCAACCACATAACAAGTCATAAAACTTGCCCATCTACTAGCCTGCAAAATTTCACAGCCAGAGGTAGGGCTGTGCAATTGGTCGAATCAAACCAAACTAAAGGGTATACCTGAACCTTGACCCGACGGTCCCGATATTTCGATTAATTTGGTTAACTGAAATTAACCGAAACTATGATGCCTTCCCAATTTACATATATATTTATATATATGTAAGTAAATATATTATATTTATATATAATATAAATATATAAATATCTATGATGTATATTTACTTATTTACTTAATATATTTATAATTTGTGTAGTAATGTTTATAAATTAGGTCGGTTAATTCGGTTAACCGAAAAAAAATTCTCTTAAAAACTGAATTGATCACCGAACACTGAAATTTTTTAAAAATTAAACTGAATCGACCAAAATTAAAATTTTAACTAAACTGATTTAACTGAACTTCTTTGGTTCGGCTGGTGAATTCAGTTTTCACCAAATACTGCTTAGCCCCAGCCAGAGGAGCTCCCACTAGCTGCCACGTGTTGGCCAAAAGTTGGCAGCTCCTACTCAACGTGCCGGCGTGTGAGTGTTTTGAGAAACCTTTTTGCTCCAATTTCCTCCCTCCCTTACACCATAATATCAAGTTGTTTGTTGTGTTGATCTCACTTATTTTAGTTGCTCATGTGGGGATTCCAGGAATGATTGTTTGGTAACTCCTAAAGCTGTTTCTTAATTTTTGTTGATTTCATTGAGGCCTGAAACAATGGTATTTCTGGTGTTTGTGATTCATTTTTATCTTATTTGTCGTGTGCCTGTGGTTTGCTCCGATTGTTGAAGGTTGTGTTTATGATGCAGTCCATGAATTCTAGAAGGATGTTGCTCACTATGTATTTCTGATTTGCAGCTGTATTGAGGTTGTTGTGTGTGTATGTCTGTGTTGGAATGGAGTCTCCAAATTGCAAAAGTGTGTTTCTCTCGTCTGTCACTTGTTTGGGTGAAAATGTACTACAGCTGTCTCAAAGGATTATTCAAGGTTATCAAGCATCCCAACAAGCATCTCATCATATTTCATCTTTGTCGTAGAAAGGTAATTCTACAAGTTTTATGTTATGTATCTTTTTATGCTCTCCATTAATTCTTGGGCTATTGGTTGTGTCACCACTTACCATGTGACACGTGTAACCAACTTCTTTTTTGCCCTCCAATATTCTAAAAATCTACCTCAAGATGATGGGTCCACTTTTATAGTTAAGGGGACGGGAATAGTAAATCCTACTCATTCTATCTCCCTTTCTTTTGTTTTGTACATTCCTAAATTCCTTTTCAACCTTATGTTTGTTAATAAGATGATAAAGTCACTAAATTGTTCTGTAACCTTTTTTCCTGATTTTGTGGTTATTCAAGATTTGAAGACGAGGAAGACAATTGGCACAAGATGTGAGGTTGATGGACTTTACTACTTTGAGTCACTATCTTCTTCTATTGCTTTACATCACATCCATTGTTGCCTTGGTCATGCATCATTGGACAAGTTAAAACAACTAGTTCCTTTAAATTCTGTGTCTTATCTTGGGTGTAAGTCTTGTCAATTGAAAAAACATCATTTTGCTCGCTTTGCTTCTCAAGTCAATAACGGAATGCTAGTTCATTTGAGGTCCTAGTCATGTTACATTAAAGTTGGGGTTTCGGTACTTTGTTACATTTGTTGATGACGACTATTGGATAACTTGATTGTATTTAATGAAAGATCATTTGAAGTTTAATATATTTTGTACCTTTTGTTCTCAAGTAAGGACTCATTTAGTTTGATACTTTGTAGTGATAATGCTAAGGAGTATTTTAGTGCCGAATTCACTACCAATATGACTTTGGAATCATTCATCAGTTATCTTGTGCCGACACTCAACACAATATGGAGTTACAAAGCGGAAAAATATACATCTTCACGAAGTCACTCGTGTCCTATTGTCAAATGAATGTTCCCAATGGTTTTTGGAGTAATGCTATCCTCACTACTTGCTCTCTTATCATTAAAATTCCATCTTTGTTTTTGGTGGTAAAATCCCATCTTCAGTTATCTTCCCTAAGGCTCCTTTGTTCTCATTTCGTCCTTGTATATTTAGTTGTGTGCCCTTTGTCCGCTAGTTAAGTCCAGGAATGGATAAGTTGGATCCTTGTGCTATCAAATGTATTTTCTAGGCTATTCATATACTCAAAAGGGATGTTAATGTTATAGCCCTACTTTACATTGATTCTATGTCTTTGTTGATGTCACTTTTTTTGAGTCCACGACATACTATTTTGAGTCCTTGAGTTCTATTAGCCCTGGCAAGTCCCTTCCTTTGCCTTGCCTTCAGATCCTAGCCTATTATCTCTATGCAGTCCTTCTTTATCTTGATCCAGTTTGAGTCCTTCTCATCACTTGAATAATTCCAATTTGTAGGTGTACACACGTCGACTCAAGGGAGGAGAGCCTCCTTAAGCTTCTACTTATATGCCTTTAATTCCTTCTTCAGATGATCCTATTTATCAAGATTTTGATCCTTCTATTGCTTTTCAGAAAGGTGAACACACTTGTACCCAGCAACCAATCTCTAATTTTGTTTGTTATGATTTCTTGTTGCCCTTATATTATTGTTTTGTTAGTATTCTATCTATTGTTTCTCTTTCAACATCTATTTTTAAAGCCCTATCCCATTCCAGGTGGAGGATTACAATGGTTGAAGAGATGTGTATGCTACAAGATAATGATACTTGGGATTTGGTACATTTTCCTCCTGATCTGTGGTTGGTTGTCGCTGGGTGTATACTGTGAAAATCAATCTTGATGTTTTTATGGCTAGTTTGAAGGTCGACCTTGTTGCTGAGGGATATGATTTGTATTATTCTAACATATTTTCTCTTGTCGTTGAACTTTCCTAATTTGTTCATCTTCTTAGCCAGTGTTTGTCACTAGCCTCTACATCAATTAGATGTGAAGAATGCTTTTGTACATGGTGATCTTCTGGAGGTCTATTTGGAGCAATCACTTGGGTTTGTTGCTTAGAGGGAGTTAGGTTTAGTGTGTCGGCTCAAGACATGATTTTGCCCATGATGGTTCGCAGTAGATCACTTTGTATTTTATCATCATACTCGATCTGACAAATTCTACTTATTGTGCATGTGGATGATATCGTGATTATTGGTGATGATGGTATCTAGAGCCTAAAGCATTTCGACTAAGTTTCAAATCAAGGATTTGAGACCATTAAAGTAATTTTTGGTAATAAGTAACCAGATTTCGTATGAGATGCCTTGTGACAGAGGAAGTATGTTGTTGATCTTTTATATGAGATTAGGCTGTTAGGATTCAAATCTATTGGTACACCCATGAATCCTAATGGTACATTAGTATTGGATATAAGTGATTTATTGGAAAGTTGAATTATCTCATAGTTACTGGACTTGATACATCTTTCGCAGCAAGTGTTGTGAATCAATTTCTTGATTATATGAGAGAGTTGCTTGCATCCTGAGATATCTCAAAGGGCCACTTGTGAGAGATCTCTTATATCAGGATTGGGTCATGCTTATACTTGGGGGACATACTGAAGCATATTGGGTAAGGGTCATGTTCCGATATTGAATCTTTCTTGGTGGTAATTTGGTGCGTTGGAACTGTAGGAAACAAACTGTGGTGGCGCATGAAGTGCTAAGTCAGAGCATAAGGACATGGCTCACACTACATGTGAACTTGCTTGGTTGAAGAATATGTTGGTAGGATTGGGCTTGTTAATTCTTGGCCAACGGAATTGATGTGTGATAACCAAGCTGCTATTTATATTGCTTCCAACCTGGTCTTCCATGAGCGGACAAAATACATTGAAGTTGATTGCCTTGTTTGGGAGAATGTGCGAAAACATTTTGATGCTCATATACAAAAATTAAAGAGATTCAAAATTGTAATAATTGTTGAACTTGATTTTTTTTTTTTTTGGGGGTGGGGGGGGTGAGGGGAGAAGAAACTATATTAGAATAAAGGGAAATTATAGCACATTAGAGAACTAGCAGTCCTCTGGGAAAAATATATATAAAATAACGTGGCTCTCCAATTTCGTTGCACATCAATAAGCCCCCTGCGGGGGGGGGGGGGGGGGGGAGGCGGGGGGAAGAAACTATATTAGAATAAAGGGAAATTATAACACATTAGAGAACTAGCACTCCTCTGGGAAAAATATATATAAAATAACGTGGCTCTCCAATTTCGTTGCACATCAATAAGCCATACCCAGGAAGAAACTCAAGAGCATAACACCTTAAAGAAGCCATAAAAAGAACTTTACTCTACACCCAACTATGGTTCCATTACCCTACCCTTAAAAATTCTACAACCACTCTCCACCAACCAAATACACAATAGTGGGGAATGTTCAGCAACTTGCCAATAATCTAGGTTACATATACAGCAACCAAATACTCAATCCTTTGGTTTGAAGCATTGTTGGGCTTGAAGGTTAATGCCAGGAAAAATGAGGTCACTCCTGTAGAGGAAGGGTAGGAAAGTTTCAGCTACTTGCCAATAATTTGGGTTGCATTGACAGCTACCAACAATATTGAAAAGGACCTGTCGAGTACATTAGTAAACTAATTTGAAAGACTGGCTGGGTGGAAAAAACAGTACCTCTTGAAATTGCCATGCTAACTGTTTTCAAGGCACCCTTTCAAGTTTGCCAACCTACTTCATGTCTGTCTCCACTGTTTCTGTGGCTGCCTCTAGAGAAGTTGAGAAGCTTCAAAGGAGGGAGATATACTATGTGGAAGTTCTGTGGAAGAGAAAATTCCATTTGGTCAGATGGAGTTCAATGTGTTCTCATCTATTTAGAGTGGAGATCTGGGTTTTGAAGATCTACATTTTACGAAGCTTTGTTTGGGGAAATGGCTTCCGTACAGTCTTGATAGGCAGGGGTTATAGAAAGCAGTCATTATGTAGAAGTTTCACGTGGAGGCTGGTGGTTGGTATGTGAGGAGGTTAAAAACCTCTGATGTTGCAGTCTTTGGAAAGTTACTATGCTTGGCAAGCCTTCTCTAAATTTTTCATTTTTGGCTTGATGGTTGGTCTAGTGATACTGCCCTCAAAGAAGCAGGACCATTAGTGTATAATCTTTACTAGAAGCAAAGGTGAGTTGGTGTTTTATATCTGCTATTTTTTTGTGAAGATAGGACAATCTGGAATATATCTTTTCTTTGCAGGTACCCAGGTGGAGGAACCAGGGCTTAGATGTGAGATGGGCATTTGAGAAGGCCTATGATTATGTTTCCTAGAAGCTTTGGTCTTTTCTGCTGAAACTGACGGAGTTAGGCTACAGGTGAGTCCAGTGGATTCATTTGTGTGTATCTGGATTAACTTTCTCCAGTCTACTTAATATACTCTCATGACCATGGTGTTAAATTTCCACAAAATTGTCGAAATTTCTGATTTCCGTCACCCTTGAAATCGAAATGGCAGTCAATTTCGGTCTTGCATAATTTTTGTCGAAATCTCAACAAATCATTTGAAATTTATCGAAATCTCGAAATTTTAATGAAACTTGTTGAAATTTGAGCTATACAATGAAATTTCCTCGCAATTCAAATGAGGGATTTAGGAGTGACATGAAATTTCTCTTTTAATTTATTTTTATCGAAACAATTGATTATTACAAGTGCTTTTGAAATTATATGAAAAAATAAACTTACAACAACATTTTATTTAACCATTTATGTCTAAATTATCATTATTTGTATAATAAATAATATTTAAATAATTTATGAATTTTATTTGTATTAATTGATTTATTAAATATGTTTAATGTACATTATCTTATAAATATGTTTGATGCACATATTATATTACAACGTCTCCACCTTATACACACCATAGATGTATTTACTTGTAATATATTAGTCCTAAAACTTACATTATTGTGTCTATTAATCATTTCTGAAGCTTCATAAAAGAATTTCATGTTCTACTACTGGTTTCCATTATTTTTTCAAATCGAAATTGAAATTGAAATTGACATCGAAATCGAAATTTCCATACTTTGGAGCTTCAAAATTTGAGCTGAAATCTAAATTTAAGACCTTGCTCATGACTTCTTCCCCTTGCTCTAGAGGCTAGGGGATCCAATCAGCCTCATCTCCATTCATTTGGTTCTTTTTGTTATGATTGTGGAGGGGCTTTTCAGGATGTTGCAGGGTGTTGAGGATGGTGGTTCTCTTTGTTATGGTTGTGGAGGGGCTTTTTTGGAATACTGGAAATTCTAGGTCTAAACTTATTGATTGTGTCTAGGCTTTTTTGGTTTTCTTGTCTAGCTTTTGTAGATGGATTGGGCGCCACCTTGCTCCTGGATCAATACAATACCTGATTTACTTGTTAAAAAGAACAACCGAAAAAATAAAAAACAAGAACAGGCAATTAAACATGGAAAATGATTCACTTTGCAGTGGAAGGATCATAAACATGATGTTGAAGAGGTGTATCATCTTTATACTTTGTGCTTTCCTTGGCTTATCTTCATCCCGAGGAAATCAATTGCCTCAACCCAAGCTGAACTGATCATATTTTCAAGCTTTGATCATTTGATTCCTCAAATGTTCTGTAGTATCTTCATATCACATTGCCCCTTCAAAAACAACAAAAATTCCATTGAAGACTAAAATGAAAGTATAAAAGATGGAGGATAAGACATCATCCACAAATGAACTAGTACAATGATGCTGCCTTCCGAATCCCTTTGAAATTCAGACACTGATATCCTCCCAAAGGGAGCCTAGAAAGAAATTAGAGAACTAGCTGTGTCCCAAAAATCCCAAATCACTTCATTTTCTTTGCTTTAGTTCTTTTAGACCTTTTTTGGAACTTGGAAAATACGAGGAAAAAGAAAGAAAAATGTAAAAGAAGTCTTTTCATATTTGCTTATCAAGGAAAGTAAGTAGGAAAACAATATATATAGCAACTCAATAAATAAAATTTTGATTTCACATGATTAACATTTGATTTTTTAAGATTTTTAATCATGTTAGAATAAATTTTTATTTTTAATACTATTTGATGTAGAGAGAAAATACAATAGAAACTGCATTTGCTGTGTTTTTTTTTCCCTTGATCCAAATGGGGCCTTAATTTTCCAGTTTTTTTAGAGTTTGTGCTGTAACTCCCTGTTTGGTTTGTAGAATTAAAAGACACAGGAATGAAATGAAAGTGAGAATGGAATTGGGATTGGAATGGAATCAACATAAGAATTCGATTACTGCGTTTGGATACTTATATAGAATAGAGATGGGAGTGGAATAAATAAGAAGATATTTTCTAAAAATGCCCTTTCAAGTTTTAATATCAAAATTTTAATTTTGGTTTTATTTTTTGTTTCAAAATTCTTCACAGGAATCTATTTTAGAAAGCTGTTGTTCCCGACCATGTCTGCTGGCTGCGGATCATGGCTGCTGGTTCTGATTAGCCATGATTTCTTACTATGGCTGTGGATTGAAGGTTTGGAATGGGAAGGGGGATGGTATTCCCTTATTTGGGAAGCAACCTCACCGGAGATGTCGCCACTGTTTTGGTTACTCAGCTGGAAAAAAATGGACGTAATTGGAGAAGAAGCTGGCTGCAAAGCTAGCCATGATCTGCTAGAGTTTTCTAACTTTGGAAGCATCATTTGTTTCATCTCTTGCTGCTACCGGTTGTTTTTTTTTTGGTTACTGCGTAATGAGGCCAAGAAAGTCGGAGCTGGCAAGAGATGGAACACAAGCAATGCCATGATCTCTTTTGGTTACTTGCCATTGTGGAGCTGTTGTTTTTGATTACAATGGTTGAAAGAGGACTTGAGGTGGCGAGGATGCTCACTACAGCAGTGACAGTGTAGTGATCAAGAAGAAGAAGAAAAAGAAAAATGATTCCAGTCCATTTGGAGCCGAAGACCAGAATGTGGGTCCATTCCTAAAATTTGATTTCCTTTGCGGACTGATTTCCCAAACTGAAAGGGGGGTGTCTTCTCTAAGCTGCGGGATGACCTTAGACATGAAGCATAATTAGCAAGACTTTCAAATAAAACAAGACTTGGACAAATGTGAAGGAAAAAGAAAATGTATATATCAAGTCAAAATGGTCAAATATATATGGTTTGGTAAATAATATATCCTTGTGTATATTTTTTTTTTGATCAGTAAATGATAAATTATATTGATCAAATGGATATGTACAGAAACTTTGGGCATACCAGAGAGGAAGGAAGCCAAATAAGACTTCCATCAAAAGTTTATCACTATTACATCAAACTTGGGCATTCCTAGGGGTAATAAGCCATCAAACCAAAACCAAAAATTAACTGAATACCATAATTCAATCAAAAAGGAAATAAGATACCTTAGAACTCAATTCATCACCAGAAAGAATGTCATGAGATGATGGATATCCACTCCAGAATGAATCAAGGTGTAGCACCCTCCAATAGCAAGTCGTAAGATGATGAAAGCAGAAGGATTCCAAAATAATCAACAACTTAGCCCGAGAACACCATCCACAAGAAAGAAGACCGAGGTGAAGTTGAAGAACAGCACACAACCACCTCCATAAGGTTAACCATGCCGATACTTGAAGAACAAATTGTCACTTGGACACTCGAACCAACACCAGCACAAACCTTAACAGAGGTTCAAACCACCTTCCATAGAGAAACAACTCGAAACCTTGTTGAAGAGTACCATCCCATCACAAAAGCTGCATTAGAACGTATCTCATTCCATCTCCAGAAGGCGCACCAAAAGAAATCAATCAAAAGCCTGGATAAGCCCCCAGAGAGAACTCCAAGATGATATCTCAAGAAACCAAGAATCTCCGAATCATAGAATAGTCTGAAAACCATTGAGAGAAAAGGAGACAAAAACAAAGAGACACCTGCCTCAGAAAAGGCCGGATACCCATTGAAAGGAAAGAAGGAAACAAAGAGAATAAGTTTTTTTTTGGTATACTACCCTCCAGGAAAAAGGAGAGTAAAAGCCCTCAAACTTAAGCAACAATCCTCAACTTAGGTTGGGTACACAATCCACAATTAGAAGGAAGACCAAAACCAGCTGAAAATTAGTAACTCGATCACCTCTAAGAAAAAGTCACAAACCATAACAGAGGATCAATCCACCTTCTAAAGAGAATCATAACATGAAGCCTTGATGGAGAAACCATCTAAACATAAAATCCGCATCATTCCATCTCCTGTAAATGTACCAGAAGAAAACCAATCAAAAGCCAGGATAAGCCATCAGAGAGAATTCTAGTAGGATATTTCAAGAATTCAAGAAACTCCAACCACCTCATAATAGTCCGAAAACCCATTGAGAGATTAGAAGGAAAAAGAAAGAAATGAAAATGGGAGAATAGAAAGGGGAAATCGGGATTTTTATTTTTTATTTTTTATTTTTAGAGCTTATCTAACTTACAACTATAGATCAGAATCCAATCCAGAAGAGAACAAGTCCCTTCAACCAAGTATCCAAGTGCAGCACCTCACTTAGAACCCAACGCTTCATCTTACATTCTGACCCTCACTTCTCACACCAGAAGTCCAGTATCTCTATGCAGATCTGAAAGGCGTAACAGATCACAAACTTCCATTGCAGAAGTACCAATCTTGCAGGATAATTAAAACACCAACACAATACCTTCCAAATTAAACCTGAGACACTTCTTCACTAACACACTACACCAGTTAAAACTCAGGTTTGAATTATGAACTACCCGCAACCATACACAACGATCACAATCTGAAGGGACTTGTGTATATATACCTAGGCATTGGCAAGCGATGGAGCCATGAATGCATGCATATTCAGCTGCCGCTTGATTGCTGATTTAGATGGCAACCAACTGGTGTGCAGTCAGTTATTGTGTCTTGTTTTTTGTCTATTTGTGTAGTTTCCTTTATCGCCAGCTCCTGGTTGCTAGCATTCATTTGGTTGAAAGAGTTTTTCAAAATGTCTGGCTATTATATTACCAGATAAATGACTGTTGATTGCAACAAATTATTAGGAATTCATATTTGGCTGCTGCCCCATTTTAACTTCTTCAGATTAAGGCCTACTGTTTTGATGCAGCGCAGTTCGTAATTTCCTTTACTTCAAGATCTTGGCTGCATTTGTTTGGGTGTTCTAGGAAGGTCCAAATGTTATAACGATAAATGAAGTGTAAATTGCAATCACTTTAAGAACAATGTTTACTCCTGTTTTTGTTTTTATGTTTTTGCACCCCCTCCCCCCCTTTTTTTATTGGAATTGGGGGGGGGGGGGGGGGGGGCGCTCACGGGGGTGTTGGGTCGTGGTGGCCGCACTTGGTGTTTAAACGGGATTACTTCACCCTTTACGCTGCCTGCTTTGTGTCATTGCCAATTTCATGTTTTTGTTTTTCATTTTAGTGTTCAAATGTTTCCGATTCATTGTTTGTTTTTGGAATCCTGGAAATAGGAATCGTGTTTGGTAAAATCATTTGTTTCAGAAGGCATTCTATGTAGTTTGACAAATAATATACACAAGACATAAAAGTAAACAATACATTGCAATCTCTTTGCCAGTAGGCCAAAATATTTATTTCTTAATCTTTTTATGACTTCCTGTAAGGCCTAAAATAACTATGATCATAGGACTTGATGCACTTAATTAGGAGCCGACAAGAAAATGTTGGTCATATTGTCAAACAAAAATGTCACAGAAAAATTGATGTGGGAAACAAATTATAGAGTAGCATTCCAAGAGCAGAGATTTGCAAAAAGCATAATCTACCAAATATGATATATTGTAGAAAAATTGCCATGTGCATTGGGCCTTAGCACAACCCAATTCAGCAAGATATTAAAAAAACATCCTTCCATTAGCTATCAGTCACTGTTGAAGTTGTCTAGTGGATTAGCGAATATCCTTCGATTAGCTATCGGTCACTGTTGAAATTGTCTAGTGGATTAGCTAGGGGTGCAAGTGAGTTAAGCTTACTCACGAGCTACGTGGACTTGACTTGTCCCTTAATTTGATTCTATATGATCCTACCCAAGTTTGATTCAAGTTTGAGCTGCTCGATTTTTTTAATAAGTCGAGTTCGAGTTCAGTAATAGTACTTGAGTCAAGTTTAGAGCCTAATTGAATTTTTTAATTTTATTATTTGATATCATATATGTTATATAATATATATTTTATAAATATGTTTAATATTATATGTACATTATATCTATTTATATATGTATTTAATATTAATTTCTAATAGAGTCGAGTTTGAGTTTTATGAACTTATGGTCGAGTCAAGTTTTGAGTTCATCGATCGAATTCGAGTCGAGTTGAGTTTGAGTATTTTATTCTATCAAGTCGAGTCGACTCGAATACACCCCTAAGCAAGGTAGGCTCGATCTAATTTTTAAAGAGTACGCGATTCACACTTTTTATTTTTTTGGGTACTAATACCATTCTTTTTGTAATAACCACATACATTTCATATTAGATAGTACCCTTTGACCATGAACATAAATACATGAAAGTAGTGTTGAGGAGCATATAAATATTTAGATACTTCGATTTGAATTTTTATCAATTTGAAAAAAAAATGTAATTTTTATTATATTTTTATCTAAATCAGCATAATTTTTAAATTTAATATTTGAAATTCAATTTGTAAACACAAGATAAAAGAATTTATGCTAGCATTAAATGATTTGATAAGAATATTTACAAGTAAGTTGGTGTGCGACTAGAATATTATTTTTAAATATTGGTGGCCTTGCAGACAGGGCCACAGAACAATTAACATATTGTTTTGTCTAGGCATGTGCCTGGGCTGACTTACATAATCGATCTTCCATTTGATTATTGAATCCCTTGACTTTAATAATGTGAACTCCAAGAAATAAAACCTCGGCTCCTCTTACCGTTTTAGTTTTCTTCGGCCAATGGAAGGGAAAGCCTGAACTCGAAACACTGTTTTTGTTATTGAAGGAGCAGAAGTAGGAAGCAGTTGTTTTGCATGATGACGAGCATTATTGTTATTAATTTTTTTTGTGAGTTTTTGCAATTTTTAACACAAATGATTAAGTTTTTTACGTCGATGCTTTGATACCAATTGATGTGAATGGTGTATTCCCAATGGGTCTGGAGGGGGGGGGGGGGTTGAATTTGATATTTAAAAAATTTTAGGTCACCTTTTCGATAATTCAAAATTCACAATTAGTATATCATAGCCTAAGGTCTATCTAAGCAATTATCAATTCCACAGTTATTGAGATATGCGAATAATTAAATCATACACAACAGTTTAAATATAAACATACAAGTACTGGAAAGTAAAGAGTATAGGGAAGAGAATAACACATTTATTTTTATCAAAGTTCAGCTTGTTCAGCCTACGTTCCCGCCTCAAGTTAACTAGTAAGAGGATTTCATTATTTGCTCACTTAACCGGATGGAGCGACGCCGTTTACAATACTCCTTATGAGGCGGAGTCTCCTCGGCTTACTTATGAGCGAAGTCAAACCAGTTTTCCTTACGAGGTGGAGTCACCTTAGCTCAATTCACCAGGCAGAGTCATTTCGTAGGTTTGGTCGATTGGCCACAAGAGCCAATTGGCTGAGTGAACAGGGTCAATCGACTGGGGCTATTTTGTACTAACTTAGTCGGTCGGCTGAGGCTTTAGAAACCTGGCCCAAGTTAAGGTCGGTCGACCGAGGTTCTTGTAAAAATCAATTTTAACCCTGTTTTTGACCTTAAAATTATTTTAAAACCTTTGTGAGAATTAGGCATTTTTAGAAAAGGTTTTTCATGATAGTGTTGGTCTCCTATGGTCTGTCTATGGTCATCTAAGCATTTAATCACATCATGCAAGCCAAGCATTATTACAGACATTTCTAAACTAAATGTAATTACAACTGAAATAAATGTCTTCTTTCTACTTTACTCTTCAATCTTCAATGGAATACGCCAAAAAGAGGTGGCCTTTAAGTCCTTCATGGTTTTTATTTCCCTTTTCCTTATGTGTGAGATGAAATATGAACATGTCCATGTACTAGACACACACATTAGATACTTGTGCTTTGTCAGCATTAAAATAGGGTTTAGACTCAAAAAGTCAACAATATGAAATTATTTTGAGCTAGTGAAATGACAATTATGGTGTGATCCTAAGATAGGGGTGAATTGAGTTTTAAAAATTTTTAACTGAATTAAATTTAAGTCGATTCACCACATATCATATCTCATTCAAAATATACGCGTGTATGTAAAATAATTAAAAATGAATACTGACATACTTGAGTGGAGCATATTTGTTTTGAGTATGGAAAGAGGAGGACTTCAGATCATAACCCATTGATTATTCTATTTCATAGAAATCTACATCGGTATGGTCCTTCTCCCTTCAGGTATCAGAGTATGTGGAGCACGCACCAGTCTTTTAAGTCTTGCGTGGAGGAAGCCTGGAGGGAGGAGTCTCATGGTTCGGGTTTATTTAGACTTGTTGGAAAATTGAAACATACGAAAGTTGCAATTCGAAATTGGAACAAACAGGTTTTTGGACATGTACAACAGAATATTAAAAAATTGGAGGAAAGTATGGAGGTTCTAGAGGCTCAGCTTCAGGAAGGGTATTCGCTAGAAATGGAGGAAGATTTTTTTCTTACTAAACTCGAGCTGGAAGCATGGGAAAAGAGGGAGGAGATTTGTATTTCTCAGCTAACCAAAAAGAAATGGTTAGAGGCGGGGGATAACAATACAAAGTTCTTTCATGCATTTGTGAACCAAAGGAGGAAGAAGACTATGATTCATTTATTGAAACTTCTAAATGGAGAAGTGTTGGATTCTATGGAAGCTGTTCATGAGGGCGCAGTAAGGTATTTTCGAACTTTCTTAATAGGTGTAGGACCTAATCGAACAGCTAACTTGGTTGATATAATATCTCCTATGGTTTCTGAAGAGGAGAATATTAATCTTTGTCATGAACCGTCTGAGGTGGAGATAAGGGATGCTATTCTTTCTATCCCGAGAAATAGTAGCCCAGGTTTGGATGGTTTTGGCTCGGCTTTTTTCCAGGATTGCTAGGATATTGTAAAAGAAGACATGATCGATGCAGCTAGAGATTTTTTGCTCGGTCCCCTCTTCCTAGATTTTATTCTGCATCTTACATTGTTTTAATCACAAAAGTTCAGAATCCTCAGAATTTTGACAAGTTTAGGCCTATTAGTCTTTGTAGTGTTATCTATAAATTTTTTTCAAAAATTATTGTTGCAAGGATGACAGGTTTATTGTCTGCTTTGATTTCTCCGGAACAGGGAGCTTTCATTCTTGGTAGAAGTATATTTGAAAATATTTCTTTGGCATAAGAAATGGTTCATTCTCTGCATAAGAAGTCTAATGGTGAAAATGTAATGATCAAAGTGGACATGGCTAAGGCATATGATAGGGTCGATTGAGATTTTTTAAACTTGGTTCTGGAAAGCTTTGGTTTCTCACGAAGATTCTGTGGTTTAGTGGCGGAATGTGTTTCCTCTCCTTGGTTCTCCATTATGATGAATGACACTTATAAAGGTTTATTTAAACCTTCTCTAGGGCTTTACCAAGGAGATCCTTTATCTCCTTATCTATTTATTATTTTACAAGTTCTCTTTCGGCTTCTAAAGAAAAATTTTATGGAGAATAAGATAGGGACTTACTATCATCCTCGTGGGGCGCCTTTGGTATCTTACCTTCTCTATGCGGATGACATTCTTATTTTTTCCAATGACAAGAGAAGTTCCATTTGAATGCTTATTAATACTTTGAAGAAGTATGAGGATTGGTCTGGTCAATTGATAAATAAAGAAAAGTCAAGTATTTTTTTGTCAAAGAGAATTGCTTTTGCTCGAAAGAGATCTCTGTTAAGGACAACTGGCTTTGCGGAAGGCATTTTTCCTACTACATATTTGGGTGTTCCTTTGGTATCGGGTCGTCTTACGCCCTGTATTTTAGAGCCCCTAGTTGAAAAATTGAGGAAAAAGATAGCGGGTTGGAAATTTAAGCTTTTATTTCAAAGGGGCCGCCTAATTTTAATTAAGCATGTATTATCATTAATGACGGTTCATCAATTGGCGGTATTGGACATTCCTACTACTGTCTTCAAAAAGATAAATTCTATGTTATCGAAATTTTTTTGGAGTGGAGTAAATGATAAAAGGAAAAATGAATTGGTGTTCCTAGTCTAATATATGTAAGCCTATTTGTGAGGGTGGTTTGAGTGTTAGAGATTTGGAGGAGGTAAAAAAATCATTGCTTATGAAGTTTGTGTGGAGATTGTTAACTATGGATCTATGGACTCAATTCTTTAAAGCCAAGTATTTGTATAAGAAACACCACTTAAGAGAAATGAAACTAGAGAAAGGAACCAAATTTTGGAGATCGATTGTTCGTGTGATTCCTGAAGTTTTAGAGCATGTCCGTGTTCGAATTAAAGAAGGGTCAGCTTCTTTCAGGTTTGATCGTTGGTTAGCCTCCGGCCCCCTTTGTGCTAAGGTTTAGGAAATCAGTAACCATAAGCTTCGAACTCGAGATTGTTGGGATATAGATGGGTGGAATGTTGATTTATTAGTGGATCTGTTGGGTGAAGATCAGGCTGATTTATTAGTGGATCTGTTGGGTGAAGATCAGGCTGAGGAAGTAATGAACTCTGCTATTTCTTGCAAGGAGGGTCCAGATACAGTAATTTGGGAACCTTCAACAGATGGGAAATTCACCACGGCAAGTGCTTGGGAAATTAAAAAGGAGCATAAAGAGGAATTCTCAGTTGCAAAATGGATCTGACATCCTATGTTGCCAAAAAGGGTGTCAATTTGTATGTAGAAGTCTTGGTTTGCTTGTCTTCCGGTTGATACTCGTATTAAAGAAGTAGGTGTCCAGATGACCTCTCGATGTGATTGTTATTCAAATGCCAAGATTGAATCTCTCGATCATGTGTTTTGCACCGGATCTTTTGCTCAGGAGGTATGGAAAAAAAGCAGCAGTGGCGTTGGGTGTTAATTGTATGACAATGAGTACTTGGAAAGGCAGAGTTAATGTCTGGTTTAGTTGTGCAAGACGGGTGTTAGAATTTGTGTATTCCCAAGAGGGGGGGGGGTGAATTGGAATTTAAAACTTTTTCTCCTAGGTTAATGTATTCAACAACAGTATATGCACAACCTAGGGCATGTCTATGCAATTTCCAAATGCGTAGATAAATATAATATGAAAATTAAGTCATACACATCATTCACCCATAACATACATGTGCGGTAAATGTAAAGTGCGGAAATGTAAGCAAACACACGATATGTTATCGGGGTTCGGCCAACTGTGCCTACGTCCCCGCCTCAAGCTCGCAAGCTTGAGGATTCCACTAGTAGCTCACTTAAGGGTGGAGCGACACCGTTTACAACCAGGTCAAATTAACATAGGGCTGACCTCAACCTTAACCAGGTCAATTAGCGGGGCTGACCTCAACCTACACGCCATAACAGGACAACGCATCTAGCTTTCCTAACCGGGTCTAAGCCAATCCGGGACTATTCCAGGGCTAATCTCCCTCTTCAGGCCCGTGCCTGGAAATACAATAGATTTGAAATACAATCAAATGGTACAGTGATTGTGCTTTCAAGTAAAGCAGATATGTACCCAAATTCGCGCAATAATATACACCACAAATATGAAATAATTTGTAAGCTCAATGTGGTCTAAGATGTCAACTCTCAAATAGATTTACTATTGTTGTAATGAGTGCGTGAGAGTGCAAACCTAAGTGATCTTTGTATCACAGGATATTCAATCTAAGTGCTCAAACAAAGATATTATCCAAACTTCATATATTTCAATCAACAAGTTTTCTCAATACATATATGTATATGAAGCTCTAGCAACGTATAAATTTGGTTTGCAAAAGGATATTCAATCTTTGTATTCAGCAAGGGATATATGAGTTAGCGAATATTGCAACAAAGATTTTATCACACTAGTAAATATCTCATCAAATATTTTCAAGATAAAAACACAGTAGATATTTGAAAATATTTTTGCAACCAAAAACAAATACAATCTTCTTAAGATGTTGCAATGAAGGTGCAAATCTTAAAAGATCTATCAAAGTTTTCTTAGGATAGACTTATTCACAAAGTCTCCTAAGAATACTTAGGTTTAGCTCTCAATGAAAATAAATCAATCAAAAATGAATGGGAGAGCAAACCTATCAACTATAAATACTCAATCGACTTACAGAGGATTTAAGAGATCGAAGAAGGTAAGCATGAGTGAATGGGGATTGGATACGAGTATTATAGGATTTGAGATTTTCAGAGAATTTCTCTTAATCAATATTTTTAATCCCCTTGCTAATTATCCTAAATGAACTCATATATATAGGTAAGGGAGAAAATATGACCGTTGGGGACCTATTGGGTATTATTAGAAAAGTTTAATTACGTTTAAGACATTTTAACCCTGTTTAAAAAATTATTAACCGCGGTAAAAATAGGAGCAACCCGAGAAGTCCGGTCGACTAGAAATGGTTCGGTCGACCAGGACTCAAATGGCTCGGTCGACCAGGGGTGTTTTGAACTGAGTGGTCGGTCGACCGAGGAAGGGCGATTTTCCAAAATTTTGAGGTTCGGTCGACCAGACCGTTAGGAATTCTCCGGAGACCCTTCGGTCGACCAGGTAGTTGGAGTACAAAAAGTGCTCGGTCGACCGGGAGGTCAAAATATTGACTCCCAGGTGGTTCGGTCGACCGATGTCAAATGAACTAAATGGTCTCGGTCAACCGGGACCTAGGTCAACGGTTGACCGAGGTAGGGTTCGGTCGACCAGGCAAAAAATGAACTGTTTTGGCCGGTCGACCGAAAGTGCACCAAGTGTGCATTTCGGTCCCGTATTGACCCAAACAAGTCCTATTCAAATGCTTAATAAACATATGTGAAATATGTGTGTCCTAAGGTCACTTGGGGTCCAATTTGAAGACACCGAAAAAGTTTGGTGTCGGTCGACCTGCACCCTAAGGTCTTTCTACGGTCCTTTCTCATTCATGGTTCGGTTTGAGCTTACATAATACATCATACGTGTGATGTGTGTGAGCTTATTACAAACCAAATGCCCTAATTATTATTACAAACCAATATAGATATATTACAAAGAATATGATTTGGCCTTCAAGCTTTTGTTGCTTTGTGCACATCTTGATCTTATCATTCTTGATTCTTGTACAAAAACTCAAACACTCATTAGATACAATGAGTATTTTTCATAATCAAAACTGGGCGTGACCAATAAGGTCAACAATCTCCCCCTTTTTGATGATGACAAATACGACAGTCAAAAATATAGGGTTAAGCCTAAGAGGGCTCCCCCTCACAATATGCATCTAATGTGTTGAAACAAATCCATTATTTTTGCCTTTTTCATCTCCCCCTTTTGGCAACGGCAAAAAGGGCCATTTGAATTTAAAATCCTAAGTAATGGGTGATCAGTATACTCATGCATGAGTATACTTATGCATGATGAGTTTTGGAAGGGTTTTGGAAAAATTTTAGCAGAGTGCCGTTTGTAATTCGGACTTTCCAAAAGATATCCTGTATAAGTATGACCTGTTTGAGTTTAAATTTCCTAACAATTTATCCACAACTACTCAAACAGTTCAGTATGGTCCAATTTCAACAAGTGAAATATTAGTTATAAACATGAATTGGACAAGTTGTGCAATAAAGGTATACGGTGTGCACATAATCAATATAATTGGTGATTACAAGGTTCAGATGTCATAGCAAACCTGATTAAACCAGAAATATACACAAACCATTTAACAATGAAAATATATCATAAGACCCGTGGAAGATTTGAGTTAAGGATACACGACATATGATACCTAAAAGAAGGTTTGAGCATAAATAGTCTAACTAGTTTACATGCATTTTCACATATTATCAATGAACCAGTTATATAATGCAACACCCTTAAGATATTTCATGACATAAGATTTCAATACATGGAAGACACAAGTCATGAAGGCATGTAAGCATACTAGCAAGACATACAATATATCCATTATGAGTTCAGTTCTTGCTTTTATAAATAGATATAGATATGCATATATATATGATACATATATATATATATATATATATATATATATATATATATATATATTCCCCTTTGATATGTGCAAAAGGTGTTGGGGGAAGTTGCTTGAAGAGAAGAGAACTCTACTTTTAAGATAATCAAGCAACATTTTTCTGGGCAGTCAATTAAGCGCATACTAAATTATAACCAAAAAAATCATAACCATGATGATTCCAAAAACAAATTTAAAATTCACATGCAAGATCATATGACAAATCAAGTAACGGTGGCAACAGGAACATATTTCAAATTTACGATTAAAGCATTCCATTTAAGCACAAGCCACACTTGATCTAAAGGTAGATATAATCCATACATATTTTGTGAGGAAGACAAGATAGATATTTGTTTTTAGATGCTTCCCCTAAATGTATGCAGATTATGAAACAATTACTTCACATGTATATATACATTTTGTACACACAAGTAATGTTTCAATTTATTTGGGCAAATATCTACAGAGAATTTGGCAGCATGCTGGCTGTAGATAGGACATTTCCCAAATTTTACCAGCACAAAAACGTTCTCAAACAGACAGTATTAAAGAAGTAAGGCACACGAGAACATATCATCTACTAGTAGGCAATTCTCAACAACTACATCCGCCATGCAGTAGGCATTCTATACTACTCATGCATTTTAATACCCTACACAATTAACCACAAGAACATGCACGTCAAGAAACTACAGATGTATATATATATATATATCATAAATAACCAAGGTAGTATGTCAATAATATCATGAGAGTACAAGAGAAAGCAAAAGAGCTGTTTTATTTAATACAGACTAGATGATATAAAATAACAACAAAAAAAATCAAGGCCACGCTATCTGATCTGTGGACAACTCTGGAGTCTAGATCTCCCCTTCATCATCTCCTCCATCCTCTCCTCCGTCACCACCATCGGCAGCATCAAAATCAAAGTCCATCGTCATCCGATCTCTCTCATCCTGCATCTCCTAAATGCGGTCACTCAGCTCACTGAAGCCAGCTATCATGGTCTGCTCCAAATCTGTAAGGCGGCTATCAGTGGAGATGGAGTGCTGCTGGAACTCTTGCCTAAGTGCAACGGATGACGATGCCAAGTCCTGCAAGTCTGACTGGACTGATCCTCGAAACTGTATGAACATGTCAGACAGGCCAGAAATGGCAGCCATGATATCCACATTCGATGGCTGTGGAGGCTGTGGTGGCTCCTGTGGGGCCTCAACATGTGCTGCAGCTGCTCTAGAGGGCGCCCAAATGTTCCCTATGAGCTCATACCCCATCAGTCTAAGGGTCACTCTAGAGAAGGTGTCCGCCGATCGTCTCCTCTTCAGTGAAGCCACATTCGTCCTCGTGACTCCAATATTCCTGAACAGCTTGTTCAGGATTCCCCCATATGGCATGATCACTCGGCGGCCAATCGTCTTGGCCATCATCCAACGGATAATTAAACTCGGCAGGTCCAACTTCTTTCGAGCAAAGAGGCACCACATGACGAAGCAATCTAAAAAAGAGACATGCACTCTAGATCCGGCCTTGGGCAGGACATTGTATATGATCAGATGGTGCACGATCCTAGCCTCTAAGCTGAACTGTCTGTACTGGGGAGGATGGATCTGGCTAGCAGTGCCTGGATCAGACATGGTCAGATTGGCGAATGTGGATACGGTAAATCCCTGATCAAGGATCTAGGAGTTACCCACCTTGGGGCACTTAAAATTGCCACGGCTAATGTCTAGGACGTCAGATATATATTGTGCGTCAAAGCGCACATCTGTCCTCAAAACACGGGAGAAGTACCCGTTCTCATCATTGCCAAGGTTGGCATAGAACATCCTAACGAATGTCGGGTAATGTCCCCCAGGCTGGTAGGAGATAAAGGATCTCCACCCCTGATACTCGAACATATCCAATATATTCTGAAAATATTGACCCATAAAGATTAAGTCGAGTATCTTACCAAGTATAGCCTCCTTGGGACGGAACTCCCGTATGTACCGCATCTTGCATCTGTCTGAGAGAAAGTACTCATCCTCGGCATGTGTAAGATCGTGGGCTTCAATGTGAGCCATGATGATGATGGTATGAGGCTTGGAAACTGGGTTTACTAGGAACTGGGAAGGATCTCTCAAGATTTCTCGTGCAAATGAGCTGAAAAACGAAGGAAACATATATATATATATATATATATATATCGCAGCTCGGTCGACCAGAACTAGATACGGTCGACCGACGCTTCAGATTTCCTAGGCACCGACACATGTCGATCGATCGAGGCGAAAATGAACTAGGATGGCCGGTCGACCGTAAGGGTATATTGTGCCATGTTTCGGTCGACCGAGGGGAAACCGAGACTTCTGGTCGATCGAGAGAATTTGTTCATGAGGGTTTGGTCAACCGATGGGGGTCAAAGTCAACATGCACTGGTTGACCGGGGCGGTTTATAACTGAAGTGCTCGGTCGATCGAGCATAGTGGATTTTCCCGATTTTTCTTGATTTTTGATCCAAGGTTCTCCCTAAGGTCCAGATTTGATGTGTAACAGTATAGCCATGATTCCTAGGGGTTCTTGGTGAAGAGATATCACTCAAATGAGGTGCGTACCGAGAATAAACTTATCGACCTATTTTAGGTATCGGGCACTACGGAGTATGCAGCTTTTCTTAACTTGTGTTCTATGGTGATTAGAGAGTATCTTGCAGAAATGATAGCATAAAGGAGTAAGGATGTGAACCAATGAGTGAGTGAAAACTCACGGAGTATGATCGTGATTTTGGTGAGGACTACCTATGAAGAGGATAGGTGAGTGCGTATACCAAGATTGTCATTATGAGCAACGACCACTTTTTAATCCTTTTGTTATCACAACCTTTTAAACTTAAGCTTAGGAACTAAGGAAACATATCAAGAAACTATTTTCGATTTGAATTTGTCTTTCCTTAAGTCCTACGAGGTTTGCTTCGCTGATTATCCATCTCATTTCCTTTTCTAGTCCTTTCACACTTCTTAGTAAGCAATTAAACCACGTATGCCACACAGATTTGCAAAATAAGCAGGTATAGAATACACGTGAAGGATTGTGCTTATTTATTCCATCTTTCTTTAGTGAGACTAGACTATTGGTTCTATATAAGCAACCCGAACCCTTTTTGAAATGAGTTCTCTCTTTAGATCCGAAGGGTTTATTATGATTATTCGTATCATTTTTAATCTCAAGAGTAATTTTCGAATAATCATCTGTTTCTTCATCCAAGCATGCAATATTCAATATCTTCTCAACCTTTTTCTTTTCAAGAATAGCATGAAAGTTTTTTAGCCCCTTTAATTGTTTTGCTATTCTTTTGTTATCATTCTTTAGACGTATTTCATGCTTAGAGATTCTAACTAGAAACTTGTGCATTTTCAATAAGGTATTTTCTAGTTCTTCATGTGATAGCATGCTTTTAATATTCAAATTAGCACATGATTCACCAAAAGAATTATCACAACAGTTTTCATACGAATCATTGCATGCATGCTCAATAGGACTATCATGAAGTACAAGGGATGATTCATTCCATAATATGCTGCAACATTCAATATATGAATCATCACAAACATCACTATCAAAACTATTATGATATCCAACAGATGGTCCAGCATTTGATATGTTACAAAAACAAACATATGATTCATCACAAGATTTTTCATAACAAACATCACATGAACCATTTACAGCATTATCAGCAGATGATTCAGTATATGACCTAATCCAGCATTCATCATCAATTGGGCTAGAGTGAGAATCATATACCTCGTCGTTGATGTCTAGCTCATGAATTACCTCTTCTTGATTATCTGAAGGAGTTACCATCTCCGTTTCCTGGGATTTTCCATATTGCTTTTCTAATTTATCCCAGATTTCCTGTGCAGTCTGATATGCCCCAAACTCAACAAAAATATCAGAATCTAACGCAAGATATAACATGTTCATGGCATTTGAATTAATCATATCAAAATCATTTTCATTTATTTGTGCACATCTTCCTTTGGCAGTCACAAGCCAGACCCTCCAGTCCATAGATTTCAAGAATATGGTCATTCTAACTCTCCACATGGTGTAGTTGACACCACAAAATATTGGAGGACTGGAAAGTGACTGTGCCTCAACGAATGGGGATACACCAATGTCAGCCATTGTGATCTTTTTACAAAAACATTTAAGTCAAGTGCAACGAGGCTCTGATACCAATTGTTAGAATTTGTGTATTCCCAAAAGGGGGGGTGAATTGGAATTTTAAACTTTTTCTCCTAGGTTAATGTATTCAACAACAGTATATGCACAACCTAGGGTCTGTCTATGCAATTTCTTTCCAAATGCGTAGATAAATATAATATGAAAATTAAGTCATACGCATCATTCACCCATAACATACATGTGCGGTAAATGTAAAGTGCGGAAATGTAAGCAAACACACGATATGTTATTGGGGTTCGGCCAACTGTGCCTACGTCCCCGCCTCAAGCTCGCAAGCTTGAGGATTCCACTAGTAGCTCACTTAAGGGTGGAGCGACACCGTTTACAACCAGGTCAAATTAACATAGGGCTGACCTCAACCTTAACCAGGTCAATTAGCGGGGCTGACCTCAACCTACACGCCTTAACAGGACAACGCATCTAGCTTTCCTAACCGGGCCTAAGCCAATCCGGGACTATTCCAGGGCTAATCTCCCTCTTCAGGCCCGTGCCTGGAAATACAATAGATTTGAAATACAATCAAATGGTACAGTGATTGTGCTTTCAAGTAAAGCAGATATGTACCCAAATTCGCGCAATAATATACACCACAAATATGAAATAATTTGTAAGCTCAATGTGGTCTAAGATGTCAACTCTCAAATAGATTTACTATCGTTGTAATGAGTGCGTGAGAGTGCAAACCTAAGTGATCTTTGTATCACAGGATATTCAATCTAAGTGCTCAAACAAAGATATTATCCAAACTTCATATATTTCAATCAACAAGTTTTCTCAATACATATATGTATATGAAGCTCTAGCAACGTATAAATTTGGTTTGCAAAAGGATATTCAATCTTTGTATTCAGCAAGAGATATATGAGTTAGCGAATATTGCAACAAAGATTTTATCACACTAGCAAATATCTCATCAAATATTTTCAAGATAAAAACACAGTAGATATTTGAAAATGTTTTTGCAACCAAAAACAAATACAATCTTCTTAAGATGTTGCAATGAAAGTGCAAATCTTAAAAGATCTATCAAAATTTTCTTAGGATAGACTTATTCACAAAGTCTCCTAAGAATACTTAGGTTTAGCTCTCAATAAAAATAAATCAATCAAAAATGAATGGGAGAGCGAACCTATTAACTATAAACACTCAATCGACTTACAGAGGATTTAAGAGATCGAAGAAGGTAAGCATGAGTGAATGGGGATTGGATACAAGTATTATAGGATTTGGGATTTTCAGAGAATTTCTCTTAATCAATATTTTTAATCCCCTTGCTAATTATCTCAAATGAACTCATATATATAGGCAAGAGAGAAAATATGACCGTTGGGGACCTATTGGGTATTATTAGAAAAGTTTAATGACGTTTAAGACATTTTAACCCTGTTTAAAAAATTATTAACCACGGTAAAAATAGGAGCAACTCGAGAGGTCTGGTCGACCAGAAATGGTTCGGTCGACCAGGACTCAAATGACTCGGTCGACCAGGGGTGTTTTGAACTGAGTGGTCGGTCGACCGAGGAAGGGCGATTTTCCAAAATTTCGAGGTTCGGTCGACTGGACCCTTTTGAATTGTGTGGTTCGGTCGATCAGACCGCTGGGAATTCTTCAAAGACCCTTCGGTCGACCAGGTAGTTGGAGTACAAAAAGTGCTATGTCGACTGGGAGGTCAAAATGTTGACTCCCAGGTGGTTCGGTCGACCGGTGTCAAATGAACTAAATGGTCTCGGTCGACCGGGACCTAGGTCAACGGTTGACCCAGGTAGGGTTCGGTCGACCAGGCCAAAAATGAACTGTTTTGGCCGGTCGACCGAAAGTGCACCAAGTGTGCATTTCGGTCCCGTATTGACCCAAACAAGTCCTATTCAAATGCCTAATAAACATATGTGAAATATGTGTGTGTCCTAAGGTCACTTGGGGTCCAATTTGAAGACACCGAAAAAGTTTGGTGTCGGTCGACCTGCACCCTAAGGTCTTTCTACGGTCCTTTCTCATTCATGGTTCGATTTGAGTTTACATAATACATCATACGTGTGATGTGTGTGAGCTTATTATAAACCAAATGCCCTAATTACTATTACAGACCAATATAAATATATTACAAAGAATATGATTTGGCCTTCAAGCTTTTGTTGCTTTGTGCACATCTTGATCTTATCATTCTTGATTCTTGCACAAAAACTCAAACACTCATTAGATACAATGAGTATTTGTCATAATCAAAACTGGGCGTGACCAATAAGGTCAACAACGGGCCTCACAGTTATGCATTTTGGTAGGTCTTATACTTAGTCTCATCATCTGGAGACTCTGGACTCGTCGATGTAGAGCCAAGATGGAATCAATTCATGATTCAGTAAGAACTGTGTGACTTGATATTAAATATTGGTTGAGATCCATTTTAGACAAGTTAAATAAATGTGCACCTAGTTCTTGCACGGATATTGTAGTCCTTCGTGTTGTGGATATTCAAGTAAAAAATATGGGGGTTCGTCTTCCTCGTGTAGTCAGATGGTGTAAACCTAGGATAGGTTGGGTTAAATTGAATGTGGATGGGAGCTGTAGAGGTAACTTAGGGAATTGTGGTGGTGGAGGCGTGATAAGAGATGAAAAAGGTTTATTTAAAGTAGCTTTTTCCTCATTATTGGGTTATGGAACAAATAACATGGCTGAATTGAAGGCGATTATTTTAGGGATTAATCTATGCAAAGATCTCGGATTTGATCAAGTGAAGATTGCATGTGACTCTGTTTTGTTGGTTTAGTGGATAAATTTTGGGAAGTGCTCGGTTTGGAACTTATGGGATTTGTGGGAAGAACTTATGCTAGCATTAAGAGGCATACAATTCAAAGTGAAACATGTTTATAGGGAGGCGAATAAAAGTGCAGATTTCTTTACCAAACAGGGTGAATCTGGTATTTTTCGATCATATAGTTGCCAAGATGATCTTCCTCAGCAAGTCAGGGGGATGATTCAATTGGACTTGTTGGGTTTTCCTTCTTTGCGTTTATGATGTTTTGTGTTATTATACTTTTAGTGGTTTAGTTTCTTAGTTTTTTTTGTTTGCTGGTGTTTGGTTTTTTGGTTTGGTTTATGTTGGTTAAGTTAGTTTTAGGGTCTTGGAATTTGCTTTTATTGTCCCAAAGTTTCAAAATTGGAACCACGGTTTTCCTCCGCCATAAGTGAGGGGTTTTCAAATAAAGTTAAGAGGTGTCGCCCTCTTTTACCAATATATATATATATATATATATATATATATATATATATATATATATATATTATTTAACTTAAATGTGTGCATGCAAAATAGTTATAATCATAAATGAACAAGCATACACATACTGAATTTAAAGTGTAGAAATTAAATGTGTGTGTGAGAGAGAGAGAGAGAGAGAGAGAGAGAGAGAGAGAGACGCACAGATTTCTTACTGAGGTTCAGCCAATACTACATACGTTCCCGCTTTAGGCATACCCCCAATGATTCTATTAACCTACTCACTTAGCCGGGAGGAGCAAAAGCCGTTTACACTCTCCTTACGAGGCTGAGCCACAACCAATACTCCTTGCAGGGCGGAGTCTCCCCAACTTAATTACAAGGTTGAGCCACAACCAGTTCTCCTTACGAGGCGGAGACACCTCGGTTCACTTTCTGGGCAGAACCAAGCCATACATCCTTTGACAGGAAGGTGCACCTCCTAGCTCACCTAATCGGGTTCGAGCCAAACTGGGACTACTTTACGGGGCAGGGTCTCCCCCGCTCAATTTACAGGCTGAGACAAACTGGTACATAAAACAATTTTTGTACATAACAAATGCTTCTGAAAAACAAGTAGGGATGTACACTTTGAAACTCTAAAATGCACTCTCGTATGATATGATTTATGCTCAAGAGAGTAAGGGTGTTTTCAAAATAAATTTGCAATCTTTGAAGATGATGTATATGATAAATACTCAAAGATTTAAACCCCATAAAATATTTCTCTAAAAATATTTTTCAAAGAATAACAAGATAACCTAGCGTTTTTGCTCTTAAGAATATTTTTGCAAAAATGAATATATATGATCCTTGATGTTGAGTGAAATATGCAATAAGAGCTTCAAAGATCTAAATGTAATAAATATTTTCTCCAACAAAGATTTGCAATAAAAAGTTTTTGGAGAAGTTATGATTTATGTAAAAAAAAAAAAAAATTGCAATAAATACAATGTAAGCTATAGATGTGCAAAGATTCAAAGGTTATAACAAGTTTTCCCAAGAATATTTATCTAGAAAATATATGGGAGAAACCTCAAGCTTACTCTCAAAAATGGTTTTCAAATATCAAGGCTTGTGTGAGAGTAAATACTCTCGAGTAAAATAAATGATCAAATAAAATGCTCTCTCCTAAATTTTTTTTTTCAATGAATGAGTGAAAGAGAGTTGGAGAGAGTATAAAATTTTTGCCTCAAAGAAATTTTTGGAATCAAAATGTTGTGGGGGAACTTTGATTTAAAAAATAGGCCAAAATATTTGAGAGAATTTTTTGGCTAATCAAAGTTATTAATTAAACTTATGGAAGGGGTATATATAGAGTTTTGGAATTTTTGACCGTTGAGGAACACATAGGGTATTTTTCAATTTGTTTAATTAAAAAATTAATCCTAATCAGCGCTAAAAAATTAAAAAACCCGAGAGGTTCGGTCGACCATGGGCTTCGCTAGTTGTCTGACCTCAGTTAAAATTTGAATTTTCAAAGGGGCTCTATCGACTGGCTTGGGCGATTTTCTGAACCTACGTAGGTTCGGTCGGCTGAGGCTTAAGCCTGTCTGCTGGTTGTTAGATCGGTCAGTTAAGGAATTTTTTGAACTAAACTGGTTGGTCGGCCGAGGTATAGAGAACAGACCAAAATGTATGGCCGGTTAGCTAGGCATAGTAGTTATAAAAGTGGTTGGTCGATCAAGCTTGGACAAAATTACAATTTTGCCCTTAGGGCATGGTTAGTCGGCTGAGGTATTTTCAACGTGAGAGGGTCGGTCGACCGAGACAGTTAAAAACCAAATTTTTGTTCGATTTTGATCCAATATGATTTAAATCTTTTTTGTATGATTTTAGTTTTTATGAAAAAGATCTTTCATGAAAGTGTTGGGTGCCCTAAGGTCTGTCTATGATCATTCTGAGCTGAACATCATATCATGCAGGATATGCATTATTACAAACCAAATATATAAAAACTAAATGCTATTACAAATTAAAAATAATATGTCTTCTTCTTTTTCTTCTTCTTCTTCCTCTTCTTTTACTTTTTTGTCTTTCATGGAATACGCCAAGTGTATAAGCTTTACGTTCCTCCTGACTTCCATTTGCCCTTCACTGTATGTGCATGTTAAGATATAGACCTGTTCAAACACTAAATGCACATATGAGATAATTTTGCTTTGTTAGCATCAAAATAAGGATCAGACTCAAAAAGTCAACAATATCCCCCTTTTTTTATGATGACAAACATATAAGAGCAAAATGAGTTCAGCTTGAAAAGGTTTCCCCTTACAATATGCATAATTTAATGATATAGACAATATAACACAAACATATCAAGAAAGAAGACATTACAAATAATCATGCATTTAGTTTTCGCATTAAAGCACATTAAAGCTTAGATTTTTACCCTTATATTATTTGCCCTTATATTTGTCCCTCATATAAACAATTTAGAATTTTGCTCATAAGTCTCTTCCCCTTTTGACATTAGCAGAAATGGCTAAGTTAAGTAGAAAATAATTTTAGCATTTAGTACATTTTTAGCTTAAAAGAGAGATTCCTCCTTTTTTGAAATAATTTTTATTTTACTCAAAAGATCCTCTCCCCTTTTGGCATTTATTCACACAAAATAATATAACTGGTCATTAATAAAATGTCATGATAAACAAGGTTAGACCAGAGATATCCTTAATCCATTGCAGTTTACACATTATATAAGACCAGCACAAGATTGGAATTTAAAGCATGCGACATATGAAAAAGTAGATTTGAGCATAAAATCGGTCTAACTAGTTCATATGCATTTCATGTATAATCAATGAACCAGTTATGCAACACCCTTAAATTTTTTTGAAATTTCATTACATAAAATTTTAAAACAACGATAGCACAAGTCATGAAGCATTTAAGTTCATAAGCAAGAAACAAATATGTCTCATTTCTTGAGACCATATATCACCTTATGATTATCAATAAATGCTTGGAGGCTATGCTTACTGAAAAAGAAACTTTAATTCAAAAATCAAGGAAGCAATATTTTTATCTTGGTTTAGCTTTTAAGAGCAGAGCAAAAAAATGACCAGAAAAATACAACCATATGGATCCTAAAGATATTAGAAGACAGGGATCATATGGCAAACTTAAAGATCTTGTGGCAAAGCAAACATATCTTCATTTAAGACTTTTCAATAAAATCATCATAATTTAGCACATGTCACAATAAATTTAAGTTGGATCTAAGCCAAAGATATTGGTGAGCATAATAAGATAAGAATTTATTTTTAGATGTTCCTCCTTTCGATATGGATCTAAGCCAAAGATATTGGCCACAAATGCATCATAAAATATATATTGAGACATATTATAGAGCTCATGAACCCAAGAACAATCCACAGCGAATCATAAATCCATAAAAGCTGGATATGATGTTCAGGGTTTTCAGAAGAGCCTTAATGTTCAAGAAGCGAAATACGTGTGATGCATATGAGTCCTTTTTGCTCTTTTTCTAGAGATGGAGCTCAACTCCCCTATATGTTCTTATGCCTGCATTTTCAACAAAGGATGAAAATTAATATTCTTTTATCATTCACTTATCCTTTAAATATTTAAGCATGCATTTTATCTTTATCATTTTAGTGCATGAATTATGGACTTTTGATTATTTTGAAAAAAAAATTAATGAAATTTCAACAGCATGCCTTATGTAAATAGAGCATTTCCAAAAAAATAAAATAAAATTCATGCACCAAAAATCTGGTTGTTTACATCAAGTAATTCAATTTAAGCATGCAACAACCTAGAGTATCTACCAGCATGCGATTCACATCACTGCATCAACCATGCAGGTGACAATCAACATAAGCATGCGTTCCAATAGATTCATCAACAATTTATATAAAATATAAACTATCCATCAAATATGATTAAGCATTTACGTGAAAGATGGATTGTAAGTGTTCAGTGC
The DNA here is from genome assembly GCF_029873635.1 of Malania oleifera. Taxonomy (NCBI): domain Eukaryota; kingdom Viridiplantae; phylum Streptophyta; class Magnoliopsida; order Santalales; family Ximeniaceae; genus Malania; species Malania oleifera. Next base: position 32,888,590 of record NC_080424.1, read on the forward strand.
ATCAATATAATTAACAATCCATAGAATAAGTTTAAACATTTAATGAGAAATGGATAGTGGTATTCAGCACTCAAATCATCCAATCTAAAATGATAAACAAAAACACAATAAAAGTGCTATTCAGCCCTCAAATCATCCAATCTAAAATGATAAACAAAAACACAATAAATTATTTATTAGATGAGATTTTAAATTTCCTACTCCCCCTCAGTTATGCAGCCCAAGCATTAAATTTTTTAATAAAGCACATTTGTCTTTTATATACTTAAACTTAACTAATATTTTCTAATATGGGGATGAGTTTATGAGTTCCTTAGATTTAACTTAGCATTTGACAATGATTGATCATTTAAGCTCAATGATGAGTTTAGGATTATACATTACATAGCATAAGATCAATTTCCTAAAACTTACTACTATGTGATGGACAAATTATGCTATATTTAAGATTTTTAAATTTAGGCATATATATAGCATTGTGAGTCTTTTAACAAATAAGTACTCATTTGTCCATTTGAGGGGGATTCACAAAATACTTATGCTATAGCCAATATTATCGTATAATACCCAATTGAAATGATATATATATTAAGCATAGATTGGGCATATCAATGAAACTTTTAAACATGACTAGCTTTTCTATAGTTCTTAGTATAATAATAGTGCATACTAATATTTGGAATTTTAAGCACAAGACACTATTTAAGCATTATAACCCCATTTCTAACAATTACTAAGGTCTTATGAGTATTAATAAAATTTCTTTAAAATGTACTTCATAAGATATCATGCTATTATCATAAAAATTTTCTCATGATTCATACAATAATAATAATAATAATAATAATAATAATAATAATAATAATAATAATAATAATAATAAAACACAAGATATATCATACAAATTATATAATAAAGTAGAAGGAGGAAGATATATACCTTTCTATTTTACTCATTCTTAAACGTTTAAGCTCGGAGTGGTATTCTCCTCTCTCTTGATTTTTCCATATTTCTTATGGTTCCCAAAACTCCTTAACACTACTAGTATAAGATATAAACCTCTTTAAAAGCATTAGTAGCTTAAGGCACTATATGAAAAACAATACATGACATTCACAATGATATGCATTAAATTCATGTCATGCTCACTTAAATCATTTTCATGTTTGGGAAACTTTGCATTTCAAAATCATTTCCAATGGGATATGATTTCCTTTGCCAAACACTTTCCAAAACCTCCAATCAATTTGATTTTACAAAAACATTTGCAATTTCCAAATAGCAAAATCTTCCCAATAAAAGTAGTGGAGGATTTGCAAAGGGTTGACCCTCAAATCAAGGATACATCAAATATGAGTCATTACAATCTTTATACAATAAGCAGTTAAGCTAATTGCAACCACGCTCCGATACCAAATGACAGTTATGGTGTGATCCCAAGAGGGGGATGAATTGAGTTTTAAAACTTTTTGGTTAAATTAAATTTACATCAATTAACCACATATCATATCCCACTCAAAAATATACGTCTATATGTAAAACAATTAAATAATGAATACTGACATACACAAGTGGAGCATATCTCATTTAACTTAAATGTGTGAATGCAAAATAGTTATAATCATAAATGAACAAACATACACATACTGAATTTAAAGTGCAGAAATTAAATGAGACAGAGACATATATATATATATATATATATATATATATATATATATATATATATTATCGAGATTCAGCCAATACTACCTACGTCCCTACCTTGGGCATACCACCCAAGGATTCTACTAACTTGCTTACTTAGCCAGGCGGAGCAGAAGTTGTTTACACTCTCCTTACTGGGCGGAGACTCCCTAACTCAAATTACGGGATTGAGCCACAACCAATACTTCTTGCGGGGTGGAGTCTCCCCAACTCAATTACAAGGCTGAGCCACAACTAGTTTTCCTTACGAGGCGGAGACACCTCGGTTTACTTTCCGAGCGGAACCAAGTCGTATACCCTTTAACAGGAAGGTGCGCCTCCTAGCTCACCTAATCTGGTCAGAGCCAAATCGAGACTTTTTTACGAGGCAGAGTCTCCCCAGCTCAATTTACAGGCTGAGCCAAACTGGTACATAAAATAATTTTTGTACATAACAAATGTTTTTGAAAAAAAGAGAGCAGGGAAATACATGTTGAAGCTCTAAAATGCACTCTCGTATGATATGATTTATGCTTAAGAGAGTAAGGGTGTTTTCAAAATAAATTTGCAATATTTGAAGATGATGTATATGGTAAATACTTAAAGATTTAAACCCCATAAAATATTTCTCTAAAAATACTTTTCAAAGAATAACAGGAGAACCTACGGTCTTCGCTCTTAAAAATATTTTTGCAAAAACGAATATATATATGATCTTTGATGTTGAGTGGAATATGCAATAAGAGCTTCAAAGATCTAAATGTAATAAATATTTTCTCTAACAAAGATTTGCAATAAAAAATGTTTGGAGAAGTTAGGATTTATGCAAAAAAAAAAAAAAAAGTTTTCGCAAAAATGCAATATAAGCTTTTGAATCTTGCAATAGATGGGTAAAGATTCAAAGGCTATAATAAGTTTCCCCAAGAATATTTATGAAGAAAATATATAGGAGAAACCTTAAGCTTACTTTCAAAAATGGTTTTTAAAAATCAAGGCTTGTGTGAGAGTATATACTCTCAAGTAAAATAAATGCTCAAATAAAATGCCCTCTCCCAAAAAATTTTTTTTTTCAAAGAATGAGTGAAAAAGAGTTGCAGAGAGTATAAATTTTTTGCCCCATAGAAATTTTTGCAATCAAAATGTTGTGGGGGAACTTTGATTTAAAAAATAGCCAAAATATTTGATAGAATTTTTTGGCTAATCAAAGTTATTAATTAAGCTTATGGAAGGGGTATTGTGACAACCTGCTTAATTTATATATATATTTTTCATAATATAATACCATATCACAGAGTTTTGTAATCATAATCCACCTGAACCCTTGGGTACCAGGGATACATCAGAACACATAACAGAAGCCTAAGCAGTAGGAAACATACAATCATCATATAATAAATACAAAACCATCTATCATAATATCAGAGTCATTACATTCACTGTATTTAAGTATATACATCCCAAAAGAAAAATCTAGGAACATTTCCACAAAATCCTACCATCCTTACCAAAACTTACCCTTTAGAGAGGGCATATCAATAATACTAAGTCAGCAGAGCTTTACCCGCTCTCCTATCAAGGGCTCCTGAAATATTTATAAAATTTTGGAGTAAGACTTCTCTCAGTAAGGGAAATAAACTAACACTAGTGTGCGATAACATTAGCATTTCTATGGTATACATATAGTCAATAACATAACCAATAAAACTGTATTTATATCATTTCTAGGAAAGACATATAATCAAAACATGACAGAACGTAATGATTTCCATAGCATAATTCATCTCATATAAATAATAATACAAAACAAACATCCCTGTAAGGTTAGCTAGCTATTTTCATGTATTTCCCCCACATGACTAGGTTGTGTAGCCCAAAGGCAGGACCTGACAATGGTTGACCGACCACTGTCAAGTCAAGAGTACAGTCTGTAAGTCCGATGGGTCTGACAGACCTAGTCCGTACACTAGAAGCGTTCACACACTTCTTAAAATCACATCGACGATCCAATCTCACACTACTCTATACAGCGGCGTTAACACAAATATCATGATAAATCATGAACACATAGCATCGGTACCGTGCAAGTGCTAGCCTAAACCAAGCCAACCAGGTTCTGATAGCATATAACATATAATGAAACTGTGATACATGAATATTTCATACTATTAATTGTCAAATCAATATCATCGTGTCGTTTTGCATATTTATGTATATCATGAAAATCATCGGCCCGTACGCCGGTATTTTACATTTTACTATAGCTCGACCCGTACGCCAACAAATCATATCCATAGCTTAGCCCGTACGCTGGCAAATCATATCCATAGCTTGGCCCGTACGCCGGCAAATCATACACCTGCAAAACATATCCATAGTTCGACTCGTACACCGACAATCATAGAAAAATCTCGGTCTGTACCCCGATTTTTCATCATAAAAATCCATATCTTTATCATATTCTCAGAAAATAACATTTCATAATAAAATCTATTCATGCCACACAAAATGAGTTTTTCGTATATTTAACATACCATCATTTTTAGCAGTATTTCCCAAATATAAAACATATATAAATATATTTATTTCCTGAAGTCAAATTCTGTAATAATATTCATATTTATCATAAAATACTATCTTAGTTTATCCCCTTACCTGATTCCTGAAAAGCCCCTAAAAAAAATAGCCCCGTACCCGCAGAGTTCCCTGTTCAACACCCTGAAAACAACATTTTCCAGAACTAAAGTTCAGTATTTCTACGCGTATTACACTTCCTACAACTATCAAGAAACCAAATACTGAGTAGAAAGCCTTACCCTGGATTTGGAATGGTTTCCAACTTAGCCCCACCGATGATCTGCTCCGGCAAACTTGCAGAGAACTTTCCTAGGAGCATGGTTTCGGATCGTCAATCAGATGGCAAACAAACCCAGAAATTGAAAGAAAAGGAAGGAGAACCGAAGGGAGGGAGAGAGAGAGTTTTGTTTGCGTGAAATCTGCCAAAAGTCCATGTTAAAAACTATTTATACTACGACCTTCGTAGACGAGCCACATCATCTCGTCGATGAGGTCATGAAGACAACTCGTCAACGAGCCCTCTCTCTTCGTCGATGAAATTTAGAATCCTCAAACCCCCACTCGGTATTTTCTCGTTGACAAATCCTGTCCACGTCGACGAGCTAATTTTATACCCTCGTCGACGAATCCCTTGTGTTCGCCGATGAGGAGCTGAAAAATTCTTCGAGTTATTACAGGTATATATAGAGTCCTAGAAATTTTGATCGTTGAGGGACATAGAGGGTATTTTTTAATTTTTTCAATTCAAAAATTAATAATAATTAGCGCTGAAAAATTGAAAAACCTGAGAGGTTCAGTCGACTGTGGGCTTTGCTGGTCAGCTGACCTTAGTTAAAATTTAAATTTTCAAAAGGGCTCAGTTGGTTGTCGAAAACACCGATCGGCTGGCCTAGGTGATTTTTCGAACCTAAGTAGGTTCGGTCGGCTGAGGCTTAAGCCGATTTGTCTGTTCTTGGACCGGTTAGCTGTCACGACCTGCTCATTTTTTCACAATTTTTTTTATAATAATATCATCATAAAATCAATACCACATATCTCACATTCCAGCTCAGCAGGTCACAATCCTCCTGGACCCGTGGCTACCAGGGATATATTAGAATATACAGCAGAAGCCCTAGCAGCAGAACACATGCAATAATGTACATCTCAATACCATATTTTACAATATACCAGAGTTGATATAGTCCACAGTATTTCCATATATACATCCCAAAAATCATCTAGGGATATTTCCCCACAAAATCTAACTGTCCCTACAAAACTTACCCTTCAAAAAGGGCAAACTGACAACTCTAGATCAGCGGGGCTTTTCCCGCTCTCCTATTTGGGGTTCCTGAAAAGTTAATAAGATTCAAGGGTGAGACACCTCTCAGTAAGGGAAAACAAACTAATACTAGTGTATGACAACATGAGTTTACTGTGTTCTACATATACCATACATATCATATTCAGTACTGTTTATCAAATCTGGGAAAACATATGTATATCAAAACATGACAGAACATACTGCATTTTCATAAACATTTCTCATCTCATGTCATAATAATAATAACATAAAACATCCCTGGTAGGTTAGTTAGCTATTGTCATGTATTACCCTTATATGACTGAGTTGTGTGGCCTGAAGGCGGGACCTGACAATGGTTGGCCGACCACTGCCAAGTCAAATAGTAGTTTGTAGGGTCTACCCAGACTGGTTCGTACACCAGGGGCGATAACAGCACACTTCTTGAAAATAACCACATCGACCATCCAATCTCACACCACTTCGTACAGCGGTGTTAACACAGATATCATGATCACGAGGACCATGGACACATAGCAACGTACCGTGCAAGTGCTAGCTTAGACTAAGCCAACCAGGTTCTGATATCATATAACATATACTAAAATCGTGATACATAGATATCTCATATCATTTATTTTCACATCAATCATATCATTTTGCATATATACATGTATCATGAAAATCATCGGCCCGTACGCCGGTATTACACATTTTATCATAACTCGGCCCGTACGCTGGCAAATCACATCCACATAGCACGGCCCGTACGCCGGCAAATCACAGTCACATAGCACGGCCCGTACGCCGGCAAATCATATAAAAATCTTGGCTCGTACGCCGATTTTCCATCATAAAAATTCATATCATCCACATTCCCAGAAAAGAGTATTTCACAACATTTTTATACTCATGCCACACTGAACAAATTTTCCACGTATTCAACATATCATCATTTAAATAGTATTTTCCAAATATAAATTATATATATAAATATATTTATTTTTCCTGAAACCAGATGCTACATATATATTTATACATGCATTTTCTCAAAAAGAACTAACTTAGTTTATCCTCTTACCTGATTCCTGAAATGCCTCTAAGAAAATTTCCCCTGCACCTGCAGGGTTCTCAACTCAACACCCTAAAAATGAAAATTCGTAGAATTAAAGTTCAGTATTTTCATACGTAAAACATTTTCTATAACTATCACTAAGTCAAATTCGGTTTAAAAAGCTCTACCTCAACTTAGGGATGTTTCCCAACGTTTCCAATCAACACCCTTGGAAACAAAAACTCCCAGTATTAAATTTTAATATTTTAACGCGTATAACACTTTTCTCAACTTTTACAACTTCAAATTTTGTTTAAAAAGCCTTACCTCAACTTAGGGATGATTTCCAAATTATTTTCTCCAACGATCCGCTCCAGCAGATTTGCACAGAACTTCTTTAGGAGCATCGTGGTGGCTTCGGTTTGTCAATCCGGCATAAAATTGGCCCACAATCGAAGAGAGAGAGAGAGAGAGAGAGAGAGAGAGAGAGAGAGAGAGTCGTAGGAGAGAGAGAGAACAATGGGGCTTCTTGGAGAAGCTTGTATAATTATATATATATATATATATATTAATATCATATTAACTACTAATTAAAATAAAGCTTCTTGGAGAAGCTTGTACCACTTTATATATGTATATACACCTTTAACTTATATATATTACATATATATCATAATAACTTATTTTTATACACACACACACACACACACACATATATATGTATATATATATATGTTTCAATATATATATATATATATATATATATATTTTCCTTATCATACTATTCATTTTACTTGTTAATTTAATTAATTTAATTTAATTTATTATTTTATTATTATTATTTTTTAAATTTTATTTTTTTCCGGTTACTACATTCCTCCACCCTTAAAAGAATTTTGTCCTCTAAATTTACTGTTCCCGTAACTCGCCATCCTTTAATTAGGAAAAAAGGTCTACTCATTTTATTACCTACCCTCACTTATGGCGGAAGAATACCGTGGTTATATTTCGAGTCTTGGAAGATTACATATACAAAAGAAAATCATTTTTCCAAAACTAAAATATTACACTAATTAAACCATTACATGTACCTGCAAAAGAAACTACCTAACTACTTGCATTTTATCCCATCAACTTTCTTGGAATAGATGCGGATATCTCTGTCTCATCTGCTCCTCGGATTCCCAAGAAGCCTCTTCTACCACATGATTCCTCCACAAAACCTTTACTTGAGGAATTTTTTTATTACGTAGCTCCTGTACTTTCCTATCCAGAATCTGTACTGGTACCTCCTCATACCCTAGTGAATCACTAAGCTCCAATTCATCGTAACTGATGATATGAGAAAGATCTGTGACGTAATTCCTCAACATAAAAACATGGAATACGTCGTGGATCCTGGATAACACAGGTGGCAAAGCTAGCCTGTAGGCTATCGGCCCCACTTTATCTAGAATCTCAAATGGACCGATAAACTTAGGACTAAGTTTACATTTCTTCCCAAATTGTATAACCCCTTTCATCGAAGCTATCTTCAAAAATACGTGATCACCCACATCAAACTCTAAATTCCTGCGGCGATGGTCAGCGTAACTTTTCTATCTGCTCTGAGCTGCACTAATCCTGTCTCTGATAAGCCGAACCTTATCACGTGCTTGCTGCACAAGTTCTGGCCCCACTACTCGCCGCTCACCCACTTCATCCCAAAACAAAGGAGAATGGCATCTCCTACCGTACAGAGCCTCAAATGATGCCATGCCAATGCTAGACTGATAACTGTTATTATACGTAAACTCTACCAGCGACATGAACTGAGTACAACTACCCCCAAAGTATAGTACACACGCTCTGAGCATGTCCTCTACTATCTGTATCGTCCTCTCAGTTTGCTCGTTTAACTGAGGATGGAATGCCATACTAAACGATAACTGAGACCCCAGAGCCTCCCGCAGACTCCTCCAAAATCGTGATGTGAATCGTGGGTCTCGATCCGACACAATAAATACAGGCACCCCATAAGAACGTACTATCTCTTGAATGTAAATCTCCGCCAAACGGCTAAGGGAGTAGCTGATCTTGATAGGAATAAAGTGGGCGGTCTTTGTCAACCGATCAACAATCACCCAGATGGCATTCTGGTCATGTAACGCCATCGGCAATCCTGACACGAAGTCTATCGATATGTGATCCCACTTCCACTCCGGGATAAATAACGGCTGCAACTGTCCTGCTGGCCTCTGGTGCTCAGCTTTCACCTGCTGGCACGTCAAACATTACGCTACATACTCGGCGATCTCCCTCTTTATACCACTCCACCAGTACGACTCTCATAGATCTTTATGCATCTTCGTACTACCGGGATGAACTGTATATAAAGATCTGTGAGCTTTCTCTAGAATGGTCTTCCTGATCTCAGTATCGGTAGGAACACATAATCTGGAATGGAACCGCAAAGTTTCGTCATCTGTAATACTGAACTCCTCCCCCTGCCCACTCTATACTTTGTCTATCACCTCTGCTAATTCTGGATCTTCCTTCTGAGCGGCTTTAATTCTTTCCTGTAGAGTAGGCTGTACCACTAGGCTGACAATACAAACTGGGAGATTACTCTCTACTAACTCTATGTCGAGTCTCTCCAGATCCATCATGATCGGATGCTGGATTCCCATAGCCACCAACACTGGCTCCCTAGATTTATTGCTTAACGCATTAGCTACCACATTCGCTTTCCCTAGGTGATAACTGATGGTACAATCAAAATCCTTAATCAGCTCCAACCACCTTCTCTGTCTCATATTCAGTTCCTTTTGCGTGAAGAAATACTTTAAACTTTTGTGGTTGGAGAAAATCTCACACTTCTTGCCGTACAGGTAATGCCTCCAAACTTTCAACGCGTGTACTATTGCAGTCAATTTAAGATCATGTGTAAGATAGTTCTTTTCATATTCTTTCAATTGCTTGGATGCATACGCCACTACCCTACCATGCTGCATCAACACATAACCAAGTCCCTTCAAGGACGCATCATTGTAGATAGTATAACCCTCACCCCCAGATGGGATGACTAATACTAGTGCTGTGACTAACCTCTGCTTCAGCTCCTGAAAACTATGCTCACAGCTGTCGTCCCACTCAAACCTAACATTCTTTCTCATCAGTCGTGTCAAAGGTCCTGACAAAGCTAAGAATCCCTCAACGAAACGACGGTAATAGCCAGCTAGTCTCAAGAAACTCCTAATCTCCTAGACGTTCCTCGGTCTAACCAAATTCACAACCGCTTCAATCTTACTAGGATCCACAGAAATACCATCTCCAGATACAACATGCCCCAAAAACACGACTTTCTCCACCCAAAATTCACATTTACAGAACTTGGCGTACAACTTCTTGTCCCAAAGTGTTTGCAAAACTTTCCTCAAGTGCGTCTCATGCTCCTCATAGCTCCTCAAATAGATCAGTACATCATCAATAAACACAACAACAAACTGGTCTAGGTATCGATGAAAGACTCTATTCATCAAATCGATAAATACCACAGGAGCATTCGTCAATCCAAACGGCATAATGAGAATCTCATAATGCCCATACCGGGTCCTGAAGGCCATCTTCGAGACGTCTTTTGCTTTCACTTTCACCTGATGGTGGCCGGATCTAAGGTCAATCTTCGAATACACCCATGTACCCTGGAGCTGGTCAAACAAATCGTCAATACGGGGTAGAGGATACTTGTTCTTGATGGTCACTTTATTAATTTCTCTATAGTATATACACATCCTCATAATCTTGTCTTTCTTCTTCACAAATAGAACATAAGCTCCCCACGGAGATACACTGGGTTGTATGAAGCCCTTAACAAGTAGATCTTGCAACTGATTCTTCAATTCTGCCAACTCTATTGGCGCCATTCGATAAGGTACTTTGGAAATAGGCGATGAACCTGGAAGTAGATCTATGAAAAAATCTACCTCTCGATCGGGTGGCAAGCCTGATAACTCATCTAGGAAAACATCTATAAACTCCTTTACTACAAGCGTGCTAGCAAGTTTCAATTCATTTTTTGACATCTCTTTTACCACAGCCACAAACCCCTGATACCCACTCAGTAATAGTCTCCTGGCCTGAATAGCTGAAACTAGTTGAGGCAGGGATTGTACTTGTGACCCTACGAACTTAAATTCTGCTTCTCCCGGAGATCTAAATATCACTTCTCGTGCACGACAATCTATGCTAGCAAAATTAGTTGCTAGCCAATCCATGCCAAATATAACATCAAACTCGTGCATGTCCAGCACAATCAAATCAGCAGACAAAGCCTTCCCTTGAATACCAATTGGACAATCTCGCACTATATGCCCCGATCTACCGTAGCGATAGCACACTACACCACCAGCTCGACACTCTCCTCAGTGCCTCATACCGCATGTCTGACAGACTAGAGGGCCCTGCCCTGTTTGCACCTCGTGTCCTCCTGTCTCCTGTCTTCGTCCTCTGCCATGGTTTCCTCTTCTCCACTGGCCCGGTCTATGACCCTGCTGGTAGCTGGTAGATGCAGATCTCTTCCTCGGTCCCTGCTCCTCTGCATCAAGTTGCTCACCAACCTCTGCTAAGGCTGCCCTATCAACTAACTCAGCAAAGTCCTGGATCTGCAGCACCACTACCTGCTTGAATATACTCCGCCTCAAGCCTCTCTCAAACTGCCTCACCTTCTTCACCTCATCAGGAACAATGTATGAAACTCTTCTACCTTAGCCTCCCTCACAGTAGTTGGAAAATATCTGTCAAAGAATAGATCTTTAAACCCGTCCCATGTCATAGCTATCGGAGTCACCCTCTGCTGCTCCAATAGTCTCACCGCAGTCCACCACCTCTCAGCCTCTCCTGTCAATCTATAGGTGGCAAAGAGGACCCTCTGTTCCTCAGTATACTGCAGTACAACCAAGATCTTCTCAATCTCCTACATCTAGTTCTCAGCGGCTATAGGATCAACTCCACTTGAGAACGCCGGAGGATTCATCTTTGTAAATTTCTCTATAGTGCACTCATGGCCTGCAGATGGACCTCTCTGCTCCCTCGAGTTCCTAGCGATCTCATCCATAACCTGTTGAGCCACGCTACATAATACGGCGTCCGAGTCGGTCCCAGCTGCACCTGATGGTCTTGCTCCATCACTGCCACTGGAATGGGCACTATTTCCTTTCTGATCCATCCTGAAACAATAGACGCAACTCAAAAATCCTATCCTTATATTTTACCCACCTATCCTCACCACTTGTCTCAACATTTCCAACTCATTTCTAATCCCCAGTCCTACATTCTAGGAACACAACCCGACAATAGCTTACTATGATTTTCCTGAAATCGTCACCCTAGGAAAAACACAGAAACTACCACGGAAGTCCTGCCTCTAGATTGTAGAATAAAACCTTAAATCCTTTCCTAAACTCTAGTATTGTTTCTACTGCACTCTAAAGTCTACAGAACCTAGCAACCTAGGCTCTGATACCAAATTGTCACGACCTGCTCATTTTTCCACAAATTTTTTTTATAATAATATCATCATAAAATTAATACCACACATCTCACATTCCAACTCAGCAGGTCACAATCCACCTGGACCCGTGGGTACCAAGGATATATCAGAACATACAGTAAAAGCCCTAGCAGCAGAACACATACAATAATGTACATCTTAATACCATATTTTACAATATACCATAATTGCTATAGTCCACAGTATTTCCATATATACATCCCAAAAATCATCTGGGGATATTTTCTTACAAAATCTAACTGTCCCTACAAAACTTACCCTTCAAAAAGGGCAAACTGACAACTCTAGATCAGCGGAGCTTTTCCCGCTCTCCTATCTGGGGTTCCTGAAAAGTTAATAAGATTTAGGGGTAAGACACCTCTCAGTAAAGGAAAATAAACTAATACGAGTGTGTGGCAATATGAGTATATTGTGTTCTACATATACTATACATATCATATTCAATACTGTTTATCAAATCTGGGAAAACATATGTATATCAAAACATGGTAGAACATACTGCATTTTCATAAACATTTCTCATCTCATATCATAATAATAATAATAACATAAAACATCCCTGGTAGGTTAGCTGACTGTTATCATGTATTACCCCCACATGACTGAGTTGTGTGGCCCGAAGGCGGGACCTGACAATGGTTGACCGACCACTGCCAAGTCAAACAGTAGTTTGTAGGTCTGATGGGTCTACCCAGACTGGTCCGTACACCAGGGGCGATAACAGCACACTTCTTGAAAATAACCACATCAACCATCCAATCTCACACCACTTCGTACAGCGGCATTAACACAGATATCATGATCACGAGGACCATGGACACATAGCAACGGTACCGTGCAAGTGCTAGCCTAGACCAAGCCAACCAGGTTCTGATATTATATAACATATACTAAAATCGTGATACATAGATATCTCATATCATTTATTTTCACATCAATCATATCATTTTGCATATATACATGTATCATGAAAATCATCGGCTTGTACGCCGGTATTACACATTTTATCATAGCTCGGCCCGTACGCTGGCAAACATAACACAGCCCGTACGTTGAAAAATGACATCCACATAGCACGGCCCGTACGCCGGAAAATCACAGTCACATAGCACGGCCCGTATGCCCGCAAATCATAGCACAACCCGTACGCTGGCAAATCACAGTCACATAGCATGACCCGTACGCCGGCAAATCATATAAAAATCTCGGCCCGTACGCTAGTTTTCCATCATAAAAATCCATATCATCGACATTTCCAAAAAACAGTATCTCACAACATTTTAATACTCATGCCACACTAAACAAATTTTCCACGTATTCAACATATCATCATTTAAATAGTATTTTCCAAATATAAATCATATATATAAATATATTTATTTTTCCTGAAACCAGATGCTACATATATATTTATATATGCATTTTCTTAAAAAGAACTAGTTTAGTTTATCCCCTTACCTGATTCCTGAAATGCCTCTAAGAAAATTACCCCTGCACCTGCAGGGTTCTCAACTCAACACCTTGAAAAATGAAAACTCGCAGAATTAAAGTTCAGTATTTTCATACGTACAGGGTTCTCAACTCAACACCTTGAAAAATGAAAACTCGCAGAATTAAAGTTCAGTATTTTCATACGTACAACATTTTTTATAACTACCACTAAGTCAAATTCGGTTTAAAAAGTCTTACCTTAACTTAGGGATGATTCCCAACGTTCCCAATCAACACCCCTAGAAACGAAAATTTCCAGTATTAAACTTTAATATTTCAACGCGTATAACACTTTTTTCAACTGTCACAACTTCAAATTTTACTTAAAAAGCCTTATTTCAACGTAGAGATGATTTCCAAATTGCTTTCTCCAACGATCCGCTCCAGCAGATTTGCAGAAAACTTCGCCAGGAGTGTCGTGGTGGCTTCGATTTGTCGATCCGGCGTAAAACTGGCCTGGAATCGAAGAGAGAGAGAGAGAGAGAGAGAGAGAGAGAGAGTCGTAGGAGAGAGAGAGAACAATGGGGCTTCTTGGAGAAGCTTGTACAATTTTATATATATATATATATATATATATATATATATATATATTAATATCATATTAACTACTAATTAAAAGAAAGCTTCTTGGAGAAGCTTGTACGACTTTATATATATACCTTTAACTTATATATATTAATATATATCATAATAACTTATTTATATATATATATATATATACACATATATATATGTTTCAATATATATATATATATTTTCCTTATCATACTATTCATTTTACTTGTTAATTTAATTAATTAATTTTATTTTATTATTTTATTATTATTATTATTATTTTTTAAAAATTTTATTTTTTTCTGGTTACTACATTAGCTAAGACACTTTCTAAACTAAATTGGTCGGTTGGCCGAGGTATAGAAAACATATCAAAATGTATGGCCGGTCGGCTAGACTTAGTAGTTATAAAAGTGGGCGGTCGGCCGGGCTTGGACAAAATTATCATTTTTCCCTTAAGGCATGTGACTCACTCTAAAAATGAGCAACTCGAAAGCTATCCCAAGCATAGGAGTTTAGTCGTGTAATACTTAGTCCAAAAGCCAGATCGTCTGATCAGGAAATACATTTTAATTCCAAACTCGTGTAATTCAAAAAAAAATTAAGAAAAGAAAAATTTATTGAACACAGTTCATATTCAGTTTCTTGGGATTGTTGAGGTTTTTGCAGTAGAATTTAAATTCTAACAAAAAATTAAATATGCATGAAATAACTTAAATAAATACCAGATTCAATGTCAGAATAAATAAAAATATTAAATTTAAACGTAAACTCAAGTAAGAATACACTCTAAATAAAAAAACCAACTTTAATAATAAAAATACCCAAATAAAATAATTAAATCCCTATAAAAACTTTAAATAAGAAGACAAATTGAAATTAACAATAATAATACTCAAACAAGAATTTAAATGCAAGAGAGAGAGAGAGAGAGAGAGAGAGAGAGAGAGAGAGAGAGAGAGATTTAAACAGAAATTTATCTAGTAAAAAGAAAGTTCTTAAATTAAACAAACTATTTTTAAATTAATCCAAATTTTGAATAAATTAAAAACTTAACAATAAAATTAATTTTAACAAAACTGAGTTCAAAGAAAGAGAGAGATGAGAGAGTAAGGGTGAAAGAGAAGAGAGAGAGAGAGAGAGAGAGAGAGAGAGAGAGAGAGAGAGAGAGAGAGTCGAAAATCTAAGAGAGGTCGAGAGTCTTCTACTGTCCTACGCATTACCGCCTCCCGCTGCTCCCTTTTCCTCCATAAACCTTCCTCCTCCATAAAATATCCTATTCCCCCTCTAATATTTTGCCCTAATAGTGTCTCCTCTCGAGATAGACGCATAGGCCATTTTTTGGTGGCCCAAGACTCTTTTTTTCCTTAAGCATTGCACATGGCCCAACGCAGTAACTTCAATTTTAAGCCCAATTTTGACCCAATAAACGTTCGAATTAGCAGAAGGCTATTTCAAAATGAATTGTAGATATCTTAGTAAGCTTTTCAATGCCACTTGAATCACACCAATCAAATGTCAGATGAAAGAGTTATGATTAAAATACCAAAATACATTCAGGCTGTCTCCTAGCGAATTTCGGACTTGGATTGTTGCCCATTTTTAATTGCATGACAAGGATTCATGTGCATGAAGCCCACGTAGTCTTCTCACACGGAACCCGGTTCTCTTTTATATCTCATTTAATTTAAAAAATTATCACATTACATAGCACGAATTCTTCAATTTTTACACATACACACACACGACTTCAAACAACTGCGTGCATGGTTCGTCATTTGTAGGCATGTGATTCACAATCCGGTCTTCGATATTTGGCTTCATGCACATGACCTTGATTTGAACTCTAGCCCACGTACACACACGTACATTTTTAATCTTAGCTTTAATGTCCAAAAATTATTGTGCAATAATAAGTTACCAAAAATTCATAAATTATCGAGTAATGATCCAAATATTGTAATTCAAGTTCAATGTTAAATTATTAAACATAATTAAGTGTTTAATTAAAAATATAATCTTTAATGCATGATTTTAACGCGTAATCAGCATGGTCGGTCGGCTGAGGTATTTTAAATGTGAGAGGGCCGATGGACTGAGACAGTTAAAAACCAAAATTTTGTCCAATTTTGATCCAAAATGATTTAAATCCTTTTTGTATGATTTAAGTTTTTATGAAAAATATTTTTCATGAAAGTGTTGGGTGCCCTAAGGTCTATTTATGACCATTCTGAGCTTAGCCTCATATCATGCAGAATATGCAATATTATAGACCAAATATATAAAAACTAAATGCAATTACAAATTAAAAATAATATGTTTTCTTCTTCTTCTTCTTCTTATTCTTCTTCTTCTTTTGCTCTTCTGTCTTTCATGGAATACGCCAAGTGTATAAGCTTTACGTTCCTCCTGGCTTCCATCTACCCTTCACCATATGTGCATATTAAGATATAGACATGTTCAAACACTAAATGCACATATGAGATAATTGTGCTTTGTCAACATCAAAACAGAGATCAGATTTGTCAACATCAAAACAGAGATCAGACTCAAAAAGTCAACAGCTAGAAATCTTTACTCCTGCTTATATAGAGCTTTCTAAAATTATATATTTTTAATAGCTTTAAACAAATGCAAAATTATTTTTGGTTATACTTGGGGTCATAACAAGGAGAAAATTTCCACCCTTTTTTATTGCCAATTTTGTCCAAATATCAAAATCTATATGTGAATCCTACCAAATTTCAAAGAGAAGTCTTACATTAAATTATATTACTTCATTCTTTCGCACTCTATTTCCTTAATTCTTGAGTCTTACTAAATTTTTCTAAAATACATTTGTTATTAGGTTCTCAATTTTTTTCTTGGTTATATATATGGGTATAAGTGAGTCAAATTTACTTGCAAATTACTCTAACTTGACTCGTCCCTTAACTTGATTCAACTCGATCCTACTTGAGTTTGAGTCGAGTTCGAGCTACTTGAGTGTTTTAATGAGTCAAGTTCGAGCTCAATAATAGTACTTGAGTTGCGTTTCAAGCCTAATTGAGCTTTTTAATTTTATTATTTTTGCATTATATATGTAGAGACCCAAAGAATTATAGTAATTAAATAATAAAAGAAAGGAGACAAAGATTTCCAAGGGGAGCTTAGCAGGGTCTCGTCGACGAGCATGGAATGCTCATCGACAAGTATCCTTCTTAAGCATGTCGACGAGGACATGTGTCTTGTCGACAAAAATATACCAAGAGGGTGATTTTAGGGCTTAAAACTCGTTGACGAACCTGCAGCCTTCGGCGACAAACTTCCTTCTTGGACTCGTTGACGAAAGGTTGTGGCTCGGCGATGAGGCCACGCGGACAACACTCTATAAATAAGCCAAAACACATTTTTCAGCGAGGAACTTTGCATGCAAACCCCCCCTCTCTCTCTCTCTCTCTCTCTCTCTCTCTCTCTCTCAAATTTGTCCCTTCCACCTTCTCTCTTCAGTTTCGGCTTCAATTCTCACTGGATTGACGATCAGAAGTAGCCACGTTACTCCTGGGAAGATTCTCTACAATATTGCCGGATTAGAAATTTGATTTGGAGCATTTGGATACCATCCCAAAATTAGGGTAAGTTGGTTATTTTATATTTTATAAGGTATTTGGTATTTTTGGACTGAGGAAAGTGTAGTAGATGGAATAATACTGAAGTTTTGTTTAAAAAAATGTAAATTTCAGTGTGTTGAGTTGGGAACACAGTGGGTGTAGGTTTGGATTAAATTGCGAGCATTTCAGTAAGTCAAGTAAGGGGAATAAATTATAGCAGGTATTTTTGTGATATACTAGGTGAATTATATGTGAAACGAATTATAGTATTTTCCCTAAAATTATTATGATATGATTAACAAATAAAAATTGTGTGGAATATGATTATATGAAAATTGTCACGCCTCGAACCCCGAAATGGGACCCAGGGGTGAAAATGTAACATAACCTATCCCTGTATCTGATAAAACATCCAAAGATACAGTACAATGGATAAGGGTCCGATCCCGTGGGGTTCCTAGGCACCCTAAACACATCCAATCACAATCATATACGCAGCGGAAAAAGGTCATTCTATATATACATATGCAGTACCATACCAGAGACTATACAAGAGCAGAACACAGCTCTATCAAAAACGTACAAATGGGTGCCCAAATACATCTCAAAATGGCAACCCATAAAAAATGCAGTCCTAACACTTATCCAAACGCTAATCATAGTACACCGGCTACTACGCTCCCTACACCAGGATGCTAGTTCTGGTTACTCGAAGGATCTGTAAAAATGTACGTACAGCAGGGGTGAGACACCTCTCAATAAGGAAGAACACAGGTTATATCGGTATGTGGCATTTGAGTGTTATCATGATACACTACATGCATAGATCAATAGTCAAAACAATTAAAACAGTTCCAATATTTTCACAAACCAAGCAATACAATCTAGTGTTGTCACACCCTTCGGCTCAAAGCCGGACTGTCTAGTGGTATTTCACACCCTTCGGTAAAAACCGGTGATCTGGTGGTATTTCACACCCTTTGGCTCGAAGCCAGACTGTCTGGTGATATTTTACACCCTTCGGAAAACGCCGGTGATCTGGTGGTATTTCACACCCTTCGGCAAACGCTAGTGCCCCCGGTAACCTGGCATAACATCAGCGTTGAACCGGTGCAGATCTGGTGTTCGCACACACTTCGGCTCGAAAGCCGGCCAATCTAGTGGTATTGCGCACTCTTCGGCAAAAGCCGAATTTTTAAACTTGGAACAATTCGGAACCCCGTTCCTATTTCACAAAGATACAACATATGCATGCTCATATAACCAAACAAACTACACCCATTTGGTAATCTAAATCATGGTTTTCCAAACAAATACAGTTTAAACAAAGTCAAGGCATGACCATCCCAATAACATAATATAAATCAACATATACCATCGGTTTTCAACAAAATCAGGGATGTAGCCCGTCACCCCTTTTTTTCCCAAAACTGTAATAATGAAAAACCCATAGTTTTCCCTATTAGATCCCCCAAAATGAGTAGCCAAAACACACTCATAGGACCGTGAACCACAGTTCCACCGAGTCTGATTTCAAAAATAACCAATACAACACAGTTTCCCCTTACCTTAACCCCGTATACTAAATCCTGAACTCCAAGGCCCCTAAACAGTGAGTCAAGTTCTAAAACCTACAAATCACAGTATAGAATATATTCACAAGAACATTCTTTAAAAAACTACCGGATTAGAAATGAAAACCGAGTCTTACCTCAATTTTTTGCCAAAGCCCGAAAACCTTCGGAACGAGATTCTGATTTGTAGAAATCGTAGAGAATCCTTCCACGATCCTCATGGTAACTTCAGATTTTCGATTCCATCAATGATCGGTGAAGAAATCTAGAGAGAGAGAGAGAGTAGGGAGAGGTTTAGAGAGAGAGAGAGGTATTTAAGTTTTCTTAATGAAGAAGTAATGAAAATTTCCTTTTATAGCCCTTTGACTAGGGGAAATTCGTTGACGAAATGGTGCCTTCGTCGATGATTCTTTCATTGACTTTGTCGACAAATCGATGGCCTCGTCGACGAATCTGAGGTCACTGATTTTTCCGAGACTCCTTGGCTTCTCCTCGTCGACAAGTCTCTGAATTTCGTCGACGAGAAGAACAAAAGCTTTGTCGATGAATTCTCGGTTCGGGTTCTTACAAAAATGATGAAATGTATAGTGTAACAAGTGTTTTGAAATGGGAAATGTTAATATGATTTCTAGAAAATAATGAAATGGGATAAATAGATGTTGGAAATGATTTTATGAAAACATTGAAAGTATGAAACATAGATATATGTGAATATAGAGAAATGTGAAAATAGGTGAAATATGGAAATGATTTTATGAAATGGAGGAAATATGAAATATTGATATGTGCATATTGGAAATGATGAAACTTGTGATATGTAATATATTTTCATATATATATATATATATATGCATATTGATATGAAAGGAAACTGGTATTGAAATACTGAGAATTTATTGGTAGAAAAATGTGAATTTACTGGGAATATTGAAATGTGAATATTGCAACTAACAACTGCAATGAATATCGAATTTGAAAATGCTGATATGAGAAAAGTGAAATAGTGGAAAAGAAAACCCTGATGGAATGGATATGTAAACCCCAGCGATGGGTTATGATATCGAGCACGGTACCGATGCTAGCGGATGAAAAGTGCAACCACATGGACTCGTGGAGTATGTGGCGGGCCAGTACGATTGGACCAAAGAAGGGTTGTATATTGCCCCCTAGATTTCGGACTAGGGTAAAGGTAGGCCATTCGTTACTACAGACAGGTATATGGTATTATTTGATCTAACCAGGTCGGCCAACTGCGATTAGATCCAACCTTTAGGTCGCACAACCCTGACCATGGGGGGACGCATGACATGGAGAAAAATCCTCAGGGCAGCCATGAGTTACAGACATGAATGTATGGGTTACCGAGGATACTCATGTGTTAGATATGGAAAAGGAAATGAAAAATGGAAAAGAAATGGAAATGGAAATGAAATGGAAAAGAGAAATGAAATTGCGTGAGTAAATAAATAATTAAAGTGAAGTAAGACACACCGCCTGAGGGCTTACTGATTAAGGTGAGTCCTCTGATAAGTATCAGTTGTAGTTGAGCCCGGGTTAATAGGGTTAGGCTGTAAACAATTTCAGGGCAGAGGGAAGCTACTTGTATGAGCGGGTAAGTTTTCCTATTTTCAGGAACTTTGTGGGTAAATATGGATTATGAATGAATGATTTTGGAAATGGAGGTAAAAGCTTATGAAAGCTTGTGTTGTATATTTATATGATTATAATTATGGAAATGATATATTTTATCAGAAGATACTATCACTGATATATTATATGTTATGAAACAATAAATCTCATATTGCCACATACTGTAAATAATTTATTCCGTCTTACTGAGATGTGTCTCACCCAAAACATTTAAATATTTCAGGAAACTGAGATCGAGCTGGTGATAGAGCTCCCAGATAGAGTGGAGCTGGTGCTTTAACATACATGGTGAATGTGTAAACTAGGGATGGATGATTCCCTTAGAGTTTTGTTATTTTGGGAAGTATGTTGATGTATAAACTTCTGGATGGTTGACACTCTAGTATGTGTATTCACTGTGATGTATATATATATATTTTGTGACTTCCACTGATAGGAATACGGGTATGACCGTTTTATCCGGTACCCACCTCAAGGCGGATCATGCTTAAATGGTGTCAGGGTGGTGACATGACCGATATGTTATGTATGCTAGTATGTGGAAAAAAAATGGTAAGCAAAATCGGGGCGTCACAATATATGTCATATAATTTATATTTTATCAATATATTTAATATTATATGTACATTATATATTTATGTATGTATTTAAAATTAATTTATAATCGAGTCAAGCTTAACTGAGTCGATCTCCAGTTTTATAAACTTGTAGTTGAGTTAAGTTCGAGTTTAACAATTATGAAATTGACCGAATCCGAGTTGAGTTTCGAGCTTAACATTTTCGAGTCAAGTCGAGTTCAAGTATTTTACTATGACTCGAGTCAACTTGACTTGAATACACCCCTAGTTATATATCAATATTAATGACCATACAATTTTTTTTAATGTAAATAAGACATAATTAGCATTAAAGTAATGAGAATTGAGAAAAAATGTGTTGATAATGGGATGTGTGCGTGCGTGTGTCACACACGTTAATTTAGATTAATAGCATTGATAAAAGGTATTGGTTTCCATTAAATTTGTTTTTTAATTAATTTTATGTCTTCTTTTAATGTCAATTCCTAGTTAAAATTTGTTTTTCATTGTAGGCTAACTCATATATTGTCAATTTCAAATGGAAAGGGTCATACAAGTTTAAGGATTGATCAGTTGTGCAATAAGGATAATTGATTATTTAAGAAATCTTTTAAATTTATGTAACCTTATGTAGTAAATCTCTAGTTGTATCCATTTCAAAGCTCCTTATTTGTTTCTTATGCATCCTTTTTTTTTTTTGCAAATAATTGTTACGAATTGATCTAAACTTTATAAAATGGCATTTTTTTTTCAATTAATTTTGTTACAAAAGAGGATTTTTTTTTTCCCTTGGCAATGATCATGTCATGTCAATAAACATTGTGGAAGCTCAAAAATTTATTTTGACTTTGAATTGTGATCATTGATTTAAATATAAAATTGAATATTATGATATGAATGATGGGCTTCTTTTTCATTTATGTGCATAGTATGAAATTTTTTTATATTTGAAAAAAAAAACTAAGCACTAATGCAATATAATGATTTGTTGGAAAAAAAAAAAACTATATTTTACCTTTTAAAAGCATAGTTTTCAAAAATTCTCCAAAAAACTAAAAGACAACTTTTCAAAATATGAAAAAAAAATAAGATTATTGAAGTTGAGGGAAAAGAGAGGGCCAAACTCACCTAGAAGTTGCAAAAGAAAAGCTAAGGGCTCCTTTAGTCGTACAAAATATTTTTCATTTTCAATTTTTTAGTTGTCCAAGAAATTATAAAAATTTTTCTTTTTTATAAAAAAAAATTTAAGATTCATATTTTTAAAATTAGAAATTAAAGAGTTTGTTTAAATGTGTAAAAAAATTCATTTCTTATTTTGAAATTTCAAAATAATCACGAAAAACAAAACTTGTCTTCCAATTTTCCAAATTTAATGTAACGCAAGGTTGGGAATCATGAATTTTGAAATTTGAATTTGTATAGATTTAGAAGAAACTTGAACATAAGCCACACAAATTAAAATTTAAGATCCAAATTTCAAGCTACCATATGCAAAATAAAAGTTAGAAATTTAGAATAATAATGAAAATTTATTTTCTAATTTTTTAAATAAATTAAGAAAATTGAAAAACAAAGTGACATTTTTGTAATTATTTGAATAATCAGGAATGAAAAGTAAAACTACTTTCATAAGAAAATAGTATTGTTCGGTTATTTCATTCAAATGTTGTAAAAAAATATTTCAAAAATAGATATCTTTTTTTGTAATTTTTTGAAAAATTAAAATAAAAAATGAAAACTCTTTCTACAACTAAATATGCCCTAAAAGTTGACTTTTTAAAAAATAAAAAAGTTATTTACCAAACACATTATACCCAACTTTAACTTCAAAAATAAATAAATAAAAAAAGGACCAAAGTTACCCAAGTAATGCTATAAAATTTGTTAAAAATAAAAGATATAAATAAATAAATAATGCTCATAAGGAGGACACCCCATTTTTTATGCTCTACATTTATAGAAAAATAATTAAACCGTTGATTGGTAATTTTAAATTTTGTGCACATCCCACATAAAAATTATAATGCAAATGTTCTTAGAATTTTTCCTATTTCAAAACATTTTTTCTTTTTATTGAAGTAAATTAGAATTTGAAATCTCTAA
The DNA here is from genome assembly GCF_029873635.1 of Malania oleifera. NCBI lineage: Eukaryota > Viridiplantae > Streptophyta > Magnoliopsida > Santalales > Ximeniaceae > Malania > Malania oleifera. Next base: position 32,912,281 of record NC_080424.1, read on the forward strand.
TTACGTGTATAACTTATATTTCAGAATACTTCTTTTATTAAATTGTAAAAATAATTTTTTGTAATGATCTTCACTTCTTCTCCCATTCTTTGGGAGCCCAAGTCCTTCGCTTTTCTTGTTACATTATCACAATTCTTATTAATTTAACTTTGTAACAAATTTACTATGGGTTCACCATTGCCCAAAATAACCTATCAGCCATTTCAATTAGGCTTCTCTTATATGTACACAATAAATCTTAATAGGAAAACTAAATATTTGTACATATACATACTAAGTTTAGAGTCATCAACACATGAGTAAGAAAACAAAACCATTTCTTTTTGCCTTTTTTTTTTCTTTGCAAAGAAAATAATGAAAAACTCTATGCTGCACTTGAGCATATGAATTTCAAGCCTTAAATTTAGATTTAGGTGAATTTCAATAAAATTTTATAGTACAACTCATCCAAATCCAATACAAATTCAAATTCAACACAAGGCACTCAAATATACACAAAATAATGAAGATAGTATTTACCTTCACCACAAAAAACAAAAACACAAACAAACAAAAGGGGGACGAAAAAGGGTTGTAGATGCTAAAAAGCGGCTACAAACCGATCCCTTACCAAGGAATCAATTAACTTCTCATATGGAAAATACTTGGGAATAAAGAAAAATCCAAATAGAAAATATTTTAATTGGAGAATTATTATTATTATTATTATTATTATTATTATATATGGGCAAAAGACACTTTCCCTCAAGTTTGGCAAAAGATAGGGACCTTCTTTGAGGTTTTAAAATTTTCATTGATATTTTCTAAAGTTTCATATGCTGTAAACTTCTCCTAAAGTTTATCAAAAAGACACGGCATGTCTTTTTGTAAAATATATGAGAAAGTTGGTCTTTTTAGCAAATCTTAAAAATAGGTCCGTGAAATTCTTGAAATCTCAAGTAAGTTATATAAATATATAAAATTTTTGAAATCATGCGAGTATCTTTTTATCAAACCTTAATAAATGCCTATATCTTTTACCTTATATATACCATATATATATAGAGGGATCAGCAGATACTTGGGAAATGTGATAAAAAGGCTGTTGCTGCGTAAACCTCATCGTGCATTCTTGACTGTCTTCATAAGCCATTCCAAAAAGCACAATTTGAGAAAGGATGCTAAACCTGCGCCATGATTAATTATTACCCAAACGTAAACCATGCATTACCTCAAAGCAACAATCACAACCAGCAAACAAATGCAATGATGCATAACCTCAAATACGTTTCCGCAACGCAACGAACAATCACAAACAGCAAACAGCCCTGGGACGATGCACACACATGATGAGAGAGAGAGAGAGAGAGAGAGAGAGAGAGAGAGAGAGAGAGATCCAGGTATGAACAGGATAAAAATTCACTTGCAGAAAGAGATGAGTTCTACATGCTAGGACAAACTAAAATTTCACGAAACAACATTGCATTCTACTCCAACAATGTAATCAATACATTGAAATTCCACCTGCAAGACGAAGATGAACATTTCCACCACTTGGTAAGATGTGAAGCTAGACCACCAGTCAGTCATGAACATAATTTTTTTTTATAATATTAGTCCGTAAGTTCTTTCACATGGAGAAAGGAACCACAAAGTATGTCCATCTCGGAACTATAAAGGTTGTATATCTATTATTTTCAGCCAAATACTAACTGATGATTTGCCAATATTTTTCTTAAGAGGCTCAACAATTGAGGAATGAGATGGGTTTGTGGTTTTTCAGTCCTAGACATATCGAAGTATGCTTAAATCGAGATGAAAGAAAATTGAAAAAGGGGCAGCTTGAATTAGCAAACTTGAAATTTTCGGTCAGCTATGAAGGGTAAGGCTTAAAAAGAGGGTTTCTTATTTGACTCGTCAATTATTGTAGAGTTGTTTGCCCGGTCCTGAACCCCACATATGTGGGAGTTTTGTGCACCAGGCTGCCCTTATTATATTTATATATTTTTTTTCAAGGGGGCTCATAGGTTACGATGCAAAAGAGAATGTCAAGCTCGAGGGCTTCGCCAGTAATTGACATTATGCCAAGGGCCTTGGCCACAAAAAATGTTCAAATTTCACTGCAAAATACTTAGGCTAATTTAGCCGGTTAAACCTTCCTTGCGACCACTTGCTTTTGTAGCTTTTGCTAATACGGCTTCTATAGTCATCTTTTCTCATTTTGTGAGTTTCAGTTCTTTTCTTTCATCGAAATAGAAACCTTGTATAACACTAACTACAAAATCAGTAAACAAGATGAACATGTATATTTCATTAAGTAAACTATTGCATTATATAAATGCGTGTTCAATGCCAAGCTCAAGCTCAAATTTGGCTTGAAAAACTTAACCAACTTGGTTCGATTCAAGCCGTAAGAATTCCAATATTGACTGAACTCAATTTGATAAACTTTAGAACTTGTAGGCTTGAACTCATGATCGAAGTTGGTTTGAGTCTTGATGTCATCATTGTTTCAATTTCCCCAAATTTTTATATAGTAATTTCAACTTTCCACAACCTTTGAATATGAGAAGGACATCAATTTCTATCTTACAAAATTCCTTTGAAAGGAAATTTTCACAAATCATCCAACATTTACAAAATCTAAAAAATGTCTAAAAGTTGAATATAAAACAAAATTTCTTTGAAACTGGTATTTGAACTTGAAAAATCCAACACTAAAACTCAATAAAGTACCACTATTTTTCATAAAACTATTATGGAATTTTTTTTTTCTTATATTATTAAATGATATTTTCTTTTAACAAAAAAATTCATTGATGCCATGAATATAAAAAATAACAAAGAAAAGAAGAGGCATCCCCCAAAAATAAAAACAGAAAAAGCAAAATCCAGAACGAATTGATATGAAACACTTGGTTAATTTACTAACAAGTGAGCTTTTTTTCTTATGTCACATTTGGTTCATGAAATGGAATAAGGTGGAATAATGATCTAATAATTTACAAATTTTTAGCATTCCATTAACATGGAATGGTATAAAAATAATATTCTCAAGATGAAATTTTAGAATAATCACTCCTCGTCCATTTTTATTTTTAGCTTTTTTTTAGAATACCACAAGTTGATATAATGAATTTCAATTATTTTAATTCAAGATCGTGAATGTATCATTCTACAATGATTGCATCTTATGCACCACATGCAACTTAAAACATTTTATTTCCAATATTCCAGCTATGAATCATGCATTATTTTGTTTATTAGAGGTTTCACAATTTCCTTAATAACTTTTGTTCCATCTTTTTATTTGCAAATCAAAATACAATCTTCCATCAAATTATAAAACTATATACATGGATCCTTGAAATTTTAGTTGAAATAAAAAAAATGTGACCTCGTGAGCCAATTTTGTGCATTTATGCTAGTAAATTTATCACACGTGTTGCATGTGACTGACTGCAAGCGAATAATATTAAGTAAATATATTCAAATTATTTAATTTGATAAATAGATATATTTATCTAATATTAAAGACTATATTCATATTCAGGTAATTTTCTATTTTATATGTTTTTAAGAAAATTAATAATACATCTTAATTAGGTTAGTAAATTAATATACCAATATTCAATGTCATTTACGTAATATATCAACACAATGAATTTCTTGGATGCTTATAATACGATGGATTCTGTTTCTTTTTTATACCAAAGTTGTACCATTTTACCTCAAGTCTAGAAGAAAAAATTTAGAATCCATTCCATGGCCAAATTAGATAATTTTATCTACACTTGTATGTAATCATCTGCTGTAATATATATTTCTTACACACATTGACAACACATTGCTGTAGTTAAGACTGATTTTGATTTTTCACTCTAATAATACACATTATTCAGACACCATATCTTTAAAATTTAAAATTTAAAGTTCTTAACAAAACTGTTGATTATATTGTATAGACTAAAAAGGAAAACGAACTGGACCACCATCACCATGCAGGCTGCCTATTCGGCCCAAGATAGTTTACGCGTACATTTAGGACATTCGGGTGCATGCACTAGACTTTGTTGCATACTTTTTATGTTATGTTTGGGTTAACTTGTAATTATGCATTTTAATTCACTATAGTTTAAAAATACATTTGGTAGTTTTATGTTATAGTCACCAATATCTGATTCTATCCTCGATATGTACAACATGTCCCCTTCTTCCTCTTCTTCTTCCTTCCCCTCTTATTTTCTTTTCTTTTCTATCTACTTCTATATCAATTTGGAATCAAGGCCACTTGGATTCAATTCTAAGAAATCCTAACAAGCCATGTGAAGCACTTACATGCAATTGCACCTGGCCAACGGTACTTTTTTGTCACATGAAAGCTTCCTAGAAAATTACAACCATTGCTCCTAGTTTTGAACACCACATTGCCAGAAGAGTTTGGTGACATCTCTACTACCACCGGAAACAAACGGCGCTGACCAACAGATCCCCAAAATTCAATCACCATCCGACCACATGTATGATCTCACACGCCAGGAAAGAATTTTTAGCTGTTGCCCCCTTCAGAATTTCCATTTTTCTGGAACCGTCACCCCTTCCCTCCACACTACTCAGAATCTATGGAACTGCCAGTGTGTTGTCAGCGTTTTGCAGTAACAGTCAGCCCTGCTAGAATCCACATTCTGATTTAATTGTGGTATTTGGATTTCAGCAATATACTCAAGAATAAAGCAATAAATTGAAGAAAGTTCACAAGAGACTTGGAAGTACCGCAAGAAATTGAGAACAAAGCTCGAGACCCTTCAAGGATAAACTGAGATTGAATGCATGATTATATTTGGGGTACTTGGTGAAGGAACGAAGCTAAACTTGATTAATGCTTAAATGAATAGGAAGTGTTGTAAAATTGTAGAATTCCAAGTTTCTTACTTCCATATAAGAAAACAGAAAAATAAATAAATAAATAACGCTGCTTTTTTTTATATGAAATTCCTTTAGACAATTATTTGATTAAACATTTTTTTTTTCATACCATCAATCACTTTTTTGTTATATAATGTAGGACTAGCAAATCATGTACCTAACATTCAATAGTTCTAATGTCTGTGCCATACCATAGTTACCAACAAATGCCAATACCCCAGCAGTCCACAAAGTGGTACAAATGTTCCAGTGAGGTACACTTCGGAACACTCAGTCTGATGATCCAAAGTTTTAATTCAATATTTTTCACACAACATACTTTTTATTAGTGTTTGAAGGAAATATGTTATTTTAGTAATTTGGTTGTGTGAGTGGAGGTATTTTTTTCCTTAAATCTTTTTATTCTTACTTATATATAAGAGGCAGGCTTAGAGCTGTACCTTTGTGCTCCAGGAAAAGCTGTCGCTTGTTTCTTTTCTCCTTCTCTTTTTCCGTTCTGCTCTAACCAAGAGTTCTGTATTCTCTTTGGTTCTTCAATTTATTTCAGATTTACAACTTGGTATAAGAACAGTTTCTCTGAACGTGATTAATCTAACCTAGTACAGCCTTCTCTTCCTCTCCCTTTTTCTTTTTCTTTTTCTCTCTCCCTTGTCAACCCTTACAGCAGAGATTTTTTTTTTCTGGTCTTTGAGAATATTTGGGGTTTTTTTTCCTCTCCTCCTCTCATCCATAAGCCACTCTTGTGGGTATCTTGTGGCTCATAGTAGTTTGCTCATGTAAAGATAGCCCACAACTGTTTCTTGCAGACTGCTGTCTTGCTGCTCTGATATTTTCTCCAACAGCTGGTCCAGTGATGATACTGTTATGATGTTCCGGCTGCTGTTTTTGTGCCTGCCTATGCTTCTAGCTGCTTACAGGTTGGTTTTGGAGTGTTCGCACTGCTATTTAAAATGCCATGGGTGCTTCATTGTGGTCTGCCCTGCTCTGTGTGATCAAAAGTGGGGTCTTCTCTGCCTGTGTGAGCTATCTGATTTTGCAGAATTGCTGTGTTATTCATTTCCTATACTGGTGTGGGCTGTTTGTCATGCATAGGAGGTGTTTTTGATGGCCTCTACGGAGAGCTTCAGCTGATACTGGTAATGTACAGATCACAGCCATCAAGCTGGCTGGATCCTCCAGCTACCTGTTGTGGTCTCAGGCAATGCGTTAAGTCCAAGTATTTGTTGCATTCTCCTCCATATCAAGACACCAATATGAAGATTGAATCAAAGATAATGACATACAGATGATGTGGCTGTGGAATAGCATGCAACCACAAATTGCTGCGAACATCATGTTTCATTGAACTGCTGAGGCTGTATGATATCTTCATGAAAGCTCCTCACCAGATAAAAATCAAACAATGAGAAGTTCTTCAAATATGACCAAGAAAGTAGGTCCATTAGTGAGTACTATAGCACTTCGAAGAGTATGAGAGGAACCCGACATCTATCAACCAGTTAGCTCCAACATTTTAATGATTAAGAGGCAAAAGGCAGGGTGTTTGGCTGTCAAGTTTTTGTGTCTGGATTGTGTCTTGAGCTCCAACCCTTTTATGAATAGATTCTTGCAACTTGCTACTGAATCCATACCATCCATGAATGAAGCATATGCTAGAATCCAATGTATCACCAAAGACGGCTCTCAATCTTCTTCTCAAGCTTCTTCTTGTGACAGTTCAGCCATGGTTAGCACGACCTCCAACCGTGGTAAAGAAGTGTAGGAGGACGAGGACAGGGATTGGAAAGCAATCTTGGCAGAGCTAGTGTATCAGGTCAAGAAGTTTGTCGTGGCAATTCCAGCATTTGCACACATTGTGATAAGGAAAACCATAGTGTGGACCGTTGTTAGGATCTCCATGGGAAACCGACTTGGGCCAATAAGTCTTTTACCGAGGGTGATCCCACCATTGAAACTTCAAGTGCACTAGGCCACTCCAATAGGAAGTTGAGTAGATCATCTACTGTGTCCCGAGAGGAGTATAACAATCTCGTCCGCATCGATCAACAGCTCCAAACTTAGTCTTCTACATCTAATGCAACTTCACCCATTCAGGTACAGCTAGGCTTCTTGCCTCTTCATCCTCTTCAACCTGGGCTATTGATTCTGGTGTGTCATCCCATGACAAATAGGCCTAATTTATCTAAGTCCTTGAAACCAACTACTTTATACTCCAAGTTACTCTTGTTGATGGCTCAGTTAGACCAGTTTCTGGTTGTGGCAATATTCGTTTCCTTCTATGCCTCTTTCCCATATGTTATATGTGCCAAAATTTCCCTTTAACCTATTATCAATTAGTCAATTAACTAAATCTCATAATTGTTCAATGACCTTTCCTTCTAATCTTGTTATTCAAGAACTCTAGACAAAGAAGAGGATTGGTGGACAGCTTGAGAAAGATGGTTTTTACTATTTTGATGGTGGTGGTAGTAGATTCAATTCTTGTCGTACAGCTTCGACAATTTCTAGTCATGGTGTTCTCTTTTTATTAGTGGCATGGTCGTTTTTGTCATTCATCTCTTCAAAAGCTACAACAAATTTTTTCCCATGTTCAAGTTTGTTTCTGGTTTTGAATGTTTTGCCTGTCAATTGGGAAAGAATGTTAGGGCATTTGTCCATTTAGGATTGAGTCTCATAGTAAATCATTGTTTTCTCTAATTCATTCAACATGTAGGGCCAAAAAACTCGACTAGCCATCAATATTGTGTCTTTTTGTAGAGCATTGGTATTCAAAATTTTCAATCTGATAATGCACTTGAATTTGTTCAAAATGAGCTTCGGTCTTTTTGCTTGTCGAAAGGAATTATTCATCAAACATCATATATATGTACACCTCAACAAAATGAAGTAGCTGAAAGTAAAAATAGAGATTTACTTGACATAACAAAGTCTCTACTCCTTCATAAGCATGTTCTTAAAACCTTTTGAACTGATGCTCTTCTAACAGTCTATTTTTTGCTCAACAAGATTCCTTCCAGCGTTCTAAAAGGACAAATTCCCTTCACCATCATTTACCTATACATCCATGTTCTCTGTAGACACCCTATTTTGTCCAGGGGCCAAATATAACAAGAAAAGACATTTTCTATTTTTATACAATTACAGCAGCAGAAAAATACCAAAAAAAAAAAGAAAATACAGCATAAAAATATCAAAAAAAAAGAAAAAAAGAAAATACAATACAACAGAAATAAATACAAACAAAAAGGTGATTGGCTGTTAAAATTAAAGGGGGTGTTGGGAGATTATCAATAAAAAGGTGGTTGGCTGTAGGGAGATTGGCAATAAATAGGTGGTTGGAGGGTTGAATTTAAATGTCATGATCAATGCATCCAAACCTATAAATAAATGCTTCTGAAGAGAAGATGAGGGAGGGGAAAAAAAGAGAGTTTCGTGCATCTTGAAGACAGCTAAGAAAGAGTGAGAGAGAGAAGAAAATTGTTTGCTGAAAATTCAGGATTGGAGGTGCCTACGCAGTCAGTTAGATCTTAACGATCGGATGGTGATTTTTTGTCTGATTAAGTTGAAATTTTGATAAATTGTTTGTGACTCATCCTTCTTCATTTTGGTCGGTCAGATTGTCATTTGGAGCTTTGTAACTTTGGTTTCATGGCTTGGACAGCAGCCCCATTACAACAGTAGCTTCAGGTAAGAAGAAGTCTTTAAAAATTCCAAAAAATTTTGAAAAATCAAGGGATGTTTTAAAGATTATTTTGCTTAGAATTTGGTAATTTTGCTTGTTTTGTGTGTGTGCATTCCTATGATTTAAAAAAGGGCAATGAGGTATTTTACACCTCACTTGTATTAGCTAAGGGGGGGGGGGGGGGTATATCTAACAAAATCTCCTCGTTTAGAGGTCTTATTAGACATTCCTAAATCGCACTTACGTTTTTAAACTCCTGTTAATTTTGTTCATTTATTTAGTTATGTATTCTTATTTTATCTGTTTGTTTTAAAAAGAGTTAATTAAAGGTTATTAAATTCGATTTAGGGATAATTCATAATTAATTAGGTACCGTTCGTAGAACGGATTTGTAGGGGGTGCTAGTACCTTCCCCTCGCATAATTGAACTTCTAATCCCGATTTTGGTAAAAGCAGACCGAGACTATTGGTTCCTTATCCTAGGTTTAGACTAAGGACCAATCAAATGAGTAGTAATTAGGTGTTCTAACTGCTCCTAGGAAAATAGGTTAGTGACGACTGCAAATCAAAATTTTCAACTTCATATTTTATTCCCTCGCGATCCCGGGCCCCGCTCTGGGATGTTGCGACAGCTTGGCAACTCCGCTGGGGATATTACAGAGTCGAGTCATTAATTAATTAGGAATTATCCCAAATATGAATTTAATAAGTCTTTTAATTACTCCATGATGTTTTGTGAATATTGTTTGTATAATTGTGAATATTTTATTGTATATATGTTTGATAAGCATGTGTAAAGATTGATGACATGTGGAGTTTAGGGGAATATTTCATGAGACTCCTACCCAAGCATTACCTTCCAGGATTAAATAGGGGTGTATCACGGTCAGCTCTCATGAGACAAGGCCTTTGGGGGCGCGTGAACCACTCTGCTCAGTTTGTACTTTGTCCAAGCCCATTGGGTGATGATAGGGGGCATGCTAGGAACCTTTTACTAATAAGGATTAGAACTTGAACTACACGTGCTTAAATAATAGTTTTCCCTCCCCTCAAGATAGAACCTTGGTGAAAAGCTTAAATGACAAATCCACCAAGGATTGGGACAGAAGCATCATCCTTCTCCACATAATTTAGTCCAACCTTTTGTATATATTTTGAGTTCCTTTGTGCTGTTTCCAGCATTCTACATCCATTTTAGGCATGCATACTGCTTGGTCAAAATTTTGAAAAACCCAAAATCACCCTATGGACAGCCTGGCAATGGTATTCGATAGAGATTTAGCAGTGTTTTGAAGTTCAACAGACTTATCAGAAAAGTAGTTGAATTGAAGAAATTGAAGTGATCAAGGGGCAATCTGGTCAAGTTGGGGCATTAAGCAAATTAATTTTCCCAAAATTCCAACCATTGTGTCTTCAAGAAGTTCCCACTCTTCAAATGGAATTTGTTGCCAAAATAGGAATGGTATGGTTGTAGGAAAGAATTCCTAGCTGAGGAAAGATATGTCAGGAGTTGAACTGAATGCTCAGCAGATAAGGTCAACTTTTAGGAGTCATCAGAGGAAAATAAATGTGTCTGCAAGTTCTCAAATTGAAAGAATTATACATCAAAATCTTGGTTGATATGGGAGTTTTCACTAAGGTGATGCGATTTTTCCAAGAATTCTAGCAAAGTAGTTGTTTTAAGTTGCATTGCATTCATGCATTTCATACATAGTCATGCATGCATGGTCATGGCCAATGGCTCCTTGCCCATGTTCCAGTTGCCTACAAAAGTAGTGCGCCAAAGTGGTAGAACTAAAATCCAGGGTTCCAACATTGAGCAGAATACTCGACAAAAAGCCAAGATCATGGGTGAACATTTGGAAAGCTGCATGAGAGGTCTTAAGCAAAGTCATGAGGAGATCCGTCAAGATATTCGGGAGATTATGGATCAACTGAATAAGTTAATGGGGATACTTACTACTATGAGCAAAGGGAAAACTATGCAATCTCCAGAACCAGCAATTGAAGAAGGTCCTCTATTTCCATCGGGATTTACACCTATTAATGAGCATCCGGTGAATTTGTCAACTGGCTCAGGACCAAGATTGTACCATTCATCCCAATGGCACCAGTCCCAAGATTTTAACCAAGAGGAAATGCACAAACACCACCAATCATTAATCCTGATATCCAAGGGAAATATTCAAGGAAATGACTAAAGAGCATACCCCTAGTTCGGAAATGAATCATAAATATAAAGCATTAGAGGAGCATTTGCAAGCTGTGGAGGGGACAAGAATGTTTGGTTTGGTGGATGCTTTTAACCTATGTTTGGTGCCCAATGTGATTTTACCACCAAAGTTCAAAGTCCCGGATTTCGAGAAGTTCAATGGATTCAAATGTCTAGTAACTCATTTAAGGATGTATTGTCAAAAAATGGCTGCGCATTTTGATAATGATAAGTTGCTCATCCACTGTTTCCAAGATAGTTTGACTGGGGCAGCTATAAGATGGTACATTCAGCTTGATTGAGTAAAGATTCGCACCTGGAAGGATCTAGCTCATGCTTTCATTAACCAATATAGGCATGTGATTGAGATTGCTCCAGATAGGTTGACTTTACAGAATATGGAGAAAAAGTCGAATGAATCATTTAAAGAATATGCTTACCGGTGGAGAGAAATGACAGCACAAGTTCATACTCCAGTTGAGGATAGGGAAGCAATTTCTTTATTTGTCAACACTCTCAAGGATCCATATATTGGCTATCTTATCAGAAGTGGTCCCCAGAATTTTACAAATTTGGTAATTGCCGGAGAGCGAATTGAAGGGACATTTAAAATGGGAAGGATGAGTAACTTAAGTATTGGGCAAGGAACTATGAAAGAGGAAATGGACAAACATGAGAAGGTGCAAGCAATACAGGGACATCCTTATGAAGGGGGTAAAGCCAGAAAGAAAAGGATACTAATTTAATAGAATTCCATGGTGGAACGCCGAGCATGTGCTCAAGTACCTAGTGGTGATCGAATAAGCGAAATCTTTCAATAAAAGGGCAGCACCCATGATTTCTTTCTGTTCAGATTATTTTGAATTTAAATAAAATAAAATGAATTTCAGTCTCATCTTATTACATCATCTCATCATCTTTCACCGAATTTTGTATATTTTTTCTTGTGTTTTGTGCAGTGAAAGAGGAGATGGTTTTGCCAGTATGGAAAACTTGAATCCCATAATTGGCTTTGAGAATCCATTTCAATGGGACGAAAAAAAAAAAAAAACCTGAGCTGAAAGAGTATGTCAACAATCCATAGTGATCCTGACAAAAAAAAAAAGACTCTGAATGACCATATGTTGTAAAGAAGACCTTTCCAGGAGGGGCTTTGCTGTTGGCTAATATGGACGGGAATGATATACAACATCCTATCAATCTGGACATTGTAAAAGGATATTTTGCATGATGTATTGTGAACCTCTCGATGAGATTATTAAAATTTCTTCAATTTTTACTCTAAAATTGTGGATAGTATCTTATGGAAATTACAATCATATTCTGATCAAATGATGGGTGGTCATCTTTGGCTGACCAGTGTATCCAAAAAGAACCCAATAATGAGTTCTCACTTGTTAACCCATTTGGGCCTAAATTTAAACCAACTTTTTCTTAAAGTTAGTTTTCCAAAAGTTTTAATCGGGGTTTTGGGTCCTTTAGTGTTTGATAATTCATTTGAGGCAACAATTATCGGTGAAAATGATGGCAGACCATTGTTTTGCTACCCCAAAAAGAAAATCAAAGAAGAAATCCCTTGACAACCTATAGAGCCAGAAAATTTTCTTTCTTTAATACACCAGCCAGGGATCACCCCCCCTTCCCCCCCCCCCCCCCCCAACAAAAACAATGGCGCAATGATAGAAAGATTGACATAAAGTCCTGAAAAAATCCAAAAAGATGAATAAACCAAAACCCCCCACAAGAAAAAAAGCATAGGATTTTAATAAAAAGGGAAAAGTGCAAAAAAAAAAAAAAAAAAAAAACAAGGAAAATAATCAAGGGGCATGATTCGTAGGTGATCCTTGGCAAAATACTACCATAGACAAACTTGATGATTTTGGGCCTCATTAAATCCTTTTCTTCTTTAGCCAATACCCTCAACTTACATTACGGTCCAAATAAAAATCCTTGTTGGATTAGCACGCATTGTTGTCTCAAATGAGTTTTCAGACTCGTTGATGACTCTAAACTACGTTGTGACCTGATCCTAACAAGGTATGTATGCAACTTGTTCAAAGAACAAGTGCGGTCAATCCTTTGCAACATTGGGGCAGAAAATGTTATTCTGGGAAGGGGTGTTTGAGCTAGGGTTTCCCTTTTCTTTTGAAAAACCCATATCCTTAGCCTACGTTTCGTCCCATGTCTGAAAGACCACCTTGAGATTAGAACACTGATAAGACACTCACAACAATTCAGGATAAAAGGGTTAAAATGAGAGCAATTTTGGAGGATGCCATCAAATTTACATCAGAATTGAGTAGTAAATGAACAAAATCAGTCCAGGACATCAAGATGGAAGGAAATCTCGAATGTGTCGCCTTTGGATTATTTCTCTAAAGTTGGCATCAGAACAACACGACATCAAAATACTGGCAAAGTCATTTCCTATCTACCAAGTAGAGAAACCAGGTAAATGGACAAGGATGTACCTTTCATCCATAATGAGATCGTATTATCTAATTGCATATTTATTCATTTGAATTCAAAATGGTTTAAACAATAAGGATGCAGTCCTAAAAAGAATGTCATGATCAACAAAATTCAATGAAACTTGTTTTCCACATTCTCAAGACAAATAAGTCTAGCAAGATAGTTTGATCACAAGAAGTCAAAAGCAGATAACATGCCAAAATGGAGGTAGCAAAATTCAGAGGCATTCGCATCCCAAAATACAATTGATATTTTCAGCAAGAGATCATCACCTCATAAACTAGGGCAAGAATAGTAAAGATTGAGTTTTCAAAATACAGTCATGATGGAGTTACAGAGTTTTGTTCTCCAAATCAGACAGGTGCCAAGATTTTAGGACAGAAAAGGTTGTCATGCATTGCATCCAAAATAATAGGAAGCAACATGCATACATATCATCATGTCATGCATCCACTCATTCACAACATACATGTTTTCATGCAAAAGCTTTGCATACCCATTTTTATTCCTGCTCATTCAAGTCCTTATTTTCTTAGAATTCAAAGTTGGAGTTCTACTTTGGGAAATGGGGCATTGGTCCTCAGATTCAAGTGGTTCTTGCAAAAATGTTTTTCAAATCTTAAAGCATTGGTCCTCAGATCCAAGTGGTTCTTTCCAAATTATTTTGTCTACTTTGGGCATGAGGCATTAGTCCTCAAATCTAAGTAGTTCTTTCCAAATTGTTTTTCGGATATTGGGTCATTACACCTCCAAAATTCAAATGATCACTTTCAAGTTACTTTGACTATCTCGTTCACTTGAGAGGTCTTATCCAAGTTATATTAACTATCTCGTTCAGTCGAGTGGTCACATCCAAGTTGTTCTGACTATCTCGTTCATTCGAGAAGTCAAATCCAAGTTATTTTAACTATCTCAGTAATCCGGGTAGTCCCTTCTGAGTGGTCTTGGCTACCTCAGAGGCATGTGGCATTAAGAGTTCCTAAATCCAAGTAGTCACTTTCAAAGTTATAATTGCCATCTTAGAGGCATGTGGCATTGAGAGTTCCCAATTTGAGTGGTCCCCTTTCAAGTTATTTCAACTATTTCAAAGGCATGCGGCATTGAGAGTTCCCAAATCCGAATAGTCCCTTTCAAGTTATTTGGCTACCACGGAGGCATGTGCCATTGAGACTTCCCAAATCCAAGTAGTCGCATTCAGATTGTACTAACCACTAACACTCCAATATTGTACTAACCACTAACACTCCAATATTGTACTAATCACTAACACTCCAATAATGCACAAACCACTAACACTGCAATATTGTACTAACCACTAATACTCCAAAATTGCACTAACCACTAATACCCCAATATTGTACTGACCACTAACACTCCAAGTTGCCTTGGCTATTTCTCCAAATAGTCACATCCAATTGTATTAACTGCTAACACCTCAAGTTGACCTAACTATCTCGTTAATTTGAGTGGTCGCATTCAAGATGTTCTGATTAGGTGAGTGGCTTTTGTCCCCAAGCTTGAGCAGTCATTGCTTTCACCATACTCAACAGGCTCATCAAGTTGACTTGAAATTCCATGAATTTTTGTAAGTTCACACATTGGTTTCTCTTGTTATATTTGGCCCAGTCCAAAATCTACGTCTTTTGTCATTATAGATTTGTTGCTGTAAGATAACAAAAGACCACTCTTCCTGTCATCTTAAGCAACAAACCTATAAAGAGGAGCAGCTGTTGATACTCTACTTTGTCCAGGGACCAAATATAATAAGAAAAAACATTTTCTATTTTTATACAATTACAGCAGCAAAAAAAAAATTAAATTGGCAATAAATAGGGGGTTGGATGGTTGAATTTAAATGCCACGATCAATGCATCCAAGCCTATAAATAAAGGCTTCTGAAGAGAAGATAAGGGAAGGGGAAAAAAAGAGAGCTTTGTGCATCCTAGAGACAGATAAGAAAGAGTGAGGGAGAGAAAAAAATCGTTTGCTGAAAATTCAGGATTTGAGGTGCATGCGCAATTAGCTTGATCTTGACGATCGGATGGTGATTTCTCGTCCGATTGAGCTGAAATTTTGACAAATTGTTCGTGACTCATCCTTCTTCATTTTGGCTAGTCAAATTGTCATTTGAAACTTTGTAACTTTGGTTTCATGGTTTGGACAGCAGCCCCATTGCAGCAGCAGCTTCATGATTGGAGATGCCTGCGTAGTCAACTTGATCTTGATGATCGGATGGTGATTTATAGTCCGATTGAGTTGAAATTTCGACATATTGTTCATGACTCATCCTTCATTTTGGTCGGTTAGATTGTCATTTGGAGCTTTGGTTTCATGACTTGGACAGCAACCCCATTGCAGCAACAACTTCAGATAAGTCTTTAAAAATCTCAGAAAATTTTATAAAAGAAATTAAAATTTCCAAACTATTTCTACACAATTTGGAAAAATCAAGGGATGTTTTAAAGATTATTTTGCTTAGAATTTGGTGATTTTGCTTGTTTTTGTGCATGTGTGTCCCTATGATTTAGAAAAGGGCGATAAGGTATTTTACACCTCATCTGTATTAGCTCGAAAGGAGGTTTATCTAACAAGATCCCCTCATTTTAAGGTCTTATTAGACATTCCTAAATCGCACTGAGGTTTTTAACCTCCTGTTAATTTTGTTCATTTATTTAGTTATTTATCATTTTATCTGTTTGTGGCTTGGTTTTTTTGTTGTTTTTTTAAAAAGAGTTTATTAAAGGTTATTAAATTTGATTTAGGGATAATTCATAATTAATTAGGTATCGTTCGTAGAACGAGTATGTAGGGGGTGCTAGTACCTTTCCCTTGCATAACTGAACTCTTGATCCCGATTCTGGTAAAAGCAAACCAAGACTACTACTGGTTCCTTAACCTAGGTTTGGACTAAGGACCAGTCAAATGAGTAGTAATTAGTTGTTCTAACCGTACCTATGAAAATAAGTTAGTGGCGATTCCAAATCAAAATTTTCAACTTCATATTTTATTCCCTCGTGGTCCTGAGCCTTGCTCTAGGGATCATAACATCTATAACCCTTTTGGGTTCTCGAATACCCAATAGACATACATGTAATAACACAGAGAGAACTTCTCTCTTGTCCTGACTAGTATGTGGAACATGGACAAAACACGTGCACCCAAAAACGCAAGGCACAAAAAAGAATGTCACGACATCCCGGAGCAGGACCCGAGACCGCGAGGGAATAAAATATGAAGTTGAAAATTTTGGTTTAGAGTCGCCACTAGCCTATTTTCCTAGGTGCGGTTAGAACACCTAATTACTATTCATTTGATTGGTCCTTAGTCTAAATTGAGGCTAAGGAACCAGTTGTTTCGGTCTGCTTTTACCAAAATTGGGATCGGGAGTTCAGTTATGCGAGGGGAAGGTACTAGCACCCCCTACATACCTATTCTATGAACGATACCTAATTAATTATGAATTATCCCTAAAACGAATTTAATAACCTTTAATTAACTCCTTTTAAAACAAACAGATAAATAACTAAATAAATTAAAAAAATTAACAAGAGGTTAAAAACATCAGTATGATTTAGGAATATTTAATAAGACCTCCAAACGAGGGGATTTTGTTAGATAACCTCCCTCAAAGCTAATACATATGAGGTATAAAATACCTCATTGCCCTTTTCTAAATCATAGGGACACACACACACACACACAAAAACTAGCAAAATCACCAAATTCTAAGCAAAATAATCTTAAAAAACATCCCCCGATTTTTCAAAATTTTTGCAGAAATTTTCTAGAATTTTTCATTTTTTAAAATTATCTAGGTTTTTTAAACTTCCTTACCTGAAGCAACTGCAACAATGGGGCTGTTGTCCAAACCACGAAACCGAAGTTACAAAACTCCAAATGACAATCCGACCGACCAAACTGAAGAAGGATGAGTCACGAGCAACTCGTCAAAATTTCAGCTCAATCGGACGAGCAATAACCATCTGATCGTCAAGATCAAGCTAACTGCACAGGCACCTCCAATCCTAAAGTTGCTGCTGCAATGGGGCTATTGTCCAAGCCACGAAACCAAAGTTACAATGCTCCAAATGACAATCCGACCGACCAGAATGAAGAATGATGAGTCATGTACAATCCATCAAAATTTCAACTCAATTGGATGAGAAATCACCATCCGATTGTCAAGATCAAGCTGACTACACAGGCACCTCCAATTCTGAATTTTCAGCAAACAATTTTCTTCTCTCCCTCACTTTTTCTTAACTGTCTCCAAGATGCACGAAGCTCTCTTTTTTTCTTCTCCCTCATCTTCTCTTCGGAAGCCTTCATTTATAGGCTTGGATGCATTGATCATTACATTAAAATTCAACCATCCAACCACCTATTTATTGCCAATCTCCCAACAGCCAACCAACTTTTTATTGTTAATCTCCCAACACCTCATTTAATTTTAATGGCCAAACACTTTTTTTTTTGTATTTATTTATGTTGTATTGTACTTCATTTTTTCGTTTTTTTTTTTTTTTTTCTATATTTTCGTTTTTTGTATTTTCTGCTGATGTAATTGTATAAAAATAGAAAATGGCTTTTCTTGTTATACTTGGCCCCTGGACAAAATAGGGTGTCTACAACTACCCATTTTTATAGGTTTGTTGCTTAAGATGGTTGGAAGAGTGGCCTTCTTGTTATCTTACAGCAACAAATCTACAATGACAAAAGACGCAGATTTTGGACTAGGTCAAATATAACAAGAGAAACTAATGTGTAAACTTAAAAAAATGCATGAAATTTCAGGTCAACTTGATGAACCTGCTAAGTATGGTGAAAGCAACGACTATTCAAGCCTGGGGATAAAAATCACTCACCTAATCAGAACATCTTGAATACGACCACTCAAATTAAAGAGATAGTCAGGCCAACTTGAGGTATTAGCAATTAGTACAACTGAAATGTGACTATTTGGAGAAATAGCCAAGGCGACTTGGAGTGTTAGTGGTTAGTACAATATTGGAGTGTTAGTGGTTAGTGCAATCTTGGAGTGTTAGTGGTCAGTACAATATTGAAGTGTTAGTGGTTAGTGCAATCTTTGAGTGTTAGTCATCAGTACAATATTGGAGTGTTAGTGGTTAGTGCAACTTGGATGGGACTACTTGAATTTGAGAACTCTCAATGCCACATGCCTCCGAGACATAGTAGTTAGAGGCGTGAGGCGAGCCGAGGCGCAAAGGGTCTTTGAAGCTGAGGCGCGAGGCGAAGGCGTGCGCCTCATGAAGGTGAGGCGCACAATTATTAAAATGGTGTAAAATGTCGATTTGGGGTAATTGATATATGAACATATGAATATCTAGTAATATTAGAATTTAAAATGCCAAAAAATTCAATTACAAAATTGAAAATTTAGCCCAAAAGCATCAACAATTCAACATAGTTCATCATCAAAAGAAAAGCGTACAAATAAAAAAATAGTAGTTAAATTTCAAAAAAAAAAATAAATATTATGTATTAATTATAATTTATAAACTCACATTAATTAAACTAAATATTACAAATTAAAAAATAGTAGCTAAATTTTAGTAAAAAGAATAAATATTATGTATTAGTTATAATTTATAAACTTGCATTAATTAAACTAAATATTTAATTAGTAATTACATATAAAGAAGAATAGGAAAAAAAGTAGCCAAATTTTAATAAAAAGAATAAATATTATGTATTAGTTATAATTTATAAACTTTCATTAATTAAACTAAATATTACAAATTTAAAAACAGTAGGTAAATTTCAGTAAATAAAATAAATATTATGTATTAGTTATAATTTATAAGCTTAGATTAATTAAAGAAAATATTTAATTTATAAGCTTACATATAAAGAAGAAGAAAAAGAGAAGCAGCAGGCAGCACGCAACAGTCAGCAGCACACAGCACGCAGCAAGCAGGCAGCAGGAAGAAGAAGAAGAAGAAGAAGAACTCGCGAGGGCTCCTGCTGGTTGGAAACGAAGTCGCGAAGGGTCGTGCTTCTTCAAAATGTCGAAGACGAACTCACGATCCTGGTTCGAAGCTTGAAGACGAAGTAGCGAAGGCTTCCGGCTGGTTCAAAGGCTCGCAGACAAGCTCACGTTGCTGGTTTGAAGGGTCGCGAAGGCTCCTGCTGGTTCGAATCTGCAAAACGAACTCACGAAGGGCTTCGAAGGGCCGAGAGGGGCTAGGGGCTATGTTCGTTCGAGTCAAATGAGGGCTACGGGTCTGGCTGTGGCTATTTCTCTACTTTAAATGACTAAAAATTCACAAGGCACAACTCACTGCGCCTGTCGCCCCAGTGCGCCTCGTCTCGCCTAGCATCGCCTCTTGCAGGTCGCCTCGCCTCACCTGGTTTGAGGTGCAAGCCTCTTCGCTTCACTGCGCCTTGCACCTAGGCGCGCTTTTAACTACTATGCTCCGAGGTAGCCATAACAATTTTGAAAGGGACTATTCGGATTTGTAAATTCTCAATGCTGCATGCCTCCAAAATAGACCAAAATAACTTGAAAGGGGACCATTCATATTTGGGAATTACCAATGCCACATGCGTCTGAGATGGTCAAAACAATTTGAAGGTGACTACTCGAATTTGGGGACTCTCAATGCTACATGCCACCAAAGTAGCCATAACAATTTTGAAAGGGACTATTCGAATTTGAGAATTCTCAATGCCACATGCCTCTGAAATAACCACAACAACTAGGATGAAACTACTCGAATGAACGAGATAGTCTAAATGACTTGGATGAGACTATTCGAATGAACGAGATAGTCAGGATAACTTGAATCAGATAGTCAGGACAATTTGAATGAACGAGATAGTCAAGACAACTTGGAAGTGATCATTTGAATTTTGGAGGCGCAATGCCACAGTATTCGAAAAATTTTTTTGCAAGAACCAATTGGATATGAGGACCGATGCCCCATTATTTGAAAAACATTTTTGCAAGAAACACTTGGACCTAAGGACCGATGCCCCATTTCCCAAAGCAGAACTCTGACTATTTGAATTCATAGACAATAATGAAGAAAATATGTATGATGTGAATGAATGGGTGCCTGATATGATGCATGTTGCTTCCTATCATTTCTGATGTTATGCATGTAATGCATGGCAACTTCTTCTGTTTTAAAAACCTGACACCTGGAGAACAAAACTCTATAATCCCAACCTTGTTGTATCTTGAAAACCCGAACTTCGCTATTGCTGCCCTAGTTTATGAAGTGATGATCCCATGCTGAAAATATTCATCTGTATTTCTTGATGGGAATGCTCCAGGCTTTTTCAAGACTTGGTGAATCCCTTATACACTAACTAGGTTTATTCCCTTGACCTAGGTAAATTCGGTAAGAATAAGACCTGACAAAGTTTTATGTTGGCTATCAACTATCTAACACAACCCTACTCCTTTGTCCAGGCTTGAGACCGACTATATGTACAAAGATAACTTGTGTTACATAGGCGAAGTACAAATTTGAGTTTTTTTTTTTTAATGCAAACTTATTTCACATAGACAATTTCCTAAATCACGCCCTACAACTAGTAGAAATCACACAAACAACACAATGCATTTGAAAAATCTAAAGTATACAATTCTTGGTGTAAATCCAAGCTAGACTAAAATAAAATAAAAAAGTGCAATACTACTTTTTAGAAACTTTTTGTATACTCCAAGATTTGCAAATGCAAAACACAAAATGCATATATTAAGCCTACAAAACATAAACACAAATCTGCACTGCTATTCTATAATAATAAAAGAAGTAACAAGAGAGGAAAAGACCTCACCGGTGCCTAAAACTAAAAGGCAATGACAACCAACTGAAAATACTACAGTAAGTACCTTTTGGTGCTAGAAATTTGATGCTACAAACGAAAAATCAATCGAAGAATATTGATGCAACGAGGGATTATAAGAATTCTTCAACCTTCAAGATTCAAATTCAAGATTGGCAATGGAGTTTAGTATCTGGTACTGAGATAACCTCTCACTAGACTCACGCCCTCTCGCACATAACCTTGACCAAAGCTAGATGTTCTTTTTCGACACCATCTTGAGCTAAAATGTGCAACCCTACGTATTTTCAATTGAAATTCTATTGACTCAATCCTTTGGAACTTTGAATTTTGCGTTTCTAGAGAGACAAAAACAAGCAAGCGCAAAAATATTTGATAATTAGATTTCTTCACTTCCAAGAAAATAAAATTTAGGAAGTGGGAGTGTGTATGTAACTCAAAATTCCAAATTAGACAAGTCAGATGGTGAAGAAAAGAGAAGAGAAAGAGAAACTCTACAAGATGACAAAGAAACTTGTAAAATAAACCACCTTGAAGAACACTAGAATGATGGAGAGAGAGGGAAAAGAAAGAGGGCAGCGGGGTCCAAGATGTCAAACTTCTTTGCTAATATGGTGAGCGACAGCCGAACCCAAACGAAAACTCATACAAGAACATCGGATGAAGCATCAAAAGAAATCAAGAAACTGGAATCATTGTCAAAAATCATCAGCAAGATGGGTTTGATATGCCTTTTTTATCACCACAATTATTTTTGTTAGCAACCATCCTCATTGTTGGCGGGCCTTTGATCAATGGTAAGGTTGCTCCTTTGTGACCAATTGGTCACGGGTTCAAGTCCAAGGAAATAGCCTCTCTGCATAAGTAGGGGTAAGGTGGCGTACACTATGATGACCACCCTCCCCCCACGCTCGCAAAGCAGGGAGCCTTATGGCCCAGGGATGCAGGCATCCTCATTGCTGTCGTACCATCACCAAATCTTGATGCTAAACAACAAAAGCTTGGAAATCTTGTACAGTAAGAGCCACAATAAAGTGGGAGCTGCTGTGACTATTACCGATGGTGGGTCTCCCTATTTCTAGTGCATGTTGTTTAGCAATGGCAAGCCTAACAGCAGCTTTGTTCTAGAGGGAGGTGTGGTGACAAAACGACACAGCCATTCACATTTATTTGCAAACACAGAGTCTTGAAGGGTTTAAGAGGGTTTAGGCAGGGAAGGGTGAATCTTTGAGAGAACCCAAAACCCCACAGAAAGAGGAAAGGGAGGGCACGGGGGCAATTTTTATAACTGTATAAAGAGAGACGAGGAGAGGGAAGGGGAGGAAGAAGAATAAGTAATGGTGTTTTCTTTGTACATGAGGATGAACCTATCATTCCCTCTCTCTCTCTCTCACACAAGGGAAAATGGAAGAAAAACGAGGTGGTGGGAGGGGTCTTTGTAATTCATTTTATAGTAAGGTCATAAATCCACTTTTGTATAAACAAAAAGAATATTTTTTGTTCGATAAAATGTTTTACTCTCCAAACGCATTCATACTTACTCAGAGATTGAAAGCTCATGAGCTAGGAAATTTAGAAACCATGAATAAAGCATTACTCACAAACCTATGTTGGAAACTATCAACTGACTAGTCAGATTTGTGGGCCCAAGTTCTTAAAATTAAAAATCTCAATGAGTCCAACTTCTTGGAATGCAACAAAAGTCGCAGGTTTCCCACACTTGGAGAGTATACTGAAATGAAGGGAATTTCCCAACAAGGGAAGCATCACAGGTTAGGCAGGGAGAAAATCAACTCTTTTGGAGGGTTAACTGGGTGGACTACAAATTCCCAAGGAAAAAATCTCCAATTATCTTGTCCAAGGTAAGTGAAATTTCATAAAAATTATGGAAATGCTGCCATGGGGTTGCTTAAAAAATCTGAGTAGTCCAATCGGCATTAATGCAGCTTGGAGGACAAAGTCACATAGGGTCCTACTTCCAATGGCAAGTTCTCCACACCAGCACAGCTTATGAATTGATCTCCATTAGAGTCCCAACTCAGCCCAGTAGGGGTAACTAGAAATTTTAAACTTAATTTCATCCATAGAGTTAAGTCCCTGCTTTCGCTAATCATCTCTGATGGAATTTGGAAAAATAACCAGTGATACAGTAGAGACATAACAAAAAAGCCTAGGTGAAAATTTTTTGGTAACAGAGAGGCGAGCACCATTCATGTCCTAAGTGACTGCTACATGCTAATCCGGTGTGGAATGCTTGGAGAGCCCCTGAATTTGAGTAATTTTCTTGATGGCTTATACTTTTTGCTTTGGTTTGCCGGAAATTGGGGGAGTGGCGAAAGCAGCTCTGGAAGTTCATTGCCATGGATCAGTCCACATTGCATGAAGGTATCCATAGCAAATATGTTGAAAGAATGATCCTCTGAAGTCCCCACACTCAGCGGGGCGGGTTTAAACTAATATAAATGGGTGCTCAAAGGGTAATCCAGGTGGTGCAGGGATCGACAGGCCTGTCAGAGATACCCCAGTTGAATCAAGGGTTTTAGCTAATTTCTGGGTGATTACTGCAGTGATAGGGCAGAGCATTGGGCTGTCTTTTTGGGCATTTCCTTAGCCTAGACACTGCACAATCTAAATTAAAAAATGTATGAGCCTGTTTAGCGGCAGAAAACAGTTTTCACTTTCCATTTTCAGATTTCCAAATAATTACCAATATACCACTTCATTTTCTAGTTTTCTAAGGTTTATGTAGGAATTTTAGAAATCAACAAAAAGATGTTTTCCAACTTCCAACACAAATTTAGAAAACTTGAAAAAAATATAGCGTTTCTGTAATTATTTGGAAAACTGGAAATGGAAAATAAAATTGTTTTCACAAGTGAAAAGGGCCGAAGTATTCTAAGCAATGAAAAAGCAAAATGCAATAACAGAAATCTTATGGTGTTCCCATCTTAGTTCCACCATTGTGCTATGGTACAATGAGAGCTTCATCATCATCGGCCGAAAAAAAAAAAAAAAAAATTAAGTACCAAATTCAGAAGCTTGCTGATATTTCAAAACAATGTATACATATAGCAAGAACCTATGACTTACAAATAAAATAATTACACCTTAAAAATGAAAAGTGAAAAAAAAAAAAAAATACAGGAGGAAGAGAATATCACTAGAATCCAAGCACATAGGGCAATTAGTTGATTATACAAATGAACTCATCTCACAGAAACGGTAACAGCATGAACAGCTTTTGACACACAACAGAAATGAAAAGTCAGAAGATAGAAGAGTATAACACAGACAATCTAGTGTACAACAGAAAAACTGAATAAAATTTTCAAAACAACTTCAAATATAAGTCTTATAGTGCAAAAAGAGCTATTTTTGCTCAAAACTAGCTAAGAGGTGTACCTTAACTCAATTTCACCCAACGTATGAATGACAATGAATCTCAATCGCGAATGCCAAGCTCAACCTCAAGCTCATCATCATCTTCAAACAACTTTAGAAGACGAGCATGCTGCTCTTCTCTCTTCTTCTTTTGCCATATTTTGAACAGGAAAACAGAAAACGCAACAACAGCCACCAGACCTAGGCCTATAATGAGTACCCTTAGTCCCACAGTGCTACTTGAAGAATCATGATTCACAGCATTCTTCGAATCTTTCGTACTTGATGGGTCATCAGCAAACCCTTCAACAGAAGAATATCATTCAAGAAAATATCCAACAGAAAGGTGAAAAATAAATCAAGGAGAAAAATGGAGTTCTGAGCTAAATAAAACTAAGCAAATCTAGATGGGAATTACAACTAAACTTGTTCTTATTGATCATGATTTTAAGAGAAGATCATTAGAGTTGGAGTTTAGATCTTTCAAATTTAAGCAAATCTAGATGGAAGTTAAAATTAAATTTGTTCTCATTGGGTCATTATTCAAGAAGAGGATCATAGAGCCCATACAGACTGATGCGCCAGGAACATTAATGAAATTAATGAGGATCAAAGGTGAACAGCTTTTTTTTCAAGAGAGAGCTGTGGCAAGCCATGTTGGCAGGCATTCATTTTCCATACAAGGTTTCATACTTTCATTTCACATTGTTGCTAATCCAACATAGCATGCGATCAAGAATCATTGCATACCATATAACCAACTTAAAATTTGGCAAGACTTTTTTGTTTGCAAGAAAATGTAGGAAAACAAGTTAAAGTTATCTATTTTATAGAAAATAATAATAATAAGACATACAAATAAAAGAGGCTAAGGGCTAAGGGGGCATTTGTCTTGGCTATCTTAAATGTTCTCCTAGAATCAGATAATATCAATATTTGAGGGGAACTGTAGGAGCATCGGTGATGAACTCTGGTCCATCGTTGATTTGCAGTTTTGCACAGATGATTGCCATTAACTCCATTGAGTTTGAACAACCCATCCTTCAGCTATCTCTATGTATCAGCACCATTCTGGCTCTCCGAGGATCTTCATTGATCTTCCAAGCACCATTTGGGAATAGAAGTGCATGATTACTGATTAATTCCTGTAAGTGGGTGAACTGTAACCACAAACAGTGAGTGAACAGATTCTTCATAGAAGTTGATGTTGCTCTTGTAAGGAGGTGTCAATGGGATTCCATTACTCTTTTAATGTGAATAGAAAGGCTTTTAACTTTTATCAACTGAAGAATGGTTCAGCTATCTTCATTGAATTTGCGGGAAGCTGTATGTCCTTGGTAAGGGACACTGAAGCGGCTCAGTGGGTTTTATGTCAGTTTAAAGCTTTATGGTCTGGATCTCAAGGGTCAGATAAGGGACATGGGGCATTGTTTTTGAGTGTGGAAGGAAGATTACTTCATATGAAGTTATTTGAAAACCACTGGGGTAGGTCAGTGAGCTTGGAAAGGTGCAAAGGAGGAGATCAAAGTAGGTCTGTACGATTCACAGAAGGGGTAAAAAGCTGGTAGAAGGCAGTTGGCTGCTTTTCTGCAGTTTGACGAAAATCTTCAATGAGAAAGAGAAACAACAGAGACTGGCAGGGCATTCTTTTGCTGTGGAGATACCAGATAACAAAAAAAGAAAGATAAGTAAAAAAAAGGGAGAGAAGAAGAAACAGCAAAAGAAATACATCGAGATAATCAAGCTAATGAAGCAAATCAATCTCAATAGAAAATCAAAAAAAAAAATTTGTTTAAACCACCTAGAAGAAAAGGCACAAAGAAACATGGAAAAAAACTATCCTATCCCAAAGTAGCTGTGAAGAGTCTGAAGACAGAGAACCACCACCGACGATATGAGCATTTCTCCCTAGTCAATTGCCCAAAATCACCACGCAGAGCGCAAAAAACTGTAACAAGGTGGGGCACCCAACCCTTAGCAAGAAATCATACGAATTTGAATTCTTCCATAAGCTCCAAGCAGAATATATATATATATATATAAGTGTGACTCGTCAGTCATCACAACAAAAACATGTCACACATATATAAGGGGAGATAAAGCCCCACAAGAACTCCTAATCTATAGCACTGCTTTAACTTATTTAGAATAGCCAACAAAACAAATGGCTTACTTAGAAGAACACTGGCTCTCCAAATATGATTACCAAAAGGGAAAGGAGTAGATGAATAAATTTACTGAAGATAATGACTTGTAAGAGAACATACAAGAGAGTAGGGCTGAGCAGTATTCGGAACCAACCAAATTAACTGACCGTAACCAAGAGGTTCGATTAATTTGGTTCAGTTTGTTCGGTTAACTTGGTCAATTGGGTAGCAGATTTAAGAAATTTCGATAATTCGGTTTCGGTTTGGTAAATAGTTTTACTGATTTTGGTTGCCAAATTAATTTATTTTTACTATGGAATATAAATTATATTTTATTAAAAATATGGTATACTGTCCATAACTGTATACATATACTCTAACCTACCTGAAAATAATGAAAAATTGAACACCAAATTACCAAACCCAGAAAGGCAGAAACCCTAACCTCTTGAGTCTCGGCCCTCTCCTCTCCAGTCTCCCCTCTCGACTCTCGAGTCTTCAGTCTCAACTGAGTCACCTCTCGCCTCTCCCCTCTCGCCTAAGTGGCTGAGTCACCTCTTGCCTCTCTCCTTTGACCTCTCGCCTGAGTGGCTGAGTTGCCTCTCACATCTCCCCTCCCAGCTCTTGCCTCAGTCAGACAAAGACTCAGGCAGCCACAAGCGCCCAGCCCGTAGGATTCGTCGATTAACCTCACGACCCTCACCGGCTCACCCTCAGACCTCAGTCTCTCACGACCTCGGCGCAATGGCGACCCCACAATCTGACAAAGCCTGCAGCTTCACAAGCAGCTCTCTTTGAAGTTCGAACTTCAAATTTCACATATTGATATAGGTGTCTTCGACACTTCATAGTTCAAACCACTAAGCGAAGCAAGTTGCTCACATTTTGAATTTGCTGAATCACCAAATGAAGTGACTTTCGTGATTGCAGCTAGAGAACTTGGACCCAATATTACCATAACAAAGTTGAGACTTGAGAAGATAGTATTTGAGTATCTCCTACTTCGAATTTGCTGAATGCATTTTTCAACTGTATATCCTTATGCCCCCTTGCTTCTCCTCTGAGCTCAGCCTACTTCACTACTATTTAGAAAACTGCAAAGCCCCCACAACTCCATTCTTTTCTTTTCCCCCTGGTCTCAGTTTGTTGCTTGTTTTGTCTGTTTCAATTATTTTCTTGTTTTGACTAGAATTCTCAGCGTGAGTTACTCAAGTTCAATTCGGCTTGTAACTCGACTCAATTTGATCGATTTTATTTGAATTTGATTCGAGATAAAAATATTCGAGTAATTTAATGAGTCAGTTGGAGTTTTATAATACTATTTTACAAGCCTAATCAAACTCTCCTGATTTTATTATTTTTATGTTACATAAGTGATTAATGTATGTTTATATATATATGTTAAATATTTTATTTATTTTTAGGGTCTCTTTTTTTAGGTGCCGAGAGGTAATTTGGAGCATTTGAATGGAACAATATGCCAGAATTTTCAGGGTTCTTCTCTTTATGTTAATCATTTATGGTGTAGGCACCTTTGGCACTGCTTTGGACCATGACAAATAGTTTGTTTTGAGGCAATTCTCTGATTGACCTGCAAAGGACTCGCATGCAATATTTTATGAACTTACATATGCTTTGATTTTTTGTTCGGTTTTTGTTCTTCTTAAGAGAAATATGCCTTGCCAACATAGCCTTGAGAGCTTAGGACTGAAATTGTGATTTTCTAATTGGAATTTGCTTTATTTTGTAGATGTAAGAGAAAGGGAAAATGCCTAATGATGACATGCTAATGGAGAATGCAAACACAAGCCCCATACCTCCGCAACCTCAAACTTCAAATGCGACAGAAACAGGTGATCCTCATCCTCCTAATGATTCTAACAAAACAAAAAGGAAGAGAATAAGGCTGAGGTCTGAAGTATGGCATCACTTTACTAAATTTGTGAGTGATTATGATGAGGTAAAAGGTAAGTGTCATTATTGTCATTTAGACAATTGCACCGATCCCAAGAGAAATGGCACAGCCACACTTAGATATCATATGAATAAATGCACTAAGAACCCACATTTTCAAGAAACCAAACAATCATAGTTGAATTATCAATCAACCTAAAAAAATGTGGAGGGCTCACAAGGAACTCTTACTAATTGGAAGGTTGACCAAGAAGCTATTAGAAAGCCATTGTGCTATATGATTATTGTTGATAAGTTACCTTTTCGATTTGTAGAGAATATAGGGGTTTAAACACCTTATGAGAGTTGCATGCCCTAGATTTCAAATTCCATTAAGATGGGCAATTTCTAGGGATTGTTATGACCTTTACATGGAGGAAAAGTTAAAGCTGAAATTTTTTTTTTGTTTCACAACCGACACTTGAACTTCATTGCAAAGAGTGAATTACATGTGTTTAACCACACACTTTATAGATGATGATTGGAAATTGCACAAAAGGATTCTTAATTTTTGTCCAATTTTTAGTCACAAGGATAAGGAAATAGATATAGCGATTAAGAAGTGTTTGATTGAATGGGTTATTGATGATGTGTTTACTATCACAGTTGACAATGCAAGTTCAAATGATGGCGCAATTGCCTATATAAAAAGAAAACTTTCAAATTGGGGAAAGGGTATTTTGGAAGGTAAATTCATTCACATGAGATGCATTGCACATATAATTAACTTGGTAGTGCAAGATGATTTGAAAGAAATGGCGGATTCGTAGCTTGGTTTAAGGATGTAGTTAGGTATGTTAGACATAATTTAGGATTTGTGCAATATGCACTTGCAACCATGAATGACGGTGATAAAGGATTATTGATGGGGGGAAAAGTGAAGGATGCTACATTCGAGTTGTTTATAGAGTATAAAATATTGTTGCAACCTCAAAGTGTGGAAAAAGATAATCGAACTGAAACTTCAAGCTCCAATCAAGAGGAAGTGCTACTGAAAGCAAAACAACATATGAAAGCTTTGTACCAAAAGTTCAAATCTCAAGTTGGAGATGGAGATAACAATTTAGAGTTGGAGAGGCATTTGAATGAGGATAATGAAGAGGATGTTGAGGGCTTTAATATTATGGAGTGCGGAAGTTAAATAGCCCAAGATTTCTTATCCTCTCGCATATGGCTCGTGACACCTTAGCAATACCCATTTCTACAGTTGCTTCAGAGTCTGATTTTAGAACTAGAAAACGTGTACTTGATGCATTTGGGATTTTTTTTTACTCCTAAACTTGTACAAGCTCTTATATGTACCCAAGATTGGATTCCAAGTTCGTATGATCCAATTAAGGTTGAAGAAGACTTGAATGACCTCAAAAATTAGAGAAAGGTAATATTTTGTTCATAACTTCATACATATTAAATTCTGGACCTTTTTTCATTTGTTCATTGTATATGCTATACTTATTGCACATGTTTCTCCATAATTGAGTTGTCAAAGGTTGCAGTGGAGCCCAAAATTGTTGATGCATGAGGTTTGGAAATGAAATGTCAAGCAAAATGGAATTGAAGTCGTGTGCTTGTATTTAAATAAGACTTTAAGTAACATTGGTTACATACTAATATAAAACAATTATTTTTTGCAGGTTATTATTGAATTTTGATTTTTTTTTTTATCCTTTTCAAATATTTACAGCAGAGTAAAATTAAAGGATGTGCATGAAGATGAAGTCATGGTCCATGGAGTTGGCCTATGGAGGTCTGAGGCATGGAGGAATAAGGAGGGTGGAAATGCAACAAATGTGTTAATTGAATGCATGGTTTTTATATGGCAATTTTTGCTTTGTTGGACTTGGAATTGATTGGCAATTTAACATGCTGCTTTTCTATGCTTACAGATGGCGAGATGGAGTTGTAATGTAATAATATAAATGATTGGTGATATTAGTATATTACTGATATATTAGGTGGGGGTTACTGAATGGCTGAATGCATGTATGCTTATATGACTTTAGACTTATAGTAGTTTACATTATCAGGGACTTGCAGGCTGCAGTAACTAATTTTGATAATTTGGTATGTAGAGATTGTGATTCTTATTTGATACTCATGTATGTTTAATAGCTCATCAAGGACTCAGAAGTTTGATAGAATGACGAGAACGAGCGTAATATTTATTGTTGCATACTGGTTGATCCAAAACTCCTATTTCACTCTCAATTTAATTATAAGATGAGCTTTAGGCATGGTAGCACATAGTGCAATTAGGCCTGTTACTAGGATATGCTGTGGGATATGCCATGAGTAGTTTTGCTTTCTGTATATTAATTCAAGGTATAAATAAAGGATATGACTTTCTCAATAAATTATAGAATACATAGTATTTCAGCTCCACTGACCTATTGGAGCAGTAAAAGACATATTACTAATTAAATTCATTTTATTACTAATTAAATTCATTTTGGCATAATCATTTTATTACTAATTAAATTCATGCGGTAAATTGCATAGATCAGCACAGTGGTGGTAATTTGGTTCGGTTAGGTAATCGGTAGAATACCTTATCCAGTTTAGTTCGGTATGCATTTTCCATTAACCAAAAATTATTGGTTAATTCGGTAAATGTACCGAATTAACTGTACTGCCTGAATGCACACCCCCCACAAGAGAGCCATCCATAGTCCAAATCCAAGAGTCCCTTCTAGAATAAGCAAGAAAAGAATCGAACAAAGGAGCTCAACAGCATTCCCGTCATTGAGGTTCCTACAGAAATGAAAATCTTAAGAATAGAAGTCCCCATCAACAACCAAGAAAGAGGAAATATGAGCATTATGAAAAGTAGAAATGAAAAAAGGACCTGAAAAAGTGACCCAAAAAAAAAAAACTTACTCCCAATCATAAA
Organism: Malania oleifera; assembly: GCF_029873635.1. Taxonomy (NCBI): domain Eukaryota; kingdom Viridiplantae; phylum Streptophyta; class Magnoliopsida; order Santalales; family Ximeniaceae; genus Malania; species Malania oleifera. Next base: position 32,943,741 of record NC_080424.1, read on the forward strand.
TCCTCCCAAAACTGAAAGTGGGAGGCCAATACTCACTCTCTGTATTTAACAAAGAAAATAACAAGTAAGAAAGCCTCACCTATTCTCTACAAACCAAATGGATCTGATGATTTTATGCCAAAGAGAATTAATTTCCACAGGAAAACAACATAAAGCAAAGGTCATGAACAATCAGCAAAACGAATTTCCAAGTAATATATAGGTAACTCTAAAGCCAATATTGGGGTCCCACTCCCACCATTCTCCTGTAACCTCATTTTACTTCTGACAACCTTGTGCCAGAGAGAATTCATTTCCAAAGGGAAACGCCATAACAACTTTCCTGCTAGAGAAATGTTCCTTGGGCACAAAAGTCAACCTTGTACACCCACCATGTCTTAACTCACCAGATGATCCCTTTTTTAACCAACGCCCAACCTTACAAAGACCTCACTCACAGTAACTTAGCAAATGCCCCTACAGGAGTCCTAAACAAGGACAGAAAAATGAAGGGGAAGAATCTTGCATTATTTGAAATTCAAGAAAACTAGGATTCCCACCAAACTGAAAATAATACAGCACATGGCTTTACTGAAGTTGAGATTTTTCTTTCAACTGAACATCAGAAGCACAAACACCAAAGTTTTATTTTCTTTGATATATTCTCTTCACAAGTCAGAAATGAAAGAAGAAAAGATGAAAGTTTTATTCAACCTTCATTTTTCCGCTTGTCACGTGAGAAGCAAAATCCCTACTCAGCAGACCATAATACCCCAGTTCAGCTTATTAAGTCAAGTTGATTTGATTGTTTCCCTAAAAACAAAATCATAAACACATGTATTTTCTTTTAGGTTCGAACGTTTTCTGAGCAGCCAAATAGGGAAGGGGGCAAACCCACAATTATAAGTACCAGGATCATGTTATGCTTCAACTCTTTTACAATTGAGCACACACAGACACACACACAGAGCAATCAAAAGCATGACATATCGATTTATTATAGTGTCCAAATGATTTCTAGTAAAGCACACAGTATTCTAATAAAACGCAGAGATTATTTCACCCATTTAGACATCAAAAAAATACCACGCACAGACGCAGACAAAAGACACAGACACGCAGTCACAGAGAAATATCAGATCAGGTTCCCATTAGAAAGAAAAAACCAGTAGGGAAGAAACGTTTGCGAGAAACAGCAAAGTTAGGGATGAACACCTGAAGCGAATAGCAGAAAAATGGTGAAGATGAAGAAGATAGGGAATCGCAGAGATCTCGTAGCTGAAATTTGAGGCATCTCCGTTTGCACCTCCTTACAACTTTTTTTTTTTCTCGGGAAAATTGCTTTTTTTCTTGTAATTGAGTAGCTAGTGATCAATTACCAAAGAAACGCGAGTTCGTAACTTCGTATTCGATGTGGGCTGTGCCGTGTCCGTCTAGTACTCTAAAATATTTAGGTGAAATCTCAATCACCGAATATTATTTATTTTTAGTATAAATTTTAAATTTTAAATTTTAAATTTAGACTTTGATAAATTTAAATATAATTTTATATCACACTTTATCCAAATTCAATACAAATTTAAATTCTATACTTCTACAAACATAGGTTAATAGCATAAAAATAATTTTATTTTTAAAATTATTAATATTAATCCTTTCAAATAATTTATTGTTTATATGATTTTTGAGCCTAGGCTTCTATTCTTGTTTTTTTTTTTGGGATAATCGTGAGAACTCCAGCCATTGACGAGTTACTCTTCGGACCCCCCGATGCGGCACCAAACTCATGGGTCGGCGGTCTTCCCCCCTAGTTCGATGATCAGGTTAATCGGATGTGGTCACGGGTTCAACTCAACCGGTTGGACGTTCAAACCATCCGCTCCTCGAGACACAACTAGCGGTAACCACCGTGCCAAGGTACGCTTTCATTCCTCCAGGAGTATCTATTGGGGCTCAAACCCTTGAATCTCCATCTTACTTGCCAGTTGATATCCACCGCGCTCGTGCCCTGGGCTTCTATTCTTGACCATTGCTCTAGGAGAGCACGTGACCTAGGGCTTGGGATGAAGGATTGGGCTTGTCTCAAGTTGGAGATGGGCTCTTGCCCAAGGAAGTTCCCTCTCTTTCTAGCTTTGGTTTGGTTGTGTGTGGTAGGCTTGGCTGCTAATGAGCACATTAAACTATCCATGTGGCTGAGAGCCCTCACAGCCCAAGCACAATGACTCAATTATTAAGGGGGCGCTCTACCACTGAGCTAAAAGCCCGTTGTGCGGGCCTCCCACTGGGGTCCACTATGCCAAAAGCGAGAGAAACCTCACCCCTCTCTTTCCTTTTTACGTCCCTATGTCGCCACACGGGAGGGACGTGGGGACGTAAAAAGGGGGATCCTATCAACTTGTTCGGACCTAGGATAATAAACTCATGAGTTTGGTCTTACTTCATCGTTGAGAAATGAAGGAAGACTTCCATCTCTAAGTTTAACTCAGATGCAGCTCATTTCTTTTTGGGTGTGAAGCGGTGTCAAATCAAAATACCCAACAAGCATTGGACTCCTGACGTATAATATATGAAGGAGTGCGGTTCATTCGATAAATTCCTACCTCTATATCTATCTCTGAGATGTTTGGATTTTTCAAAACTCCATAGACATGCAGAAGAGAAATGCTATCCCCACTTGGACCAAGACATAACTTTTACTTGTTCAAATAACAATTAAGGTGAAGCAGGGTCAGGAACAACGAATCTTGGCTATAGGGTGGGTGGGTTAGAGGGGGTGGTTCCACATCTAGAGGGAGCAAATCATTGGCTTATGCACGATACTTTTTCTATACAATTGCCTACTGTTGGATGGAATGGCTCATCAATGATCTTGTTATTTTTGAGTTTGATTTGAGGTTGTGTCATGGGTTTCCAATCTTTCAATTTGCATTTATTCTAGTGTCAATGAGCTTTATGGAGTCCTTGTCTCGCTCCTTTCTTGTTCATATAAAAAAACGAGGTTAGCCTAAATATTTTTATGTATGATTGTTGTTTGATTTCTAATTTTTCATTCTTTTGTTAATTCATAGGTTGCGTTAATTTGGAGGTACTAGTATTTTGGAGTTACATTTGAGATTGTGTTTTGGGTTTTCAATCTTCCAATTTGCAACTATTATGGCATTCAAGAGCTCTATGGAGTTCGAGCCTTGCTTCCTTTTTTGTTCATCAAGAAGAGGAGGCAAGCCTAAATAATGCTTCATTCTTTTATATGCTTTGACCATTAATCATGTGCTTAATATTAGTATGTTTCTTATAATTGTTTGATTTCTAATATGTCATTTGCTTATTTAATTCATAGATTGAATTAATTTGGAGGTACTGGTATTTTGGAGTTAGATTTGCTATTGTGCTTTGGGATTTTAATTTTCCTATTTGCATCTATTTTGGCGTCTAGGACTATGTTTGTAGCGACCCAGAAATTTCGTTCAAATTTCTCTAATACCACCTATAATAACTTGAATATTTCATGCAGCAAAAGACCTCCATAATAATTATCAGAGTACTAAATTATCCCAATACATCAACAATATCATTTCTAACATCACAATTTTCATATCCCTAAAAGAATAGATTGTATATATCAAAAACATAATTTAATTAAATATCTATTATAAATAAAACCTTCTATCTCACCCACGCTTCCTCAACGTTACTTTAATTACTGTTATGCTGCTCATAACATTTGAAAAATATTTGATAATGATGAGGTGAGACACCTCTTAGTAAGACGGAATAGATTATTATCAGTGTGTGATAACATGAGTTTTAGTGTGTCAAAAACACATCCATCAACTAACTTAGCTTTAATTGAAAAAATCATGTAAAATTGTACTCATACCTTTATATATATTTCAAAATACTTACTTTCTTTCCAAAACATACTCTGACATATAAATTTCCATGTATACGTAAATACACATATATGCATAAAAGAACTTCCCTGGATGGACAAACATACAGCGTCATGAATTAACCCTGCATGATCGGGTTGTGCAGTTCATTGCACTTAGTCATGGTTGACCTACCACCAAGCTAAATCAAACTGTATCTGTATCTGTATCTGTAGCTGTAAGTACGATTTGCCTACCCAACTGGTTCGGACTCCAGGGGGTAACTCTACTCTTCACTGGTCAAATCAACTGTATACCACCAACACTCTCATAATAGTGTGACTACACTGGTATCTATGAAGCTACGGTACCATGCTTAACTTTGGTCCATTAGGGTTCTTAAACCATATAATGCAATTTATAAGACAACACAATAACATGATTTAATTTTCAAAATTCGGTATAAAACTGTCATACTATAGTATTGTATATAAAATGTTGTAATACTATAACTCTATATAAACACTATTATACTGTAGTTCTGTATAAAACACTTGTTATTCTGTGACTCTGTATAAAATACTGTCATATTGTAGTTGTATATAAAACACTGTCATTCTATAATTTTGTATAAAATATTGTTGTACTGTAGTTCTGTATAGAATACTGTCATACTATAACTCTGTTAAATTCTATCATACTATAATTTAGTATACAACACTGTCATATTATTATTTTGTAGTAATCTCATGCCACACAATTTGAGTTACTAATTCATAATAAAATAATCTGTCTGGAACAACTATATTCTTCTGCTAAAAAATAATGATATAATCTTCTAATAATCTGTTTGGGATAACTATATTTTTCTACTATAAAAAATAATGGTATAATCATCTCTAGGGCTTTACTTAAACTCAAATACCCAGTTTTTCCCAAAACATACATATATCAATTCAAAGTTTCTATTTCCATAAGCCTATATACTCAGTCCCTGCAGTTTAATTTAATTCCAAATTATTTCCAAAAAAATCTGATTTAATCAAATCCCTGTAATTTAATTTAATTCCAAAATATTCCCAAAAAATATAATTTAATCAAATCCCTATAGTTTAATTTAATTTCAAAATATTCCCCAAAATATAATTTAATCAAATCTCTGCCATTTAATTTAACTCAGACATATTTTTAAAATAAAATCTAAACATAAATATAATTAATTTCACATACTCAATTTAAATCGCGCATATTTTAAATGACACAAATCTTATTAAATTCACGTACTCAAATTTAATCGAGAATATTTTTAATATAAATCTGACATAATCTATTCCCTTTTACCTTATGTCAGGAGTGGTGCCTACGACGCCCAAACCACGAAATCTCCCCGATTAAAACGTTGGTGGCTAAAATTGAAACTCAGGGATATTTTCCGTTCTTCAATCAGCGAAGGTTTTGTCGAAAATTGAGGAGAGAGAGAGATGGGCGGAGGAGAGAGAGAGTGGCAAGAAAGGGGGGCTTTCTGTGAATTAGGTAGCTTTCTCTTGGATATAGGTTATATATATATATATATATACATATATATATTTATTTTGTTATAACATTGTAATATAATATAATATTATATTATATTATATTATATAATTAATAATTTTAATTAATTAATTATTTAATTTAATTTATTTATTATTTTTAGGATCATTTCCATGCATATTATTTTCTGGGGCGTTACAATGTCGAGCTCGAGTCTTGCTTCCTTCTTGTTCATGTGAAGGAGGAGGTTAGCTTGAATAATGCTTCATTCTTTTAAAGACTTATCACGCAAGTTGGACATTGCGGCTCTCCATGCTCCAACTTGAGGGGGAGTATTAGAGAAACATCTACACTTTCCACTTTTCATTTATTATGTAATTATTCTAGAGTAGATATTTAGGTGTAATTTTGGGATGTTATTCCTTAACTCATGTGTATAAATACACCCTTGTAATGTTGAATAACATAATAGAGAAAAATCTTTTCCTAAATTTAACATTAATCATGTTTAATATTATTATGTTTTTTAATTGTTGTTTGATTTTTATTATGTCATTCTTCTATTGATTTGTGTTTAATATGTTGGTTCCCAACCATAATTTCTATACGTTACCGTGGGTCCATCTTTTCCTTTGACTCATAGGAACCAAATGAAGTTGGAGGAACTAGAAAAGAGGAGGAAAATTTCCCTATAATGATAGCACTATTTGTTATTTCCTAAAAATAAATTTGATTCTGATTCAAAAAGGCAGATAGTTTATCTATTTTTCTTCTTTTGTCATCTTTCATATGAGTCTGCTAAATTTGTTTATTTCTTCCTTCCCAACTACATTTTTTCTTTTGTCATGTATATTATGATTACTTTGGACCTGGACGGTTAATGAGAAAATAATACTTTGTTTTCTTTAAATCTTGACAATTGAATAGAAAGAAACAACTACTACAACTATGACAACAACAAGCATTAAGTCCCACTTGGTGAGTTCAATTACATGAATCCTTTTCCACCAATTCACTTGATTGTAGATTAAGAGCTATTAAATCCTTACTCACTACCTTATTCCTAATTACTTTAGGTCTACGCCTACATCTTTTCATGAAGAATAAATAACTAACTTATTCCTTCTCATAGGTTTGATACTAGGCCTAAGTTGCAAATGTCCAAACTATCTAAGCCACCCCTCCTTTATCTTGTGTTCCACTAGTCCTATGCCTAATTATTACGAATATGCTTGTTCCTCGGTTTACATTTTATTGTTATACCACTCATCCACGTAACATTTGCATTTCGAAAGCATTCACTTTTGTACATGTTGTTTCTTAGTTGCCCAACATTCTAAAACATAAAGTGTCTGGCCTTATAGCCATCTTATAGAACTTTCCTATTAATTTTAGGGTATTCTACGAACACACAATACGCATAATGCACTCCTCCATTTTACCAACCCTCTTTAACTTTATGTATTGCATCATCTTCAATTTCTCCTTTCGCTTTCATAATAGATCTAAGATATCGAAATCTATTAGTGGTATTAATTTCTTGATTATTGAGTTTAATCTTTTCTCTAATATTGCTCCTTATATTACTGAAATTACATTTCATATATTATATTTTATTCCTACCTATCCCAAAACCTTTAAACTCTAAAACAATTTTACAAAGTTCTAACTTTGATTATACTCCACTTCTACATTCATCAATCAAGATAATATAACCTCATTTTTGAAATTTCTAGTGAGTTTATCAATCACGAAAGTAAAAATATTTGGACTCAAAGTAGAAACTTGACATACACTTATTGTGGTTTGAAAGCCTCTACGTTCCCCTCCTCTAGTTGTGCTAGTCATTAATATATCATACATATTCCCCTCATTTCTTAAACCCACCGAAGAACTTCCTTAGGTACTCTTTCATAAGCTTTCTGTAGGTCAATAAAAATCATATGCAAGCCATTGTTCTTTTGCTTAAACTTTTTCATTAATCTTCCTAAATAAATAACTTTTATTGTTGATCTTTCAACTATAAAATGAAATTAATTTTGAAAAACCCTCATTTCTAGTCTTATTGTTTGTTCAATTACCCTTTCACATAGTTACATCGTATAACTTATAATCTTAATTATACGATAGTTATTACAATTTTGAATATCACTTTTGTTTTTGTATAAAGGTATTAACGAACTTTTCCTCCATTATTCCAGCATTTTATTGGTTTTTATAATTGATTTGAATAAATTAGTTAACCGTATACTTCCTTTATCTCCTAAACATTCCTAAACTTCAATTAGTATGTTATTTAGTCCTATAAATTTCCTATTTTTCATATTTTTTAAAGCCATCATAAATTCAAGAACTTTAATTTTGCAAATAAATCTCCTATTGTTAGCATTTGCGTCATTTGAAACTTCCAAGTTCAACCTTTCAGTTTGATTTTCAGTAAACAACTTGTCAAAGTATCTTGGCCACCTCTTTTATGTCACTTCTTCTTTAGTTGAGACATTATCATTCTTGTTATTTATACATTTTACATTACCTAAATATTTACATTTTCTTTCTCTAACTTAGCAAATTTATAAGCTTCACTTTCTCCTCTTTTTTTTTTTTTTTGGTATCTAGTGTATTTTATAAAGTATCATAAGCTCATTGTTTAACTTCACTAATAACATTTTTGTATTTTTTCCATCTTTATACTTTTCAAGGTTTTCCATATTTCTACAAATTTTTCATATTTTATACTAATTTCTTTTTGTCTTAACAACTTTTTGGACTTTTTGATTCCATAACCAACATTTTTTACTACCCGAGTAACTTTCTTTGGATTGATCCAAAATCTCTTTTACTATCTTTATGATAGAGTTAGTCATCCTATTCCAAACCATATTTGCATCTACCTTATCCCATGTTGTCCAATTACACTCTTTGATAATTTTATCTTTGAATTTTACTATATTTTCTCCTTTCAAACTCCACCGCTTAGTCATTTTGTGTTTATTTATGTTACTATTTCTATATATATATATATATATATATTAGGATTCTATGTTGTGTAGCCAAATTTTCACCTAGGATAAGTTTATAATCTTTACAAGATAGAAAATTCCCCTTTCTAGTTAAGAAGAAATCAATTTGATTTTTATTTTGTCCACTCTTTAAAGTTATTAAGTATTTGTCTCTTTTTATAAAATAACTATTCAATATAACTAAATCGTAAAACATGAAAAAATATAAAATTGTATTGCCAACCCCACTTTTATCTCCATATCTATGGTTTGCATATATCCTTTTATAACTTATACCATCATTTTTTATGTGTTCATTCAAATCAACTCCTTTGATAGTCTACTCTAAGGTTAAAATCCCTTGTAAGTTACTATCAATATCTTTCCAAAATTTTCTTTTAAGGTTTTCTACTAGTTTATTTGGGGAGCATATGCACTAATGACGTTACTATTGTAATGCCTCAACCCAACACATGGGCCCGGGATGCTACTTTAGTGACGTTTGAGTACCTTATACCATCATATCATACACGATATGCAGCGGAATAATGAAAACAATCTCAACATTCTATTATTAGAGTCTAAATCAACATATATATCAAGATTCTGTCCATACACATATTACATTCCAAAAACGAGTTCACATACTCGGTCCACATGACCAGCGATACAAGCCCGAAGGCATACTATAATAACTACTCACATCCGAGTTCTTGAAGATACTCACAAAAAGTAACTAAACTAGTCTCCACCCCCTGGATCCCGCTAAACTTGATATTTGGGATTCCCTGAAAAGATATGTTGTACAACGGGGTGAGACACCTCTTAGTAAGGAAAATTAAGTTAATGACAGTGTGTGGCAGCATGCTTTTAGTGTATACTAGAATCATGCCTATCTCTTTTACTAAACATAATATGTATACTCATTTCTCATAACATAAATCAATACTGGAAAATAATTACATCATTACATAAATATACAGATATGCATAAAAGATACACCCTGGAACTACTCGCCATGTATAAACTCTCGTGGTCAGGGTTGTGCGGCCCAAAGGCTGGACAAAAACCCAAGGTGATCAACCCAAGCCAAGTCAACTCCCTGCACACTCCACCGACAGGCTTCCGCAAGCTCGCTTGCGGGTCCAATTGCCTTACCACTTCCGAGAAGGGTACAACATCTACCAAGGTTAATTAGTTAGGATCACCCAACACCACACGCTCATAGATGTAGGACACGTAGTCAAATGGTGAAACTTTCTCTCTAGCAACGGTATCACGCTCACAACACTAGGTTCACAGGTTTCTTAAAGCATATCGTGCAATTTAAGTAAATAAAATTGTACTTTAAAACTCATTTCATAAAACTTGGCCACTCACTGTTTAACACCACTTGGGCCTCTGCCCTCTTATAAAGTACAAATTTCGAGCCTCGGCCCCTCTATTACAACTCGGTTCTTTAATACAAACTCCAACCTCAAAATAAACTCTGTTATTTATAAAACTCAGGCTCGGTCATTTAATACAAACTTGACCTTGGCCCTCTCATAAGTTCCTACATTTTTCAAAACAATTCTAGTATTTTTGCAAACAGTTCAGTATTACACAAGCATATCCATCCTGGTATTTCCATCACTCTAAAACTTGTATTCACATGTCACACAAATTTCTATATTTAAAACATAGCCTGTAGGCAACCACGGAAAACAATGAATAAATGGTTTGTAGAATCAAACCGAACTTCCCACCATTCATTTCTACTCAAAATATCATATCGTATATCCTAAGTTTAGAAACAAGCTTTTTGAACGGTTGGTTTTCAGAAGAACAACTGAAAATATAAACATACTCACACCATAAACATTTCCACCAGTCAAAAACGATAAAACACTGCATTAAACATAATCCCCTTACCTAATTTCAAAATAGAAACCGAAACGCTCGAAAACCAAATCTCGACCTTTATCACCAAACTGAACATCTAATCCACTAGAACTGTAGATCCTAGCTCCCTGACCCTCCTAGTAACTTTCGATCGCCGAAACGGGTGACGAATGGTGAAGAACTATAGAGAGAGAGAAAAAACTCGCTGGTTCTAAAAGAGAGAGAGAGAGAGAGAGATTTTGGGATTTCTTAACCCTTAAGAAATGAAAAATCCTATTTATAGGTCTTTTGACCCGGTCAAATTCATCGACGAATTGGTCTCTAATCAACGAACCATAGAAGACTGTTCGTCGCCGAACCTCCTCCCTTGTTGATGAACCCAAGCCTGATATTTTCCTTGTCGGTTGGGATCTCTTCATCAACGAGACTTTGAATTTCGGCAACGAATCACTGAATTGCCTTCATTGACGAGATATTAGCTTCGTCAATGAAGCCTGCAAAATCCCCTTTTTATCCTTTTCTTATTTTTACAGGTTCAGGTCTCTATAATCTCCCCTCCTTATAAGAAATTCGTCCTCAAAATTTGCTAACTAATACCAAACGTACTCTCATTTACAACTCAGCTTTATAGAAAAGTAGGCAACCACCCATTTAGTGGGTCCGGCCCAAGTTTATTACATACCCTCACTTATGGCAAAGGAATACCGTGGATACAACATAAAGTCTTGTTAAATCACACTCTCATACTAACCTCTCTCTCAAATACATGAAAATAACTAGTAACCACACAACCTACCTTACCTATCTAGAGCTAACCCTCTTTGAAGAGCTATGGGTACTTCTAGCGTATCTCAGCCTCTAACTCCCAAGAAGCCTCCTCTATTACATGGTTTCACCACAGTACTTTCACTAAATGTATCTCCTTAGCATGCAACTGCTGTACCTTTTGGTCCAGAATCTGAACCGGTACCTCTTCATATGATAATGCGTCCCTGATCTCTAGAGATTCATAACTGAGCACGTGCAAATTGTCTGACAGGTACTTCCTTAACACGAATACGTGAAACACGTCATGAACTCTAGATAGTGTTGGGGGCAACGCTACCCAGTAAGCAACTAGACCTATCCTCTTCAGGATCTCAAATGGCCCGATGTACCTAGAGCTCAACTTCCCTTTCTTCTCAAACTTCATCACCCCTTTCATTAGGGAAATCTTCACGAATATCTTATCCTCTATATCAAACTCTAATTCCCGTCAGAGAGTATCCGCATAACTCTTCTGCCGACTCTGAGCTACTTTAACCCTTTCTCTAATAAGCTCGACCTTTGTAGAGTCCTGCTAGATCAGTTCCGGTCCTAACACCTGCCGCTCTCCTACCTCATCCCAGTATAGCGGAGATCGACATCGGTGACCATACAATGCTTTATATGGTGCCATCTCTATACTAGTCCGGTAGCTGTTATTATATGCAAACTCTTCGAGCGGTAGATACCAAATCCAACTGTCCCCAAAGTCTAGCACACACGCCCACAACATATCTTCTAAGGTCTAAATGATCCTCTCTGATTGTCCATCCATCTGCGAGTGAAACAAGGTGCTGAAAGTGAGCTGCAATCCCAAGGCATCTTGCAAACCCTTCTAGAACTGAGAGGTAAATCGTGGGTATCAGTTTGAAACTATAGAAACAGGGACGCCATGAAGCCGTGTTATCTCCTGCACATATAACTCTGCCGGCCTATTCATAGAATAGCTAACTCTAATAGGAATGAAGTGTGTAGTCTTCGTCAGCTGATCCACAACCTAGATGGCATTCTACTCATGCATCACTGCAGGTAATCCTGACACAAAATCCATCGAGATATGCTCCAATTTCCACCTTGGGATGTCAAATGGCTGTAGTGGTCCTACCGGCCTTTGGTGCTTTGCCTTAACCTACTAACATGTCAAACATTGCTTCACAAATCTAGCAATTTCCCTCTTCATGTTACTCCACTAGAATGATTCTTGTAAGTCTCTATACATCTTAGTACTTCCTGGATAAACAGTATAGAGAGAGTGATGAGCCTCCTCCAGAATGACCCATTTAATATCGGCGTCATTCGGTACACAAATTCGGGTATGGAATCTTAACATCCCATCAATAGAGACATTGAAATCTGACTTCAATCCATTCTGCACTCCTTCCATGACCCCTACCAGCTCTGCGTCTTCCTTCTAAACTGTCTTGATTCTCTCTCGCAAGGTTGGCTGAACAACTAAACTAACGATGAACGCCTATAGGTCTTTGTCCACCAACTCTACTCCTAACCTCTCTAGATCCATCACAATCTGATGTTGTAGGACAACTATAGAAATTGACACGCTCACAAACTTTCGGCTCAAAGCATAAGCCACCACATTAGCTTTTTCTGAGTGGTAACTAATGGTGCAGCCGTAGTCCTTAATCAGCTTGAGCCATCTACGTTGTCTCATATTCATCTCCTTCTGGGTGAAGAAGTATTTAAGGCTCTTATGGTCAATAAAGATCTCACACTTTTCACCGTAAAGGTAGTGCCGCTAGATCTTTAGTGCAAAAACCATTGCTACAAATTCTAAATCATGCGTAGGGTAGTTCTTCTTGTACTCCTTAAGCTGGCGAGAAGCACAAGCGATAACTTTACCCTGCTACATCAAAACACACCCGAGTCCTTTCTAGTATGTGTCGCTATAAATCACGTAACTACCATTCCATTATTCCATGATGGAATAGTCAACACTGGGGCCGTGACTAGACGTTGCTTCAACTCCTGAAAGCTCTGCTCACAATCACTGGTCTAGTCAAACCTACTATTCTTTTTTGTAAGCTGTGTCAACGGACCTGATAGCCTAGAAAAGCCCTTAATAAAACGGTGGTAGTACCCTGCTAGACCCAAAAAAATTTTGATCTCGTGAACGTTCTTCGGTCTCACCCAATTTACTACTGCCTCTACTTTGCCCAGATCTACTGATACTCCTTCTTTGGACACCATATGTCCCAAAAATGCAACCTATTCAAGTCAAAATTCGCATTTCTTGAATTTAGCAATCAACTTTTTCTCTCTAAGTACCTGAAGTACTAGTCTCAAATGAGTTTCATGCTCTATAGGACTCCTTGAATAGATCAGGATGTCATCTATAAATACTACCACAAATCGATCCAAGTACTCATAAAATACTCGGTTCATCAGGTCCATGAATACTGCAGGTGCATTCATCAAACCAAAAGACATAACCAAAAGATGCATCCTCTGACTTCACCTTCAATTGGTGATACCCAGATCATAAATCAACCTTAGAGAAAACCTGGGTTCCCTTCAATTGGTCAAACAAGTCATCAATATGTGGTAGCGGGTATTTGTTCTTTATAGTTACCTTATTTATCTCTCCGTAGTCAATGCACATCCTCATCGACCCATCCTTCTTCTTCACGAACAACATCGGCACTCCCCAGGGTGATACGCTCGGTTTAATGAAGCCGTTTATTTAGAAGTTCCTATAGTTGCTCCTTTAACTCCTCTAGTTCTGTTGGAGCCATTCTATATGGCGCCTTGGAGATTAGTGCTGTCCCTAATGCTAACTTAATAGCGAACTCCACCTCACGATTTGGAGGCAACTCTGGTAAGTCCTTGGGAAAGACATTGGGAAACTCCCATATCACTAGAATATCTGCCAGCTTCAGTCCTTCCTTTGGTACTGCTTTCACATATGCCAGATACCCCTGGCAGCCATCCAGAAGTAACCTCCTTGCCTGCACCACTGAGAGGATCTATGGTGCAGAGTGCACACACGACCCTACAAATTTAAACTCTTCCTTCCCCGACAGTTTAAACACTACCTCCTTCTTTTGGCACTCTATGCTCACATAACTGGATGCTAACCAGTCCATCCCTAAGATAATATTGAATCCTTGCATCTCCAGAACAATGAGACTGGCAGACAACTTCCTCCCTTGAATCTCTATCGGATGGTATTTAACCACCTTACTGCACACAATAACGGATCTCATTGGTGTAGCCACTCCTAACTTGACCCCTAACAACTAGGTCTCAACACCACATACTCTAACAAATCTCCGGGATACAAATGAGTGGGTAGCCCCTGAGTCGAATAGTATAATAGCATTATGTGACATAAATGAAATCGTACCTGTCACCACATTGCTGGCATTCTTTGCATCATTCGGCGTCAACGAGTAAACTCGCACCTGCACGGTGCCCCCTTGGTGACCTCCTTTAATCACCTTACTACTTCATCTATACTACTACTGCGACGGTACGTAGTTCAGTACCGCGCGACAATCCCATATTCGGTGTCCCGTACTACCACACCGATAGCAACATGAAAAACTAGTCCTACACTCACCTGTATGCATCCTACTGCATTTAGGACAGGCAAAGCACTGAGAATTTCCCTGAGTGGCTCGTGGTACTGATGCCTGTTGCTGGCCAGGTGAACTACCAGGCTGCTTCCCGAAATTCTGACCGATGTTGGACTGATAACTCTGAGATAAAGATCTCTTCTTCTAACTTGCCTCTCTTTCCCCTTCTTGTATACTGGATTTAGCTGCCATGGCTCTGTCCACCAGTTCCGTAAAGCCCTAGACCATCACACGGCACCTGCGTGCATATAACGTGTCTCAATCCTCTCTCGAACATCCGAGCCTTCTTTGGCTCATCCGAGATCATACGTGGATCAAATCAGGATAGCTCCACAAATCTGGCTGCATACTGCTGCACGACCATGGATCCCTGTGTCAGATGTAGGAACTCCTCCACCTTTACCTATCTGGTGGCAACGGGGAAGTATCTGCTTAAGAAGACCTCCTTAAACAGGTTATAGGTAACCGATATGTACCCTGGACGCTACTCCTCTACCAGCTTTGCCGATCACCACCATCTCTTTGCCTCCCCCACCAGTTTGAAGGCGGCAAAATGTACCTTCTGTTCTTCCGTGCACTACAGCACTTCCAACAGCTCCCCCATCTCCTAGACCCAGTCCTTCGCCGCAATCGGGTTCGATCCTCCTGAGACTGCTGGCAGATTTGTTCGCGAGAATTGCTGGAACGTGCAGCCTCTATTAGTCGTCGGTTGAATCTATTCCCTGTAATCTCTCCGACTCCCTCTTGACCTGTCATGCTTTACTATGCAGTACAGACAAAGCTTCAACATCATCACTACTGGAGGTATCCATGTGATTGTCCCCTCCAGTTATGACTCCCTTTCCCCTAAAATCCATACCGAAGATAGGATATGACCCGATTTAGAAATTCCACATTTATCATGGTTAAAAGAAATATAGAATGACTAACAGATAGAATACATAAGTTTGCAGTTTAAAGGACCCACATGTACATTTCTACTGCAAGACTTCCAAAATATCAGACTCTAGACATATGATAACACAATGCACATACTTTCCAAGTCTAGTTCTTCAACCTAGAACCAAAACCATCAATGACTTTACCATGATTTTCCTGAAATCGTCATTCCAGGAAAAACACAAAAGATCATCGACATAATTCCGTTTCCAAGCCTCTGGACTAAAACTTGACCTATCTTACCCCTTCTCATTCTTAACTTATCTTAACCTATACTCTAGTAATTAACATTGACCGTCAAAGTCTGCAGAACCTAGCAAACCTAGGCTATAATACCACCTGTAACGCCCTGACTTGACGCGTTGGCCTAGGGTGCTACTTTAGTGATGTCTGAGTACCTTATACCATCATATCATACACGATATGCAGCGGAATAATGAAAACAATCTCAACATTCTATTATTAGAGTCTAAATCAACATATATATCAAGATTCTGTCCATACACATATTACATTCCAAAAACGAGTTCACATACTCGGTCCACATGACCAGCGATACAAGCCCAAAGGCATACTATAATAACTACTCACATCCGAGTTCTTGAAGATACTCACAAAAAGTAACTAAACTAGTCTCCACCCCCTAGATCCCGCTAAACTCGATATCTGGGATTCCCTGAAAAGATATGTTGTACAACGGGGTGAGACACCTCTCAGTAAGGAAAATTAAGTTAATGACAGTGTGTGGCAGCATGCTTTCAGTGTATACTAGAATCACGCCTCTCTCTTTTACTGAACATAGTATGTATACTCATTTCTCATAACATAAATCAATACTGGAAAACAATTATATGATTACATAAATATACAGATATGCATAAAAGATACACCCTGGAACTACTCGCCATGTATAAATCCTCGTGGTCAGGGTTGTGTGGCTCGAAGGCTAGACGAAAACCCGAGGTGATCAACCCAAGCCAAGTCAACTCCTTGTGAACTCCACCGGCAGGCTTCTGCAAGCCTGCTTGTGGGTCCGATTGCCTTACCACTTTTGAGAAGGGTACAACATCTACCAAGGTCAATCAATTAGGACCACCCAACACCACACGCTTGTAGATATGAGCGCACGTGGTCAAATGATGAAACTTTCTCTCTAGCAAAGGTACCGCGCTCACAACACTAGGGTCACAAGTTTCCTAAAGCATATCGTGCAATTTAAGTAAATAAAACTGTACTTTTAAACTTATCTCATAAAACCCGGCCACTCTCCGTTTAACACCACTTGGGCCTCTGCCCTCTCATAAAGTACAAATTTTTGGCCTCGGCCCTCTGTTACAACTCGGCCGTTTAATACAAACTCTAACCTCACAATAAACTCTGTTATTTATAAAACCCGGGTGTAGACACCCCATTTTTACCCAGGGCCCAATATTGTCATTATTATTTTTACTATCATTCCTATTATTATTAATACTATTGTTATTTTTACATATTATTATTATTATTTTATTATTGCGATTATTATTAATATTTTTATTATTCTTAAATATTATTATTATTATTATTATTATTATTATTATTAGTGTTTTTATTATCTTTATTTTTATTATTATTATTATTATTAATTTACTATAATTATTCTGGATTATTATTACTATTATTATTATTTATTTATTTTTATTACCTTATTATTATTATAATTATAATTATTATTATTATTTTACTATTATTATTATTATTAGCATAGTATCTTATTTTGGCTATTATTATTTTTATTATCTTTATCTTTATTAGTATCTTTATCATTATTATGATTATTACTTTACCATTATTATTATTACTATTATTATTTTTATTCTTATTTATCTATCTATTATTATTATTATTATTATTTTCTCTATTATTATTATTATTATTATTATTATTACTTTTAGATATTATTTTATTATTATTATTTTACTACTATTATTGTTTCTATTATTATTTTATTATTATTTATTTTCAAATATTATTATTATTATTATTATTGTTATTGTTATTATTATTATTATTATTATTATTCTACCACTATTATTATTATTATAATTATTATATTTAATTCATTATTATTATTATTATTTTATTTTATTAATATTAATATTATTATTATTATTATTATTATGGAGTATTGGTATTAGGGTTTTAAGTGGAAGCCTATAAAAAGGCTTTAGGGGAACACCTTCAACACGGCTGGGCAGCGCACAGCACAAGGGCGCAAAGACACCAAGAAAAACCTATCTATTCTTCAGTTCTCCCTCACAGCACACCCAAACTCTGTCCACCTTCTTCCACGATCCACCCTCATCACCCACATTCCTCCGACCATCTTCCATCCCAGTCACCATCTCCCTCACAGCCACATGACACACACCCACAGTGCTGCAGAGAAGAGAGTCGCAGCACTGCCATCGCCGCTCGCAAGTCCCCATAGCAGGTAACCTCCAACCTGCAACTCAGACAGCCCAGCACGTTGTCGCTGTCACCGTCGTCTACGCCTCTCGCCGTCGCTGTCGCCCAAACCGTCCACACCAGCAACCACCATCGGCAGCGCCAGACCCAACAGCACCAGCCACGGCCGAGACGCCCAATACCAACGACCAAAGCTCCGCCTCCAGCCACCGTGAGCACCAGCAGCGGCCACCAGATCTCCGTAGAGGCTCCCAGCACGTTGTCGCCGTCGCCGTCGTCTACGCCTCTCGCCGTCGCTGTCGCCCAAACTGTCCACACCAGTAACCACCATCGGCAGCGCCAACATCGACAAACCAGCAAAGCTCCGGCAACCACCATCCTCGGCTCCACAGCAGCCATAGCCAGGCCTTCCCCAGCCACAGCAGCCTCCACTCTCGGCAACTCTCTGGCGAGTCCCCTGCCCCTCTACAAATACACAGAACACACACACACACACACACACTACACACACAGTATACTTATGCATATATACGTATATACCATATTAGTATTACTAGTTGTATATTATTGTTATTGATATCGGTATTATATTGTTGGTATATTATATTGCTTGTATATTATTATTAATAATATGATTGCATTATTTTTATATTGCTGTTTGTATATCATTATTAGTAAAATTACTAGATTGTTTGGATATTATTATTGGTATTATTATTATATTGATTATCATATTGATTTTATTAGTATTGATATTCTATTGTGTGTATATTGTTGGTATTATTATTATGTGGATTGTATTAGCATTATATTATTTGTACACTATTACCAGTGTTATTATCATATTATGGAAATATTTATGTTATATTATTATAATTTGTATGTTGTTATTATTGTTATTATCATTGTAATATTAGTATATTATTATTAAATGGGTAATGTTCATATTGTATGTTTAATATCTAGGGTTTTCATTATGGTTACATTTTAAATGTTAATGTTATTATCAGTTTATATTCGTATTGTAAGGATTGACATTGTTGTACGTATTTGGTGTTTTTGTTATTATTGCATTCATTCAATGTTTAATATTTATAAATTTAGAGTTGTGTATTAATTTTGGTGGTCCTTGCATGTGAATTTTAGAATGTAATATATTTCCACAGGTATGTCATTGTCTTACCTTTCCATTAGTTTCCATGTTGTAATTCTAAATTTGATTTGTTTCCTTAATTAATTATTCATTTTTGCATGTATTTGTTTTAAGGTAAGTGTTATAAAATGTGTATATTATCGGTAATGCTATTATTCATAATATGGTTATTATTGTTACTATTTATTATCATCATTATTGTATTTATCATATTGCTGCTAATATTATTATCATTATTATTCCTATTATCAGTATTCATTATCGTGATTACTATTATTATTATTATTATTATCATTTTTATTATCATTATCATTCTCATATTTATTATTATTTTTATTATCATCATCATTGTCCTCATCATTTATTAGTACTTATAGCATTTTCGTATTACTTTACTAAGTATTTTCGTATGTATTATCCCTATGATTTTAATGTTGGGGTATGAGCCTTTGGGCTCCACGTATCTTAAGCTCTGAGGAAATATATATATATATATATATATATATATATTTATTTATTTATTTATTTATTTTTCATGTATATTTATAAATTCATAAAAGGAGTAATTTAAAAACTTATTAGATTGACTTAGGGATAATTTCGAATTAGTTAGGTACTGTTCATAAGAACGGGCGCGTAGGGGGTGCTCGTACCTTCCCCTCGCGTAACCGAACTCCCGACCCCAACTCTGGTAATGTAGACCCATTCTACCCCTAACGGGGTAGTAATCATGTGTTCTAACTGCACTAAAGGTTAGTGGCGACTCCAACATTCCATATTTTTCCTTGAAAATTAAACCATTGATTTTGATTTCGCCGCCCGGGGCACACTCGCTCCCGGGACGTCGCGACGGGCTTGATCATTTAATACAAACTCGACATCAGCTCTCTCATAAGTTCTTGCATTGCTCAAAATAATTCCAATATTTTTGCAAATAGTTCAGTATTACACAAACATATCCATCCTGGTATTTCCATCACTCTAAAACTCGTATTCAAATGCCACACAAATTTCCATATTTAAAACATGGCACGTAGGCAACCACGGAAAATACTGAATAAATGGTTTGTAGAATCAAACCAAACTTTCCACCATTCATTTCTACTCAAAATATCATATCGCATATCCTAAGTTTAGAAACAAGCTTTTTGAACAGTTTTTTTTTTTTAGAAGAACAACTGAAAACATAAACATACTCACACCATAAACATTTCCACCAGTCAAAAACGATAAAACACTGCATTAAACATAATCCACTTACCTAATTTCGAAACAGAAATCGAAACGCTCGAAGACCAAATCCCGATTTTTATTACCAAATTGAAAATCTAATCCATTAGAACTGTAGATCCTAGCTCCCTGATCCTCGCAGTAACTTTCGATCGTCGAAACGAGCGACGAACGACGAAGAACTGTAGAGAGAGAGAAAGAACTTGCCGGTTCTAGAGAGAGAGAGAGCTTTTGGGATTTCTTAGCCCTTAAGAAATGAAAATTCCTATTTATAGGCCTTTTGACCTGGTCAAATTCGTCGACGAATTGGTCCCTCATCGACGAACCATAAAAGACTGTTCGTAGCCAAACCTCCCTCGTTGACGAACCCAAGCCTGATATTTTCCCTGTCGGCCGGGATCTCTTCATCGACAAGACTCTAAATTTTGGTGACAAAGCACTGAATTGCCTTCATTGACGAGAACATTGGCCTCGTCGTCAAAGCCTGCAAAATCCTTTTTTTTTTTTTATCATTTTCTTATTTTTACGGGTTTGGGTCTCTACAACTATCTTTAGACTTAGTGCTATCTTGATTTTAATGATCTAATGCCCTTTTTTTTTTAACATCTATTACATTATCTTTTATATCTTTGCCTATAATGATTCCCACCCTATTTTTACGTTTTTTGTTTTTTTTTTTTTCAGAGTACAAAAGTTTAAATCTTAATTTTTCAATTTTTTTGGCTTTCTCCCCTACCCATTTCGTCTCTTGAAGACAAATTAAGCTAATTTTATTTTTAAACATTATTTCCACTATTTTCATGTTTTTTCTTGTAAGTGTCCCTATATTTCAAGTTGTTAATCTAATTTTAATTTTTTCTACTAACTTCTTGTCCTTCTGTTGTCAATATTGACTAATCTATTCCTTTGTCCCAAGTGGATTTGGTAAAAATTTATGGCATAAGAATCTAACCAATTTTATCTTGACTGTCAACCTAATGCAACCTTGGTCCTTTATTTGGGCTTGGAATTGATTATGTGTACAAAGATAATTTGTATTATATAGACAAAGGTCAATTCTGTACTAAAAAGTCTAGTAAAATCTTTCCCTACATCTAGTTCACATTTTCTAAAGCTCACCCTAAAACCAATAGAAACCACATAAACATCGCAATTGACTTAAACATCTAAAGCATGCATTTTTGGGGTGAATCAAAGTTAGACTAAAAAAAAAAAACTCATGCAGTAGTACTTTTGAAAATTTTTGTATAATTAAAAGGAAAGAAGGTGGTTGAGACTAGGCCAATTCTTGGACAAAGGTTGTATTGTTAAATTCCTAGGCCACTTAAACGAACAAGTGCAAAAGGTAAATGATAATCGTGTATTTATAAGGTTTACACCTCATAGACATGGGGATTTTGATTGGTTGGTTGGTTGGTTGGTCTATCTTTTTCATCTCCAAATCTATTTTGTTTTGACTTTATATTGGTGTTCTGTATTTTGTTTCTTTTTGTTATTAACATATTGATTATTAATCTATTGAATGACTATATTTTGTTTGCTAAAATATTTATGATATGTGATCTACAATCTAATTTTATAATGGAATAAAAACCTCAATTTTAAAATTCAACCTATGATGTTTGCTATTTACAAATCATGTTTATTTCTAAAGCTTTAAAAACTTATCATATACAATCTGATATTCGAATTCTTTTATTTATTTAAAATTTAATTATTTTTTAGCTTGATTAAAGAATGTTAATTTCACTTTGATTATCCTCTTGTTTCTTTTAAAAGAAAGTTATAACTACCACACATTTTACTTGAGATAAAGATTCCAAGTGCAAGCCCCCGAGCATAAGCTCGGGTGGCAAAGACGAAGTCTCGTAGGCCGCTTGACGAAGAGGTTGAGGGTTTGGACCCTGCCATTCTGAGTGCACATCCGCGATTTACCCTTGCACATGTGGAGGGCACCGTGCGTGCAAGCTTAAGATTAGTCTCTCTCGTCGGTCCTGCCAGGTTGTGTGTGTTGTGCCAAACACCAATACTACAACTATTGCTATTGAATATATAAGAAACTAAAGCAATGTAGAAACTAATAATAAAACAGTAAAAAGAACAAAACAAGAAATTAACTAGGTTCGATATAGAATTACCTATGTCCTCGGACGCCAACGATCAATCCACTACTTCTTGATAAAGTACAACTTTGAAGTGTGTTTTACAAATGAAGAGTTGAGGTCTTTATATAACTTCAACCTCAAGTCCAAAAAACACATCTCTCCAATGTGGGACAAATAATACAAAAAATTCAAAACAACTTTTTATACTAATGTGGAACTATTCTACCAATGTGAGACAAAAGACAACAAATCTCCATCTTGACGATAAATTCAACAATTTTTTCAGTCACCAACATTTTCTGGAGTTCCACATTATCGGCGCCTTCAAAAAATATTCAGACTTACAGGATATTGATCAAGTCCAAACAATGTTTGAACTTGATTGTTGTCACAATCTTGGTCAACATATCTGCGGGATTTTCAGTTGTAGCAATCTTCTGAAGAAGTATCTTGCCTCCATCACTAATATCTCGCATAAAATGAAACCGAACATCGATGTGCTTTGTTCGTGAATGATAGACTTGGTTCTTTGTCAAATGAATAGCACTCTGATTATCGCAGAATACAACAATGTGCTTCTGAACAACTCCCAAATTTTCAGGTAAACCCTGCAACCAAATAGCTTCCTTAACAGCCTTTGAAGCTGCCATGTACTCTGCTTTTGTTGTAGACAAGGCAATGGTAGACTGTAAGGTAGACCTCCAACTCATTGGATCATTAGCAAATGTAAAAACATATCCAGTAGTTGATCGACGTTTATCCAAATCACCTGCAAAATCAGAATCCACATATCCAACAACACGTTGATCAATAATATTATTTTTCTCAAATACTATATCAACATCAATTATATTCATAATATATCTCAAAATCTATTTCACAGCTTGCCAATGTCCTTTACCCGGATCATGTATATACCTACTCACCATACTAATAACTTGTGAAATATCAGGTCTAGTACAAACCATTGCATACATCAGACTACCAACAACACTTGCATAAGGAACCTGTGACATATACTTACGTTCCTCATCTGATTTAGGAGATAAAGCCACACTAAGTTTAAAATGAGGAGCAAGAGGAGTGCTTACTGGTTTTGACTGCTCAGACATGCTAAAACTCTGTACTACCTTCTTCTAATACTGTTTCTAAGATAAACTAACTCTTCCTCTCATTCTGTCTCTGCGAATCTTCATGCCAAGTATCTTCTTTACTTCACCAAAATCTTTCATCTCAAACTATTGATTTAACTGACTTTTCAACTTGTTGATTTCTTCCCTATTCTTTGAAGCTATCAACATATCATAAACATACAAGAGTAAATATATAAAAGATCCATTTTGTAGTCTGTGAAAATAAACACAATGATCATGTTTATTTCTGATGTACTTCTTTCTGATGTACTTCTGACCCATCATAAATTGATGAAATCGTTTGTACCACTGTCTTGGAGACTGTTTTAAACCATACAATGATTTACCTAGTTTACATACCTAATTTTCTTTTCCAGCAACTTGAAATTCATCTGACTGAGTCATATAGATTTCCTCTTCCAAATCACCACGTAAAAATGCAGTTTTTACATCGAGCTAAACTAGTTCAAGATCAAATTGTGCTACCAAAGCCAACAAAATTCGAATTGAAGAATGTTTAACAATTGGAGAAAATACCTCATTATAATCAATGCCTTCCTTTTGTGCATAGCTCTTAGCTACCAATCTAGCTTTGAAGTGAACATTATTTGCATCTGGAAATCCTTTTTTCTTTACATAAACCCATTTACGACCAATTGCTTTCTTGCCCTTGGGCAACTGGGCTAGCTCCCAAATCTAATTCTGATGAAGATATTGCATTTCTTCATCCATCGCTCTTTTCCACTTGTCTGATTCAGAGTTCCTCATTGTTTCTTTGAAAGTGTAAGGAACATTATCATCCACAACTGGAAGTGCATAGGCCACCATATCAGTATACCGAACAGGTTTTCGAATTTTTGGTCTTAGCCTCTGAGAAACAATTGATTCTTGTTGTTGTGAAGATTCTCGAATTGAAATTTCCTTTTCTTGTACACTATTCCCCACCATAATTGGAGAGTTACCTTGTGTAGTTTTATTTCTCACTGGGTTTCCCAAAATTGTCTCAACCTCCACCTGTTGTTGAGTATCACTGGTCTTCTTTTCAACTCATGACTCCTTGCGTATTGTTTTCTTCATCATCGCAAGTTCATCAAAAGCCACATCCCTGCTTAAAATCATTTTTTTCATCTCTAGACATCAAAGATGGTATCCTTTGACTCATACACTTATCCCCAAGAATATTACTTTCTTGGCTCTTGGATCCAACTGAGATTCTTTAACATGATAATAAGTCATAGTACCAAATACATGTAAAGAATCATAATCACTAGCAGGGTTTCTAGACCATACCTCATAGGGTGTTTTTCCCCTATTGCAGATGATGGTAGACGATTGATGAGATGACACGCATATCTAACAGCCTCAGCCCAAAACCTTTTGTCTAATCCAGAATTATACAACATACATCATACTTTCTCCAGCAAAGTCCGAATCATGCGCTCTGCCACCCCATTCTATTGTGGTGTATCTCGAACTATGAAGTGTCGAGCAATACCTTCATCCTGACATACCTTCATAAACGGGTCACTCGTGTATTCACCACCTTTATCTAATATGAGTCGTTTAATCTTTCTACCAGTTTGAGTGTCAACTAATTTTTTCCACTTAAGGAAAATATCACACACTTCATTTTTATGCTTCATAAAATACACCCAAACTCTTCTGAAAAAATCATCAACAAAAGTGACAAAATAATGCATACCACCCAATGAAGCCATTTTTGTGGGCCCCCATACATCTGTATGGATGTAGTCTAAAATACCTTCATTCTAGTGGATTGTAGGCCAAATTTCACTCTAGTCTCTTTTCCCAAAACGCAATGCTCACAAAATTCAAGTTTGCACACCTTTGCACCCTTTAACAAATCTCGCTTAGCTAATTGTTGCAAAGATTTTTCTCCTGCATGTGCTAATCGCATATGCCATAACCTGATTGTATCTGAACCTGCATCTTTCTCAGAAACAACAGCTGTTGAGCCAATAACTGTACTAACTTGTAAATAATACAAGTTATTTTTCCTTATTCCTTTCATCACCACTAGTGCACTTGATTTAATCTTTAAGGTTCCATTTTTCAAAGTGATAGTGAACCCATTAGATTCTAAGGCACCCAATGAAATCAGATTCTTCTTTAAGCTTGGAACATACCTAACATCAGTCAAGGTCTTAATAGTTTCATCTTGACATTTCAACTGTATTGATCCTATTCCAGTTGTTTTACAAGTATGATCATTTCCCATAAAAACAACCCCACCATCTAATTCTTCAAATTTAGAAAATCATTCCCTATTGGGACATATGTGATTGGAACAACCAGAATCCAAAATCCACTCACCAAAATAATGTGACGAAAATGTTCCAACAAGAGAAAAATCTGACTCACTTCCATCATCATTGGCTATATTGGCATTAGAATGTGCTTTGCCTTTATTCTTCTGCTGTAATTTAGGGCAATCTTTCTTACAATGCCCTCTCTCATGACAAAATGCGCATTCATCTTTAGCAGGTCTCCCACGAGATTTACTCCTCCTATAAGATTTACTCTTCCTTCCAGGCATACGATTCTGAGAACGTCCCTTTATTATTAGTGCTTCTACTGTTTCCTTATGGACTTTTGATCCTTCTTTCTGCATTCAACACTAATCAATGCAGTACAAACAACATCATAAGTAACTTTATCTTTCCCATATAATAAAGTGGTGGTCAAATGTTCATACTCATCAGGGAGAGAATTCAGTAACAATATGGCTTTATCCTCATCTTTCACCTTTTCATCCAAATTTAACAAATCGACCAAAATTTTATTAAAAGCAATTATATGGTCATTAATTGAAATACCTAGTTGATACTGGAAGCGAAACAATTTCTTTTTCAAATAGAGCCGATTTTTCAGACTCTTAGTCATAAATGTATCTTCCAATGTCTTCCACAATTTCTTTGCAAATGTCTCCCTCCTAACACAATATTTCTGATTTTTAGCGAGATATAGACAAATCGTACAACATGCCTGACGATTGATCTTTTTCCAATCTCTGTCACCCATATCTACTGGTTTATCATCCAAAGTAATATCTAGTTATTGCTGATACAAGATGTCTATCACCTCACATTGCCACATACCAAAATTATTGGTACCATCAAATTTCTCCACCTTAAACCGAGCATTAGCTATCGTCTTCAATGATGATGTCGAAGCCGAAGGGGTTGGAGTTTGTGTGGACATAGTTTCTTCTACTGCTGCACTAGTTTCTGCCATCTTCTATATATTCAATAGCAACCAACAAAGCAAAAGACCTAGGATGAATAGGACGTACCAACTGTGTCTATTCTGTTTTATCCTATGAAATTTCACTTTGACCAAGCCAACCTCCAAGGAGCGACTGAGTCGCAATGGTCTCTGAGCACTCGCTTAGACAAGGTCTTTCTTAGGCATCAAATGTGGAATCAAAGATCCTAACAGAGGAACACTTTCGTATCGACACTATTCAACCTAACTCTAATACCAATTGTTGTGCCGAGCACCCCACTTGTGTCAAACACCAATACTACAACTATTGCTATTGAATATATAAGAAACTAAAGTAATGTAGAAACTAATAATAAAATAGTAAAAAGAATAAGACAAGAAATTAATGAGGTTCGGTATAGAATTACCTACGTCCTCGGGCGCTGACTATCAATCCACTATTTCTTGATAAAGTACAACTTTGAGGTGTGTTTTACAAATGAAGAGTTGAACTCTTTAGATAGTTTCAACCTCAAGTCCAAAAAGCACTTCTTTCTAATGTGGGACAAATAATACAAAAAAATTCAAAACAACTTTTTATACTAATGTGAAACTATTCTACCAATGTAAGAAAAAAAACAACAGTGTGCCTCGTAGGGGAGTATTCACTAATGGTGATAGAGATGAGAGGAATCCGACGTAATAAAAAAAAAAAAAGATTCCAAGTGCAAACAAGATGATTGCACAATTAATGATAAATGATAAACTAAGATATTGATGACATCATGGTTGTAGACTAATTAAAATGGATTCATTTGACAATCCTCATCAATAAAATCATGAATATAGAAGGCTAAATTTTGTATATTTTCTCATCTACCTTTTCATTTGCAAATACCTTACTCCAAAATTTATTTACAAAATAATTTTTGTTCCCAAAATTTCCAATAAAATGCACTAATTCTTTTCTTAACATTTTACAAATAGTGTTACCCCATGCTAGCACATGCTAAGCAGAATTCTTTTAGGGTAAAATCCAACATTGCCCGTGTAGCTTTCAAATATGATGCTTGGTCCTTTGAATTTGCAAAACTACAAAAAATCATCTAAAATTTCAAAATTCATGCTTTATAAAATAAAATTATAAAATTAAATGTTAGTTCTTTTGTATGTAGAATATATGAATGCTAAATGGATAAAGAAAATTCAAATTTATATTAATTGATTGATCCAGAAATAAAAATTAAAAACTAGAAATTATCAACCTGTTTAGTTAACATTTATAAAACTAATGCAAATTAAAAACATAATTAAAAAATGCTCATTTCCATCTTTAAATCAAATAATATTATAAAAATATGATTAAAATAATAAAATTACAAATAATGCACATTAAAAAATTACTATAATAAAAACACAATTTATTATAATTATTTTACTTAATTATTCTAATTTCAAAATTTACTTTACAATAAAAAAAATGATTGGACATGACAATTGAAAAATAGTAAAAGTATTTTGTAATTGATTTTATTATTATTTTTTAAAATTTATGTATATTTTAATTTTAATTATATTTAAATTCATATGATCATTTAATTTTTATTTTTATTTTAAAATATGTAAAATGAATAATTTAATCCAAAAATACTATTTCTGGATATTAAAATTTTTGAAAATAAGTTGTTAAAATAACTAAAAATCATAAAATCTAGTTTTTACAGTTGAAAATCAGTAACAGAAATAGAAAACTAATAATATAAATAATCGTGTTTCTATAATCTATTTTTTTACTATGGAGAAACCGGAACAAAAAAAAAAAGAAGCCAAACCACAACAATATCAAACAAATGCCAAGCTTTTCTTTACATGCATACGGATGCTTGGGCCACTTTATCTAAGATTCAAGAAATGATTCTGAAAACTCCTATTGCATTCATTTCCTATTCAGGTTACAAATGACTTAATGAAAATTTTAATTTTTAATTTTTTTACTTTGTATTTGGGAGTATGGAACTCTACTTGTGATACACTTAATGTCCTAATTTTTTCATACACAACTGGTCCTAAGTTCAAGTAAAAGAGGAGAGTTGCATTAGGTAATTGACAGTCAATGTAAAATTTGTCAGATCACTATCGAAATGTTGGACGATGAAGAAACATAATATCTAAAAAGTAAAAGTTGTCGAGATAAGAATGCTTAGATGGATGAGTGGTATAACATTGAAAGATAAAGTAAAAAATGAACATATTTATGGTAAGTTAGGCGTAAAAGATAAAATAAGGGAGGAATGACTCAGATGGTATGGATACTTGTAATGTAGGTTAGATAGTGCACTTGTGAGAAAGAATGACTTAGTTATTGTGGGGGGCAGTAGAAGAGGTAGGGGTAGACCTAAAATAACTTGGGAGGAGATAATGAGTAAGAATTTAATATCCTTGAATCTATCAAAAGAAATGGTCCATGATCGCATAAATTGGTGGAAGAGAATTCATATAACCGACCCTACTTAGTGGGACTAAGGTTTGGTTTTGTTGTTGTTGTTGTTGTTGCATTTGGGAGTATAGATTCGAACTTTAAATTTGGATTTGGATGAATTTTTGATAAATTTTAATATAATTTTATATTACATCTTATTCCAAATTCAACACAACTCCAAATCCAACACTTCTCCGAACATAAAATAAAACTGAGTTCATATGGGCAATTTATATCTAAATATGCACACTAATTCACTTGCCAATCCTCAATATTGAAATCATAAAATAAACAACATTATATTTAAATTGTAACATTGTATATATTTTTCACCTACCTTTATTTTATTTTATTTCATAGCTCATTCTTTTCGAGAATCAACCATAGGAACTTTTATTTAGCATAGAGTTAATTTTTGGACTATACCCTAATTTTGTCCCCTATAAAATAGAAGTATAGTTGCTCCCTCATCCTCCATATTCCTTATAAATTTTACTTTTAAATTTATATATATTTTTTATGAAAACTTTTAATGAGAGACATAAATATTGCACCCACGCTATCATGCCAATATGCCTAGAATACCCATAACCCTATGTTTGTAAAAAGTCTTGAATTTGAATTTGTATTCAATTTGAATAAGATGTAATATAAAATTATATTGAAATTTGTCCAAATTCAAATTCAAAATCTAAAAATCCATGCTCATAAATCTAATATTAGGGGAAGTGAGTTATTTATACCAAGCATTCTTTTTACGGTTAGATCCAATCTCCTGGTCCCTATGGAAAGGAAAAATAATTTCACGTTCTTCCTTTCGGGAAGAGAGGATTAGGGGTTGATCTATGCTTATTTTTCAACTCCTTAAAACATTTCGTCGCCTAAACTATCTCTGAATTCATTCCATTAAAATACTAAAACTTAAATCCTAAATTTTACCCTCTTAATTGAGAGGTGCACTGCATTTGTCTCAAAATTCGATTTATATATTTTCATTTTCTAAACCTTGAATAATTGCCTCAATTAAATACTCAGTTAGGATTTTAATTGTTTAATTCTCCAAATCAATAGGTAAATGTAAATTTTTGGTGTGTTTTTATATGAAGGAGTTATGTTTCTTTCTTAGTTGATCCATTTTAGTTTTTTGTTTTCAATATAAACAAACAAGAAAGAAAACCAAAAATGGGAAAATTTTCAATAGATTCAGTCAATTCAGTGGCATGTCTATGAAGGAATTTAGAGGCGGCTCTTCTGTTCTTAGGATTGTTGAACCAAACCAAATGGGTCGGTCAGGTTTTGTTTCTCAAGAAAGTTTAGTTTAATTTGACCTATCCTCCAACAAAACCAAAAAAATTCTATTTCTTAATTTCTGCACCTGAATCTACCGATTGCATAGTCCTACTTTGAAAGAAAAAAAAAAACATCTCTTATTTTCCTTTTTTTTTTCTTTTTATGATTCTAGGAAACTTGAGGTGGCCAAGACCCTTTAGGCCCTTATCTCCTTACTAAAACGTAGGGGTATATGCCTAAGTGTAACGGTCTTGAGCCCAACTCCAGTGAGGTATAGCCTGCTTTAGTCCGTTGGCCTCACAAATTTGTCCTATAAAAGACGTCTCACTTTATTGGAACTCAAACCCTCCTTTTAAGCCTAAGATCTGTAAGACATTAATTGTCTCAAATAAAATTATAATCATATTTGTTGAGATAATATGAAAGGTCTTTAAATAAAATATTGTTATCATAATTGTAATTATGTTTTCTGATTAATGATCTCAGAATTTTGTAAAACTATAATGACATCTCGAAATATAAGAAGTCTAAAATTATGACATAATTATGATACATTATTAATCACTTGATGGAAGTGATTATAAAAGAGAGGTTAGGGGCCTGTAACGACCTGCTTATTTAATCATTTAATAAATTATAATAAATAAAATAGTTAACTCGAACCTGTGGGTAGTGGGGACACCTGTCATACACAGCAGAATTTAGGCAGCAGTAAATGTAAATCATCAACCTCATACCACAAAATACATAATACCAGAGTTAACTGTAATCCCAAAGTATGGTATTTATATACAGTCTCCAAAAATTTCCAAAAATACACTCATGTCTAGGGACCTACAATATGAATTTCCCGCCCCTAGATCAAAACTTACCCTCCTAACAGGGTAGTACCACTCTAGCTCAACGGTGGCCTCGATCCGCCGGTCTTTTTGGATTCCTTAAAAATTATTTAAAATTTGGGGGTGAGACATTTCTCAGTAAGGGAAAATAAACTAAATACAGTTGTGTGACAACATGAATACTTAATGATAATATAGATATACAGTACAAACTTCATACCAGAAAACATTTATCATTTAATTTCTAATAAATCATACTAATCATAATTGTTTGGTATAACTAATAATACTGAAAACATACTCAGGATGAATAGCTAGCTGATGTCATGTATTACCCCCCATGACGGGTTGTGCAACCCGAAAGCGGGACCCGACAATAGCTGGCCGACCACTGCCGAGTCAAAAATGTCTGTAAGTACGATGGGTCTGCCACACCCTGGTCCGGACTGTCAGGTGAACGTCTACAACTCTACATAGAAAGTCACATCAACTATCAATCTCCCACCCCCTCGTGGGGTGGTTAGCACCAATCTAAACATAGATATCTGATCTATAAGCTATGGTACCGTGCTCCTAAAACTGAACTAAATTAACATCCGGGTTTTGATGACATATAGTAGATGATAATATAACATTTAACATAAATAGATTGATAGAATTTCTATAATTTCATAAATATGGTCTTGCACACGAATATTTCATAAATATGGCCACGCGCCGAACATTTCATAAATACGACCTTGCGACAAAATCATACGTAAAACATGGCCTCACGCCGGCTACCTATCACGACCTTGCGCCAAATATTTCATACATATCATTCGGAATAAAGAAATCATTTATCATGTACTTTAAAATCGTGATATACTATATTCTTTCATAATCTCTGAAAAACATACTTCATCCATAGTATTGTCATATCTTAATACTTCTCACGTAAAGTAATATTCATGCCATACATTTTCTGTATAAAACCATATATTATATTCTAAAATCATAATTTCTGGCATCTCATACATATGTATACATTTCAATATAATAGCAGTATTTTCCTCAAATGTGCATTTCCTTCATAGTATACAGATATAATACATGCTTTCCTGAAAATAAATTTACTGATAAATAATAATAATTTGCATAGAAAATAACTGTTTTAGTTTATTCCTTTACCTAACACTAAAAGAAACCCCATAAAATTTCTGGTCCTGCACTCACAGGGTTCCCCGTTCAACTCCCTGAAAATAATAACTTGCAGAACTAAACTTCGGTATTTTCACGTGAATATCATTTCCTATAACTATAGTAAGACCAAATTTGGCATAAAAAGCCTTACCTCAACTCAGGGATGAATTTCAACTAGCTTCTACCAATGATCCACTTCGGTAGATTTGGAGAGAACTTCCTCAGGAGCATCGTGGTGGCCTTAGATCATCGACCCGACGAACGACGGAGCCGAAATCGAAGAGAGAAGGGAGGGGAACCGAAGGGAGAGAGAGAGAGAGAGAGAGAGAGAGAGAGAGAGAGAGAGAGAGAGAGAGAGAGAGAGAGAGAGAGTGAGTGAGTGATTTTTCTTAATTTATGCGTTTAAATTTGGGTTTTGGGTTATTTATAGGGTTGGATTCATCGACGAGACACGTCATTTCCCTAAAATCATCTCTAGGTATCTTCTCATCAACGAAACTTGTTCTTCGTCGATGAGGCCCTCTTATACCCTCGTCGACGAATCCCTTGTGTTCGTCGACGAGGACCTGATAAATTTTCTTGGTCATTGCATCCCAAAATGCAACGTCGTCGACGAATACAAAGCATTCGTCGATGAAGTATGCTGCCTTCTTCTGTTTTTGTTTCCATTTCCCTTCCTCTCTATTATTTAAATATCATTATTCTTTGGGTCATTACATTCTCCCCTCCTAATAAAATTGCATCCTCAAAATTTACTATCCATATAATTCATCATCCCTTAAAAGGCAAAATGGTCTACTTATTTTATTACTTGCCCTCACTTATGGCGGAGGAATACCGTGGTTACATTTCAAGTCTTGGGAGATTACATAAACCAAAAGAAAATTTCTCCAAAACTAAAATACCACTTGCTACTAGAATATTACATGTACCTACAAAAGAAACATTACATATTTACTCACATTTTTTAATCACATATGGACTTCTTGGAATAATTGCGGGTATTTCTGTTTGATCTGTTTCTCAAGCTCCCAAGAAGCCTCTTCTACTACATGATTCCTCCATAGAGCCTTTACCAGAGGAATCTTCTTATTACGTAGTTCCTGTTCCTTTCTGGTACCTACTCATAAACTAGCGAATCACTGAGCTCTAACTCACCATAGCTGATAATATGACAAGGATTTGGGACGTATTTCCTCAACATAGATACGTGGAATACGTTGTGTATCCTGGAGAGTGTAGGTGGCAAAGCTAGCCTATAGGCGACCGGCCCCACTTTCTCTAAAATCTCAAACGGACCGATAAACCTAAGGCTAAGTTTACCCTTCCTACCAAATCTCATAATCCCGTTTAACGGAACTATCTTCAAAAATACATGATCACCCACATCGAACTCCAAATTCCTGCGGTGATGGTCGGCATAACTCTTTTGTTGGCTCTGAGCTGCACTGATTCTATCCGTGATGAGCCGAACTTTATCGTACGCCTGTTGTACCAGCTCTAGCACCACAACTCGCCACTCACCCATCTTATCCCAATATAAAGGAGATTGACATCTCCTACCGTACAATGCCTCAAACGGTGCCATACCAATGCTGGCCTAAGAACTATTATTATACTTGAATTCCACCAGCGGCATGAACTGAGTCCAACTACCCCCAAAGTCTAATACACATGCTCGGAGCATATCTTTTA
This sequence comes from Malania oleifera, assembly GCF_029873635.1. Lineage (NCBI taxonomy): Eukaryota > Viridiplantae > Streptophyta > Magnoliopsida > Santalales > Ximeniaceae > Malania > Malania oleifera. Next base: position 32,978,120 of record NC_080424.1, read on the forward strand.
GTATCTGTATTGTCCTCTCAGTCTGCCCATCTGATTGAGGATGGAATGTCGTGCTAAATGATACCTGAGACCCTAGAGCTTCTTGCAAGCTTCTCCAGAACCTTGACGTAAAACGCGGGTCTCAATCTGACACAATAGATATAGGCACTCCATGAGAACGAACTATCTCCTGAACGTAAATCTCCGCTAAATGGTTGAGGGAATAGCTGATCTTGATAGGGAGAAAATGGGCAGTCTTAGTCAATCGTTCTACTATCACCCAAATCGTATTCTAGCCATGTGATGTTGATAGGAGCCCTAAAACGAAGTCCATGAATATATGATCCCACTTCCACTCTGGGATAAATAACGGCTACAGCTGACCTGCTGGCCTCTAGTGTTCAGCTTTTACCTGCTGGCACGTCAAGCACTGGGCTACATACTCTGCAATCTCTCTCTTCATACCACTCCACCAATAAAACTCTTGCAGATCCTTGTACATTTTCATACTGCCAGGATGAACTGTATACAAAGATCTGTGAGCCTCCTCTAAAATAGTGTTCATAATGTCAGTATCAGTAGGAACGCATAATTTGGAATGGAACCACAATGCTCCATCGTCTGCAATACTAAATTCCTCCCCTTGACCACTCTGCACTCTGTCCATCACTTCTACTAATTCTGGGTCTTCTTTCTGGGTGGCTTTAATTCTTTCCTGCAAAGTAGGCTGTACTACAAGGGTGGCGATACATACTGGAGGATTACTCTCGATCAATTCAATGCTGAGTCTCTCTAGATTCATCATGATCGAACGCTGGATCTCCATAGCCGTCAATGCTGATTCCCCAGACTTCCTGTTCAGTGCATCAGGTACCACGTTTGCTTTCCCTGGGTGGTAACTAATAGTACAGTCAAAATCCTTGATCAACTATAACCACCTTCTCTGCCTTATATTCAATTCCTTCTGGGTGAAGAAATACTTTAAGCTCTTATGGTTGGAGAAAATCTCACACTGCTCACCGTATAGGTAATGCCTCCAAATTTTCAATGCGTGTACCACTGCAGCCAATTCAAGATCATGGGTAGGATAGTTCTTTTCATATTCTTTCAACTTTCTGGACGCATACGCCACTACCCTGCCATGCTACATTAATACACAGCCAAGTCCCTTCAAGGACGCATCACTATAAATAGTATAACCCTCACCCCTTGACGGGATGATCAGTACTGGCGCTGTGACTAGCCTCTGCTTCAATTCCTGAAAACTCTGCTCGCAGCTGTCGTCCCATTCATATTTGAAATTTTTCCTAGTTAGTCGCGTCAGAGGCCTTGATAAAGTTAAGAACCCCTCGACAAAACGACGGTAATATCCAGCTAACCCCAAGAAACTCCTGATCTTCTGGACGTTCCTTAGTCTAGCCCAATTCACTACCGCCTCAATTTTACTAGGATCCACAAAAATTCTATCTCCTAAAATAACATGCCCCAAAAACATAATTTCCTCGAGCCAGAGGTCACATTTACTAAACTTGGCATACAACTTCTTCTCCCTAAGCATTTGCAAAACCTGCCTTAAATGTATCTCATGCTCCTTATAGCTCATCGAATAGACGATTACATCATCAATAAAAACAACAACAAACTGATCTAAATATGGATGAAAAATCCTATTCATCAAATCCATAAATATCGCAGGAGCATTCGTCAGACCAAATGGCATAACAAGGTACTCATAATGCCCATTTCTAGTCCTAAAAGCCGTCTTTGATACATCTTCTACTCTCACTTTTACCTGATAGTAGCCTGACTTAAGGTCGATCTTAGAGTATACCCATGTACCTGGAGCTGGTCAAACAAATCATCGATACGGGGTAGAGGATACTTGTTCTTGATGGTCACTTTATTAATTTCTCTGTAGTTTATGCATATCCTCATAGACCCGTCCTTCTTCTTCACGAATAGTACTAGAGCTCCCCACGGTGATACACTAGGTCGTATGAAGCCCTTATCAAGCAAATCCTGCAACTGATCTTTCAGTTTTGCCAACTCTGCTGGCACCATTTAGTATGGTGCTTTAGAGATCAGCGTTGTACCTGAAAGTAGATCAATGGGAAAATCTACCTCATGATCAGGTGGCAAACCCGACAATTCATTTGGGAACACCTCAATAAACTCCTTTACTACTGGCGTGCTAGTGAGCTTTACTTCATTCCCTGTTGTTTCCTTCACGAAGGCCACAAATCCCTGACAACCTCTCAGAAGTAGCCTCCTCTCTTGAATAGCTGAAACCATCTAAGGTAGAGATTGCACTCAAGACCCTGTAAATCTGAATTTTGGTCTTCCTAGCAGTTTAAAAATTACTTCTCTCGCATGGTAGTTTATACTGGCAAAATTAGTTACTAGCCAATCCATGCCGAAAATAATATCAAACCCATGCATATCTAGCACTACCAAATCAGCAGATAGACTCCTCCCCTGAACATCAACTGGACAACCACGGAGTACCCTACTACATCTCATTGCTGACCTAGTTGGTGTAGCTACTAATAATTCAACTAGTGTCTGTGTTTCAGCCCCACATAATTTAACACACCCCAAAGATACAAACGAGTGTGTGGCCCCCAAGTCAAAAAGTGTAATAACTTTAAATGAAAACATATTAACCGTATCTGTCACCATATCACCAGCTGTCTCAACATCACCCGACCTTAAAGCAAAAATCCTGGCTGGGGCTATATTTTGCTGTTGGCCTCCACGTGGTGCCTGGTAGCCTCCTCGAGCAGGTCTAGGAGAAGAAGCAACACCAATCTGAGCCTGACAGTCCCTTATCATATGCCCTGGATCTCCATATCGGTATCAGACACCTCACCCGGCACGACACTCCCCCAGGTGTCTCTTCCTGTAAGACGGGCAAGCTAGAGATGGCTGTACACCCTAAAAATTGTGATTCTCGGTCTCCTGCCTCCAGTATCTGTAGTAGCCACCTCTCTTCCATGAACCACGACTGACTCCCTGTTAGGAACCAGAAGGTGTGGATCTCTTCTTCTGCCTCTGCTCCTCAGCCTCCAATCGCTCCCCACTCTTCGCTATAGTGGCTTTATCCACCAGTTCAGCAAAATCCTGCAACTTTAGTATCGACACTTGCTTATAAATTTCTCTCCTCAGGCCTCTCTCAAATTGTTGTACCTTCTTTGCTTCATCTGGTATAATGTACGGGGTGAAGCAAGATAATTCGATGAACCTCACCGCGTACTACTGTACGGTCTACTATCCCTGCTTCAGATTTAGGAACTCCTTAATCTTAGCTTCCCTGGACGAGGCTAGAAAATACCTGTCGAAGAATATCTCCTCAAACCGCTCCTATGTCATCTCCACAGGTACTGTCCTTTGCTGCTCTAAAAGTTTCACTGCCAACCACCATCTCTCAGCCTCCCCAGTCAGTCTGTAGGTAGCAAATAGCACCCTCTGCTCTTCAGAACACTACAACATTGCAAATATTTTCTCTATCTTCTACACCCAGTTTTCAGCGACTGCAGGATCTGTTCCCCCCTAAGAAAGCCAGAGGATTCATCTTAATGAACTTATCTATCGAGCTAGTGTGGCTTGCCGATGGTCCACCCTGTTCCCTCGAGCTCCTGGCAATTTCTGTCATAACTTATTGTGCCACGCTGCGTAAAACTACATCTAAATCACCGGCTGCAGTGCCTGAGGGTTTGGCACCCTCATTCCCACTAGCGTGGGCACTACTGCCACCAGGGTACATCTTGAAAAACAAGTAACTTAATTCAGAACCCCTTCACTACATATATTCCTCAACCAAAATAGTATTTATTCCTAATTAATTCATCTCTTCTGATATTAATTCAAGGTTCAATCCTGCAACCTAAATACCCAACCCGACGATAGTTTACCATGACTTTCCCGAAATCGTCACCCCAGGAAAATCACACAAACCACTCCGAAAGTCCTGGATCTAGACTACAAAACCAAATCTCAAATCCCCTTATCATATACTCTGGTATTATTACTGCTGCACCCTAGAGTCTACAGAACCTAATATCCTAGGCTCTGATTCCAAATTGTAACAACCTGCTTATCTAATCATTTAATAAAATATAATAAATAAAATAGTCAACCCGAACTCGTGGGTAGTGGAGACACCTGTCATACACAGCGGAACCTAGGCAGCAGTAAATGTAAATCATCAACCTCATACCACAAAATATATAATACCAAAGTTAACTATAATCCCAAAGCACAGTATTTATATATAATCTCCAAAAATTTCCAAAAATACACTCATGTCTAGGGACCTACAATATGAATTTCCCACCCCTAGATCAGAACTTACCCTCCTAACGGGGTAGTACCACTCTATCTCAATGGCGGCCTTGATCCGCCGGTTTTTCTAGGTTCCCTAAAAATCATTTAATGTTCGAGGGTGAGACACTTCTCAGTAAGGGAAAATAAACTAAATACAGCTGTGTGGTAACATGAATACTTAATGATAATATAGATATATGGTACAAACTTCATACCAGAAAACATTCATCATTTAATAATTGCAAAAACATATACTTTCATATTTCTAATACATCATACTAATCATAACTGTCTAGTATAACTAATAATACTGAAAACATACTCGGGATGAATAGCTAGCTGATGTCATGTATTACCCCCCATGACGGGTTGTACAGCTCGAAGGCGGGATCCGACAATGGTTGGCGACCACTGTCGAGTCAAAAATGTTTGTAAGTACGATGGGCCCGCCACACACTGGTCCGGATTGCCAGGTGGACGTCTACAACTCTACACTGAAAGTTACATCAACTATCCATCTCCCACTCCCTCGTGGGGTGGTTAGCACCAATCTGAACATAGATATCTGATCTATAAGCTTCGGTACCGTGCTCTTGAAACTGAACTAAACTAACATCCGGGTTTTGATAACATATAGTACATGATAATATAACATTTAACATAAATATATTGATAGCATTTCTATAATTTCATAAATACGGCCTCGTGCCGAATATTTCATAGATACGGCCTCGAGCCAAAATCATACGTAAAATACGGCCTCACGCCGGCTATCAATCACGACCTTGCGCCAAATATCTCATACATATCATTTGAAATAAATAAATCATTTATCATGTACTTTAAAATCATAATGTACTATATTCTTTCATAATCTCTGAAAAACATACTTCATTCATAGCATTGTCATATCATAATACTTCTCACGTAAAGTAATATTCATGCCACACATTTGCTGTATAAAACCATACATTATATTCTAAAATCATAATTTCTGGCATCTTATACATATGTATACATTTCAACATAATAGCAGTATTTTCCCCAAATGTGCATTTCCTTCATAGTATACAAATATAATACATGCTTTCCTAAAAATAAATTTACTGATAAATAATAATAATTTGCATGGAAAATAATTGCTTTAGTTTATTCCCTTACCTGACACTAAAAGAAACCCCCTAAAATTTCTGGTCCTACACTCGCAGGGTTCCCCGTTCAACTCCCTGAAAACAATAACTCGAAGAACTAAACTTCAGTATTTTCGTGTGAATATCATTTCTTATAACTACAGTAAGACCAAATTTGGCATAAAAAGCCTTACCTCAACTCAGGGATGAATTTCGACTAACTTCCACCAACGATCCGCTCTGACAGATTTGGAGAGAACTTCCTAGGAGCGTCGTGGTGGCCTTAGTTCGTTGATCCAACAAACGCTGGAGCCAAAATCGAAGAGAGAAGGGAAGGGAACCGAAGGGAGAGAGAGAGAGAGAGAGAGAGTGAGTGAGTGATTTTTCTTAATTTCTGCGTTTAAATCCAAGTTTTGGGTTATTTATAGGGTTGGATTCATTGACGAGACACGTCACCTCGTTGACGAGTCCTGTAGAAAGTTCGTCGACAAACCTGCACCCTTGTCGATGAATTTCAAATTTCCCCAAAATCCTCTCTCGGTATCTTCTCGTCGACGAAACTTGTTCTTCATCGACGAGGCCCTCTTATACCCTCGTCGACAAAGTCTGCTACCTCCTTCTATTTCTGTTTCCATTTCCCTTCCTTTCTATTATTTCAATATCATTATTTTTCGAGTCATTACAGGTCCTATCTCATTCTATGATGTTTATGTTAAATATATCCATCAAATTAAGTTGGAGCATAAGGAAGAGTAAGGGTTGTGAGATAGAAACATAGTCTGAATATATATATATATATATTAGGAGGCTATAGATCAAGGTATATTTTATTTTAACGTTAATGATTGTAAAATTATGAGTTTTGAAGGTCTTAAAATTATGATGTATGAATAATGTTTATCATGTTTAAACTTACATGTGGTATCAGAGCAAGGTTGTAGAAACTCATGATTTTTTATTATGATTAAAGGTTTATGTTTCGTTAAATTTTAGTTTATGAATCAAGGCATAGTAACCTTCTCTTTTTTTTAAGGCATAATGGTCTAAGTATGGTACCTCTTGGTTAATAAAATTTGACAATGTTGCATGTCTCCAAACTTATTTTATGTGCATTGTGTTTGTTGAATCTATGAGTCTAATTCGATTTGATAATGACAAATCACTTGGTATTTTATCTGTGCATTGAGTTTGTGAACATGAACCATATTAAACATGCACGGAAAGATCCATGGAACTCAAAGAGTACGAGAATCAAGATGCAAGCAGTAAAGTTCAAGAACATCTTGGAAATGGGTACTTAGACTTCATGTATTTACATTTTCGTATGATTTAATTTGAGGCTCAACATAACTTAGAATGATTTTAGGATTTATGCATTTCATCTATATCATTAGGGGACTTTCATGGACTTAGAAATATTCTTAAAACCTTGGAAAGTACCTTTATAAAAGAGTCAAGAAAGAAAGTAAAATGGATTTTTAAATTAAAAAAAAAAAAAGAAAGAAAGGAAAATTGAGAAAAAGGGGACTTCAGTAGCTTGAAGAATTTCTTTAGGAGCCTGAAGATTAAGTTCGGTAGCCTGAAAAATTAATGGAAAAATACAGCAAGAAGGCCGAGGTACTTCAGTTGCCTGAATTGGAACTTCAGTCGCCTGAAGTCACTTTAGGAGCCTGAACTTCAACATTAGTAGCCTGAAGATACGAGAAAGTTTAAAAATAAGATTTTTATTAATAGAACTCGCGAGCTTTTTCTTTGATCCAACTGTTGAGATCAATCCTAAGGGTAAGACACTATAAATACTAAATATCTAAACCCTAGAATCAAGCTAAGACACACAAGAAGAGAAGAACACATCTTATTGAAAGAATATTGAGAAACTTGCTCTTATGGCTATACGATTGCCTACACTTCAATCTCTAACCATCAAGCTTGGGCAAATCAACTTAGAATCTCAAAGGGAACTTGTTTACTCATCTGAATTCTCATTCTAGTATTGAGGTTTGATCATTTAAGTTATTATCTTCAAGAACTTCTCATCTCATTACTTGTTCTTGATTATCTTTAGAAAAGTTTGATCTTGTGTGTGTTCATACATATAAAAAATTGTTTTTGAAAAGATTGTAAACACTATATTTTTGCCCTAACCAAATAGAACAAGGGGTCCTTTTTCATTGTATTATTATTATTATTATTATTATTACCTTATTTTTATTATTATTATTATTTTATTATCACTATTATTTCATTATTATTATTATTATTATTATTATTATTATTATTATTATTACTAATATGATTTCTATTGTTGTTATTTATATTATCATTATTATTATTATTTTCACTATTATTATTAGTATTAATTATTTTCCTATATTGATATAAGTAATTTATTATTATTACAATTATTTTATTATTATTATTTATTTTCCTATATTGTTATAAGTAATTTATTATTATTATTATTATTATTATTATTATTATTATTACTATGATTTCTATTGATTTTCACTATTATTATTATTATTAATTCCTTTCCTATATTGATTTAAGTAATTTATTATTATTATTTTATTATTATTAATTATTTTCCTATATTGATATAAGTAATTTATTATTATTACTATTATTTTATTATTATTATTTATTTTCCTATATCGTTATAAGTAATTTATTATTATCACTATTATTTATTTATTATTATTATTATTATTTTTATTTGTTATTTTTACCACTATTATTATTATTATTATTATTATTATTATTATTATTATTATTTGGCTATTATTATTATTAATTTTTATTACTCTTGTTATTATTATTATTTATTTTCCTATATTGTTATAAGTAATTTATTATTATTATTATTATTATTATTATTATTATTATTATTATTATTATTATTACTATGATTTCTATTGATTTTCACTATTATTATTATTATTAATTCCTTTCCTATATTGATTTAAGTAATTTATTATTATTATTTTATTATTATTAATTATTTTCCTATATTGATATAAGTAATTTATTATTATTACTATTATTTTATTATTATTATTTATTTTCCTATATCGTTATAAGTAATTTATTATTATCACTATTATTTATTTATTATTATTATTATTTTTTTTATTTGTTATTTTTACCACTATTATTATTATTATTATTATTATTATTATTATTTGGCTATTATTATTATTAATTTTTATTACTCTTGTTATTATTATCATTTACTATTATCATATTCATCATTATTAATATTACTTTATTATTATTATTATTTATTATTATTATTATTATTATTATTATTACTATTATATCATTATTACCACATTAGTATTATGCTTATATATATTATTACCATAAAGGTATAAAAGAAAAAAATATATGATAAAAAGTAAAAAATCAAAAAAGGAAAAGGAGAGGAGCTAGGGTTTCTAAAAATTTTTATAAAAGGGGCCTTAGCACACGCCCAAGCCACAGCCGGAGAGGCCAAGGGCAGCGCACAGCCAAGAAAAAGAAAAAAAACTCTTCTTGCTGCTTCCTCCATTATCTCTCCCTCAGCTCTTCTCTTCTCCCCTGCAAACTCTCATCTCTCTCCCACGCAGCCGCTCCCTCTGGCCATGCACAGCGTCACCAACCTCCCAGCCTCACCTAGATCCGGTGAGTCGCAACCCGCCTCCGACGAACCAGCAACACCATCCCCAACTCAGAACCCCGTAGCTGCCTGCCACCCAGCACCATCGTCCCCGACTACCTTACTAGCGCAGCAGCAGCAGTAGCAACAGCCGCCGCCGTTCCTCTGCAACCCCACTCGTCTAGCCTCCCACATCTGCAGGCGTCTCTCACGAACAGCAGCACACCGCAGCAGCCCCTGGAGATCACGAGCAGAGTATCCCTCCCGAAGACACCGGTTGAGTCCAGCCATCGTCTCCGGCGTCCCTCCGTCACGCCACAGCAGCAGAAGCAACCCAGGCAGGATCATCTCCGGCTACATCTGTTCCAAATCTCCGAGCCTCGACGGCAAGACCTCCCAGTTCCCCCTGCTCCCTTCTCCGGCAACCCCCCTTGGTAAGCCTCCCTGCTCTCACACACACACACGCACTCACTCACACACAATCACTCGCGCACACACACTGACACACACACAATATACATGTATACATATATATCTATATATAATATATATATATATATATATATATATATATATATATGAGTATGTGTGTATTAGTTTTATTTTAATCCTTAAAGCTTAAGTTTTTAAATTTTTTTTTTTTTTCTCTGTTCATCTTTTATTTGCATGTGAGTATACTAATATAATATTTGTTATGATATTTAGTGTGTGTATATTAATATGATATTTTTGTAGTGTTTAATTAATATAAGTGCTATGTATATATGTATGTTAATATATTATTTGTTGTAATATTTATATCTATGTTATTGATGTGTGTATACTAATACTTTGTTTGCTGTAGTATTTAATTAATATTTGTATCTAGATTATATATGTGTATATATTAAATGAGTGATTTTTATTGTCACATTTATTTAACATCCATACTTAATAATGAATATTCATGTTTATATTTCTAAGTGTTTGTTATTAAATGGTTATAATTGTTATTGTAAAATTTTCTTGTTAAGTTTAAACTTTTATTGTTGTAAGATTTCTAATGTCTTGTATTTTGACTGCACATATTGTTTAATGATGATTATTATGACTGTAAAATTTTTATGGTTAAAACCTATTATTTAATATTCAATTTTAAATTTTGTTGTATTTATTGTAAATACTAAATGATGTATTATCAAGGTAGGGTTTTTACATATTTAGTAGTTAGGTAATATTACATATTTAGTAAATTAGGATCTTAGGTAACTACATGTTTAGTAATGATATATATTTAGTATCTTAAAACATTTATTATTAATCATTTTTAGTATAGTAATATGTATAGCATCATTTATTTATAGTATCTTAATACATTTAGCATTACATTAACATATTTAGTGTCTTAATATATTCAGCATTAATTATTCCTAATATATTGGTATACCTAGTGTTACTTATTTATAGTATCTTAATATATTTAGTCTTAGCTATTTCTAGTATATTAATAATTTTAGTATATTAATATATTTCATAGTATTCATTTTTAGTACACTGAATTATCCAATATTATTTATTATTAAATGTTTAGTATTACGTATGTTTATTATGTTGATATTACATTATTTGTTCTAATATTTTCAGTATATATGGAATTATGTATTTTGTTATTGTTAATATTTTTTAGTATTTTAGTGCGTATAGCATTATTTACTAGGGTATTAATAGTTATCATTATCATTGTTATAATTTTGGGTTATATCATATGTTGTGTTATGTTTAGTATTATATATATTTGTATTAATTAGTTTTATTATGTTTATTAAATATTTTCTTATTTTTAATCCCTATGATTTTATTGCGGGGGGTATTAGCCTTCGGGTTTCACGTACTTTTAAGCTCTGAGGGAATATATATATGTATATATTATATTTATTTAGTTTTTTTTTTCATATGTATTTATAAATTCATAAAAAGGAGTAATTTAAAGACTTATTAGATTGACTTAGGGATAATTTCGAATTAGTTAGGTACCGTTCGTAAGAACGGGCGCGTAGGGGGTGCTCGTACCTTTCCCTCGCGTAACCGAATTCCCGACCCCAAGTTTGGTAATGTAGATCCATTCTACCCCTAACGGGGTAGTAATCATGTGTTATAACCGCACTAAAGGTTAGTGGCAACTCCAACATTCCATATTTTTTCTTGAAAACTACAATTGATTTTGATTTCGCCACCCAGGGCACACACACTCCCGAGACGTCGCGACAAAGATCATTACTTGAGAAAGTTGTTTAGCTATTAATTGATTGTTTTTTTTATTCAAGAGTATATATATATATTGTTCATAGAGCTTATTAATGCAAAATCTATTTTTGATTAAGTATTAAGAAATTGATCTTGAATGTGCATATACATATAAATATTTTTTTAACAAGATCATTACATGAGAAAGATTTTAGCTATTGGATGAATAGTGTTTGATTCAAGAGTATATCTATTTTTTAAAGAACTTCTCATTCCAAATCTATTGTTGAAATAAGCCGGGTGATTGATAGTGAGTATATGTTCACATAGATTATTTGGATAATCTCACTACTTGATTAAGGTTTTGTCATTGATTGAATAGTTTGATTCAAGTGTGTATTTAGTTAAAGGATTCATATTTTAGATATATTAAAACACTTGAATATATATCCTTGGTATTCAAAAATATTTATTTTATTAAGGGACATTTTGTTTGGAAAACCTTATACTCAGTATTTTGATCTTTGAATTACATATCGTATATATATTTGCATATTACAAAGATCGTGTTGTGATTGAATATTTAAAAGAAAGTTTTGTGATTTTGATTGATTTAATATTCAAGACAAAGTTTTTATTAATAAGTTCACATAAAATATATTTGTGCATTTTTGTAAAGTGAATTAAGAACCCTAAAATTCTCCAAAGCGTTTTAAATATATCATTACTTGGGAGTTTTGATTAAAGAGAGAAATTGTGTATTGAAGTATTTCATTCATAAAACGATGTTATCATTTCATTCATACTGAGCTTCAAGTTTTATCATATAATTATGTACTAGGACTTTGAATTGTACTCACTAATTTTGTTTGAAGCAACATTGAGTGTTTTGCAGATTAAATTGTGTTCAAGGTTCGGTTTGTGAACTAGGGTTGAGGAGAGAGCTGTATCTCTTGTAAGCAGCGGATTATGAATGAGTTGTACCTCTTGTAAGCAGTGGATTAGGAGAGAGTTGTACCTCTTGTAAGCAAATGATTGTAAGGGAAGTTCAGTCCCAATTTAAGGAGCGGGGATTATAGTGGAATCCTTGAGTGGCTCAAGGCGAGGATGTAGGCCGGGTTGGCTGAACCTTGTAAAATCGTGGTTGCATTCTCTCTTCCCTTATCTTTTTTGATTTTCCGCATCATATTTCAATTTCCAACTTGCTTGTGTTTGTTGAATAACTTTACACGCACTGTAGACATCCTATTTTTGCCCTAACCAAATAGAGCAAGGGGTCCTTTCTCATTGTATTATTATTATTATTATTTCCTTATTTTTATTATTATTATTATTATTTTATTATCACTATTATTTCATTATTATTATTATTATTATTATTATTATTATTATTATGATTTTTATTGTTGTTATTTATATTATTATTATTATTTTTATTTTCACTATTATTATTAATTATTTTCCTATATTGATATAAGTAATTTATTATTATTACTATTATTTTATTATTATTATTTGTTTTCCTATATTGTTATAAGTAATTTATTATTATCACTATTATTTATTATTATTATTATTTTACAGATAATATCTTTATTATTTTTATTATAATTATTTATTATTATTTACTATTTAGTAGTATTATTATTATTATTACCTTATTGATACTTATATTATTATGATAATAATTATTATTATTATTTCCATTTTCATTATTACCATAAGAATAAAAGCATAAAAAAAAGAAGAAAAAGAAAAAGAAAATAAAATCAAAAAGGAAGTTTTTTTTTAGGATTTTTCCAAATTTTTTTATATAAGGGTCGCACAGCGCAGGCCAAGAGCACAACCAGTTCTGCTTCTTCTTCTATTTCTTCTTCTTCTTCTTTCTTCACTCAACCCTACAGCCCTTCCTCCATATCCTTCTCACGACAACAACCTCCTCCATCAGTCACCATCTCCTCCTTCCCTTAGCTTCACGCAACCTTCTCTCCATCGCTGCATCTTCTTCGTCTGCGACAACCTCTAGCCCTCACGGCCTTCCGGGAGGACAGCCCAACCTCCGGTAATCACCACCAACAGCCAGACCTCAGCACAGCAGAATGGCCAGCCACCAGTCGCGCATCACTCCGCCGCAGACCCCACCAGCAACCACTGCCAAACCACTGCATCTCCGGCCGCTCAGCTTATCCGAGAGGACCATGGCATCTCCGGCCAGTCAGTCCATTCGAGAGGCCCTCTGCAAACACCATCTTCACAGCCATCGCCAAAACTCCGGCGACTCACCACTTCACGGCCATCTTCCCCAGCAACGGTGACACATCCGACGCACACAGCAGCAATCCCCTTCACCGGTGCTGTCAACACCAAGCACCCATAACAGCAGCGGCCTCACACACGATCTCTCCCCCCTCTCCATCACTCTCCTCATATCTCTGTTCTCTAACTCTTTCCTTTGTACGCAGGGCAGCAACAGAAGACGCACACACGGCCTGGCCCATCTCCGGCCATCATCTCACCATTCCTCTCCCTAGACCACAACTGTGAGCCACCAGCTTCACGGCCACGCCACAAAAAAAAAAACATGCGGCTCTTCTGCTTGAGTCTCTGAATCTCCAACTCCGGCGGTGCGTCCTCCGTTCTCCGGCGACCCAACTCCGCCAGCACCCACGGTCGTCCTGCAACACCGACCAGTCCGACGTCTCCTCATGCCCAGCTCCGACCATCTTCCGAAGTGGAATTCCAGCAATCCGGCCAAAGCTTCGTCCGGCCACCACCTTACTACCGTCGCCCTCACCAGTTCCGGCAATCACCCAACTCCGGCAGTACCCACGGTGACCCCCATGCATGTATCACGCACGCACACTTTGAACACACACGCACACTGTCCTTGTTCCCTGCACACACAACACCCACACATATATGTCTTTTGTTTTATACATATTTAAAGATTTTTATTTATTTATTTATTATTTTATTCATGCTCATATTGTATGTTAATTTTGTTCTAATTATATCATCATTGTCTTTATATTTTTGGCATCATTTTGTTATTAATGTGACTAAAATTATAGGATTGTTATTATATTTTTTGTATAGATTAACTATTATTGTTGAAAGGAGTATATTGTTGATTTATTTTAATATTAACTTCCCCTGTTTAGGTTTTGTTGTATTTGTTTGTTAATATTCCTAATGTAGGTAATCATATTTATGTTAACATCTAATGTTCATGTTTAATCATAGTTATATCATATCATTAGTATTTTAGAATCTTAATCACATTGTATAACATGTTAGGACTTTAGTAGGTTAGTATTTTAGTTGAATTATATATAGCATCTTAGAATTATAATTGTATATGTATTTAGTATTCTAGAATTTTAGCTATATTATATATTTAGTATCTTAGTATTTTTGGTAATATCGTGTATTTAGTATATTAGAACTTTAATTACATTATATTTGGTAAGTTAATATGGTATTGTTTATTATGGTATTTTTTCATAGTATATATGGTATTAGAGTATTTTATTATTATTATTGATATTCTTAGCATTTTAATATATATAGAGGACTACTTATTATGGTATCTTTTGTATATTAGCATGAATAACTGATTGGCGGTATCTCTTAGTATTTTAATATATAGGGTATTACTTTTTGTAGCATCTTAATATATATGGTATTTTATTACCTATTTTAACATTTGGAATATTTTAGTAGTTGCTGATTATCCTATTATAATATATTAAAACCTCCCATACTAGTACTTTCCTACTAAAAAATTCTATACGATTTTCAAAATATGGGAGTGTATTTTATTAAATATTTTTTATTTTTATCCCTATGATTTTATTGCGGGGGTATGAGCCTTCGGGCATCACGTACCCTAAGCTCTGAGGGAATATATATGTATATATTATATTTATTTATTTATTTTTCATGTCTATTTATAAATTCATAAAAAAGAGTAATTTAAAGACTTATTAGATTAACTTAGGGATAATTTCAAATTAATTAGGTATCGTTCGTAAGAACAGGCACGTAGGGGGTGCTTGTACCTTCCCCTCGCGTAACCGAACTCCCGAGCCTAACTTTGGTAATGTAGACCTATTCTACCCCTAACGGGGTAGTAATCATGTGTTCTAACCACACTAAAGGTTAGTGGCGACTCCGATATTCTTGTTTTTCCCGAAAATATTAAATTTGATTTTTATTTCGCCACCCGGGGCACACGCGCTCACGGGACGTCGCGACATGCACTGAATTGGGTGAAAATGAATTCATTGATTTAGTAATTCAAATCAATATCAAATTCCAGCCAATTAGTTAAACATAGAAATAGGGATTGATTGGTAAGTTTCAAAGATTTTTTTAAAATACCCAATTCACCCCCCTCTTAGGATTACACCTAAATCAACAGTGTTTAGTTATGTTCAACCATGATACTTCTTAAAATCTATGTAATAACAATGATGGTGCAAAATGTCTTATGTGATAATAAATATATATAATGATAATGTATGCTAATATGAATCTACAAAGTATTTTGCCAACATGTTTACATTACTCACAATAGTTTAACATTGTGATGTTATAAAGTATTTTGATTTTAATCTCCAAAGTGAAAATCATTAAATAAAGTACTCATATGTTTGATGCTAGAATGATATAAAATTATTATAAGACATCAAGAATCACCCAAAGGTCGATTAATTGTTCTTATAATATAAGGATAATGTTTTGGTAATATTATTATGTGTCGCGACGTCCCGTGAGCGCGTGTGCCCCGGGTGGCGAAATAAAAATCAAATTTAATATTTTCGGGAAAAACAAGAATATCGGAGTCGCCACTAACCTTTAGTGTGGTTAGAACACATGATTACTACCCCGTTAGGGGTAGAATAGGTCTACATTACCAAAGTTAGGTTCGGGAGTTCGGTTACCCGAGGGGAAGGTACAAGCACCCCCTACGAGCCTGTTCTTACGAACGACACCTAATTAATTTGAAATTATCCCTAAGTTAATCTAATAAGTCTTTAAATTACTGCTTTTTATGAATTTATAAATACACATGAAAAATAAATAAATAAATATAATATATACATATATATTCCCTCAGAGCTTAGGGTACGTGATGCCCGAAGGCTCATACCCCCGCAATAAAATCATAGGGATAAAAATAAAAAATATTTAATAAAATACACTCCCATATTTTGAAAATCGTATAGAATTTTTTAGTAGGAAAGTACTAGTATGGGAGGTTTTAATATATTATAATAGGATAATCAGCAACTACTAAAATATTCCAAATGTTAAAATAGGTAATAAAATACCATATATATTAAGATGCTACAAAAAGTAATACCCTATATATTAAAATACTAAGAGATACCGCCAATCAGTTATTCATGCTAATATACAAAAGATACCATAATAAGTAGTCCTCTATATATATTAAAATGCTAAGAATATCAATAATAATAATAAAATACTCTAATACCATATATACTATGAAAAAATACCATAATAAACAATACCATATTAACTTACCAAATATAATGTAATTAAAGTTCTAATATACTAAATACACGATATTACCAAAAATACTAAGATACTAAATATATAATATAGCTAAAATTCTAGAATACTAAATACATATACAATTATAATTCTAAGATGCTATATATAATTCAACTAAAATACTAACCTACTAAAGTCCTAACATGTTATACAATGTGATTAAGATTCTAAAATACTAATGATATGATATAACTATGATTAAACATGAACATTAGATGTTAACATAAATATGATTACCTACATTAGGAATATTAACAAACAAATACAACAAAACCTAAACAGGGGAAGTTAATATTAAAATAAATCAACAATATACTCCTTTCAACAATAATAGTTAATCTATACAAAAAATATAATAACAATCCTATAATTTTAGTCACATTAATAACAAAATGATGCCAAAAATATAAAGACAATGATGATATAATTAGAACAAAATTAACATACAATATGAGCATGAATAAAATAATAAATAAATAAATAAAAATCTTTAAATATGTATAAAACAAAAGACATATATGTGTGGGTGCTGTGTGTGCAGGGAATAAGGACAGTGTGCGTGTGTGTTCAAAGTGTGCGTGCGTGATACATGCATGGGGGTCACCGTGGGTACTGCCGGAGTTGGGTGATTGTCGGAACTGGTGAGGACGACGATAGTAAGATGGTGGCCGGACGAAGCTTTGGCTGGATTGCTGGAATTCCACTACGGAAGATGGTCGGAGCTGGGCATGAGGAGACGTCGGACTGGTCGGTGTTGCAGGACGATCGTGGGTGCTGGCGTAGTTGGGTCGCCGGAGAACGGAGGACGCACCGTCGGAGTTGGAGATTCAGAGACTCAAGCAGAAGAGCCGCATGTTTTTTTTTTTTGTGGCGTGGCCGTGATGCTGGTGGCTCACGGTTGTGGTCTTGGGAGAGGAATGGTGAGATGATGGCCGGAGATGGGCCAGGCCGTGTGTGCGTCTTCTGTTGCTGCCCTGCGTACAAAGGAAAGAGTTAGAGAACGGAGATATGAGGAGAGTGATGGAGAGGGGGGAGAGATCGTGTGTGAGGCCGCTGCTGTTATGGGTGCTTGGTGTTGACAGCACCGGTGAAGGGGATTGCTGCTGTGTGCGTCGGATGTGTCACCGTTGCTGGGGAAGATGGCCGTGAAGTGGTGAGTCGCCGGAGTTTTGGCGATGGCTGTGAAGATGGTGTTTGCAGAGGGCCTCTTGAATGGATTGACTGGCCGGAGATGCCGTGGTCCTCTCGGATAAGCTGAGCGGCCGGAGATGCAGTGGTTGCTGGTGGGGTCTGCGGCGGAGTGATGCGCGACTGGTGGCTGGCCGTTCTGCTGTGCTAAGGTCCGGCTGTTGGTGGTGATTACCGGAGGTTGGGCTGTCCTCCCGGAAGGCCGTGAGGGATGGAGGTTGTCGCAGACGAAGAAGATGCAGCGATGGAGAGAAGGTTGCGTGAAGCTAAGGGAAGGAGGAGATGGTGACTGATGGAGGAGGTTGTTGTCGTGAGAAGGATATGGAGGAAGGGCTGTAGGGTTGAGTGAAGAAAGAAGAAGAAGAAGAAGAAGAAGAAGAAGAAGAAGAAATAGAAGAAGAAGCAGAACTGGTTGTGCTCTTGGCTTGCGCTGTGCGACCCTTATATAGAAAAATTTGGAAAAATCCTAAAAAAAAACTTCCTTTTTGATTTTATTTTCTTTTTCTTTTCTTCTTTTTTTTTATGCTTTTATTCTTATGGTAATAATGAAAATGGAAATAATGATAATAATAATTATCATAATAATATAAGTATCAATAAGGTAATAATAATAATAATACTACTAAATAGTAAATAATAATAAATAATTATAATCAAAATAGTAAAGATATTATCTGTAAAATAATAATAATAATAATAATAATAAATAAATAAATAATAGTGATAATAATAAATTACTTATAACATTATAGGAAAACAAATAATAATAATAAAATAATAGTAATAATAATAAATTACTTATATCAATATAGGAAAATAATTAATAATAATAATAGTGAAAATAAAAATAATAAAAATAATATAAATAACAACAATAAAAATCATAGTAATAATAATAATAATAATAATAATAATAATAATAATAATGAAATAATAGTGATAATAAAATAATAATAATAAAAATAAGGAAATAATAATAATAATAATAATAATAATAATAATAATACAATGAGAAAGGACCCCTTGCTCTATTTGGCTAGGGCAAAAATAGGGTGTCTACATTATGTATTATTATTTTATCTATTTATCCAAAGATAATAGATACTTATAATGAGTACATATAATGTTACCAAAGTAATGTTAAAATTTAAAATTTAATTAGCATCGTTTTAAAGCTCTTTACATTAGTGTTTTTCCCAAAGGAAAACATTGATATATTTATGTTTGTGATCTTATAAATGTTTTGTTGAGAATTCCACTTGTGAAGTTCGTCCCACATTGGAAAAAGTGAGTATTTGATGGGTGCTTATATATATGGTGTAGCCCAAGACCCAATGGACTTAAGCTTTTGGGTCAAGTTGGTGCTCATCCATGTGTATCAAGCCCACCCATGGGCTCCTTCAATCCTAACAAGTAGTATTAGAGCCGACGGTTCATAACTTTAGGTGTGGGAGTATGTGATCGAGGCTAAGAAGAATCATCTAAGCTACCAAGATGGATTCAAATTGGGTCAAGACGTGGGAGGTAGGATTGGTTTAGAGGCGCCATTTGGAATACAATCCGAGACACGTAAGATGGTCTACTTGAGCAAAATGTTGGAGAATTTGTCCCATGAGGGAGAAGATGACTTCTGTTCAAGGGGAAGCAGTTGGAACTCACAAATGAAGGAGAGATTGTTGAGAATTCCACTTGTGAAGTTCGTCCCACATTGGAAAAAGTGAGTATTTGATGGGTGCTTATATACATGGTGTAGCCCAAGACCCAATGAGCTTAAGCTTTTGGGTCAAGTTGGTGCTCACCCATGTGTATCAAGCCCACCCATGGGCTCCTTTGGTCCTAACATGTTTCATTCAAAGCATTAAGTATGGTTAATTCTTGCAATATATGTGCTTGGATTGTTACACTTGCATGCGTCATCTGTTCCAATGTTTAATGAGTTGAATTTTGTTGATTGGAGTGAACAAGTTCAATTTCACCTCGGTGTATTGAATCTTGATTCGACACTCTTAAGTGATTAGCCTACTGCTATTACTGATTCTAGCAATGCTGTAGAAATAACCTATTATAATAATTGGGAAAGATCAAACAAGTTAAGTTTGATGTTTATGCGAATGAGTGTTGCAAATAACATCAAGACAACTATTCCCAAAATTGAAAGTGCTAAAGAGTTTTTAAAGTTTGTGGGGGAGCGTTCCCAAACAGTAGATAAGTCTCTTGCTGGGACATTAATGGGTATGTTAACCACCATGAAGTTTGATGATTCACGTATTATGCATGAGCATGTTGTTGAAATGACAAATATTGCAGCAAAACTTAAGACTTTGGGAATGGATGTGAATGAAAATTTCCTTGTTCAGTTCATTTTAAACTCATTACCAACTGATTATGGACCATTTCAAATGAACTATAACACCATGAAAGATAAATGGAATGTGCATGAATTGCACAGTATGCTAGTTCAAGAGGAAACACGACTGAACAATAAAGTAATTCACTTTTTTTATTATGTGAACAATCAAGGATCTTAAAAGAAAGTAAAGAAGCATGGAAAGGGGAAAGGATCTTTAAAGGATAATGAATCCTCTTCTCATATCCAGAAGAAGGTATCAAGTAAGGACAAGTGTCGTTTTTGTGGGAAACCTGGACATTACCATAAGTACTGCTTGAAACGGAAATTTTGGTTTGAAAGGAAGGGTAAGCCTAGTGCTTATGTATGTTTCGAATCAAATTTTGCTGAAATTCCTTATAATACTTGGTGGATTGATTCTAGATGTACAACTCATGTTTCTAATATAATGCAGGGATTTCTTACAATCTAGAACATAAACCCAAATGAGAAGTTTATCTTCATGGGGAATAGAATAAAAGTGTTAGTTGAAGCTGTCGGGACTTATCAATTAATCCTAGACATTGGTTATTATTTGGATTTATATGAGACTTTTTATGTTCCTAATATTTTTAAGAATTTAGTTTCATTATCTAAATTGGATGTTTCTGGATACAATTGTAATTTTAATAAAGGATGTTTCAGTTTATTTACGGATACCTGTATGGTTGGTTGTGGTATGCTTTGTGATGGATTATATAAGTTAAAACTTGATAATCTTTATGCTGAAACACATTTAACATTGCATCATAGTATTGGCACTAAACGAAGTTGAGTGAATGAACGATTTGCTTATTTGTGGCATAAACGGTTGAGTCATATTTCCAAAGAAAGACTGGAAAGATTAGTAAAGAGTGAAATACTTCCAGATTTGGATTTCATTGACCTTGACATTTGTGTAGATTGTATTAAAGGAAAATAGACAAAACACACAAAGAAAGGAGCCATAAGGAGCACTCAGCTTCTAGAAATTATACACATTGATATATGTGGACCCTTTGATGTAAATACCTTCAGTAATGATAGATATTTCATCACCTTTATCGATTATTTTTCACGTTACGAATACGTCTACTTGCTACATGTTAAATCTCAAGTGGTAAATGCTTTGGAGATTTATGTAAATGAAGTTGAAAGGCAATTAGACAGAAAGGAGAAAATTGTTAGATCTGATAGAGGAGGTGGTTATTATGGAAAATATAACGAATTTGGACAACTACCTGGTCCACTTGCTAAATTCCTTGAAAAATGTGGTATTTGTGCTCAACACACAATACCAGGTACACCAGAACAGAATGGTGTATCAGAAAGGCGTAATAGGACTTTGATGGATATGGTTAGGAGCATGATAAGCAGATAGTCTTTACCCAATTCATTGTGGATGTATGATTTAAAAAACTGCCATGTACGTATTAAACCATGTTCCTAGTAAGGCAGTTCCAAAGACACCATTTGAGCTTTGGACTGGCAGGAAATCAAGTTTACGACACCTGCATATTTGGGGTTGTCAGGTAGAAATTAAAGTTTATAATCCACAAGAAAATAAGCTAGATGCAAGAACAATTAGTGGTAATTTCATTGGTTATCCAGAAAAATCAAAAGGGTATATATATTTTATTGTCCTAATTATGTCACAAGAATAGTTGAAACTAGAAATGCTAGGTTTATTGAGAATGATGACCCTAGTGGAAGTATGGTACCATTAAATGTGGAAATTAAGGAAATTAAAACTCCCGCTATTCAAAGTAAATCTATTATAGAAAAACCACAAGAAGTTGCGTTAAGATGATCTTAGAGAGAAAAGATGTAGAGACCCAAACCCGTAATAAGTAGGGTTCGTTGACGAAGGTGTCACATTCGTCGACAAAGTCCCTTCAGTACCTCATCGATGAAATTCAGAGCGTCATTGACGAGGAAATACCGAGCGGGTCAAAGAAAATATCTGAATGAGGTTCGTTGACGAGCTGTGTGGCTGGCTCATCGACGAAGACGCTGCCTCATTGACGATTTTGACTCGGTCAAGGGCTATATAAATATCCATTTTGGGTTGCTTAAGGGCTAAGATTCTCCCAAAAGCTCTCTCCCTTGCTCTAGAACCAGCAGATTCTCTCTCTCTCTCTCTCTCTCTCTCTCTCTCTCTCTCTCTCTCTCTCTCTCTCTCTCTCTCTCTACGATCCTTCACCGTTCTTCGTTTGTTTCCGCAAACGAAGGTTTCTTCATGGATCAGAGGAGGAAACTCTACAAATATAGCAGATCGGATTGTTGTTTTGAAGATTTTCGAGTTGTCCCAAAAATCGAGGTAAGGATCTGATCTCATTTTTGAATGGATAGTTGGATAGTAGTCAAAATTGTACTAAGGTAATGTTCTGTGATTTTTAGGTTTTGAGGATTCCGGGTTGTTGGTTTGGACCATTTCGTTCGTATTTCCATATTCAGGTTTAAGGTAAGGGGAATTTTTTTACAACAGTATTTTTGTAAAACTAAACCGCTAAAAAATTAGTTTATGCTTATATATATGATTTAACTGCTTATTTTCTAAATTCCATCAGGTAGAAATGCTGATTTTACGATTTTACAGTTTTTGGTAAAAATGAGGATTTTGGTAGATGATCTCCATACTTTCCAAAACTTACTTATTTGCATTATTATTAACATAGGAGGTGCTAGAATCCTTTATTTTTTTCCATTGAAATGATATTATGGAATTTTATATAATATAGCAGGTTTTCCTTCAAACTAGTGTGACATATAGATTGAAATGGAACATGAGAATCCTTTGTAATACTGATATGAATCATGGGAACTGGAATTCTATCTTGCTATACAGGAATATGTGGAAAACATGTGCCGATTATATATCGTGCTATATACGTTAAAAAAAAAGGGTAAATCAAGAGAGTGTGTGCCGATTTATACCCGAAGTGATTGTATGAGTTTGTGAAAATATTGGAATTGCACAGGTTAATATGTTTCATTATAAATCGTATATATGATAATTGGAACCACAGCTTGCAACCAAAGGAGTTAAAAGATACTTCAGTAAAGGAGTTGAAACATACTTCAGTATAGAAAGGTTGAAAGATACTCCCAATGGCTCGGATCCGTAGCTAGTAAAGTACAGTGCAATCACACATATGAATCAGTGTGGGTACATAAGATAGTCGACTTGCAAGAGTTATGGAATCACTGGTGAAATAGTAGACCAAGGGAGGCAGTTGGACTATAGAATAGATGCTCGGCAGTGCTTTCACAAATAGGGCACGTCAGAGTCATCAGTGCACAACCTGTGCCACGGGGTAAATAGGCATAATTATGTCATACCAAGCTGGTCGTTGTTCTAATATCCATATGCATGATTTAAAGACTAAAATGGGCAAAGTACTTTATTTATGTCCATAGATCTCTTATATTACCATATTGCAAATATGTCATTCATATAGAAAATTTTTAATTGAAATATACGCATATGTTCACAACCTGTTGTAATATTTTTCCACCTTACTAACAAGTGTCTTACCCCATTATCCAACCTTTGTTTTCAGGTCCATCAGGACGTCGGTCCTAGTAGCTAGAGGGACTTGGGAGGTTGTTTTTGGTTTAGCTTACGTAAGTGTTCTAATCATGTAATAAACTTAGTTGGAGCATCTTTTTGGAAATAGTAAGTATTGGTTATGTTTTAGGTGTGGATGACTGTAATTAAGAACACGACAAGTAAACTCTGGTATATTTTTAGTATAAATCCCGATGAATGTTTATATTTTTCCGCAACATTTACATTATAGTTATGTGTGAGTACACCTGTATGTCCCTGTTTAGGGCGGGTTATTCAAGTATGTTTATTAGGTACAGGTATTCTGTATTTGTGATAACAATATGGGTCCATATAAAGGGTCGGGTCGTTACAAAAGAGATTTGTTATCTCAAATGATTATGTGGTTTATCTTCAAGAGTCCGATTTTGACTTAGGAATTGAATATGATCCAGTTTTGTTTTCACATGCCATTAGCTGTGGTAATTCTGATAAATGGATGGATGCCATGAAAGAAGAGTTCAAGTCTATGGAACAAAATGAAGTCTATAATCTTGTAGAATTGTCAAAAGGTTGAAAAAGAGTTGGATGTAATTGGGTTTTTAAAACCAAACGATACTCTCGTGGTAACCTTGAACGTTACAAGGCCAAACTTGTTGCTAAAGGCTTTACTCAGAAAAATGGTATTGATTATAAAGAGACTTTTACACCAGTCTCTAAGAAATATTTTTTCAGAATTATTATGGCTTTAGTAGCTCATTACTATTTAGAGTACATCAAATGGATGTGAAAATGTCTTTCTAAATGGGAATTTAGATGAAGATGTTTATATGGATCAACCATTAGGTTTTACAGTTGAAGGGAAAGAAAAGTTGGTGTGTAAACTTAAGAAGTCAATATACGGACGAAGTCAATATACGGACTTAAACAAGCTTCTCGACAATGGTATCTTAAGTTTAATAATACCATTGGTTCCTTTGGATTTAAAGAAAACACTGTTGATTGGTGTATATATCTGAGGATTATTGAGAGTAAGTTTATATTCCTGATTTTGTATGTTGATGATATTTTTCTTGCAACTAATGATCTTGGTCTGTTACATGAGACTGAAGAATTTCTCTATAAAAACTTTGAAATGAAAGATATGGGAGAGGCAAAGTATGTGATCGGAATAAAAATATTTCGAGATCAGTCCTAAAAACTGGTTGGTTTGTCTCAGAAAGGTTATATAAATAAAGTTTTAGAGAGATTTAACATAGACAAATGCTCAGCTTCACCCATTCCAATTCATAAAGGAGACAAGTTCAGTCTCATACAATATCCTAAAAATGATATGGAACGGAGGCAAATGAAGGATGTTCCTTATGCATTTGTTGTTGGGAGCTTGATGTACGTTCAAACGTGCACAAGGCCTGACATTAGCTTTGCAGTTGGAATGCTCGGTAGATATCAAAGTAATCTAAGAATGATTCACTGAAAGGCTGCAAAGAAAGTTCTAATATACTTGCAAGGAACGAAAAATTACAAGCTTATGTATCGAAGGTCTGATCATCTTGAGGTGGTTGGATATTCGGATTTTGATTTTTCTGGATGTGTGGATACAAGAAAGTCCACATTTGGCTATGTATGCTTGCTCGCCAGAGGAGCAATTTCATGGAAGAGTGTGAAGCAGTTGCTTTGAGGCTACAGTTTAGGCTAGTTGGTTGCGGAACTTTATTTCAAAACTTGGAATAGTCGACAGTATCGCCAAACCACTGAAAATTTATTGTGATAATTCCACAACTGTCTTATTCTCTAAGAATGATAAGTATTCTAAGGGTGCTAAGCATATGGAATTGAAATACTTTGCTGTAAAAGAAGACATACAGAAACAAAAAGTGTCAATTGAACATATTAGCACCGATTGTATGATAGCCGATCCTTTGATGAAAGGATTATCGCCCAAAACATTTATTGGTCATGTTGAAAAGACGAGCATTATTGAATCTTAATGTATGTTGTTCAATTGATATTTGAGCTCAATAATGAAAATGTTTCTGTTATTTTTGTTTTCCATTTTGTATACATAATTGTTATGGAACCGCCATGACTCCTACAAGTTTTGTACATATTAATGATAATTAATGTATGCGTATTATGATCAACTACGTTAAGTAATTTCACTTGAGCTAAGTGGGATAATGTAAGACATTAATTGCCTCAAATGAAATTATAATCATATTTGTTGAGGTAATATGAAAGGTCTTTAAATAAAATATTATTATCATAATTGTAATTATATTTTTTGATTAATGATTTCAAAATTCTGTAAAACTATAATGACATCTCGGAATATGAGAAGTCTATAATTATGATTAATCACTTGATGGAAGTAATTATAAAAGAGAGGTTAGGGGCTGATCCTATTTTAACCTATGATGCTTATGCTAAATATATTCATCAAATTAAGTTGAAGCATAAGGAAGAATAAAGGTTGTGAGATTGAAATACAGTTTGAATATATATGGAGGTTATGGATCAAGGTATGTTTTATTTTAATATTAATGATTGTAAAATTATGAGTTTTGAAAGTCTTAAAATTATGATGTATGAATAATGTTTATCATGTTTAAACTTACAAGATCTCCTTAATACACATCAGATGTAGGACCATGACATGTTCTCCTTGTCAAAATGACTTACACCTCTATATAGGATCCCACACCAACTGAATTACCCCGTGGGGCCATGTTTTCCTCCTTTAGGTCAATGGTAAAGTCTTAACAGGATTGAATGAAAGCAACTCACTCCATCATTAGGTTATAGTTCATTGAGTCATAAATTTGTGCACACTTAGATTCAAAGGTAATGACTCCATGACTACTCGAAGCTTGTGACCAGGTCATTAGAGCCTAGTCATTAGACTATAATTTTGAAAAAAAAAATAATGATTTTTATTTGAAACCACTACCATTATTAGCAGTCTTAAATGTTCAAGCAAAAAATTAATCAACATCCTGAGCAGGGATAATCCTCCCCAAGTTAATTTAACGGTAGACATTTAGGTCTACAAAAAATTAGATCAAAAGACACTAACCTCCCTAAGATTTGATAAAAAGACAGGAAGCTTTCCCAAAGTTTGTAAAAAAAGCACAAGTCTCTCTGTGTGTTTCACAAAAGACAAATCTTTTGAAAGGATGTTTTGTGTCTTTTGTCATTTTTGAAATTTCAAAAGAAGTTAATAAAAATTTTGAAACTAAACTTCGGAGAAGACCAATGTCTTTTGCTTAAAAAAATAATTATTATGGTATATATTAGTCTTAACAATATTCTTAATTGCTTAATGATCTATGCACCCCTGTTGTAACACTATTGCCCTCGTTCTTAATTTCTATATTTTGAGCTCTGGTTATTTTAGGGGTCGTTTCTATCTTCCCCAATGCACCCGCTCCATGCTAGGCAAAAATAAAAAAAAAAGAAGGGATCAAAAGCTTCCACTTGCAGGCAAAAACAGAAAAATGTAAAAGAAAGTACTGGAATAAAGGCTGCCCCACTGATGTCGCTCTGGACAGAGTCACCAAAAATTAGCTTAAATATAAAATCTTGCTAATTTGTTTACCCAAAATATTCTTACACATGCAATGTTTTTGAGGGGACAAATATTGAACTACAATTTTGAACAAATTCTAAAAAGTAAAATTCTATACAACTTCATTCAAAATGCACAACTTTATCACAATTGCATGCTCTTCAATTTATGCTACTCTAAATATGCTTAATCCATTTAATGAGGTATGTACTGAAATGAAGAATCTGAAATCCACAGCATTTTACATCGCCAAAACAGCCACGGTGCTTACAAAAGTTGGAAAACAGCATCTAACCTCCCCATCCAAATGTTAGAAGATAAACAAATGGAAGTTATGGCTTCTTAACTGAACACTTGGAACATAGATTTCCATTTTTTAACAACACTAATAATAAACCAGGTAAGAGACATTGCTTACCCCAAGTTCTGGTTTTTTTTATCGCAATCCTGCCTTGCCTGC
Organism: Malania oleifera; assembly: GCF_029873635.1. Classification (NCBI taxonomy): domain Eukaryota; kingdom Viridiplantae; phylum Streptophyta; class Magnoliopsida; order Santalales; family Ximeniaceae; genus Malania; species Malania oleifera. The sequence goes on from NC_080424.1 coordinate 33,006,126, forward strand.
CCCTCTGATTGATTCCCGAACTGGATCCAATTCTGATCCACTGGTTGTTAAAACCATGGCATAAACCATCATGGCCAGCTTTCCAAATAATCAAATTCCAAAACATGATATGTGAACGGGAAACCCCGCAGTAAAGAGGTATTGTTTAGTATCGATTTCATCAATGTGGCACCATATTTCCAAACAAAAATATATTATAAGTAGAATTTAAATATAACTCAAATACACTCATGTCATGAGACCAAGAAGAGCAAAGGCAAAAATAAAGCACAACACCGGAGTCTCAAAATTGCCACTGAAACACCACCTAAAAAAGGATAAACTAAGAATGGAAAAAACCAGACCCCAAAACATAATTTTGGGCTTTCACTTGAAGCACTTGGCATCCAACAGAGGCTCCCCCTCAAATGGCTCCTGATCTTCAATCATCTGACAGACACGCTCCTTCTGGGCTTCATCTGTAATATCAACCTTCTTCCAATCATACAGCTCCATGTCGTAGCACTCATCAAGTACAAATTGAGGGATGTCTTGCCCTCGGAAGAGCCACAATCCCTTCACCTTGTATGGGGCGTCGGCACCAATCACCAGCATTTTACCAAATGCATACTTACGAGCCAGATCCATCCGTTGTAGGAAACCACCCACCTTGTTCAATGTCACAAATGAAACGGTATTCTCATCATTGTATTTGTAATCACAGAACCAAAGAGAGTATCCCTCAGGATCATACATGTCCCAAAATCCTGCAGACCAGGGAAAGCAAACATGAATAGAAAGTTATTATGAACAGACTACTCCCTTCATTTTCAATATTATTTTTAAATTGCTAATATAGAGAGGATGATGTCACTAGCATGCAGGCAGTCAAATGTAATTAAATGCTCAAAGAAACAAACATGACCAACCCACTGATTATGCCATGCAAAATACGAGGGTTCAAGCTATACTCATTCTGATTGCCCCGGCAAGGATTGTTCATTATAATAAGTTAATAACAGATAACTGATGGGATGATCCATAATGCAGTCATTAAGGCAGAATTTGAATGAGTGTTATTCAATATGACTATAGACAATATTAGCTTCTATTCAATGTCCCCGGCATTTACTTCAGTTGTAACTTCAACATTTAACCAAGCTTTTCTAGCCATTTAACTGTGCTGTACTTCCAAGAAAAATACCATATATATGAACTAAAATTTACAACATCACCAACTGAATAGTAACATGGTAATAAAGGATAAGCATATGAAAGTTGAAAAAATAATTAAAAAAACAACTAAACAAATAAAAAAAGTAAAAATATATAAAGGGCGCTGCTGCTGTCAACCAAGGAAAGAAAGTGGGGCTAAGAAGAACACAGAGTTTACCATTCAAGCATGGGTTGCATAACAGAGCAAAGTGGGAAAGAAGGGGAAAAGGGTGTACCTTTAATAGCCACCTCGCGGAAGTTGGTCTTGGTATTTGAGTATAGCCTCTTCCAGTCATCCAAAATCATCTTACTTGGAGGCAAAAGATCAAGAGGATTTTTTGGCTTGGGCTTGGGAGCTGCCTCCTCCTCACCAGTCTCTTCAGCTTTAGGCTTTGCCACTTCTTTCTTGGCCTCCTTTTTCTGCTCCTCCTTGACCTTCTGTTTTGCAGGTTCTTTTGCTTGTGAAGGCTTCTTTGCCGATGGAACAGGTGGAACAGATTCTATCTGTTTAACCTCGCCTAATATCTTGCAGAAATTTGGTTGATTGACCATGGTCCAGAAGTACCTCTCAACATGAGGGAATTCTGAAGTAAAGCTCTTGGTCATGATCCGGCTAAATCCCATAACCAAGTTACAGGTCATAACAATATCAGCCAATGTCACCAAATGTCCAACCAGGTAAGTGTTGGAGGCAAGATGGGTGTTCAAAGCATCCAGTGCTCTCTTCAATGCAGAGATTGCAGCTTCCTCAGCCTTTCAGCAATAATAAGAAGTGAGTTATTGGCATATTTCTACTGTGCATAAACTATCAAGTTATGCCCAAAAGAAACAAACAAAACAAACAATTCAACCAACCGGTGCAAGGAAAACAGAAAAACCCATTCGTGGTATGAGCCATCGTAAAATATTGGTATCAATTTCCAATGACCCAAAATCAATCCACTGCTCGATGCGAGCCTACCAAAACAAAGAATACATTATGTAAATATAACACATTCCACAAGTTTTTCTTAATAATACAAGAGCACGACAAGTTGAAATTCCAAACAAATTGAAAACATTGTTGCCAGTTGACATGTATAAGTGAAAAGCCAAGCGCCTTACATATTCAATTACAGATGATCCATAAAGGGGATTATCAGCCTTTGAGCGAGTAACTGGAATAAGAAGTACAAAATTAATCTTAAATTAAACATTTTACCAAATTTGAAAAATAAGATGATCATTTCGCCTCACCATAACGTGCTATAGCATTGCTCTCAAATACAGGACCATCAGGTGTTTCCAACACAGGAACCTATATGAAGAAGAATTTTTTCCCAGAAATAAGTGATAAGAAAAAACTTAAACATAACCAGTTAAACTAATTTTCCCATATCATAGCAACATACTTTTCCAATAGGATTCATCTTAAGAAACTCAGGAGTCTTATTTGATACACCCATCTCGAAATTCTTGACCAATTCAACTTTAACACCAGAGTACTCTGCAGCAATGAGTGCCTTGAAGGCATTTTTGTTCGTGTTTCCTGCATGCAAAATCTACAAAAGGGGTTTAAACATACTTCATAATTCAAGAAAGCTTGCATGTTGTTTAATCACCCGTAACATGCTTATTTCAAAATTATACCTACAGTGACAATGGGCCAGTACTATCTGACCAATATTAAACCCTTCAACAATTACTAATAGTAATACCAAAAATAAATGACAAGATTGTTCAGATCTGGTTTTACAAAATTAGACCTTCCAACAAGCATCTGTCCATGAATGTAATTTGATATTTGTATATTTTAAAATAAAAATAAATGTACATACTTCCATGTGTAAAATTTTGTGTCCAAAAAGCATCCACTAGAGTTCATTTGCCCAATAATTCATGGCATCAAGATGCAATACTCCCCAAATTGCAAAGTAAGAGTACTAATACGCAACAATCTCAGAGCAACTAAAAGCGATGATTCATGCCATAGTGAGTGAAATAAATACTACTATAGGAATTTTAGATATATTTTAATAAGTTGAGAACCAGAAAAACAAAAAACCTCGACTTTAAACAAACTGAAAATGCATTTTCCTAGGGGTTTCAGTCTTTGAACTTTTTGGTATTAGAAGCAGGCAAAATAGTATAACTCCAACTGTCAAAATTTCATTTTTCTTGTTTCCTATCTCCTCTTTATTAAAACCAAACTCAAAACTGCCAATCGAAAAAATTCTAGGAGGATGAGAAATCGGAGGGCTCAGCCTTTCAAGTTCCTCAGTGCGTCAGAAAATCAAATTATTACAGCTTCTCTGAAACACTGCAGAAACTAAATTGCTACTCTAATATACATTTCAAGGTCTCGCCCCCTGTTATTTCATGCCACGGCCATACTGTAAGCACACTTGTCAGACCAACCAGATTTTTTGGGCAAAAAATCCCAATAAATGAAGTAATAGATTGACTTCCAAAAGCTTTCCCTGCTCGCTTTAATTGCATAAAAAAAAACTCCTTTCCAGGGAGAATACCCCAAAAATGGGTAGAAGAGAATTTGCATCTACTACCTCGCAAGCACAACTTTTGAAAAGCCCATTTCAATTCAGTACAACCTAAACGTATTCCATGCAAAAATCACAAACGAGAGGGAGGGTGTGGGTCAGAAACCGCACGCATCAAATAAATCATACAGATCTAAGTCTCATCGCATAGATCTAAATAGAAACCCCCAACTCTCGCTCTCACATACACACAAACAACAGGCAGATAAAGGAGCTTACCAAAGCCATGGCTGCTCAAAACTGCGAGTCGCACTTGTGAAATTGAGATCTGCACAGGCAAAATCAATTGCATAAAACAACCACCCTAAAAGATCTCTCCAAAATGCAACAGCAGAAACATGAATTACCAGCACTCTACGCAGCCCCAACCCTTGCACGCAGAAAGAGAAAGAGAGAGAGAGAGACAAAACGAGACGGGACCTCACTATTTAGAGGTTTAGGGTTTGTGAGATGCAAAGCATACGGCGATTAATGACTGATCTACGTTTCCAAAGGGCATTGGGTTAGAGGCGTAGATCTCTAATCTACAGTAAATCAATCTATGCATCTAATTTCTAATCCTATAAAAGAATACTGATTACTTTAAAAACCATAAAATTTATGCCTATAATTAACAATAATTATTCTTAAATATCTCTTATCTCTAATACAATAAAAGATATTTTTCTTTGATGTTTTCTTTAAAAATTATGAAATTTATATCCTTTATCAAAAATTATTCCTAAATACTCATTCAACTATTACAATTATCCTAAAATATCCTTATTATTATAAAAGATGCAGAAAAATAAATAAATAGAGATAAGACAAAAATTTACATGGTTCGATTTTGCTTATTCCACAAGCGTATAGGATTGAAACTTCACTGTAGAGACCCGAAAAAACGATAATAACAAAAATAATACTAAAAAAGGAAAAATTGGTTTGGTGCAGGACCAAAGCATCAACGGTTTTGTGAGCTCTAAGAAAATCGTTGACGGTTTTGAGTTACTGAGGCCCAATAAGGATAAAACGGTAAAAATCGGTTCGATTAAAAACCAAACCATCAACGGTTTTGTCTGGACAATAGCTTATAAATAGGATTTAAGCTTATTTTTCATGGGAAATTAAAAATTCTCTCACTCTCTCTCTTTAGGCTGTGGACACACTCACTCTCTCTCTTCATTTTCTCTCCAATCTTCAGTCGAAATCACGATCATACATCATTTTTAAGGCCTAACAGCGATTCTTGTCATTTTAACAGGAGCAGATTTGTTGTTCGGGAATCCTAAACAACACTCCAGGAATCAAGTAAGGGGAATAGATTATGTCAGTCATTTTCACAAATTTAACTGCTTAAATTATAGTATTTGATTACAACAATAGTATATATGATTTTCTGGGCATTCAAGCTTATGGAAATGATAGATTTTGAAATTTATCATATGTAATTTTTGGGGGTAAAACCTGGTATTTGAATTTGGCTAAACCCTAGGAAAGTTTATACCAATATTTTCAGCAGAATAAAATAGTTTTTCAGGCAGATGATTATATAATGAAATATTTACTCAAATTGTGTGGCATTGAGTAATGAAATTATGACAGAGTTATTTCCGAATTTTGATATGATAGATTTATACAGAAATTATGATTTGATAGATTGATACAGAAATTATGATATGACATATTTATACATGATATACGAAATTGCAAATTTATTTTCAGAATTCATGATATGGCAATTTATACAGAATTCATGGTACAATCGAAGTATACAGAAACATGACATGACAAATTTATGCAGAGTTAAGAAATGATGGATTTAACCTGAGTTATGATATGTTATGCTGGTTTTGCATCGAGACAGTTAAGATATGACAGTTTTATACCGATTATGATTTGACATATATGACGTGACAGAGAAAACATGATTTACACAGATTTATGAAATAATGAGTATGAAATGAGATCACGTTAACAGTTATATTATAAATTGTACTATATGATATCATAACCCTAATAGTCTAATTATGTTCAGAGCACAGTACCGTAGCTAGTTAGCAAGATACGAGAGTGTAACCCCCCCGTGTCCGGCCCGAGAAGTGTTGCAGAGAGCGGGATGGGTTCGGACCAGGTTGGGTGTACAGATCAGTCAGTGCAACCACACTTCTCAGACAGAGTGTTGGTGTTGGATAGTCTATTTGTTGTGGAGAGTAGGATACCCCTTGGGTCCGGCCCGCAAAGTGTTGTGGAGAGCAGGATGGGTCCAGACCAGGCAGGGTGGGCAATCGTACTTACAAACTTTTATGTTTGACTTAGTGTGGTAGGCCAGCCATTGCTAAGTCCAGCATATGGGCCGCATAACTCTGTCATGTGAGGTTATTACATGACGAGATATATGAATGTCCTAGGGAAAGTTTTATGTATGTATAGATATAATAGGCGATTTATGTACATAGAGAAATCTATTATGATAAGGCATGTTTATGTAGAAAAACATATATGTTTCCAAATATATATATATATATATGTATATGTATATGAGTACAAATTTACATGATTTACCAGTTAAAGTTAATTATTAAAGGTTATAAGTTATATTATACCAAAACTCATGTTGTCACACATTGACAATAATCTATTCCTTCTTACCGAGAGGTGTTGTGATACCCCGTGGAAGAAAGGTTTGAAATGGATTTGATGTTACTACCCATATTAACAAGGTGCACCTTTCTTTTTGAGAGTCTTCCTATAAGAACTCCACAATTTAGCGTGTTTGGCTTGGAGTAATCTTGGGATGGGTGATCTTTTGGAAAGTTTTTTCAGGAAGTGTGTGAGTGAGGACAAAACACACTGAAAAAGACACGTGTTGGTCCGTGGGACCAATTATTAGTCCAATAAGGCCCGCCCCTATTGTCTGGTCCAAGTGGAGGAGGAGAAACGTAGTGCTCTCTGATAGACCTAGGTTGGGGTGTTACAAAATGGTATCAGACCAATTACCAAACTGGAAGTGTGATGAAATTCACATCGCTTGGGTTTGAAAATATGGGTTCGCAATGAGGATGTTGCGTTTTGTAAGTGGGGGAGAATGTGATTCCCCATGGAAGAAAGACTTAAAAATGATTTGATGTTACTACTTATATCAACAAGGTGCACCTTTCTTTTCGGGAGTCTTCCCATAAGAACTCCACGGTTAAGCGTGCTTGGCTTAGAGTAATCTTATGATGGGTGACCTTGTGAGAAGTTTTCTTAGGAAGTGTGTGAGTGAGGACAAAACACATTAAAAATGACACATGTTGGTCTGTGAGGCCAATCATTAGTCCGATAAGGCACGCCCCCTATTGTCTGGTCTAGGTGGAGGAGGAGAGACGCAGTGCTCCTTGACAGACCCAGGTTGGGGCATTACAAAATGGTATCAGAGCAATTACCCAATTGGAAGTATGATGAGATTCACATCGCCTGGGTTTGGAAATGTGGGTTCACAATGAGGACGTTGCATTCTGTAAGTGGGGGAGAATGTGATACCTTGTGTAAGAAAGACTTAAAAAAAATTTGATGTTACTTCTCCTATCAACAAGGTGCACCTTTCTTTTTGAGAGCATTCCCATAAGAACTTCATGGTTAAGCGTGCTTGACTTGGAGTAATCTTGGGATAGGTGACCTTTTGAAAAGTTTTCTCAGGAAGTGTGTGAGTGAGGACAAAACACACTGACAATGACACGTGTTGGTCTATGGGGTCAATCATTAGTTCGATAAGGCCTGCCCTCCTATTATCTGGTCCAGGTGGAGGAGAAGAGACGTAGTACTCCCTGAAAAACATAGGTTGGGGCGTTGCATCAATGTAATTACACACACACACACACACACACACTATCCCATCATTAATAGACGTTGCTTGCTGCCTCTTATCCACACCTACATACACGCCTATAAATAGGAGACTCTCCTATAGTTCATTCTCACAATCTTATTTACGAGAAAATTTCCGTGGAAAGAAAAGGAAAAGTGAGTGAAGGAATTAGTGGTAGAAAAAGAATTTTTATACACTTAAAATTCTCATTCCTCCACTCTTTCCAATCTCACTTTAAGAGATAAAATTCGTTGTGATTATGTTACAGGGTTAAGTCGATGTAAGTAAGCTTGATTATGTCAACTTTTATTTAAAATGTTTCCAAGTTTATTTTTAAAGAAATATTTATTTTGTGATAATTTACAACATTATTATATTGTATTAAAAATAAATACTTTTAGCACGAAAATCGTGTGACATGAGCTTATTTTTATTTAATTACGTTGCATGTTTTATGTACTAATTAGATATGGTAAAATTTTATGATATTGTTTTTAATTGCATAATGTATATATAATATGATGTTTGTTTTGGTAAATCTGTGAGTATCAAGGTAAAGAGGCAAATGATTTGTGGACGGCCCTAATCCTCAGGACTTTAGTTCGGGGGCATGCTGGTTTGACAAATGAGTCGTGGACGACCACTCCAGTGAGTGTTTTGATATGTACCAGATGATGTCATGGAAAGATAGATTTTTAAACACGACCTACAGTATTAAATGTTATTAATTATGATATAGTAAAGTTTATCTTAACCACACACTGATGATAATCTCTTTTACTTACTGAATGTCTTCTCACTCCAATTATTATCATACATTACAGATACCTTGAGGAGCATACCAAAAATAAGAGTGGTGTAGCAGAAGCGTGGGTGGGATTAGAAAGAGCTAATTTAGAATAAATATTAAGGAGATGAGGATGTAATGATCCAATATACATAAGGAAAGAAAAAAATATTAATACTAATAATATTTAATTGATAATGTTTGTTTGAAAATAAGACACTTGCATTTATGTATATATATTAGTATTTATTAAATAGTGAAGCACTTGCATATGTATATATGAAAGTCAAGGTGTTATTCCAAGAGGGGGGTGAATTGGATTTATAAAAATTCTTTTAAATGTTATTATCAGTTTTTTGTAAATTTAAACAAACACACAAGTATGACTTAATTTTAAATCAACCACAATCCAAACATAAACTAAATACCAATCACAAACACAAATAGTAACCAATCAATTAACCACAATACTTATCCAAAATTTGAAAAAGCTTGCGGCACTTTTCTTTATTTCCAGCGTCTGCCAATTTTCAACTTATGACCATGTATGTATGATTTTTAAGCACTTCTTTTAATCAAGATTTCCGCAAGCGATTAATCAATGTACTCCCTTAAAGGTTTCCGCAAAATATTAACCAATGTACTTTCTTAGATTAAAAGGTCTTCTCAATCTCAATTTTTCAGCAACCCTGCACTCTGAAACACAATTTGTATGTATGCTGAAATTTAAATAGAAAGGTGTAGAGAGAGTGAGACCGAGATTTTTTATGAGGTTCGACTTATCCCCAACCTACGTCCTCGCCTTAGGCAAGACCACCTAAGGATTCCACTAACTCGTTCCTTTCCGGGCGGAAAAAACTGATTACAACCCTCCTTTAGGGTGGATCCCCCTCTCCAAGTGATACCCCACGCTCGGTTACAACGATCCAATAGCCTTGAATAGTTAAGAAAACAAAAGACAGGAAAGAATTCTTGTGTACAAGAAACACTCTCAGAAAGAGCAAGTTAGTACAAGTTTAAGCACAAAGTATACTTCAAAGTAAATATCAATATGCAATGAAATTGAAGTTCAAAGTAAACTTATCACTGGTATGATCCTTCTATGATTGAAAGATTCAGAATTTATGCTCAATTTTAGTGTGAGAATTTCAGCAAAAACCCAATAGAGAATATCAGCAAGATGTGAGCAGGATAGCCTTTGAGAATTGAGAGCACTTGAGAGTATTTAATTACTGAATAATTTCTTGGTAATTTAAAATCTTTGCATTGGGGGGCTATATATAGAGCTTAAAAAGTGTATTCCTTGTTCCTTAATTTTACTTGGAGTGTTTCCCAAGTTTGCATGAAATATGGAGCCCAAGAAACCAAATTTAAAAACTTTCCCGCACTGAACTTTTAAAAAGTTTCGAATGACAGTCGCCTGTCTTAAAAGGGTCAGGCGCCTGTCTTGTTCAAATCTAGTTTTATTAAAAAAGGTCAGTGTATGGTCAGTCGCCTAGCAAAACAAGGTCAGTCGCTTTAGTTGTCAAGGTTAGGCGCCTGCCAGGTTAAGTTGAGGCGCCTAGCACCCTTCTATTTGCCAATCTTAAAAAACACAAAAGGGTCAGTCGCCTGTTTATTTTAGGTTAGGCACCTAAGCATTTGAAAAACTTGTTTTTTAAGACTTTTATTTCAAAAACTCTTTTTGCTCTTTGGGCCTTTTAATTTATAACTTCGAAAAACATTTTTCAAGGCATTAAAAATAGGTCTCTAGGCCTTTATTATTCCTAAAGAGCTTCAATGCATTCATATTGAACTTTAAATTGAAGTATTTACATAAGACTTCCTTAAGACTCTAAAACGTTCAATTATTGAAGTCTTCATGTATGTCTTTGTTTTGAGTTCATCTTGTCTTGAGCTTCAACATTCTTTGAGCTTTCATAGTATTTGTCAAACTTTAAGCTTTCATAAGAATTTTCAAACTTTGAGGTTTCATAATATTTATTAAACTTTGATATGAGTTTTTTCAAAATTTGATATGAGCTTTCTTTGAATCGCTTGTTTGTGGGTTTGCAATGTACTCTTGTGATTACTTGATCTTGAACTTTCTAATACTTGATTCCTGAAACATCACCACTTTAAAAACATATTAAATTCCCTTGATTTGTTATCATCAAAATAAGAGTCGTAAGCCTTGTTAGGCCAACAATCTCCTCCTTTTTTGATGATGACAAATAAGGAGCAAAAGGGAGTGAACCTTTAAAAGGCTCTCTCTTACAATAAGCACGCATATAACAATAATCATGAAAAGTTTCAGTATTCAAGTTTAGATTTTATGTAAGATCATTTTTCAAGATCCATGTATTAGTCAAAAATTAGTACAACAACTTAAGCTCATGATGTGTTCAAACAATTTAGCTCATTATATGTTCAAACATTCAATTGAGTTGCATGTTATCTTTTATATCTTTAGTCTTTTATCTTTTATACCTTTAGTCTTCTTTTGCTCACATTGTTCTCCCCCTTTTGACATCAATCAAAAAGCGAAGAAAAAAAAATATGGGCACTAAGTAGCACACACAAAAGAAGATCGATATATTCATCCAGATTGATACAAGTGTAAACAAAGTCTAGAGAAAAAAACCAAAATGCAAAAGTAAGAAACTGAAAGTCAATACAGAAAGACTTCTAAGATAACAATAACAACTAAGATCAACAACATCAATTAATCATCATTTGTGGCTGCAGCATCATCATCTGCTTCATCAGATTCTTCAGATTTGTCCTTGGATGCATCGTCATTATCTTCAGTGTCCTCAGAGTCGTCATTAGATGTAGCATCACTAGGAGGTGCAGAGCTGATGCCCATAGGATCTTTTCCTCATGAGGAACTAGCCAAATGTTGCTCCATACGACCAAGTTGGTGGTCGAGTGAGGAACAATGAGTCTCTATAGCTGTGACCTTCTCCTGAAGAGAAGCAAGACCAGATTGCATTGCTTGACTGAAAATGGTGTAATGATTATAGAAAGGGAGGAACCAAGAAGGTGTGTCCTTGTCCTGTGGAGCAAACTGTGGCTCGGAAGGCTAAGCAGGTATAGGATGCTCAAGAGCTTGTTGGGGTTGCCTACAACCTCTATGAAGCCACCCTGAGTGCATTTCTTATATCCCATTAACTTAAGGGTTGTGGCAGAGAATATGTCATAATGAGTCCTTTTCACAAAATTGGATGTCGGTGTGATGACTTGATAATGGGCAAACAACAAAGATAGAATCCCATTGTATGGAAGAATGATACGAGGAGCTTCTTCCTTCATAATCATCCATCTGATAATGAGGCTCGACAAGTCTAACTTTTTCCCCTTGAGAAGGCACCACATGACAAAACAATCGAGGAATGAAACTTGGTCATGTGATCCTACTCTTGGTAGGTGCTATAGGTGCAAGGACCCGAACCCGAGTGGGTTCCTACATATAAATTTTTTAGCGGACTCAAATAAATCTAAATTATTTTTATTACCAGAGCACTAATTAGCTTTATTACAAATATATGTCTCAATTATTAAAATGCAAACTTCTAAAATTTTAAAATGCACAAACATATTCTAAATTATCTTATGCTAAATTTTTATTCTACTCTACTCTTTTTACTCCCACCCTTGCACTTGCTACTCCAGATTTCTGGTATGCTCCTCAAAATGATCTGAAATGTAACATAATGATTGGGGTGAGACGATGCTCAGTAAGTAAATAAGATTATTATTAGTGTGTGGCCAAAATGAGCTTTCATAATTTCATAAAATAATATTTAATACTATAACTTCAAAAAAATGCTTTTAAAATAAATGTAAATTTAAAAATTTCTACATAAAAACTTTTGCCATCAACTACAACAGTAAAATTTTATAATCATATACTATAACTATTAAACTTAACTTTTTAACTTTTAAAACTATAACTATAATACTCAATCATGTATATATATATATATATATATATATATATATATATAGATATATACTTTTCCGTATTAAATCATTAATTAGGCACAAAAATGCCCCTATTAACATAAACATATACTTTTCCTTCAATTCATCAATAGCTCTGTATACGTAATTAAATATGTATATACACGTACTGTAAAAACCATCCTTAGGTTTGTTAATCATAAGTCATGTTTAACCCCATGATTGGGTTGTGCAGTCCGAAAACTGGACTTAGCTGGTTGGCCGGCCAAACTAAATCAACGTACATCATCATTAAGTGAGATTTTCCCTCCTGGTCTGACCCAGGTGTGCACTCAGGAGAAATCCACTACCATATAAAACCACTTTGTAGACAGTGTGGGTTTACTCTGATCCGTTTAAACTTTAAGTTGCGGTACCGAATATCTGTAACTTTGAACTTTCTTTGCCATAAGGGGTTTTAAAAATATTTTTATTATATAATTTGTACAATTAAAATAATATAGTGAAAATATCATTTTTACTCATATTTTCTTAAAATACGCAACGTAAAAAAAAATCAACTTATGTAATCTTTACTCATATTTTTGTGAAATATGCAACGTATGAATAAACTCATGCCACACAATTTTCGTGTTAAAAATATTTTCTTGAATAGAAATTAATGATATAAAATACTCGAGGGGTTTAGAACATTTCTTAACTCAAAAATAAATGCAAGTATATTAAAGATAAAACTAGTACAATTAAATATGCGTAAAAATAAACTCAAGAGAATTTTATGAAACTAATTAACATAATCGAAATTTACTTACAAATAAACTTGGGTATGAATTTTAAATAAAAATCTAACATAATCAAATTTACTTACAAATAAACTCGGGTATAAATTTTGAATAAAAATACTAACATAGTCAAATTTACTTACCTCTTAAACCTTGTGCTACGAACACAATGACTATCTCTAAGAAATGAGATCGGAAATAGTGGGTGAGTGAGAACTCACTCAAAAATTTTCTCTCCACCACTAATTCTTTCACTCACTAATACTTCTCTTTTTTTGAAAATTTTTGTAAAAATGAAGTTTGAGAGCTTCTTATTTATAGGAAAAGTTTGGAGAAGAAATGGAATTTGTAAAAGTGTGAGGAAAGGGGTGAAATTATAATTTTTTAAAAATTAAAGAATGGGCATGGGATGGGCTAGGTATGGGCTAAGTATGGGATAGGGATGGAGGCCATTGTGGGAGTGCTTGCCACCACTCCCATTTAATAATTTTTTTAATTAATTAATTAATTAATTAATTGATTATTTTATTTTATTTTTAAAATTTTTTTAAATCATTACTATTATTATTATTATTATTATTATTATTATTATTATTTTTAAGTCATGTCTAAACATTTTTTTTAGAAGAATTAAATTTAAATTTTGAAAACTCATGTGGGCCCCACACAACTTCGAGACTTAGGTGGGTCCTACGTAACTCCAATAGTCACATGATTTTATGAGCTCTACATAGTTTTGGGACTCATGTAGACCCCACATGACTTCCGAACTCATGTGAGCCCCACACAACTTCGAGACCCAAGTGGGTCTTACATAATTCTAATAATTCTCATATGGTTTAATGAGTCCTACACAGCTTTAGGACTCATGTGGACCCCACATGACTTCGGGACTCATGTGGGCCCCACACAGTCTTGTGGGTCCATCATAGGATACCTATATTATTATTATTATTATTATTATTATTATTATTATTATTATTATTATTATTATTATTATCATGTATTTCTACAAATTATGTCTATCAAAACATTATTTTATGTATATGTACTTATTTATGTGTGTAAACAATGTTTATCCTGTTTATCCTATGAAATTCCATTTTGACCAGGCCAACCTCTAGGGAGCGACTGAGCCGCAATGGTCTTTGAGCACTCGCTAAGACAAGGTCTTTCTTAGGCATCAAACATGGAATCAAGGATCCTACAGAAAAATACTTCTGTATTGATATTAACTTAATGACCATTATTATTATTATTATTATTATTATTATTATTATTATTATTATTATTATGCTTTAATCGAATATATATTTTTGGGTCATCACAATAGGTAATGAGTTTGTGCAGGATGAGTGCTTGAAGGTTCAGTTGCTTATAGAGTGGGCGATTGCCAAAATAAACGGGATCTTCCTTCATAATCAGTGGCATGAACTCCTGTGGAGTAAAACCTTGTTCCATTATCTACTGTTTTTCAACTGGGTTGCATTCAAAATTGCCTTGCTTTATACGAAATAGCTTGCCTAACGATAGGGGAGTGAGGTGGATTGAATGCCCCATGACATTGGTTGAAAAACCCTCATCCCTTTTCACCAAATTAACATAGAAAATTTTGATTAAGTCCGGATAGTATCCAGTAGCCTGATATTGGATGAATTTGTCCTAACCAATATCTTTAAACATCTTTAAACAATGGTTGGATTTTAGGAAAATCAGAGTCGAAAAAGGTTGTGTCAGTTTACCAAATATCGGATCCATGGATTGAATGTGAGTCTAATACAATAGCTTGGCATGAGGAGTGGTTAGCCACTTTTCTACTTCATCTTTATCAACATGTCAAGAGGAGGAAGCCTTATTCCCGATTGTTTTTGTTTGTGGCATGGTGCTGTGATGAAAACCCTAGAATTTGATGAGGAGAGGTTGTTAGAGTAGTGTGAGGGAAGTGAGGATGGATGGGATTTTGGAGGAGAGAGGATGGTAAGGGAAGGAGAAGAAGTTTTGGAGTGAGATGGAATAGAGTCAAGCAGCTAAGTAGATGAAAAATGAAGATCGTTTGTGTTTAAGTAGGTGAACCGCCGCGAGTTAGGTGCCTGGCATTCGAGGAGTCAGGCGCCTGATGACCTTTAATTCATCAGGCAGAAGCTAGTCAGGTGCCTGACCTCCATAAGGTTAGTCACCTGTCCATCAGGCTTTCTGTTTTCTTCTTTAAACTACTTCTCTAATACGTAGTAATCCTAACTGACGTCTAATAGATATAAATAGATCCTTTAAAAGTGGTTTTGTAAAGATGTCTGCCAATTGATCATTTGTATTCATGAATTCAAGGATTATATCCTCTTTTTGTACTTAATCTCTCAAGAAATGATGTCTAATATCAATTTACTTTGTTCTTGAATGAGATATTGGATTTTTGGAGATATTTATAGCAATGGTGTTATCACACTTAATTGTGGAATGGTGGAATATTCTAAATTGTAGTCCTTTAATTGTTGTTTCACATACAAGATTTGTGCACAACAACTCCCAACTGCTACATACTCAGCTTCAGCTGTGGATAAGGTTACAGAGTTTTGTTTCTTAGAAAACCAAGATACTAGAGATCATCCTAAAAAATGACAAGCCCCACTTGTACTTTTTCTATCTATCCAACACCTTGCATAATCAGCATCCAAATAGCTAATCATTTCGAATCCGGTGTCCTTAGGATACCAAAGTCTTAAATCAGTTGTTCCTATCAAGTACCTTAGGATTCTTTTAACGGCTATTTGGTGTGATTCTTTAGGTGTTGATTGGAAACGTGCGCATATGCATACACTGAACATTATATCGGCCCTGCTAGCTGTTAAGTATAGCAAGCTTCTAATCATGCCTCTATAGTATTTCATATCTACCGGTTTCCCTTTTTCATCTTTATCAAGGCTTATTGAAGTACTCATGGGAGTACTTATGGGTTTACTACTTTCCATATCGAATTTCTTCAGCATATCTTTTATGCATTTGGATTGACTTATAAAAGTTCTATTTTTTTCTTATTTGATTTGTAATCCTAGGAAGTAGTTTAACTCTCCCATCATACTCATTTCAAATTCCTCTTGCATACATTTGACAAATTCTTTACATAGATTATCATTATTTGCACTAAAAATAATATCATCTACATAGATTTGGATTATGAGCATATCATTTTTCCTAGATTTGATAAACAACGTACTATCAACCTTACCTCTGGAAAAACCTTTATCCAATAGGAATCCGCTAACTCTTTCATACCAAGCCCTAGGGGCTTGTTTCAAACCATATAGGGCCTTAGTTAGTTTGTATACATATTCAAGTTTTTGTATGTCTTCTAAGCCCTGTGGTTGTTCTACATATGATTCTTCATTAATATAACCATTTAAAAATGCATTCTTTACATTCATTTGATATAATTTAAATTCCTTATGAGATGCATAAGCTAAGAGCATCCTAATTGCTTCCATTCTAGCTATGGGAGCAAATGTTTCATCATAGTATATCCCTTCTTCTTGGTTATATCCTTTAACTACAAGTCTAGCTTTATTTCTAGCTACAATTCCATGTTCATTGCAAAATTTATCAACATCTTTGTTGTTGAATTCTCTACCTTGATCACTTCTTATGTTTGAAGCATTATATCCTTTTTCATTTTGAAGCTTCTTGCATAGATTTATCAACATATTACAAGCTGCATCCTTGGAGGCTAAAAACAATGCCCAAGTAAACCTAGAATAGTCATCAACAACAACAAAGGCATATTGTTTCCCTCCTATGCTTTGAGCTCTAGTAGGACCAAACAAATCTAAATGAATAAGTTCTAAGGGTCTACTAGTGGATATGTGTTTCTTCTTTTTAAAACTTGTTTTTATTTGTTTTCCAAGTTGGAAAGCATCACAAATTTTATCTTTTATGAACTTTTTATTTGGTAAACCTTTAACTAAGTTCTTTATAGATAGGTTTGATAGTAGGTCCATGCTTGCATGTTCTAACCTTCTATGCCAAAGCCAACTAGCTTCATTTATGGCAGCCAAGCATATTACATCTTGAGAGACTAACTTTTCAAAGTATATGCAATATAAATTGTTTACTCTATAGGTTGTGAATAGAATTTCATGATTTCTAGGATTTTGAACTATAAAATTATCTTGCTTAAAGATTATGTCATGACATTTGTCACTAAGTTAACTAATGCTTAAGAAATTATGTTTTAATCCATCAACTAGCAAAACATCATCAATAGTAAGTGAAGGTTCTTTACCAATTTTACATATTCTGACGATTTTACCTTTGACATTGTCACCGAAGGTCACATAGCCTCCATTTTTTGAACTAGGGATGTGAACATTGTTCTATCTCCTGACATATGCCTTGAACACCAGCTATCCAAGTACCATTTTTCCTTTGATGGAGTAGTCCTAAAGCATACCTCAACATTGTGTGCCATAAAGCACTTGTTGGCAACTTCTTGTTCACTTGAGTCATCCTCCGATTCGTTTGAGCTTGTGTCGTCCCACATAGCTTTCATTGCCTTCTTTTTCTTCTTCTTGTCCTTCTTCAGCTGTGGACAATCGAGTTTAATGTGTCTAACCTTCTTACAATTATAACATGTTGGTGGATCATTCTTAGTTTGCTTTGTGTTTGTTTCTTCTTTGTTTGTTTTTTATCCTTTAAAATTTTGAGGGAATTTTCTATTCTTCCTGAAAAATTTTCCAAGTCTTTTAGTGATAAAGGCTAATTATTAGTCATCCGATTCATTGTCTTCATGCTCATCACTAGAACTTTTTTTACTAACCTTAAGGGCTATTGATTTCTTGTTTTTATTATTGTTTTCTGAATTTCTTTCATTCATTGCCATCTCATATGTGAGTAGAGATCCTATTAATTCATCTAGGGAGATTTTTTTTTTTAGATTTCTTCCTTTCGTAATAGCAGTGGCCTTAGGTTCCCAAATTGGTGGTAGTCTCTAAGGATTTTCTTATCATTTCATATGTTGTATAATTTTTCCCTAAGGTATTAAGAGAGTTTATTATGTGAGTGAACCTAGTGTATATACTAGTGATGGTTTCATCTGGGTTCATCTTGAAAGCCTCATACTCGTTTGTGAGCATGTCGATTCTACTATCTCTAACATCTATAGTTCCTTCATAGGTTACTTCTAGCTTGTACAAAATTTCTTTGGCTGACTTACATGCCATGACCCTATTAAATTCATTAACGTCTAAAGCACAATATATTGCATTCATGGCACTAGAGTTTACTTGCATCATTTTATAATCATTTTCGGTCAAGTCTCTTTCTTCTTTAAGGACTTCTTTGCCATCAACAAGTTTAGTAGGAATGTAGTAACCATGTGTGACAACCTTCCATGCTTTCCAATCCATGGTTTGAATATATATCCCCATTCTTTGTTTCCAAAATGTATATTTTAAACCACAAAAGATAGGTGGTTTAGTAGATGATTGGCCTTCAGCAAAAAGGGAAACACCTAGGTGTGCCATTTAGACCTTTTTATAGCTTCTATTTAGGATTTTCTATAACTAGGCTTTGATACCAATTGAATGTCAAGGTGTTATCCCAAGAGGGGGGTGAATTGGGTTTATAAAAATTCTTTTAAGTATTATTACAAATTTTCAGCTTTTTATATATTTAAACAAACACACAAGTATGACTTAATTTAAATCAACCACAATCTAAAAATAAACTAAATATCAATCACAAACACAAATAGTAACCAATCAATTAACCACAATACTTATCCAAAATTTGAAAAAGCTAGAAGCACTTTTTTTTATTTTCAGCGTTTGCCAATTTTCAACTTATGACCATGTATGTATGATTTTTAAGCACTTCTTTTAATCAAGATTTCCACAAGCTATTAATCAATGTATTCCTTTAAAGGTTTCTGCAAAATATTAACCAACATGCTTTCTTAGATTAAAAGGTCTTCTCAATCTCAGTATTTCAGCAACCCTGCACTTTGAAATACAATTTGTATGTATGCTGAAATTTAAATAGAAAAGGGTAGAGAGGCTGAGACTGAGATTTTTTACGAGGTTTGGCTTATCCCTAGCCTACGTCCTCACCTTAGGAAATACCACCTAAGGATTCCACTAACTCGTTCCTTTCCGAGCGAAACAAACCAATTACAACCCTCCTTTGGGGTGGAGCCCCCTCTCCAAGCGAAACCCCACGCTTGGTTAGAATGATCCAATAGCCCTGAATTGTTAAGAAAACAAAAGACAAGAAAGAATTCTTGTGTACAAGAAGCACTCTTAGAAAGAGCAAGTTAGTACAAGTTTAAGCACAAAGTATACTTAAAAGTAAATATCAATATGCAATGAAATTGAAGCTCAAAGTAAACTTATCACTGAGATGATCTTTATATGATTGAAAGATTGAAAATTTATGCTCAATTTTAGTGTGAGAATTTCAGTAAAAACTCAGTAGAGAATATAAGTAAGATGTGAGCAAGATGTGAGTAAGATAGCCTTTGAGAATTGAGAACACTTGAGAGTATTTAATTACTGAATAATTTCTTGGTGATTTAAAATCCTTGCCTTGGGGGCTATATATAGAGTTTAAAAAGTGTATTCCTCATTCCCCAAGTTTACTTGGAGTGTTTCCCAAGTTTGAACGAGGTTTGGAGCCCAAGAAACCAAATTTAGAAACTTTCCTGCATTGAACTTTTAAAAAGTTTCGAATGACAGTCGCCTTTTTTAAAAGGGTTAGGCGCCTGTCTTATTCAAATCAAGTTTTGTTTAAAAAGTTAGTGTATAGTCAGTCACCTAGAAAAACAAGGTCAGTCGCCTCAGTTGTCAAGGTCAGGCGCTTGTCGGGTTAAGTTAAAGCGCCTGCCACCCTTCTATTTGCCAATCTTAAAAAACACAAAAAGGTCAGTCGCCTGCTTGTTTTAGGTCAGGCACCTGAGCATTTAAAAAGCTTGTTTTTTTTAAGACTTTTATTTCAAAAACTCTTTTTGCTCTTTAGGCCTTTTAATTTATAACTCTAAAAAACATTTTTCAAGGTCTTAAAAATAGGTCTCTAGGTCTTTATTATTCCTAAAGAGTTTCAATGCATTCATATTGAACTTTAAATTGAAGTACTTACATAAAACTTCCTTAAGACTCTAAAACGTTCAATTATTGAAGTCTTCATGTATGTCCTTGCTTTGAGTTCATCTTGTCTTGAGCTTCAACATTCTTTGAGCTTTTATAGTATTTGTCAAACTTTGAGCTTTCATAAGATTTTTCAAATTTTGAGCTTTTATAATATTTATCGAACTTTGATATGAGTTTTGTCAAACTTTGATATGAGCTTTCTTTGAATCACTTGTTTGTAGGTTTACAATGTACTCTTGTGATTACTTGGTCTTGAACTTTCTAATACTTGATTCCTGATACATCACCACTTTAAAGACATATTAAATTCCCTTGATTTGTTATCATCAAAATAAGAGTCGTAAGCCTTGTTAGGCCAACAATATATATAATATTTTTATTTGTATAGAGTGAAGCATTTGCAAATATATATGTATATATATACATAATAATATTTATTTGGTAGTAAGATACTTGCAAATATATAATAAATAAAATAAAAATGGAGCACTTATTATGTATATTGTAATGACCTCGAGTGATTTCAAAAAAAAAAAAAAAATAATAATAATTAATTAATAATAATTATATATTTAATAATATAATAATATAATATTATATAATATAATAATATAAGATACTATATATATAACATCTCCTGAAGCCTGGAAGCTTCAGAGAATCATAAAAATTCATGTAGAGAACCGCCCCTGTATTTCTCAACTCTCTCGCTGCACTCTCTCAATCTCCCTCACGCCTTCCCTCTTTCTCACGTTGATTTTCCCAGCCAAACAAGCACTGATCTGAGAACAGAAAATACCACTGGGTTCCATTCTCAGCCACTGACATTTTCACTGGAGTGAATTTGTCGTAAAAGCGACGTAGGCACAACTTATGGGGTAAGGTAACCTCTAACTCTTTCCTTAATTTTTCCTTAAATCTCCAGCCAAATCAACGATCGGACACCACCACAGGGTCGTAGGGTCGATCCTCATCATTTTGGCCAAAATAGATTTTTAATTTAGGTTTCTTAGGCACCACTCCAAAGTTAGGGTAGGATGGTGGAAGAAGGTCCGTTAGTTATTTCTAAAGATTAATTAGTATTGGGAGCGTGTGGGCTTAGGAAATATTAAATTAATTATTATGGGGAGTTGAATTGATTGGTCTGTGAAAAATGTGAATTTCAGGATTTTGAGCGTCGAATGTCACGGGTGTAGAATTTTGGTATTTTAGCGAGATCTCAGTAAGCCAGGTAAGGGGAATAAATTATAATAGTATTTTTTGAGAATTATTGACTGAGAAATTATGTGAAAATGAAATATAATATTTTTCCTGAAATTATTATGATATGATTATCAGATAAAAATTGTGTGACATATGAGTTATACTGAGAACATGTTTGAATTGGGTTGTGTGATTTGCATAAAGAAAATGGGAATATAATATAAATATATATTTACCGAAAGGTTTTGTGTAGAAGTGATTTAAAAGAAACTCAGTGCTATGTATATACTGAGCTGAAAAGAAATGAGAATTATTTTTTTGAGAAACAATGAAATAATATATGTATATGTATATTGAAGAGTTTTCTGAGAAATGATGAAAAAAAAAAAATGGATATGTATATTGGAAAATAATGAAACACTTTATTGAGAAATGTTGAAATGTATGAAATGATATATATATTAGTATGAGATGAAATGTGAATATGAAAATGGGTATAATGCAATGTAAATTCTGCAATATGAATATTGAAATGTGTTTTCTGAAACATAAATACTGAATTGAGAATGATGCATGTAAATACTAGGAAATGTGAACATTGCAAAGTGTGAAAGCAGTAATGAGATCATTGAAATGTGATTGATGAAATGTCAATACCGCATAATAATTGCAGGTATATGGTAATGATAACGCTAATGGATGGATATGGAAACCCTAATGATGGGTAGTGATATTGAGCACGGTACCATTACTAGTGGTGATAGTGCAACCACACGGACTCTTGGAGCGTGTGGCATGACAGTCAACTGAGCCGTTTAGTAGAGTTGTTGTGCCCCCTGAGTCCGGATCAGGGCTATAGGCCAGCCAATCGTACTACAGACGTGAGATATGTGATATGATATTTTGATCTAACCGGGTTGGCCAACCACGGTTAAATCTAGCCTTTAGGCCGCACAACCCTGACCAAGGGAGGAAGTATGGCGTGAAAAAGAGATCCTCAGGGCAGCCATGAGTTACAGATGCGATATTGGTACTAGGAACCAAGGATACTCATGTGTTGGATAGTAAAATGGATGTGTGTGAGTTAATAATATAAATAATTGAGGCGAAGTAAAACTCTCCGCCTGAGGGCTTACTGAGTAAGGTGAGTGCCTCGATGAGTATTAGTTGTAGTCGAATCCAAGTTAATCGAATAAGGTTACAAATGATATTAGAGCATAGGGGAGCTGCATGTATGGACGTGTAATCTCCCCTATCCTCAAAAACTTCGTTAGTAAATATGAGTTGTGTAAGAATGAATTTGAGAAATGGTTTTAAAGCTTATAAAAAGCTGGTGTTTTATATCTATATGATTATGAGCATATATGTTACTGTATTTTCTCAGATGAATTGATGATTTGAAAAGTAAAATATGTTAAAACTGAGCTTATATTGCCACACACTCTAAATAATTTATTTCGTCCTACTAAGATGTGTCTCACCCAAATTATCTAAACTTTTTAGGGAATAGAGACAATCAGGTGATGGAGCTTCGTGTTAGTAGGAAGTTGAGACCCTAATATATAGGGTGAGTTTTTGGACTAGGAAGGTGTGATTGCCCTAGGGTTGTATTATTTTTGGGTATTGGATAGAAATGTATGTGTATGGATATTAATACTCTAGGTCTAGTATCCTGGATGGTATGTGCATTATGTCTTCCGCTGTTAGGTTAATATAAATAAAATGTCTTTTCACCCTGTACCCAATGCGAGTCGGGTCATGTGGGTGGTATCAGAGTTGTTGACGTGGCCGATGTGATGTTTGATGTGTATGATTTAATAATTATTGTTATAAGAAAAAAATGGTACGAAAATCGAGGCATCACAGTTTGGTATCAGAGCCTAGGTTGCTAGGTTTTGCAGACTTTAGTAAACAGTGGAATACAATTCCAGAGTATGGGAATGGATTGTGAGGAGAATAAGAGATGGATGGTGTAAGATATGAATCAATTATTGTTAGAAAATGAGATTGGGAATTTAGGGTTCTACTTTGCGACCTAGAAGCAGGAGTTCGTGGTTGTTTCTGTGTTTTTCTTGGGGTGACGATTTTAGGAAAACCATGGATACTATCGCCGATTCTTATTTTTGAGTGGTAGGACTGAATCTTAAATTGGGATTGAGGATGTTAAGATAAATGGTTATAAGAGAATGTTTCATGAGTTATAGTTTGATACGTGTGTTGGTTGCATGATAGTAATTGAGTTCTGAGACTGGTTGTTCCCTTTGCAGGATAGACCCTTGGAATAATAATGTAAATACTAAAAGTAGTGGCAATGAGGGGGTTTCTAGAGCATAGGTGACAATGACCTTGAATAGGTGCTGTGTAGTGTAGGCATGTAGGTCATGGTAGGGATTGTGTGGAACCATAGGGGACAGAATTGCCCACCAGCTGACCTGGGCTGCAATGTTGAGCAATTTATCCACATGAATCCCCCGACTTTTATAGGGAGAGCCGATCAAATCATTGCGAAAGAATGGATCCAAGAGATGGAATATATATTAGCAAGTCTTCGCTGTGGACATGAGCAGAAAGTTCTATATGCTATTTTGAAAATGACTGGGGAGGCCAAGCGTTGGTGGATGTTGGTAAAGCTACTTGAAGAATAAAAGCCAGAACCAGCAACCCTGACATGGAACCATTGTAGACACCCCATTTTTTCCTAGGCCCAACATAACAAAAGTTGTTGTTATTATTATTATTATTATTTCTATTATCTTTATTATCATCTTTACTATTATTATAATTATTTTTATTATCTTACTTTATTATTATTATTATTATTATTATTATTATTATTATTATTATTATTGTTATTACTATTATCATTATTATTATTATTATTATTATTATCATTGTTATTATTATTATCTTTACCTATAAATATAATTATTATTATTACTATTTTACTATTATTATTTTCATTATTATTTTTAGTATTTTCATTATTGTTATTGTTATTGTTATTATTTTATTATTGTTACTTTATTATTACTATTTTCATTATTTGTATCATTCTTATTATTATCTTACTATAATTCTTTTTTCTATTTCCATCTTTATTAGTATTATCATTATTTTCAAACCTGATTATTATTATTACATTATTATTATTATTATTATTATTATTATTATTATTATTATTATTATTATTAATATATTATTATTATTACCCTATTAGTATTATTATTATTCCCATATATTTTATTACCATAAAGGTATAAAAAAGGAGACAAAGAAGAAAAATAAAAAAAGGAACTAAAAAAGAAAAGGAGAGGAGCAGAGGCTAGGGTTTTCAAATCTTTTTATAAAAGGAGGGGGAACTCACACACATAGACATGGCCGGGGGCACAAGAAAGTAGAGCAAAAAAAAGAACAAGCTTCCATTTTTCTTAGATCCTACGCACCCTAACTCTTTTCTGTTCCCGGGCCCTTCCTCTCTCAGCCCCCCTCTCTTCCCGGCTCCATCCTCTCTCCCTCCCTCTCCTTCCTCCGCTCTCTCCCTCAGTCTTCTCTTCTGTGAACCACCTCCCGTCCACTCTATCCGAGCACCACCACTGCCAAACTTGTCACCGACCTTTACCAGACCACCGGAGACACGTCTTTTCCAGCTTCTTCATCAACTCTCGCGTCCTCACTACCAGAGACGCCGTAACACACGGCAGGAGCAACTCAACCGTCCTTACCGTCATCTTCTCCGGACTCGTCTGCTCTGGCTGCTCCCACTCGTCGTCACCGTTGCAGCACCATACCAGTATGGCCTTGAACTCTGCTAACACCGTCGCTTCCCGCCATACACCATCGCCGTCGTCCCCCACACACCAGATAGCACCGGAGACCTCTGTCTCCATATTTCATCCCGAGGCTCCTACTCATCTCTGACCAGCCATCATCAACTCCAGCCGCTACCTGATTATCTCCGACCATCACAGAGCTGCTGTCTCCATCTCCCACGGTGAGTCTCCTGCCTCCCCCTGTACACACTGCACACACACACACACACACACACACACACACACTGTACACAGACAAAGCACACACACACTCACACTGTCACACACATGCATTTTATTTTATTTTTATTTATTTATTTATTTTATTTTACATCTTTGTTTGTTTTGGTATATTTTGGGACACTAAAATGGTTGTTTATTTTTGCAGGCATATATACATATAGATATATACGTTTTTTTTATTTTTTATTTTGTTTAGAAGTTAATATTTAAGGGTAGGTGTCTATGGTATTTGGTTTTGTATATGGTTATTATTATTGCTATTATACATATTTATCAATATTATGTTCATGTTGTCTTCGTTATAGAATTTCTATTTTTTATTATATATATTTATCTTGTATCATTATTAAAATGTTTACATGTAGGTTCTAATATTTAAAGCTTAAGTTTTTCTAGTATATGTGTGAGTGGTATTTGATATTGCCTATTGTTGTTAAAGTTTTTTTTTTTTTCTTTTTTTTCTCTTTTCCCTTATTGTCATGTATTTATTATTATTATTATTATTGTAATACTTATTGATTATATGTTCATTTTTTTTTCTTTCACCATGTTTATTATTTACATAGTGTTTAGGGTTTTTGATCAACATCATTTACGATTGTAATTATGTTATGTTATTATTTAAGCATGTTTAAGATTTTTTTTTATTAGTTTCCATGTTTAGGGCTTAATTGTTTCCATATGACTTGTGTACTAATTTTAGAATTGATTTGTCTCCATATTGTATAGCTTACACATTAATTGTAGGATTGGATTGTTTCCTAATTTCATTAGTTGTTTTCCATGTTTATTATTGTATATTTATATGTTAGTTTTCAAGTCGATATGTCTCCATAATTTCAATTATTTCCATATTTATTATTTTGCATTTTGCATATTAGTTTTAGGGTTTATTTGTCTCCATAATTGCATTAGTTGCTCCCATACTTATTATTGCATTTGGTACATTAATTTTAGGATTGATTTGTTTCCATATATATTATTGTATATTTACATATTAATTTTAGGGCTTTATGTGTTTCCATGTTATATATTTAGGGTTATTTTTATTGGTATTATTATTACGATATTATTGTGATGTGTTGTTATACAATTACTATGAAATTATTATTTATGTAGTGTTATTATGATATTGTTACTATATGTTACTATTATAATATTGCATTATATTATTAATATGACAATATTATTATAGTAATATGTTTTATGTACGTGTTGTCATTAATGTGATATATTATTATTAATACTATTATTATTACTTTTTTTTATTACATATTCTTAGCATTTTTGCCTATTTGGTGTATTTGTATTATGTATTATGTATTGCGGTATTTATTTTCATTATTTATTTTCATGTGTATTATCCCTATGATTTTAATGCTAGGGTATGAGCTCTTAGGCTTCACGTACCTTTAGTTCTGAGGGAATATATATAGTACATATATTTTTGTATTATTTATTTATTTATTTACACTGCATGTATATTTGTAAATCTACTAATAGATGGGTAATTTGAAAGACATATTAGATTAACTTAGGGATAATTCTGAATTAATTAGGTACCGTTCGTAAGAATAGGCGCGTAGGGGGTGCTCGTACCTTCCCCTCACGTAACCGAACTCCCGACCCCAGCTCTGGTAATGTAGACCCATTCTACCCCTAACGGGGTAGTAATCACATGTTCTAACCACACTAAAGGTTAGTGGCGACTCCGACATTCCTTATTTTTCCTTGAAATTTAAAACACATTTTAATTTCGTCACCCCGGAGCACCTGCGCTCCTGGGACGTCGCGACAACCATTTTAAGGAATTTTTCTATGATCAATACATTCACTCTTCTACTAAAGATGCCCAAGCGGAGGAGTTTATGAACTTGAACTAGAGGAAGAGATCTATGCCTCCTGAATTTTAGGTAGGTACCAGTTAGGGGACTTGGAGAAGACATGGTGGTAGTGTAGGCCAGAGACAGAGAAAGGGAGACCAAGTAGTATAGGGCGGGCCAATGTCCCCTCTCTGTTTCAGATGCTATAAGGGAAACTCAGGAGAGTTTCGAGTTAGGGAGGTGATATGCTATCGATGCCACCAGCTGGGCCACATGGTGAGATATTGTCGTGCACCACTAGTTGTTGCACCTGCTCTTAAACTATATCGAGGAAGTCATCAAGCACCCCGAGGTTGCTAGCAGAGGAACACCGCTCAGGCGCAGGTGTATACGCTTACACCAAAAGAGGTAGAGACTGTAGGTGACACGGTGACAAGTATTATAGTTATAATTTCAGTTGAAGTAATTGTTTTATGTGATTTAGAAGCAATATGTTCATTTATTTCTTGGGAATATATCAGACTGTGTAAGATGGAAACTTAATTGTTAGACACCAAATTATTTGTAGCCACACCAATAGGAACAATGGTAAAATGTAGAAAGGTGCTTAAGGATTGTCTAGTGGATATTTAGGGAAGGATATTGTCCGCTGGTCTTGTAGTACTTTATAGGAACTAGTTTATAATGATTTTGGCAATGGACTGGCTAGCTGTCAGTTATGCGAGTATTGACTGTTATCAGAAAGAGGTAATGTTCAGACCTCCAAGAAAACATGAGTATAGATTTGTGGGGTCATGTGTATGTGCCCCACCACTCTTGTTATCCGCCATTCAGGCGAGGAGGTCGTTGCTAGAGGGTTGTCAGGGATTTGTGGCATGTGTGAAGGAAGTATTAGAAGGGGAGTTGAGGGTTGAGGATATCCCAGTAGTGAGGGGTTTTCCAGATGTATTTCCCAAAGGTTTGCCGGGACTACCTCCTGATTGTGAGGTACAATTTGTTATTGATCTAGTTCCAGGAACAACGCCAATTTCTTAAGCGCCGTATAGGATGGCACCAACAGAACTAAAAGAGTTGAAAGAATAGTTGCCGGAACTATTGGATAAGGAGTTTATTTGGCCAACATGTCGCCCTAAGGAGCACTGGTATTGTTTGTGAAGAAGGAAGATGGGTCGATGAGAGTGTACATCGACTACATATTTTCATATTTCCATAAGTCAGCCAAAATAGTGGGGACAGTGTAATCCTAAAATTAAGATGGCCATAAGAATGTAAGATACTAAGTGGGCAACAATTAAACTCCTATGTTCTGTGGAAATTCTTACTCCCTAGGGAAGTGATGTTGTCACCATAAGCTAAAAATAAACATGAAAACAAGATGTCATGGGCATCACGTTGCCAAGTCTTTCGAAGGATCCTGTGAATCAAATAATACCTAACATAATCATCTTTATCAACTTACTTAGAAGAAAAATCATAATGATACTCAGACCTTTAGCAATCTTCTATCCAGAAGGAAAACCATACATGTCAGGACTTGGAGCTTTATCTTTTCGATTTATCTTGTGCAAATCCTACTTGGCAATGGGACACCCATTTAACTGCTTGGACATCGACTTGGTTGGGATTTGATTTGTATACAGTTTAATGTGGAATCTTCTGTTGTTGTCTGCAATTGATTGTGGCTTTTGAAGCCATCTTCAGAAACTAATCCTTCTACCATTAGCAACTCTCCAGTACAAATGAATATCACCCTTTTTCTTCCTGATCCCTTTCACACAAGATTTATGTTGCCAGACAATGTCCAATCACTAATCATAGTTAACTAAACAACTTCGTTTGTAATGTATTTAATACCAAAAAACCAAGACACGTGTTTATTGCATAATTGTTCAGTCACTGGAGTAAGATCATGGTTGACTTAAAGTCAGTATATCAAGACTTAGACTTGCCATAACTGCAATCTATGTTTTCATTGAGGATATTTTCCAACTATGTTTTGATATTCAACGTGTGCCACCATAGGTTAGAAGTTGAGTCTTAAAAACTGTTTAAAGCAAGAAAAAAATAAATTTAGAAACCAATTTGGTAGGAAAATAATACTTTACCCTGATTTAAAAGTGTAAGCCTGTGCATTAGTTTGGCATTGAAAAGAAATTGGGTGATTAGAATTCCAAGGAATGTTTGGGAGTTCATATAATTTTTACTCAAACGAATTACAAAGTTATGGTGAGAGTTTTGAAGTGCCTTTTATACATTTGATCTAACGAGCAAATGATTACACATCCTGGTTTGAGATGTCTTGGTTTGAGATGTCCTAGCAGGTATGATCCTTAATGAGTATGAGTCATTATTACAAGTTCTCTGTTTAAAGATGAGGCTAACCATTGGTGGTTATTTATTGATCATATACCTAGTTGTTTGTTTTTAAAAGAAAATAGTACTCAGAGATCCAAATGGAGTGAGGGTTTTCTTTCTAACTAACAAGCTCTCATATAATTAGGAAGCTTTCAATCTTCATTTTTACAAAAAAAATGTCTAAAAAAGAAAGAAAAAGTTAGAGAAAGAATTGAGTGGTGGATTGAGAATTTCTTCATACTTAAAATTCTCACTCACCAACTCTTTCCAACCTCATTTTTATATTTCAAGAGATAATTTTTTTAAAAAATCATTGTGATCACTTCATAAGGTTAAATTAAGGTATATTTCTAAATAAAATTTTGGTTGTATACTTTAATTTTTATTTCTAAATTTTGGAGTTATTCTAGTATGATTTAAAAAAAAAAAAAATAGTTTTTCAAGATTTATATTTTTTAACTTTACAGGAATATTGAAAGTCTTATAGATGAAAATTTCTCTGAAACTTAGGTTATGCCCCAAAATTTTGAAAATTAGTAGACTGATAGTTAATATCTCAATATTCTAGGGAATTAAATTTTAGAATTTTCTAAAGTCATTTGATATGATTTTTGATTTTTTCGTAACTACAATCGGTATGTGTCTGAAGTTATTGGAGTTACAACCAGACTTAGGTTTTGAATTTATTTTATAATTTATACTTCAGATCTGACCACAAAATTTGATAGAATCATATATAACATATATAGGAACATATGAATTTAATTTGGTGATTTTTGAAGATTAAGAAGATGACCTTTTGATTTTTCAAAGTGTTGAATTATAAATAAAATAATAATTTATATTTAAAACCTATACCTACTTTAAATTTCTGTAGTTATCAATTGGGGTTATCTATGCACCTTGCATTTTCATGGATATGATGAATCAAGTAATTCAACCATACTTTGATCAATTTATTATAATTTTTATGGATGATTTTTGGGGTATTCAAAAACTTAAGAAGAACATGAACAATATTTGTGATTAATTTTGCAAATATTATGAGAATTTTAGTTATATGCTAAGCAGGAAATGTGGGTTCTAGACAATTAATACGAAAATTTTTGGGTCATGTCATAATCAAAGGATAATTATCTATTGATTCTTCTAAGGTTATGTTGGTGTTAGATCTTTGGAAGACTGAAAATGAAAATTGAAGTCGTTGAGTGTTAGTGCTGAAGCAAGGTGTATTAGGACAGGATATATAATTCATCAATTTATGTTAGTTATCAGTTCTAATAGACTTGTTTAAAAGATAAACTCAAAACTTGTTAGGTTAACGATGGATTTTACTTGAGGTTATATTTAACAAATTTCGAGGACGAAATTTTTATAGGGAGGGGAGAATGTAATGACCTCGAGTGATTTCAAAAAAAATAAAAATAAATAAATAAATAAATATTAATTTAATAATATAATATAGTATAATATAATATAATAATATATTAATATAATATAATAATAATATAAGATTATATATATAACATCTCTTGAAGCCAGGAAGCTTCAGGAGAATCATTAAAATTCACGTAGAGAAACCCCCCTGTATCTCTCAACTCTTTCGCTGCACTCTCTCCGTCTCCCTCATGCCTTTGCTCTTTCTCACCTCGATTTTCCAGGCCAAACAAACACTGATCGGACAACGAAAAATACCGTTGCGTTCCATTCTCTGCCACTAACATTTTCACCGAAGTGGATTTGTTGTAGGAGTGACATAGGCACCACTTTTGGGATAAGGTAACCTCTCACTCTTTCCTCAATTTTTTCTTAAATCTCCAGCCAAATCGATGATCGGACACCACCACAAGGTCCTAGGTTCAATCCTTGTCATGTTGGCTGGAGCAAATATTTAATTTGGATTTCCTACGAACCACTCCAAAGTAAGGGTAGGATAGTGGAAAAAGGTCCGTTAGTTATTTTTAAAGATTAAATAGTATTGGGAGTGTGTGGGCCTAGGAAATATTAAAATAATTATTATTCTGGGAAGTTGAATTGATTGGTCTGTGAAAAATGTGAATTTCAGGGTTTTGAGCGTCGAACGCCGCGGGGCTTAGAATTTGAGTATTTTAGCGAGATCTTAGTAAGTCAGGTAAGGGGATAAATTATAATATTATTTTTTGAGAATTATTGACTGAGAAATTATGTGAAAACGAAATATGATATTTTTCCTAAAATTATTATGATATGATTATCAGATAAAAATTGTGTGGCATATGAGTTATACTGAGAACATGTTTGAATTGAGTTGTATGATTTGCATGAAGAAAATGGGAATATGATATAAATATATATACTGAAAGGTTTTGTGTAGAGATGATTTAAAAGAAACCCAGTGCTATGTATATACTGAGTTGAAATGAAATGAGAATTGTTTTATTGAGAAATAATGAAAATAATATATGTATATGTATATTGAAGAGTTTTTAGAGAAATGACGAAAATAGAAACATGGATATGTATTTTGGAAAATAATGAAACGCTTTATTGAGAAATGCTGAAATGTATGAAATGATATATATATTAGTATGAGATGAAATGTGAATATGAAAATAGGTATATTGCAATGTAAATTCTGCAATATGTATATTGAAATGTGTTTTCTGAAACATAAATACTAAATTGAGAATGATGCATGTAAATACTGGGAAATGTGAACATCTCTTAGTGAATAACACAAGTGCAACCTATAATGATATATTAGGTTGAACAGATTCCTTGTCGAGGAAATATTCTAGTTGTACCCTAGGTTGCCTTAGTTCAATTAATGTCATTCTATATGAAACAGTTGACATAGGCTCCATTCATAACACCAAATCAATATTAAATTCAATCTCCCCTTGGAGGTAGCCCCGGTAATTCATCTGGAAAGAATATCTAAAAAATCATCACCTATGGGTAAAGAAGTTTGGGATCCATTAACTAGTATAATATGATACAAAATCCCCTTGCTCCCCATCAAGTCATTATAAATATATAAACTAATAATATAAACCACATCTAACATCTAATCTATATAATATAATAGAAAACTAATCTATATAATATAATAAAATCCACCAGATGCTATCGACACTCACCCACATCAGCACTTATCATGCATGTTCCCCACTCACCCACATTTTCACATGTTGCGTTGAATAATGAAAATTATATCATCTTCTCTCATGGCTATATAAGGAGGAGATTGTGAGGAATGAAAGTGTGAAAAGAAAATAAAAAAAGCAAACGAATGAAGAAAAGGTGTGAAAAATTTGAGTGACGTTAGGAGAATTTTAGTTATACATAAAATTTTCATTTCTCCACTTTTCCAATTTCACTTTTATAGAGTTAAAAATTTAGTGTAATCATTTCATAGGGTTAAAGTAGTGTAAGTAAGCTTCATTATGTCAGTTTTTTATTAAAATATTTTCACATTTATTTTTAAAGAAATATTTATCTTGGGATAATTTACAGCATTATTCTATTTTGTTAAAAATAAATAAATATTTTTAACATAAAGATTATGTGAATTGCATAAAGTATATATACAAAGGATGTTTATGGACGGCCCTAGTCCTCGGGACTTTAGTCTAGGGGCTTGCTAGTTTGGCAAATGAGTTGTGGGCAACCACTTCAATAAGTGTTTTAATATGTACTAGATGTTATTACAGAAAGACAATTTTTTTTTAAACATGACATACAGTATTAAATGTTATTTATTATGATACTGTTAAACTCATTTCAGTCACACACTAATATATTCTCTCTTACTTATTGAGTGTTGTCTCACTCCAATATTATTTTACATTACAGGTAATTTTAAAGAGGGTACTAGAAATCATGCATAGTAAACATGTGGGTGAGATTAGAAAGAGCAAATTTAGAATAAATATTAAAGTAGTACCAATTGGTTATGTTTTAAAAAGTGAAGCACTTATATATATATATATATATATATATATATATATATATATATATATATATATATAATATTTTTATTTGTATATAGTGAAGCACTTGCAAATATATATGTATATATATACATACTAATATTTATTTGGAAGTAAGACACTTGCAAATATATAATAAAAATAAAATAAAATAAATGGAGCACTTATTATGTATAAAATAAAATATAATAATAAAGATAATAAAATGATAGCACTAATATTATTATGTAATAATAAATGTAGCACTTGCAAATAATATGATAAAATAGAATTAAAAAGGGGATGCACTTATTATGTATATAATAAAATAGGATAATACAGATAAAAAAAATGCTGCACAGACATTATTTAATAATAAAATACTATTTTTTTATTTACAATGGTAGACTATAAATAGAATACCCCTCTCACATGTGAGCAACATTCATTACAAGCGTCAATCACATGCTAAGAGTATATATATAAATTAAAAAAATGGAAGTGCTAGCAAACACTCCCATCTTTCCCCTCACATGCACACATGCAAGCAACATGCATGCCACATTCCCCCACATGCATTCCATCTTTTTAAAATTTTAATTTCACCCCCTCCCCACACTTCTGAAAATTTAATTTTCCTCTCCACACTCTTACCTATAAATATGAAGCTTTCAATCTTCGTTCTCACAAAAAAATTCTAAGAAACAAAGAACAAGTGAGAGAAAGAATTGAGTGGTGGATTGAGAATTTTTTCATATTTGAAATTTTCACTTACCCACTCTTTCCAACCTCATTTTTACATTTCAAGAGAAAAATTTTCCAAAAATCATTGTGATCACTTCCCAAGGTTAAATCAAGGTATGTTTCTACATAAAATTTTGGTGATAAACTTTAATTTTTAGTTCTAAATTTTGGAGTTATTTTAGTATGATTTTTATAATTTTCAAGATTTATAAGTAGATGAGAATTTCTCTGAAGCCTAAGTTATACCCAAAAATTTTGAAAATTGGTAGGCTAATAGTTAATATATCAATATTATTAAAAATTAAAATTCAAAATTTTCTGAAGTTATTTGATATGATTTTTTATTTTTTGTAATTACAATCGGTATACTGTCCATAAGCTATTGGAGTTACAACCAGACTTAGGTTTTAAATTTATTTTATAATTTATACTTCAAATTTAACCATAAAATTTGATAGAATCATATATAACATATATAAGAACATATGAATTTAATTTGGTGATTTTTGAAAATTGAGAATATAGGCTTTTGATTTTTCAAATATTTGAATTATAAATAAAATAATAATTTATATTTAAAACCTATACCTACTTCAAGCATTACACCATTACCATGTATATACATACAATTAATACTTCATATAAATAATAATAATGATATTTTCGTAATAAGTATATATAATTATACAACAATATATATATACAAATAATATAAACATTTCTCTTCTTCTTTAAATATATTTTACATAATATTTAATATGATACAAAACCCCCATGCTTCCCATCAAGTCATTATATATATATATATATATATATATATATATATATATAGATGTGGTTTATATTATTAGTTTATATATAGATTAGAAAGAGTGAGTGAGTGAGAATTTCAAGTACGAAGAAATTCTCAATCCACTACTCAATTCTTTCTCACTTTTTCTTTCTTCCTTTGAAAATTTTTGTAAAAATGATGATTGAGAGCTTTCTATTTATAGGCAAGAGTATGGGGAGAAAAAATTAAATTTTCAAAAAGTGTAGGATGGGGGTGAAATTAAAATTTTAAAAAATGGGATGCAAGTGGGAAGACGTGGCATGCATGTTATTTACATGTGTGCATGTGGGGGGAAAGATGGGAGTGCTTATCTGCACTCTTTTTAAAAAAAAAAAAAATTAATTAATTAATATATATTTTTTGCTTTTGACATGTGAGTGATGCTTGTGATGCATATTACTCACATATGAGGGGGTCTCCTATTTATAGTCTACCATTGTAAATAAAAAAAAATATTATTTAATTATTAAATAATTTTAGTGCTCCATTTTTTTTATCTTTGTTATTCCATTTTATTATATACATAATAAGTGCTCCCCCTTTTATTTTAATTTATTTAATTTTATCATATATTTTGAAAGTGCTACTTTAATTATTTTATAATAATATTAGTGCTATTATTATTATATACATAATAAGTGCTCTATTTTTTTATTTCATTATATATTTGCAAGTGTCTTACTATCAAATAAATATTATTATGTATATATATTCATATATATTTGCAAGTGTTTCATTATATACAAATAAAAATATTATATATATACATATGCAAGTGATTCACTATTTAAAGTGGCAGTTGCGTTGGCTCGACAAGGTGTCATAGGGAGGAATAGTTTGTTTACAAATAGTAATCAACTTCTTAGAGTTATCAAAATTTTATATAGATTGGATAAGATATGTATGACTTATATAAGATATGTTTAGTTGGTTTCCTTTTGGTATTGGTATATATTTGTTTTCTTCCTTGGTTTGGTTTGATGCATGAGATGCTTTTTATTTGGTTATTATGTAAGCCCCAAGTGTCCTTTTATTTCCACGATATTCTTCTGTCATAAGTGAGGGTTATTAATAAAATTAAGAAAGGATGTGCCACCCTCTTTTACCAAAAAAAAAAGAAAAGTGATTCACTATTTAAAACATAATCAATTGGTACTACATTAATATTTATTCTAAATTTATTATTTATAATCTCACCTACGTGTTTGGTACGCCTGAATTTAGGTACGCTCTTCAAAATTATTTTTAATGTAAAATAATATTATGTGTGAGACGATGCTTAGTAAGTAAGAAAGATTATATCAGTGTGTGTTTAAAATAAGTTTTACGGTATCATAATAAATAACATTTAATATTATAGACCATGTTTTAAAAAATCTATCTTTCTGTGGTAACATCTGGTACGTATAAAAACACTCACTGAAATAGCCGTCCACAACTCATTTTCCAAAGTAGTAAGCCTCCGAATAAAAGTCTTAAGGATTGGAACCGTTCATTACTCATTTACTCCTCTGCTCTGTACCAACATATTTACCAAAACAAACATCCTTGTATATATACTTTATGCAATTCATATATAATTATTCCATAAAACATGCAACGTAATTAAATAAAAATAAGGCGCTTATGCCAGACGATTTTCATATTAAAAATATTTATTTATTTTTAACAAAATATAATAATGCTATAAGTTGTCCCAAGATGAATATTTCTTTAAAAATAAACTTGAAAATATTTTAATAAAAATCTGACATAGTGAAACTTACTTACACTGCTTTAACCCTGTGAAACAATTATACTAAATTTTTAACTCTATAAAAGTGAGATTGGAAAAAGTGGATAAATGAGAATATTATGTATAACTAAAATTCTCCTAACGCCACTCAAATTTCTCTCCCTTTTTCTTCATTCTTCTACTTTCTTTCTTTTCTTTCTCCACTTTCATTCCTCACATTCTCCTCCTTATATAGCCGTGGGAGAAGAGGATATAATTTTCATTATTCAATATAACATGTGAAGATGTGGGTGAGTGAGGAACATGCATGATGGGTGCTAATGTGGGCGAGTGTAGATGACATCTGGTGGATTTTATTATATTATATAGATTAATTTTCTATTATATTATATAGATTAGATGTTAGATGTTAGATGTGATTTATATTATTAGGTTATATATATATATATATATATATATATATATTTATATATATAAATTATAATTTTATTTATAATTCAATGAAAAATCAAAAGGTCATCTTCTCAATCTTTAAAAATCAACAAATTAAATACATATGTTCTTATATATATATATATATATATATATATGTATATTATATGATTCTACCAAAATTCATGGTCAGATCTGAAGTATAAATTATAAAATAAATTTGAAACCTAAGTCTAGTTGTAGCTCCAATAGCTTACAGATAGCATACCGATTATAGTTACAAAAAATCAATAACCATATCAAATGACTTCAAAAAATTCTGAAATTTGATTCTCAAGAATATTGATATATTAACTATCAGCC
Organism: Malania oleifera; assembly: GCF_029873635.1. Classification (NCBI taxonomy): domain Eukaryota; kingdom Viridiplantae; phylum Streptophyta; class Magnoliopsida; order Santalales; family Ximeniaceae; genus Malania; species Malania oleifera. The sequence continues at coordinate 33,043,822 of NC_080424.1, forward strand.
TACCAATTTTAAAAATTTTTGGATATAACCTATGCTCCAGAAAAATTCTCATCTATTAGACATTCAATATTTTGGTAAGATTAAAAAATATAAATCTTGAAAATTATAAAAATCATGCTAGAATAACTCCAAAATTTAGAATAAAAATTAAAGTGTGCCACCAAAATTTTATTTAGAAACATATTATGAAATTAACCTTGTGAAGTGATCACAATGATTTTTGGAAAATTTATCTCTTGAAATATAAAAATGAGGTTGGAAAGAGTGGGTGAGTGAAAATTTCAAGTATGAAGAAATTCTCAATCCATCACTCAATTCTTTCTCTCATTTTTTCCTTCTTCCTTAGAAATTTTTTGTGAAAATGAAAATTGAGAACTTTCCATTTATAGGCAAGAGTGTGGTGAGTGTAGATGGCATCCGGTGGATTTTATTATTTTATATAGATTAACTTTCTATTATATTATATAGATTAGATGTTAGATGTGGTTTATATTGTATATGTATATATATATGTAATGACTTGATGGGGAGTATGGGGGTTTTGTTTCATATTAAATATTATGTATAATATATTTAAAGAAGAGGAGAGTTGCTTATATTATTTGTGTGTGTGTGTGTATATATATTTATGTATGTAAGTCACTATAAAATTATATATACTTATTAGGCAAATATCATTATTATTATTATTTATATAAAATATTAAATGTGTACATACATGGTGATGGTGTAGTACTTAAACTATGTATAGATTTTAAATATAAATTATTATTTGTATTTATAATGGTGCATGAAAATTAAACGTGGTAATAGACTTTAAATGAAAAAATATATATTTAATTATAATAAGGCAGTTCGTCGACGTAAATAATCGTCTATATCTATTTTTGGGATCGTTACTTTCTCAATTTCTTATAAAAATTTTGGCCTCGAAATTTGTTAAATATAATTCTAATTTAAATCTATTAAATGAGTACCTATCACCATATATTATTCTTGTTTCTTTCAATATTTACGTTGTTATCTTTGGAGTCAATTCTGAAGAAAATGACCACAGTTATTTTAAAAATTATAAATCTATTGTTAACGCAGAACACTATAATAGACTAAAAAAAAACATCCTAAACTATCCAGTCCTACCCACTTAATGATTTACGTCTAAATTGTGGTAAAAAATATTCACTAAAGTTTACAGAATCTATATTTTGGGATCTGATACCATTTGTAACGCTTCGAATTGGACAGAATCTAGGGTGTTAATTTCTATAATTATTTTAAAGTGGAAGTAAAAAAAAAAAAACATCAAATACAATTATACTAGAGTACTAAATAACCTCATTACAACAATATCTTCAATATCGAAATTTCATTCTTAAAAATGTTAAAACATTAAAACATAACCAACTGATACTATATTAATATTTATTCTAAATCTACTTTTTCTAATCCTACCCATGCTTCTGCTACGCCACCTGATTTTCAGTATGCTCCTTAAGATATCTGTAATGTATGATAATAATTGGGGGTGAGATGACACTCAGTAAATAAGAAAGATTATCATCAGTGTGTGGTTAAGATGAGTTTTATTATATCATAATTAATAACATTAAATATTATAAGTCATGTTTAAAAATTTATCTTTTTGTGGTATCATCTGGTACATATTACACTCACTGAAGTGGTCATCCATGACTCATTTGCCAAATCAGTAAGCTCCCAGACTAAAGTCTTTAGGATTGAGGCTGTCAAAGACTCATTTACCCCTTTGCTCAGAATACCCATAGATTTACCAAAACAAACATCCTTGTATATATACTTTATGCAATTAGAAATAATATCATAAAATTTTACCATATCTAATTATTACACAAAACATGCAATGTAATTAAATAAAAATAAGCTCATGCCACACGATTTTTGTGCTAAAAGTATTTATTTTTAATACAATATAATAATGTTGTAAATTATCTCAAGATAAATATTTCTTTAAAAATAAACTTAGAACATTTTAAATAAAAGCTGACATAATCGATCTTGTTTACACTGACTTAACCCTGTAACATAGTCACAATAGATTTTATCTCTTAAAGTAAGATTGGAAAGAGTGGAGGAATGAGAATTCTAAATGTATAAAAATTCTCTTTCTACCACTAATTCCTTCACTCACTTTTCCTTTTCTTTCTTTGAAAATTTTCTCGTAAATGAGATTGTGAGAATGAACTAAGAGAGTCTCTTATTTATAGGCGTGTATGTAGGTGTGGGTGAGTGGCAGCAAGCAACGTCTATTATTAAAGGGATATTGTGTATGTATAAATAATATATATATCTATATATATATATATATATATATATATATAAAATATAAAATTGCATTGAGACGCTCCTTACATATAATGGAGTGTATGTGTATGTGCTCTTACTTTAAGTAAAGGAAATGATTCATAAATAGTCCAAAAAAATTAATAGTTTTCTTACAAGTTGCACTTATCATGTTGGAGGGTGGATGGAGTTTCATTTGATATGTAGATGGATGTTTACCTTTATGTCAATGACATTACCTAAAATTAATTAATTACCCAAATTAATTAAAGAGGGGATGGTGCTAGAATCATTTAATATATATATATATATATATATATATATATATATAATTATTATTTTAATTAATTAATTTACAATGGTGTGTGAAAGATTGAGAGTGAAAATAGGCTTTCAATAAAAATATCATTATTATATTATTATGCTCTACTAATGTATATATATTGTTTGGATCATTATAGGGTACCTATCTTTTTACAAACCTTAGAGGAGGTCAATATCTTTTATCATAATTTTAATAATTATTAACAATAAATATTAAATTTAAAAATATTAAAAGTCATAAGTTATGTTTGATTGTATTTTAAATAAATAGTGTTTAAATACTATTTTATTGGATGTGTTGTTTGAATTTATACGATTATATTCATCAATAGTAAATATGTTATAATATATAATAAAATAAAATAACATATTTTTACATATTTTAATTAAAAATTTATATTTTTCAACTATCAATTTGAATAATATAATTTTTTAATTTTTAATTAACATTTAAATATTTCCTATTAAGTAAAATATTACAAGAATATTATTTTTAATTAAAAATAATCATATTAATATTTTTTTTTAAATATATAACTATCATATTAATGTATGTTAAAATATAATATTATTAAAAATTTAATTTTCATTTATGGAATAAATTATATTTCATTAATAATTAATATGTCATGAGACAAAGTAAAATAATATAAGATTATTTTTAAATATATTTTAAATTGTGAATACTAATATTTATAATTAAATTTAAATTGATAATTATATTAACTAGCCATGGGCATGCACTATGTGCATGCTCCACGACTCTCTATTTTTAAATTTTTTAAAAATATTATAAAAAATAATTAACATTTATATAGTATATTGATATTTTGGGATGGTTGTTGACAATTATATAGATATTTTTGGATAATTATGAATAATTATAAGATAAATTTGATATAATTATAAAGAAATTTTGGGATCTTTGTTGGTAGTTAAAGAAGTATATTGAAATAATCATTGATAGTTATAGGGATAAATTTGACATTTTTGAAAGATGATATCAAAGGGAGAATCCCCTTTATAGTATTAGAAATAATTATTTTTAGTTAAAATTTAAAATTTTTTATTAAGTAAAATAATATAATTTTGATAATTATGTTAATTATTATTTCTTATAGTATTTTCTATTAAGTAAAATAATAAAATATTTTTCATTATATTTCATTAATTACTAATTTTTAATTAACATTTAATATTTTCTATTAAGTAAAATAATATAATGCTTATAAAATATTTACATTTTAAGTAATAAATTTTGATAATTATATTAATAACAACTTTTCATTAATTTTAATAATTTCTATTAAGTAAAATTATAAAATATTATTTTTTAATTAACAATAATCTTTTTCTTAAAGTATATTTGTAATATATGATTATCACATTAATTTACATTAAAAATAATATCAATAATTCATAATATTTTAAATTATTTAATGTGAATTTAATTTAATAGATGGTTCTTCTTTTTTATTTTAGAATTGAATTATATATTTTAATTAACATTCCAAATTTTTTATTAAGAAAAATGATATAATTAATTATTTTTTAATTAAAAATAATATTTTAATGTATATTTAAAACATATGATTATCATATTAATTTATATTAAAAAAATGTTATTAATAAATTTATTATTTTAAATTTATTTAATGTTAATTTAAATTAATAAATGGTTATTCTTCTTCATTGCAAAATTGATTTATATTTCATCAATAGTTAATATGTTATAATACATAATAAGATAATATATGACTATTTTCTAAATGGCCAAAATACTATCTTCAATTGTTTGTTAAATTTAACTAAAAGTTCTAAAAAAGAAGTGGTTCTAGTTTCTTTTTTTTTTTTGTTTGTAAAAGTATTTGTTTCAAGTGATATGTGGTATTAGCACCTTTTTTCAAAGTGCTTCCAAACATAAGTTACACATCTAACTTGAAAAAAAAAATAAGTATAAAATTTATTAGTTATTCATTGTATTTTCTACATTTATATTGAATTTTACTAAAAAAAAAATTAAATATATATTAATAAAAAATAATATAATTTTTTATTTTTAATTAAAAATAATATTCTTAATGCATATTTGTAACATATGATTATCATATTAATTTATGTTAAAAAATATATTATTAATTAAATTAATATTTTTAATTTATTTAAAGTTAATTTAAATTAATAAATGATTCTTCTTCATTGCACAATTGAATTATATTTCATCAATAATTAATATGTTATACTATATAATAAAATAATATATGACAATTTTCTAAAAATTCAAAAATCTATCTTCTTTTTTTTCTCAAAATTCACGAAAATTTCTATAAAAAAATGATAAAAAAAAAAAAAAAAAATTTTCCGTAAAAAGTGTTTGTTTTAAGTGATTACAGCCATAAGCATTTTTTTTAAGGTGCTCCCAAACAGAAGGGCACATTTTACTCAAGGAACAAAATAAGGAGAAAATGTATTAATAATTCATTGTATTTTATATTTATATTAAATTTTATTAAAAATTAAAAAAAAATTATTGTTAAAAAATAAAATAAATCTATAACATTAATGAAAAGAAATTAAATCATTCTTATTTTACAATTATTTTGACAAAAAAATCTAGTATACTTTATATTTTATGTATGTTTATTCAAAATAAGATTAAACACGTAATATTATGTTTGACTAATTGTTGTAGACACCCCAATTTGTCAGGGGTCTTATATTACAAAAACAAAGGAAATTTTTTGAAATTAGGAATAGCTTCCCAAGAGGGGGGTGAATTGGATTCTAAAAATTTTTTTTGATTTCTTTTAAAATACCTTAAACTTCTTTTATTTATTTTAACCAATTCTTGACTTGTTTTTTTAATTCCTTAATCAATCAAGAACTTAGTTCTTTTATCCAATCAATTAAACAAATCTTCAAACCAAATAATCAATTTATTTGTCAAGTACAAGTTAAACAACAAACAACCAAACCAAGATATAAAGTATTCAGCAATTTGGTAATATAAGATCTTGAGATAGTTTGTTTGTTTATATAAGCCCTGTGATTATGAATTATAATTTATGCTTACTGAAGTAAAGCCTTGTATAAATAAATCCAATCACTCTTTCCAAATATTTAGAATTCAAATAAACTCTTGGTAAATTTATCTTTGGGGTGTTAACCAAGTAACGTACTCCCGTATGGTTTCCGCAAGATATGGTGTAACCAACGTACTCCCTTTCAGTTTCTGCAACCCAAATCAAAATTGGATTTTAAGTTTACTTGATTTCCAAATATGTGTAGTATGTATAATTTAGATATTTAAATCATCCACGCAGTTGATATGAACTGAAAATAAAGAATAGGGAAAGAGAGAGTGAGACGGAGATTTTTACGAGGTTCGGCTTATAACCAGCCTACGTCCTCGCCTTTGGCAAAACACCAAAGGATTCACTAAACCTGTTTCGTTGACGGGTGGAACAAAACCGATTACAACATTCCTTGGTTAAGGCTAGAGCTTGCCTTCTCCAAACGGTATTCCCTCGTTCGGTCACTCCTTACATAGGCTAGAGTCCGCCTCTCTAAGCAATATCCCCTTACTTAGCCAACGATCCAAACACCTTGGAACGTCAATGAACTACAAGAAACACAAGATAAAATCTGCGTACAAGTATACTCTCTCAAAGAGCAAGTTAGTACAATTTCAACACTATATACTTCAATGTAAAATATCAATTGGAAATAGAATGAAGCTCAAGTGTAGAATTCCCCAATATCCTTCTTAGAAGAGGATTAGTAGTAGGAATTCAAAGGAATAAGGATTAGCATTTCAGAATTATCAGCAAAAGAATTTTTCAATGAGCGAGCAAGAGAACTTAGGAAGAATAAGAGTACTTTCAGCTTCTCAAAATAGATTTTTCAATTCTTAACATTTTATTTGTTTTGCAAAACCATGTATTTATAGGCTTTCAAAATTTCAAAAGTTTCCTTAAAGAATTTCCCTATTTATTAGAATATTTAAGGTTCAAAAGGCTATAATTTAAAACATTAGAATTTTAAAAAATTTGCCCGTTGAACAATTTTTAAATGTCTGACAGTAGTGACCCTGTTTCAGTGTTTTGATCATAAATTTTTCTGTATAACTCTAAATTAAGTTTTCTTAGTGTCAAAATAAAGCTAAGAGAAAATCCTACAACTTTTATGTTTACCACTCTTTAAAATAATGAGTTTTTGATAGATAAAGATTCACCTCAATGCGGCTATATAAAAACTGACAGCATTTGGGAAAAAACTCTTTTTGGTGCTCTTTATTCCAAAAATGATTCTAACCTTTTTAAAATAATTTTTGACCTTATAAAAATATTATTCAGGTATTTTAAAAAGTATCTAGGTCGAAGAAGTTAACCTAAGAGTTTTAAAATATTTCAAACGATATTTTAAACATTAAAGCACTTACATGAGACTTCTAAAATATTAATATTCTAAATTCTTGAGTCTTCATGCTTTGTCCTTGGATTGAATCCATCTTTTCTTCAAGCTTCCATATTCTTTAAGCTTTCTTACTTTGCCTTTCTTTGGATCTTTTGACTTTAATATGCCTTGACTTTCAACAACTTATTCATGTCCTCATGTTCTTTAACAAGTAATTCATGTCTTGGCTCATTTAAGCTTCATTTGATCCTTGTGAGCACTTTGACCTTGCTTCCATCATATTTGATCCTTGTGGGCACTTTGACCTTACTTTCACATATATGAACCCTCAAATATCATTACTCACACAAATACATTAAATTTCACTTGTTTGTTAGCATCAAAACAAGATAATAAGATTTTAAGCCTTGTAAGGCCAACATTTTTTTTTTATTTCATACTGAAAAAAAATACAAAAAATAGAAATAAAAAAAATAAAAAATGCAGAGAAAAGGAAAATACATTTTTACATTGGATTTAAAAAAAAAATGAATGGAAGTGGGCCAAGTAGTCTTTACTTTGTAAATCATTTTCAAACATGCATATGCTAAATGTGAAGAATTTAAATTAAATTGTTGATTGAAAGATTGATCAATTGTTAAGAGAATTAAGTAGTCAAAGTTAAATAAATCAATCACAATTTAATTGAATTATTTTTTAGAGGCTTATAAATAGAAAAATATTCAGAGAAGAAAGACAACGCAAGAAGATAGAAGGATTAAAAAGTGAAAACTTTGTGTTACAAAAGAGTGAGGGAGAAAAAAATTATTTTTTTGCTAAAAATTAAGGATTGGATATGCCTGCACAGTTAGCTTGATTTAATCAATTGGATGGTGATTTCTCATTCGATTGAGCTGAAAATTTGACAACTTGTTCGTGAGTCATCCTTTTTAATTCGGTTAGGCCAAATTGTTATATGGAGCTTTTTAACTTTGGTTTTATACCTTGAACATCAACCTCATTGCAGCAGCAACTTCAGGATTGGAGGTGCCTGCATAGTCAGTTTGATCTAGACAATCGGATGGTGATTTCTTGTCTGATTGAGTTGAAATTTTAACAATTGTTCATGACCCATCTTTCTTAATTCCGATAGGTTGGATTGTTATTTGGAGTTTTGCGACTTTGGTTTTGGGCCTTGGGCAGTAGACCCATTGCGGCAACAGCTTCAGGTTTTGGAATCCACGAATAAGCCTACAATTTTATGGTCAAACTAAAGAAAACCCAACTGATAAGTAACTATTTCTCTTTCGATTTTTTTCTTATTGTGTTTGATGAATTTTCTTGCATTTTCTTATTGCCCATATAGGTTTACCTAACCTGAGTTAGGTTAAATTAGGTTAAGTTTGGGCTCAAGGGTTAAGTTAGTAAATTTAAGATAGTGGTCTGAATGTTTGGGCTCAGACTAATTAATGGGTTAAGGGAATTTGGGCTTGACTTATTAAAATGAATTTGAGCTTAGATTTTTATATTGAAAATGCATTTGGGCCCTTAACCCGTTCTGATCCTTTTGGTTTCAAGGCTAGAAGTAAAAGAAAAAATATTTAATGGACCTCAAAGCCCATTGAACTGAATCGGTTGTCCCGGTTCAAATCGGTTAAATAGATTTGTTTTCTTAAATTTTTTTTTAAATAAATATATTTATTATTTATTTTCTTTATTTTATTTTTAATTGAATTCTTAATTGGAGAAAAATAATGAAAAATCATAAAAAAGGAAAAAAAAATCAGGAAGAATTTGGAAAAAATATTTTTTGAAGTCAAGAAAAATATTTTTGAGTTATTTTGACTTCAAATTTTTTTTTTTTCAAAAAAATAGAAAATAAACTACCAAAAAAATGAGGAAAATTTTTTTAAAAAAAAATCATAGAAAATTTTAGAAAAATGTGGGAAAATTTCAAAAAATTTCTACAAAAATCTAGGAATGTTTTTTTAAATTCATTTTTGCTCAAAATTTTATGATTTTATTGTGATTTTCTGTGTGGGTGCGTCTTGATGATTTCAAAAAGGATTAAAAGGTATTTCAGACCTCACTTGTATTTGCTTTAAGGGAGGTTTATCTAACAAGATCCCCACATTTGGAGGTTTTATTAGACATTCCTAAATCGCACTTTTATTTTGATTTTCCTTTTAATTTATTTGTTTATTTGTTTACTTTTATTTATTTAATTATTTTGTTTATTTTTTAGTTATTTATTTGTTTATTTCAAAGGAGTTAATTAAAGACCTTCAAATTCAATTTAAGGATAATTCATAGTTAATTAGGTATCGTTCGTAAAACGGGTGCATAGGAGGTGCTAGTACCTTCCTCTCCCATAATTGAACTCTCGATCCTGATTTTGATAAAGCAGATTGCGACTACTAGTTTCTTAGCCTAGGAATAGTTTAAAGACCAATCAATGAGTAGTAAATAGGTGTTCTAACCGCATTAAGGTAAATAGTAGGTTAGTGGCGACTCCATTCAAATTTCAATATCTATTATCTCTCGCCATTCAGGATGCTTCTCAGGACGTTGTGACAATTTGATGATTCCACTAGGGACATAGAAAGTCGAGCCATCAATTAGTTTTAAATTATCCCGAATATGAATTTAATGGTCTTTTGATTATTCCATGATGTTTTGTTTGTAAATATGAATTGTTGTGTTTTTTGTGAATATTTTGCTTGTATATAGTTCTTATATGGTTAATTCGTGTATGTATGGAATGGATGGATAAATGTGTAGAGTCTGATGATATGTGGGGGTTAAGGGGATAGACTTTTAAAATTTATGTGAACACACACATTTTTACGAGCATCCTACCCGGGTTTTACCTTTTAGGAATAGAAAGGAGCATAGTATTGTTAGCTCTCGTGAAATTTGGGGGCGCATGAATCATCTTGCTAAGTGTGAACTTTGTCCAAGACTATTGGGTAAGGATAGGGGGCATGTTGGGAACCTATTGTTGATAAGGAATAGAGTTTGAACCACACATATTTAAACTCTAGTTTCCTCCCTTAGGATATAGCCTTGGTGAAAACTTGTAAGTGATAAATCCACCTAGGGTTGTGACAGGAGCTTTATCCTTCTTCACATGACTTAGTCCAGTCTTTGTTGTGTCTGTTTGAATTCTTTTGTGTGGTTTCCCATACTTTGCATCTATTTTAGGCATATTGTTGACTTTGTGAATTCGATCCCTATTTTGATGATGACAAAGCACAAGTATCTCATGTGTGCGTCTAGTGTTTGAACATATCTATATCTTAGTATGCACATGTGATAAAGGAAAAATGGAAGCCAGAAGGGACTTAAAGAATACATCATCTGGTGTGTTCCATGAAGAATTGAAGAGCAAAAGAAGAGAAGATGTTTATTTGTAAATTGTAATGCATTTAGATTTGGTCTATAATAATGCATGTCTTGCATGGTATGATACAAAAGCTTAAATGATCATAGAAACACCTTAGGGGATCTAACCTTTCATGGAAAACATTTTTTATAAAAACTAAAATCATACAAAGGGTTTAAATCATTTTAAGGTAAAAAAGGGGCTAAAATCTATTTTTGTTAAGAGCCCGGCCAACCGGCCCCTTGCAGGCATCAGTTGCCTAATCAACTGACCTTGCCCATATGTCCAGTTTACAAAGGCATAGTTGATCGGCCAAAAATGAGCATGAAAGCTCCAACCGATTGGCCTATTCATCTCGGCCATAATTATTCAAGCCCAGCCGACTGGCCACTTTACACTGTAGAAAGCCCATCCGACCGGCCTTCACATTTGGCCAAGCTTTTGAAGCCCAGCGGAATGAAAATTTAGCCTTAAAAATGCCCCATTCGACCAACCCTTTGAGGCCCAACCGACCGAACCCTGGCCTGGCATGCTATTTCTCGACAATTTGGAAATCGCCCTAGGCCAGCTAATCGGTGCCTTGCATAGTTGACTGGACCTCTCTGAAAATTTGAATTTTGCCTTAGGCCAGCCAACTAGAGTAGCCCCCAATCAATTGAACCTCTCGGGTTGCTCAAATTTTTAGCAAAAAAACCTTATTAATTTGTAATTTAATAAATAAATTAATTCCCTTTGTGTCCCTAATGGTCAAAATTTTTGAGAGCTCTATAGATGGCTCCTCATAACTCTTTTATTAACTAATGCTTAGATGCAAAATCCTCTCAAATTAATTGTGCTCTATATTCTCATATCTTTAAATTCATGAAAAATTTTTACTCCCTTTCCATTTTTCTTTGAAAAACTTTTTTTTTTTTTGAAAGAGAGCAATGATTATATTCTCACTTTCTTCATTAGAAAATATATTGCTCTTGAAGATTGTTGAAGAATCTTTCTTGTGGGCATTTATCATATCATCCAAAAGCATTTACTCTCACTCAAGCTGTAACGCCCCCAAACCCGCCAAGTGGGGTCCGGAGTGTGATGAGACCAATCACACTTCTCTGATACCATTCACACAGCAGAACTAATTAAAAAACTTCAAATAAAATACCAGAGTACTATATACATATATACAAACCCATAAAGGAGTATAACCAAATTCTCCATATTACATAACCAGAAAGGAAAAAAAAATTAAACATAGAACTTTACATATATTTGTTCTTTTAACAACTCACAAAACTAAACCCTGCCCCAGAGCTTTCTGAGCTCGATCACCTGAAGGACTTGGAAAGAATAACAAATCGATGGGGTGAGACACTTCTCTGTAAGGAAGAAATAAGCTATAACAGTGTGTGGTAGAAGAGTTATAATAAAATATAAAATACTGTCATTTAATAATCAACAACAACCAATAAAACGCATACATACTGTAGTCACACAAACAAGTCAATATTTATAACAAAAGTTCTCGAGGATTGGGGTGATTACCCGCTCATACAAGTAGCTCCCCTCTACTCTAATTCCGTTTGTAACCTTACCTTTTTATTTGGGCACAGCCACAACTGATTTTGATCAGGGCACTAACTTCTTAGTAAGCCCTCGAGCGGAGAGTGTTACTTTGCCATAAATATTTGTGCAATTAAATTTACACACATCCAATGCTAATCATTTCGCAGAGATCCACGTATATACGCATATCCACACAGCATACACACACACACACACACTTCATTCACACCCACATAGGAATCACATCCACACAGAAAATACAGTCCACACAGGATTCACATCCACATAAGAATACTGTCCACATAGGACTCACAACCACATAGGTTACTACACAAGCTTCCCAACCACACAGGTTACAAATCCACACACACAACCCCGTTCATAGTAAATCGGTGAAACAAACTCTTCATTCCACTGCTAATGTTTTACCCCCTTAATATAAATGCCCATATAATGACCTCCTCATACCACTGCCAATGTTATATGACAATTTATATTTACGATATAACGACCTCCTCATACGACTGCCAACTCTATATCACAATTTACATGAACCATAGAACAATACACATCCAATTCATGTAAACATATCAATGCATTCAAGTTCACAGTATTTATTCATCCAAATCGCATCCAAACTAATAAGAATTTGCAACCCAAACAGCAACCACAAGTGAATAATAATCATTATCAAGCAGTACTCGCAACCATTTAATTATGAAAGTTATTTTTATACCACCCGGTTTTTCCCAAATATGATATAAATCAAAATCATTTTGGATCCAAATGCCTAAACTGTTTAGAAAATTATACATAAGTATATAGAATTGTATACTCAAATTTAACTGGTTTAAAAATTAATAAAAAACTATTATAACTTATTCCCCTTACTTGCTCCTCGAAATTTTGCCCAAATCGAACAGAAAATGAAACCTTGTATTCCAAAAATCCTAACTTAATTTGTTTAACCCCAAGATATTTATCATTTAACATCTCCTAGGCCTACACACTCCCAATACTTAATTTAATATTAAAAATATCCTACTTACCCTAGTCTTGGAGTGGTGCCCAAGTATCCCAAATCAAGTTTCTACTATGGCTAATTTGAAGAGAAACTCCCTAGGAACCTCGTGGTGGTTTTGGATCGTCAAATCAGGCTAAATCTAGGCCATATTCGAAGAAAATAGGTGGTAGGGTCGAACCCTAGAGAGAGAGAACGAGAGGAGAGAGAAATTTTGTGGAAGAAATGATCTAGGGTCACTTTATAACTTGAACTTCGTTAACGAGTTTAAAAGGTTCATTGAGGAAGCCAAGAGGAACATTTGTTGACGAGGTCATCATGTTCATCAAAGAAGCATTTAAAAACTTGAAATTTCCTTGCTCTCAGTAATTCCTCATCAACAAGACACGTGTACTCATCGAAGAAACTCAGAAGGTCATTCGTCGACGAGGAGAACAAATTCGTTGACGAGTCTCTGCTTAATGCCCTTTTTAAACTTCTTTTCCATTTCTTTTATTTTCATTTTTTCCTTTTATTTAATTAATTTTATTTTTTTGAGTTCGGGTTATTACATTCTTCCCCCCTTACAAAATTTCATTCTCAAAATTTATTCAACATATTCTATTACACATTTCACACATTTCAATTTATTCCAACATGTAAGTAATTGCATCACCTAGAGTTAAATAAAACTTATTACTTATCTCAATATAAACACATTACCTGCACCTCTAACAGTGTACCCCTCAGTCAGGGTAAGCGTGTAGACACGCGCTAGGCCACCACCGCCACGAGGTACCAGGTTGCTCCTCCGATTCTGATCTGGAGTGGGTGCATTGTTGGGCTGTCCCCGACACTCCCAGGCTATATGGCCATATTTTTTGCACCTATAGCACATGACACCTCTACCCCAGCATTCTCCCCAATGCCTTTGATTGCATCTAGAACAGTGGGGGCGTGATGAATCACCCTGTCGTCCTCGATCATTGCTTTCTGACATCTGCCCCAGTATCTCTGTCTCCCCTCCATGAACCCTATCTAACATTTGCATGGGGGCTGGGATACATGGGTCTCTTTTTCCATTCGGACGCCTTTGCACCTCTCTGCAAACTCGACTCTGCAACGGTGGTTTTATCCACCAGTTATGTGAAGTCCTGTATCTGCAAACATGCCATATACTCATGAATCCTATGATTTAGGCCCTTTTTGTAGAGACCCGAAAAATAATAGCAGATAAATAATAGAGAGAAAGGAAAATTAAAAAGGGACAAAGCACGGTTCGTCGACGAATGCCCTGGTTTCGTCGACGAACTCCTATATAAGGTTCGTGGAGGAACTTTAGTGTTTTGTCGACGAAAAGATACCAAGAAGGATGATTTCAGACCCTTTGGTTTGTTGATGAGCTCATCACCTTCATTGAAAAACTCTCTTCTTTAGTTCGATGACGAGTACACATGGCTCGTCAACGAAGCCATGAGGACAACTGCCTATATATATTCGAAAATTGCATTTTCAACGGGAGAATTGTTTTCTTAACTGTTTCTCTCTCTAAAAATCCAGCCCTCTCACCTTATCTCTAAGATTCCAGCCCTGTTTCTCCTTGGTTCGATGATCAGAAGCTACCATGATGATCCTAGGGAGATTCTCTACAACTTAGCTAGAGCAGAATTTTGGTTTGAGGAGTTCAGGCACCATCCCAAAATTAGGGTAAGTAGGATATTTTAGGGTTTTCATAGTTATTAGGTTTTTTTGAACCCGGATTTTGAATTAGATGTTGATATATTGGTGTTTGAGATGATTAAACTAGGGTGTTGTGATTTCAGGGTTTGGGTTTCCGAACACTGTATGCATGGGTTAAGGATCCGAGTGGGTGTTATCTCTAGAATCCAGGTAAAATGATAAATAGTTTATAGTTTAGAAATGTGAGTATGATAATTATTTTGGATATTTAGTTGATTGACAAGGGGAAATATATATATATATATATATATATATATATGCGCGCGCGCGCGTGTAATTTCAGGGTGTTCAAATTACGAATGCTGCAAGCATGAAACAGGGAAATAATAAATAGTTCCTAGAAAGTCGGTAAGGGAAATATGTTATGCAAGTTAAATTAGAAATATTATCAGCAAAGTATAGTATTTGAATGTGGGTTATAGAGTATGGTTTTGAATAAATTAGAGCATGGAAATTATATAGTATTACAGATGATATTTATTGAGTTTTATTAAGTTGTGTGGCATGAGAAATATTGGATTATTTACATAATTTTATACAGATTTACAAACTTATGATTATATAGTTTTTACAGAATTATGAGATACAACTTATACAATTTTATTTACAGAGCTATGACTATATAGAAGCTTACAGAATTAAAGTTTACATGGTTATACAGAAATATGATTATGCAGTATTTTACAGAACCATGATTATACAGTATTTTACAGAACCATGATTATACAGTATTTTACAGAACCATGATTATACAGAGTTTTACAGAACCATTATATACAGAGCATAGAACCATGATATATAGAAATACATATTATACAGATTTACAGTTAATACAATGTCATGGTTAATACAGAGAATTACATAATCATGGTTAATACAGTCGATACAGAATCATGGTAAAAAAGATAGATGTTATATAGAAATAGTATTACATAGTATTAGACCCTGATGGAACAGAGCATTTTACAGAGCACGATACCGTAGCTATATAGTATAGATAGTGCAACC